>NC_089850.1:24806732-25427982 GCF_036373705.1 Amia ocellicauda
AAGCATTACTGAAGACTGTTACTCCTTCAGCACCCTGCCCAAACCAAATGACATTTTGTAAATACTTTCTACTGGACAGATTGTTTTGTTATGTTTTGCTGGGGTTAAACAACATAATTTCAGAATCAAAGTTTTCATGCGTGTGTGTGTTTGGTTCGTACAAGTACTGAATTACAATCCGCCCCTGCAAATAGGATCGGTGGGATTCTGCAGATCTGTGCAGAACTGTGGACATATGTGCTACACAAATGCAACCTCTCTCAATTGTGCTTGTTTAATCGGTATTTTTAATGCTTTACGAGTTTGAAAAAGTTCATTCTGGTGATCTATCGCTGTAGTAATTTGATTGAAATCAATAAATGTTTAATTTGCCTATTTTGTTTATAGTAGTCATGTAAATACATTCTGGGAATAAACTGTCCGCTCTGCTTCATTCTGGTCAAAGGTACGGGCCTCTGGCAGTTTACTGCTTACCATTGTACCATTTCAGGTTATTCACTGAACTTGAACTGCTTACATTTCAATAAAAACTGGAAAAATTGAGGTGTTCTCACATACCGCTCTCCCATTTAAACTGAAGCCAGTCCTCCCTCACCTTTCTCCACTGCTCCTGGAAACATCTCTCTCTTTTTTTCCATACACAGCTGTGACAATGCTTTTGGGTTTCTTTGGTGGGGATAGTGGGAAACTAGTGTTAAAACTATGCATTTTCAGGATTGTTCTCACTTTGCTCAGCAAGTAACGTACTGGTATTTAGGTCTACACTAAAATGATTGCCATGGCTAGAGAACCCCGCTTCTTTTCTAAGGTGGACTGATTATCAGGGGCTGATCATCATTTTCTGTCACATCGCATTCCACACAATAGACTCCATTAAATACATCTTGCATGACGGACTAGTAATCCTGAAATTAGACTTGCCCGAAAAGTAAACTACTCGCCAGAGGCGTGCGGGCGAGCTTAATTTCCAGCCCTGCATACATACAGTGAGGGAAAAAAGTATTTGATACCCTGCTAATTTTGTACATTTGCCCACTGACAAAGAAATGATCAGTCTATAATTTTAATGGTAGGTGTATTTTAGAGAGACAGAATAACAACAAAAAAATCCAGAAAAACGCATTTCAAAAAAGTTATAAATTGATTTGCATGTTAATGAGGGAAATAAGAATTTGATCCCCTATCAATCAGCAAGATTTCTGGCTCCCAGGTGTCTTTTATACAGGTAACGAGCTGAGATTAGGAGCGCTCTCTTAAAGGGAGTGCTCCTAATCTCAGTTTGTTACCTGTATAAAAGACACCTGTCCACAGAAGCAATCAATCAATCAGATTCCAAACTCTCCACCATGGCCAAGACCAAAGAGCTGTCCAAGGATGTCAGGGACAAGATTGTAGACCTACACAAGGCTGGAATGGGCTACAAGACCATCGCCAAGCAGCTTGGTGAGAAGGTGACAACAGTTGGTGCGATTATTCGCAAATGGAAGAAACACAAAATAACTGTCAGTCTCCCTCAGTCTGGGGCTTCATGCAAGATCTCACCTCGTGGAGTTTCAATGATCATGAGAACGGTGAGGAATCAGCCCAGAACTACACGGGAGGATCTTGTTAATGATCTCAAGGCAGCTGGGACCATAGTCACCAAGAAAACAATTGGTAACACTACGCCGTGAAGGACTGAAATCCTGCAGCGCCCGCAAGGTCCCCCTGCTCAAGAAAGCACATGTACAGGCCCGTCTGAAGTTTGCCAGTGAACATCTGAATGATTCAGAGGAGAACTGGGTGAAAGTGTTGTGGTCAGATGAGACCAAAATCGAGCTCATTGGCATCAACTCAACTCGCCATGTTTGGAGGAGGAGGAATGACCCCACCGTCAAACATGGAGGTGGAAACATTATGCTTTGGGGGTGTTTTTCTGCTAAGGGGACAGGACAACTGCACCGCATCAAAGGGACGATGGACGGGGCCATGTACCGTCAAATCTTGGGTGAGAACCTCCTTCCCTCAGCCAGGGCATTGAAAATGGGTCGTGGATGGGTATTCCAGCAGGACAATGACCCAAAACACACAGCCAAGGCAACAAAGGAGTGGCTCAAGAAGCAGCACATTAAGGTCCTGGAGTGGCCTAGCCAGTCTCCAGACCTTAATCCCATAGAAAATCTGTGGAGGGAGCTGAAGGTTCGAGTTGCCAAACGTCAGCCTTGAAACCTTAATGACTTGGAGAGGATCTGCAAAGAGGAGTGGGACAAAATCCCTCCTGAGATGTGTGCAAACCTGGTGGCCAACTACAAGAAACGTCTGACCTCTGTGATTGCCAACAAGTGTTTTGCCACCAAGTACTAAGTCGAAGGGGTCAAATACTTATTTCCCTCATTAACATGCAAATCAATGTATAACTTTTTTGAAATGCGTTTTTCTGGATTTTTTTGTTGTTATTCTGTCTCTCACTGTTAAAATACACCTACCATTACAATTATAGACTGATCATTTCTTTGTAAGTGGGCAAACGTACAAAATCAGCAGGGGATCAAATACTTTTTTCCCCTCACTGTACATATACATTATAGAATTTACATATTACTAAAGTATAGATGTTCAAACCACAAATGTAATATTACCCAAAAACCCCACTGCTCACAAATATTATCTCTGCAACAAATGTAATAACCACCTGCCCTCATATATAATGTCTGCTACAAATGTTGTACCCATGTTAATGCCAATACATTCCTTAGCACACACATGTCCATATTATTATTATTATTATTATTGTCCATATTATAAATGGATTTACTCAACAAATAGCATTTCACAATATTTGGTGATACTTCCATTGCTTATGACTAGGACCCTGTGTTTTGCATGACTAATATTTTAAGCTGTATTTCAGTCCAAAAGAGGCCAATATAGCCTCCACATGAATCCACCTACTGAGTAATTATTAACAATCATCACATTGTGTTAATTTACTTTTCTCAATTAATAATTATTTTCTAAATTTGCATTAGAATGCTGATTAACAAAATGGTGAATATAGCTTACATTCACCATGTATTCTTTGTTAGTAATAAGTTGTATTTAATATTATTTCAGAGATAAAGCACTGATTCATTAACATGTATTGATACCTTGTGGTTACTACATTTGTGGGCAGGAGTTTAGTGCATTTATGGTAATTATATTTGTGGGCAGGGGGTTATCCTATTTATGGTTATTACATTTGTCGGCAGGGGTTTATTACATTTGTGGGTAGTTATTATATTTGTACATGGTTTGTACATAGATAGCTTTGAATTATCAGCAATTGGTCACAGGGTTTCATAATGTGTGGCTTAATGTAAAACATTTGTATTGAACTTAATTATCAATAGGGATATAGTGCAGGGATGTGTAAGAAATGTCTACAAGTAAATCGATTTTGGACAAAGACAAAAGACAAAGTAATATATCTATACTGACTTTGAAAGGTATGCAGGACTTTTAATGATAAAAAGGTAATTTCACACTGGAGGCTATAAGAGTGAATAAACTAATTCAGGAGAGATTGAACAGGAATACAGGGTCTCTACAAGTGCTGCAAGTAAGCAAGCAGTCTTTGGCAATGTAACGATACTCAATAGGAATTTTGTGAAACTTATGTGTCACCAAACTGAACACTGAAACTAACATTAAAACTGACCCTCCCATTTCTCTTCATCTCATTGTCTGTGTCCATGCACATCCTTTTTGACAGTTGTTTTAATTAATTTTATATATGCGAAAGGTCCTTGTAAGATTGATTTTCTTCATTGTGTGGGCTATGGTTTATATATAGACCTAGCATTTTCTTTTCTCTCATCATTAACTGCAGTCCATGGATAAAGGAAGACAGCTGTCTGATTATTTGGAAATGTATTATGCATTTTCCCATCAAGTTAATTGGACAATGTAGGATTATAGGGATGCTCATGCATTCTTCAGCTGTATTTGGGGTTTTTAAGTATATTTGTTGTAGTCGTTTTATTGTTGCCACCTACTGTTCACTTTGGTTTCAAAATGCCATTCTCATTGAAAACAATAACTTTGGGCTGTGCTGGGTGTCATGTGAACACTCTTCAAGAATTCTCTCTTAAGGTAACACCCCCATTTTCAAAATTAATTCAAAAATTATTAAATATCTGAACAGTCCATATGCAAAAATGTATTGCTGTAAGAAAACTGTAAAAGGCAATGTTGCACCAATTACACATTAACTGTGAGTTACTATATTTTCCAACTGTAAAAGTGGTATTTCCATAATGAAAGGTACACTTATAAAGTAGTCACCCATGATTATAGAGAAGTGGCCACTCATTGGGTTGGAGTAAATCTGGAAAGCAGAGAAACAAGAAATATGCACAGTTTTTGATGTAATACATTCCACCAGTGCCCAACCATGACTCCAAAATGATGCCATTTAACACAAAAACTACAAAGATCAACAACATTGCTGGAATAACCTGGAAAAGACAGACTGCAGACTGAAAAATGTGGACAAATCTTGGGGACAATAACTATTATAGATAGACAGATATACATACTGCAATAATAAAATAAAAATGCAAGATGCAGCACATATTTAACTTAAAATTTATATGATTTGTTCAATTCTACCATGATAAATTATATATTTTTCTCATGTCAATCATAAAATATAGGAGAGTTAAAATAATGCACAAATAAAAGTTCATGTTTGAACATTCCTGTGTGGACTGTCAAAGTGTTCCCATACAGCTCATTATGATTTATCTTCATCAACCAGACAGTGAAATTACCAGACTCCAATTACTTTGCTTCCCATGTTCAGGAAAAGAATAATGTCAGCCCTACCACAGGAGATGGTTTAAAAACGCCCGAGGTAAAGAAAGTAATCTACTGTTTTCCGACATTCACTGCTTGAAAGTCATTCACATTAACAACCAGTCAAACTTGTTTAGTTCAAACCTATTGCTTTTTATTTTGCAACAAACAACAACTGAAATTTAACATTTCAATATTGAAAATTAAGGGGCTTTTGCATGCTGTGGTGAAATTTTGTGAAATAACTAGTATTTAGTGTAAATAACATGCACAATGTGTCACTATATGACATTCAAATTTACACACGTATGTATACATGTGTGTAAATATGTATAGATATCTGTGTGTATATACACACACAAGCATGCACATTATACATATTCAACATGATGAAAACAGTTGGACTTCTGGTATGAAAGTGTAATGTCAAAGACACATCATGGAAATCCTTGAAATCAACATCAACTTAATCTTGCATTACAAGTTGTTACAAATATGAAAAATCCTTTACAGTGATAATTTTATTATCCTTAATTTACATTCTCAGAACCTATTGTTTCCTTGCAAACAGATTAAAGAAAGCTGAGTGAAGATTTATAATCTCAAATCTCAAGGAAGACTAAAGAGAAAGAATACCCTCCACTGTTTAATTCTTAACTTTTGAATGAAGTGACTGACAAAAAAAAATTTGCAAACATATACTATAACAAATCTATTAATCCCTAACATTGTCACGGTGAGCAATGAATCCACTGCAATATGAGATTCTCACAAACCCTTATATAAGACTTTACAGAACCTAATTCCAAAACCATTATTTCTATCCGTAAGAACAAAAACAATTGAGATGCACTCATGAAAAAACATTCATCAATGCATATTTAAATTGCTTTCCGAAACATCAATTTGAAAAAGAGCTTTGAAGAGATACAAACCATCAGTAGCTGAAAGCAAAACTCAAATAATCACTACTAGGATAAGCAAACTCCTTAATAGCATTCTTAGCTCTGGGCTCAATTAAAATCAATAACCAGAATTGATATAGGCTGAGAAAGTCAATGCAGATGGCCATTTGTTTTTACCAGGGTGAAGACTACAAGGTTTCAAGACAAGTGGGTTTCATTTGAGCCACAATATTTGTCAGACAACTTAAAAACATGCTCTCTTAGCTCTTGAAGACTCCTTGTAGCAATTAATGGGATCACACACTTCATCTTCATCATACTCCACTCATAAGCAGTGCAAGAGGCCATCCTTGAATAAATGCATTAATTCAGGTTCTGGACAGGATGAACTACTGACCTTCATACAGCTTATACAGGTCATTAGAATGTGCCTATCAATTTGTGGGGCACCTAGCTAACTGAAAACAGTTATATAAAATGCAGAAGCAATCTGCAGCTGGCACACACTTTTATATGCTTGTTTCTATGTAATCAGCAATGTAACGGTGAGCCGTACTCCTGCCAATATTACATTTTATAATTTCTGAATTCTCAGCCTTCAGGCACTCTGTATGACATGCAGTTGAAATATGCAGATTGATGTCCTTGGAGAACATTTTAATGCGGTCTTCAAACACCTCTACAATGCATGCTGGCAAAGATAGTAGAAGAGAACTGTTTATTTGTTGAGCTAGGCTGACTCAAATAAACCGCTGAAAAGTGCAACAAGATTACAGCATTACCACACAATACAAGCTAACCTCAAACAGTGTATTTGCATGTGCCTGATAAACTACTGAAGGACAGTGATATGTTAAATGTGGTACTGTAGCTATTCTGGACACTCCACACAAAACATTAGTACTCAATATTAGGAGTGACTTAACCTCCAATTAAGCATTTCCCATTTGTACATTACTTGTTTTTCAGGTAAGGTTTAACAATGTGAAGAACTGAACACAATTCCCCCCTCCTCTATTCATTCCAAAATAGAGTTAATGGCCTCTTAGCATTTAAAGATTCAGACATTCATGATTCAAAGAAACAAGATGTTTAAACGCACATTAAATCTAAATCAGTTTTATCACAGATGACAAATGCATTATAGTTATATGGTTTACATCAATCATACAAGCAACTCAAATTCTGCATGTTTATTTATCACTTTTTAAGTTTGTACCAATCATGTAGGAAATACTATTTGTGCAACAACTTGAAGGTGGAATTGAATCTAACTCCCTATATGCTCAATACTGAATTTCCTTCCATACAATTACTTTTGCTTTTAAAAACTGAAATCCTTTCACTGACAGATTTAAATATGGCACATTATATATCGTGTAAACAAGAAACATATTATAATCATTGCTCAAAACATATTTCTTTTAAAACTTTTCCTTCTATAAATGGAATTCTAAATATACATTTTTTCATAAGGAAGCCAAATGACCAATACATTTAGTTTCAACAAATGCGTTTATTCACAAAGTCATAGTTCTTTTATACTGGATTCGGCAAATGTCAGCCAATGCAAAATATTTATAATGAAGGAATCTATTCAGTTTGTCCCTATAAGTTATATATATAAAAAAAATATCCTCGGCTCACTGCACATTCTGTCAGGCCCAACTACGTTTCTGCAAGTAACCAAGGAGATCTGGCAACTGATCTGCTCGATATTCTCAATTCTCTACACAGCACATCTAACAGCTAAAAGCTACATTTGCCCTCCCTTGTTCATTTTTTGTATGTAATTTTTTGAAGTCACTAAAATACTGCTTTGTGATGTTTACTGTAAAAAAAATAATAATAATACTGAATTGGACTGATGCAAGGCACACAAAAAAATAAATAAATGCTCAGCTCTATTTGACTTTACACTGGATTGCTGGTTATCTTTGTGGACGGAGTGGGAAACTCTCCCTTTGGGAATGACAACAGCACTTTGTTTTGATTACTCCTGTTTTCTTAATGCACCCAGCTGAACACGGAACAGGTGTCAGCAGGAGGCTGCTTACAGGGAACCCAGCTGCCGTGTACCATCACTTCCTGCATGAGATTCAACACAAGCTCTGCATATCTAATAAAGATAACTTTGGCAATGTGATTTACTTCGCCAATGAAAAAGATGGCTAATTTTCACCATATTACTTTGACCATTACTATCCATCATTCCTTTTGTTGTTATACAAGATTACAAGATCACAAGATTTGACTGTCAGGTCAATTTCAAGAAGTGGTTGTGCCGTTTCCTGTTAATGTGGTTTTGTATACTCTACAGCAGAGATGTGAAATGTGGTAATGAGTGGGCCACCACTATGCAGCCTTCAATCACCCTTGTGGACCACAAGATCCTCATGCGAACATTAGCGGTCTACAATGCATAACTAATATGTATGCACACACATAAGCTTACACATACATACTTTCAATGTAGAAAAACCAATCTATACGGCATATCAAATGTGCAATGTGTCACGGAAAGATGTTCTTTGCATCTTTTGCCGTTACACAGGATGCCTTGTAAAGGTTTGATAAAACCATAGTCTCTTTCATTCTACCCTTTGGCTCTACATATTCATCCTTAGAATCATCACTGAATGACAAACATTTCATCATCACTATTAATCATATTCCTCAAACTACTCTCATATTCACTTTCAGCCTCCTTCATCATCTGTAAAAGCTCCGCAGGCTGATGTGACTTTCTCTGCTTTCCAGATGCGCTTACAGCCCACTCTCTCTCAGTCTGTCTCTGTTGTGTTTCAGTTAGTCACATTTGGGTTACTTGGCTGTACTGGTCTTAAAATCAATCAAATTCTCCGTTTGGTGATATAGTACGAGTTTGAATAATCAGATTTTTTTTTTTTCTGCAGTGGTAAAATGTCCCGTAAACAATATATTTCATGCAAAAAGACATTAATAACATTCTGGTAAATGTAAATATTATATTTCTCAGCAAATGCCCTTATCCAGGGCAACTTGCAATTGTTACAACATCACATTTTAGCATATGATTACCCATATGACCCTCTTATCCCCTTTCACATCTCTTCCCGTTTGTCTGCTATCTCCGCCTGGATGCACTTGCACCACCTCAAGCTCAACCTCTCCAAATCGGATCTCCTCTTTTTTTTCTCCCTGTTCCTCACCTTCTGCTGATCTCTCCATCTCAATCCCCTTGGAAACTACAACACTATCTCCTTCTTCTGCTAAGAACCTAGGGGTCACCCTCGATCCTGCGCTCTCCTACACCCATCACATCACCACACTGACACGCACCTGCAGATTCTTCCTGAGCAACATACGCCGAATCCATCCCTTCCTCACCAACTACTCGACTCAGCAGCTCATCCAGTCACTGGTCTTCTCCCGCCTGGACTACTGCAACTCCCTCCTGGCCGGCCTGCCTGCAACTACTACCCGCCGCTCCAGCTCATCCAGAACTCTGCGGCTCGTCTGGTGTCTCTCTGCCATGATTCACACACGCTACTCCACTGCTGCGCTCCCTCCACTGGCTCCCGATACCGGCACACATTCAGTTCAAGATATTGACCATCACCTACCACTGTCTCGACCACACTGTAGAAGCTACCTTCAGTCCCTCGTTTCCCCATACATCCCCCACTGCGGTTTTCCAGTGCCATAAGACTGCTCTGCCTCCTCTCCTCCAGAGCCGCTCCTTCTCATCCCTGGCCCCTAAGTGGTGGAACGACCTTCCCACTGAAGTCAAACTTCCGGCGCTTACTCAAAACACATCTTTTCAGACAGTACTTTTAATATTAGTCCTTTACAACATTTTATCATACTTCTTGCATTACTAGTACTTGTATTATTTTGATTTCCCCTTTGCTCCCTTTCCCGTGGCCCATGACTGTGACCTAACATTTTGTCTGCACTCAGCTTTTACTATCCTGGATGTAAGACCTTATATATTGTATACACTTGTGTAAATTGGAATTTGTAAAATGTAATATGCTTTGAATTGCACTGTATTATGTAAATTTGAATTTGTAATATTTTATGCTTTGTACTGAACTGTATTATTGCGCTTATATTTTGTAAGTCTCCCTGGATAAGGGTGTCTGCCAAGAAATAAATAATAATAAAATAATTATACAGCTGGGTCTTTACTGGAGCAATCTAGGTACAGTACTGTGCTCAAGGGTACAACAGCCTGGTACTGAACAAACAACCCTCTACTTCATTGCAGAGTCCTAACCGCTACACCACATTGTTGCCCTATATACTAACAACTAACAATTTTTAATGAAAAGGATGTATTTTTAAATCTCCAACAGCAGAAATCTTCATTAATGATATAAATATAACTAAGAGATGAGTAGCCATGGATATAATTTGGAATAAGTACAACTGGTCTGATGCAAAAGTTACAGAACAGGTGGGAGATGGCATTAATGTATTAAGTGATTGAGGACAAAATTCAGTTATCCTAATAGGAAAACCAGCAGAAGAGACATTTATGAACTTTTGCAAATACACTTTATAGAAGAGTAAGACCCAAAGCACCCTATCAATACATTATAAAAAATATCACATAGAAAACATTTTGATGGTGGAACCCTTTCAATTTAATGTTTATTAAAATCTGGAACAGAAAGAAAAATAATCAATGTTATTTTACAAAAATGCCATGGCATTTGTAAAAATAATGTACAAATGCATGCAAAGTCTTAAAAAACACGCAAAATATAAAGCATAAAGCATATCCACTACACAATTATACAATTAGAATAAAAATAATGGGAAGCTCGTTGGAAAGGTTAAACAATGCTTGTGCAAGATAATTTACCTTTTGATAAGAAAATGTGTTGTATTGTCCAGGACAGTTTAACTTCAATACAGTGTTTCTCTTAACATTTAAAATTGCCTCATAACGTTTCTACAGGTGGTTAAGCATATACTCAGAGACAAATAGACAGCAGGAGAATACCAAGGGCCAAGAACTAGTCTGATTTCCTAACTTTTTCCTTGCACTGATTAAATGTAGGACAGTTGCCCACATGACACTGATTATATATTACATTGAAGTATCCCATGAAGATTTTAAAGTGTGCTATTCCTTTTTCATGTAGTTAATATTCTATTGCCTCATCAGAGTGGCTTGATGTAGGTGCATCACAATCGGAAGTGGATATCTTGATGTTAGCTGGATAATAATTATTGCTGCTCTTTTAGAAGTGCTGTCCAATTCGATGTTATTCTTTCATCTCTTGTGTGTAACTCAACTGGTGCGACCATGTCCATTCTTCAGTTCAATTAGTTATTTTCCTTTTTTATAATTTCACTAAGTCCTATAATGTCCCAATTTACTTTGACAAAGTAATTATTCTAATGCTAGAAGTTTTTTTTCACCAGAGAGTTCTACAGTTGTACAGAGCCAGGGTCAGAGGTCTAGGGCATCCTGTTTGTAAATGATTGTTTGCAAGCTCTGATTTCACACTGCAATGACCGCTGCCTTGGTCATTGGCAATCCAGTCGGCCAAGAACTGAGGGCCATTTGTTTCATTTTAACATCACTGGGGTTGGTTAGCCATTACTTGCCAGAAGGGTTGGCAAGCACATCTTTACATAGACTTGTTAAACCCCTAAGCTATGTATGATCAGGTCTGATCATTCTCAAAAGATACATATTAAATGGAAATATATCAATTATTATTATTAGCCTATTATTTGTCATGTTGATTTTGTTATAATCTCTTGTCAGAGCTGTCTGAATGACAGCTGTAAGACGTTGTATCTAAACATATTATGTTTAATTACCTCTGAAGAGATATTTTTAACAACTGAAAAAATTACAGTTTTCAGGAAACTGTTGTTTGTGGTGGGAAAAATGTTTTGGAGTGGGGAGTTCTAGTCAGAATTTATTACGTGCACAGGAGGAACAGTGCAACACAGAACTCAAAGGATTTTAGGCTGGCATGACACTGTTCCCCAAAAGTTTTAAGATAGAACAAAGCTTTTATACCCCCTCTGAGACATACCCCCAAGGGGCCTTAACATATTATAATCAGTGTCTGAATGGTAATTTCTAATACCTATAGCAGTGATTTAATTTACATTATAAACTAAGCCTTCCCATCTCATCAATATTATAATCATTACTCATGAATAATTATTAACCTCTGAATTGCCAGTTGCATTGGAAGGTAATTTGCAGATAATACGTTGCAAGAAAGGAATGTGAACTGCTGATAACCAAGTTAGGAGTAACAGCACATCAAGGACAAGGGCAGGATTTCCCCCCCACATGTTGTACTGCAGAATATAGAAACTGTTGTACAGATGTTTGTTTCCTGTCACGGCTTGAATGCATAGATTATTTACAGATCAGTTGTGTTTTTCAGTTTGTAAACAAGAATAAAATAACTGAATTTGAATATGCTCCAGTGGTATATTTTTATCTAATTGGAACAACCCCATTTTAGTTCCTCTTCAAACTCATTTCAGATCAGTCTGGGTGGCAAGAAGTGCTCTGAATCTACCTTATTGTATCATTTTAATTCACAATTTATATTTCTAATAAAGCTATTTACTATAAAATAATAGAAATTGCAGAAGTGCTATTTTGTAATAGAAAACATAATAAACAGAAAGAATGTAGTGCAAATAAACTTAATATCCATAGGCAAAGTGTTCAACAACTAAATAAAAACATAACATTTGAATAAACACTAGACAGAGCTCTGACTTATTTAAAATTAAATAAATAAATGCATAGATATAAAACCTCCCACCCATACTGGAAAGATGGCACATCACTCCACTTGAACAGGAATATATTTAATCAAATGATCACAAATAAATGATGCACTGCAGAATTGTAATGTTTCTAACTAAGAACCAACAAGATGCACCCTGGTATATGTTCTTTAGGAATAATGAATTTCAATTAAAACACTAACTGACAATCTGAGCAATCCATTGGAAAATCAGTGCAGTGACACTGGTCCTTTTCACTGGTAAGTGGCTAGACAATAGATAGATAATATCTCGACAAATAAAAAGGTAATCTAAATAATCATGAAACACTGCCTACATTCAGCATCACACTTAACTACTTTCCATTTCCAAAATTATTTTCTGAACAGAATTGCTTTGATGCCTGTTCCTGAATTCCTTAGCATTCACAGTACCACATATTTTAGAAAAGTAATGGAAAATATATCCATATATAGTTTTATTTTGCTTATACAGATACAAAAACAGCTAAGGGTTTTCTTTTTCTCAACGTATACCATACCAACATTCTGATAAAACACAGCTGTGCATTAATCATTTAAAAGCCAAGGTTAATCACGACAAAACTTTAAAATGGTTACACTTTAGAAAGGAAGAACTGCAAGTACTCCATGTAAAAGTCTACAGGGACATTGATTATGTTCTATGAATGGTCCTAAATCAGTTATATCATTTTTATGCAAAAACTGCATCAAGGCATACATTTAAAATAAAAGCCAATTTAAAACTTCACTTACCAGCACATTTGGTCCTTGTGATCAGCGGGGGGCCTGGCTGTCCAGTGCCACCTTCTCCAGGCCTGGTGAGAAGGACTCTTATCTCATACTCTGTGTCTGGATCCAAATGCCACAGCTTGTAGGTTGGAGCATTTACAGCATGGGTCTCGGTCCAAGTCCCAGATGTCATTCGGTACTCCACTTCTTTCAGTATAATAGGACCGTCTCCAAATATTGAGTTCGCATTCAGCTGGATAAGAAGATATGTGGGTCCCACTCCCAGCAACTGCGGAGGTGCGATAGGACGAGGAGGTTCTACAAGGAAAATTGAAAAGCATAATATTTATTGTATGACTAATTTACAAGGTTAAAGTTTTAGTTGGCCATTCACAATAAGTGTGTTCGGCATTGTAATGGAGTTGATGGAGAACTAGACATTGTTCCAAACTACTTAAGAGGGGAAGCTGGTGATATGAGAAAGTGGCTTTATAAACTGGGCGGTATAAAGAGGAATAACTTCTGTTCCTTGATGGGTGAAATATTACTTTTTTGAGATGACATGTTCAATAATACAATATCTTTGGAACACAGACAAAGTCTACTAAAATAATTAGCGCACAAGTAAACAGGTTGTAACGATATCATAATACTGCTGGCATCCATTTATTGGCAGCCAGAAAATCAGACCATACAAGATCTGTAACAGCTCATTTACACTTGCTACCTGTTAAAATAATTCATGGTTTCAGAGTTTGAATTTTTGGCAATTCTGAAAATGTCCCATTGTTGATTCCTAAAATGTTTCCAAACTTCTTGCAAAAAAAAAAAAAATATATATATATATATATATATATATATATATATACACACACACATACATACACACATTTTAATACATTATTTTTCATTTTAATAAAGGTGAAAGTACACAAAATATAAAAGTACTGAACATGAAACAAAGCATCAAATATTTATACACAAACATAAAACACTTCAAAACACACCTAAACTGAAATGTGATTTTGTATTTATACACTTAGATTTGGGCTGAAAAATTATTATATATGAAAACTCTACAGGTCCATTCACAAATGGGAGTGTACATGGTTTGTTCAGTTATCTTGAGAGAATATTTATTTACAAAGGAGCAGCAGCAAGACTTTTTGGAACTAAACAATGACCTAGTGTTGCCTAAACACAATTGTAGAAAACTCTATTTAGAGTGCTCTCCTAAAACTATGGTTTTAATATTGCATTTCAGAAAACTCAGCTTTTCATGCAAGTTAGTTCACTGGTGTTTTTTAACCTCTAGTTTTATTTCTAAAAAGCAATTTGTTTACACCACTGCACAACAGAAACACCTCATTGCACATAAATTTTAAAAGTCCATGATTAGGAAATGGTCTTAAACAGTAAGCTGTTCAAATCAAATGAATCTACAGATAAATGCTGTGTTCAGCAAAGGCAATATATTCCATTCCAGATGGCTCATTGCCGACTCATTTGTTGCAGTTAATTAAGCAACAGTGGTGATATTCACTGCACACCAGCCTCAACCTGGCAGACACACTGCCTCTGATTTAAGAACAAAAAGGTAATAAACTCATACCTACACAATTTAAATTATCCAACCATCTTAACAGTGTAAGTGCAAGGATAAATTACTTAAAGTGTATGCAGTATGAGCCCAGCAATATAAATGGATGTTAACCTACTGTACATAAAGAGTTTATAGTTATATTAAAATTCTATTTTAATCACAAAGGTCTACATAGCTTTTGAACTAAAATTTTGGGGATATTTTTTCAAAAGTTTAACGAGAGTTTACTCTACATGCAACAATTTACCAACTGAAAGAAAACCGTCATGGATGTGTGTGTGTGTGCGCGCGCGCGCATGTGCGTGTGTGTCATTAGGGTATTATTTGTAATTACAAAAATGACACACCTATTTGTTGTTTGGCACTTAAGTGCCAGGAAAATGCAATTATGCATGAATTTTAATCAGTAAGTAAATGAGCAAGTAATTTTTTCACAGTATTATTAATACCATTCCTAACACAATACTCTATCAGGATGAGAAATGTGTTGAAACCGAGAATCCCAGAAGTGCTATTCAGATCTGCTCATGCATGTAATCCCTGTACACTGGATAAACTTCCACACTGCTGTCCCATTAGTTTTCAATTAATGTTCTTGTCTCCTAATTTTATAAACCAAATCAGTCTCATTCTTATTAGCATTTCATGGAAAACATGGTGCTAAAATACTATTAGTATAACATTATTGAAAACCTTGATAATTCTTTTTAAAAACATGTTTTAAATAACTATCTACAAACTCACAAAAGTACTCACAAAACAAATTATTCTTGTAAAAAGCACATACACATTCACTCTCCCCAATGTGTAGTGCATTGCATTAGCCATTATTAAGGCTCTAAAGCTGCTCTGGTCTTTTTCTGGGTTTTAAATGTACTCAGCTAGATCTGTACCATTCCACTGAACAGCCGCCTCGAGAGGCATCTCAGAGCTGTCCAACTGTCAGCGGTAGACCAAGATGGCCTCACACAATAGCTGCAATCTACATCCACTGCTCAGATCTTTCACACTTCATTCAGGTTTATGCTTTGCATGTTAACAAAATAACAATTAACAAAACTGAATTAAATCAACAGCTGACCAAAGATGAAGCATATGTTTGACCTAAAAAATAACAAAGCGTACTCCATGACTTGGGGAGTTAAAAATGTTATTTAAGTTGTATATATGATAGAATCTAACTGGAAAAGTGCTATACATCTTATACACTATAGCAACATTTTAGGAATTGCACTTTAGGAAATCCCATTTAACAGTGAATGTTTCCTCAAACAGTTTGGGAAGCAGGAACTCTAGGTTCTGTATAGTTTATATGCTAAGGAGAAAGCAGACCAAAGGTTAACATGCATAGCTTACACTTCAATACCACTGTTTATACATTTGCCAAAACAGAATCCCTAGGGGCTATAGATATCAAATTGATAGGGGTGTTACAGGAAAAAATGTCTTACATAGTAAGACTTAGTTTTACATTAGGAACTGAATTCTTACGAGCAGAATTTCTGACATGTTGGACTAAAATACCTGTGGGGTAATAGGAAAAAATATATATAATATTTGTGTTTGTTTTAATGTTAATAATGTTTAACACGCATCAAATGCATTGAAATACTATAGAACATTTAGTCCCTTCAGATAGCATAATGTTTGAAGTACTGGAAAAATTATAATAGTTATAAAGTATTAATGATAACAACAATAACTTAAAAAATCATCTCAATTTGTATATAGTAATGTTACACTTCAAGCTGCAGGATTCAGGAGAAAAAAAAACATAAAAATCATGCAACTATATAACATGGTCACAAACAACTCTGAATACAAGCACACCAGTGGTATATTCCGCTTTTAATATAATGCAGTGATAACACTGTAAAGGCATTAAATCCATATAGAATTCATACATATAACATTTAAGAGAAAACAAAAGGGATCTAGAAAATGTTTTATAACATTACACTATACACTATACCTTTTCAAATACCAATCTGGGATGAGGCCTCATTATTCTTGTGCCATTAAAATCAATTTATATCAAATCAATCCCATACTACAAAGAGCAAAACAAAAAGTGTTAGCTATAGGTTTATCGATTACTCAAGCATTCCGTTACATGAAACTGATCCCTAAATATACTTGGTGGTCAGAAAAACTGTTCCATACAGTTGGTAGTAAATCAGGAAAATTGCTAGAGAATAATTGTTTTTGTTTGTTTAGAACCATTAACAAGTCATTCGTCTGAATTTCTGCTTGTACAATGCAGTTGCAAAATAAATTAAATTACAACTTGTGATACTGGAATTCAAATATTAGGGTGTGGAACTTAAATAAATGCATCCTTAAATTTCAAATTCACTTGAATGCAGTCTCTTATATTCGAAAGCTTAGATGGTTTCATAAATGAATCCCTGTTTTCCAATAGATAAATGACTGCTTATAAACAGAAGTATAACAATTTTCACCACAACCTGTATGTAGATGAATCTATCATGTTTAAAATGGTTTACAAACACATTTATGCAAAAAAAGTAAAAATAAAATGTCACCAGGCATAGAAAATGGTCCAACGCATTCATCAAATAAGATGATTAAAGGTCATGGGTTTATTACAAAGCTGTTTCTTTTTTAATAAATAAATTCAATTATAATAGACAAAAACATTTCAGCAACAGCAATTAGACACAGAAACCAATTATCCATTTCATTTTCACTTATACCCAATGGACTGGATCATTCATCAAGTTTCATTATATCAGGAATACAAAGAAATGTGATTGTGGTATGTAAAAAATTGCTTACAATATTAAGAGATCCTTCATTTTCTTTTCAGCAGCATAAATACCAGGTAATTAAATAAAGCATGCAGTGACATCTATATGAATTTGCTTTGAAGCAGCTAGTTTCAATGCACCGCAGTCCTACGCTGTTGCATTGCCTGCTATGAGCACAGAAATTTGTTTCTTAATAACAAAATAGAAATGATAATGCCATTGGAGCTTGTGCAGGTAGATAGTGTGCAATGGCAAGAAAGCACAAGATGAATCTTTCATCATCTAGTATTATTGCTTCTTCCTACAAGCCCATCCATCATGTTGCCGAGACAGCTTGGAATGATAGTGCTAGACCCTCACATTACTGCTCCTTGAACTCTGTCTCATCCATCTTTTGCATCATTCCCGATTTGCCGCTAAGTATCATTGTGCTCCTGCAAAACCGACTGTGAACCTGTAGTGCCTTTAACCTAAGGAGCCATTCTAATAGTAATTGATTTTCTTTTATTGCTGATCCAGTCGACAGAATCTTCTGAACACTCAGCAAGACACCGATTTGATAAACAACAAAAAAAAAAAAGTGGTGCAATACAGCAACTTAATTTATTCAATAATTTTGTAGTCTGGTGTAGCTTTTTGAAGTTAATGACAACCTTTGAGGATAAAAATGACACTGACACAACTGGTCTTGAAACAACACAATCTAAGTCTGACTTGTGGCATGAGAGAAATATAAAGTGTATTAGAGGAATTGGAGGAATATAAAGAGTGACCATTTGATATGTGTCAACTGTGAACCTGTAGTGCAATGAACCTGTGAACTATTAGAATCACAGGGATTCGAATAGTAATTGATTTTCATCTATTGCAGATCCAGTCGTCAGTATCTTCCGAGCACTCACTGACAAACATTTGATTTTTGAATTTTTCAAAGCCGTGCAATATGGAAACAATTTATTCAGGACTTTTCTAGTCTGGTGTATCTTTTTCGAGTTAACAACAACCTTTGAGGATAAAAATGACACTGACACAACTGGTCTTAAAACAACAAACCTTAAGCCGCAATCTAAGTCTGACTTGTGGCATTAGAGGAATATAAAGAGTGATCCACCCAACCTCTATTTCTCTTACTTTAGTTCATAAGGAAATTCATTGTTTACTCCTCATTAATGAGGCCCATGTCAAGAAGGTGACACATTCATTTAGTCTTGAGAAATGTGCATTGCACTGTATGCCCAAAACCATAGCACATTTTAAGTTCCTTTCATCTGAAACCCTTAAAAACCTCTAATAAATCAAAATGATCAAAATCCCACTAGTGCCACATTTGAATCCAGCTTCCTATTCAATTTATTTTTAATATACAGCTTTCTTGACACTGCATTTTCTGACATCAATGCTGAATTCTAAGTTTCTCCTTTTTCATCATTACGAGGCTTCAGCCAATCGAGACTCATCAACATAGTTTAACAATCTCTCTTTGAGCACACATGTCAAGTGGCATGCTTTTTTCACCAGAGAAAAGGCTGGCAGGTAGGAATTATTAATCTACATTTTAAGCAAATATTTTCAAATCTCCTCAGTGCTTGACAGTCGAATCTACAACCGATCAGTCAGCTACTTTTTTCTGCAACAAAGACAAACATTATCCTCATGCAAAGAAATAAAAACCTACGAAAAAACCTATATGGATCTACACTCATTCCACAGTTACCCGAGCATAAGCCCATGGATGAACAATAATTACATATACAAATAATTTAACAATACTTAAATACAAATTCCATAAACCTTTATTAAACAATTTTTAAAAGTAATAGATTGGTAAGATAAATACATTGCTGTAACTGAAAAAAAAATAAGACTATCAATATTCTATTATCATTATAAACATTATAATTTTAAATATTAACAAAATATTTATTAGCAGCAGCAGCAGCATAAATATCTATTTCCCTGTCTTCGCAGGGATTTTAAGTAAAATGTGTTGTATTAAAAATGAATTATACAGTATTTGCAGCCATACCTTCCAAATAAAAAAAATCTAAATTTAGAAGCTGTATAAATATGCATCTACTGTATATATTTATATATAAATATATGTATATATGTAAGCATGCTGAGAACTGAATTTTATGTTAACAATTACAAGCAATAAATACATTTAAAAAATGTTAATAGTAATTCATCAATAACAGGTCCCATGAGGCTGTTTTAAAGAGAGCAGCTTCCAATATCCCTGCACAGAAGTTAAAACTCAATTTATAAAACTAATGTTCACTTCTGAAGACCATGTTTGTCTTGGGATCTTTTCTAATAAGCAGTCCTGTCAATAAAGTTTAGCTTGTGCAAGCAAGGGGCAACATCATTACTCAAAAAGATCTGGAAGCAATACTAACCTCATGACAAAGTAAATTGTGTTTCATCATGTTTTTTCCTCTAGCACTAAGGACACACAGATCAATACTCCTTTGGTGAAAGAATTTGCCACTGAAATTTTCATTTGTTACAAACAGGACCAAAATGGCCCTAAGCATCCTCTGTCACTTCCAGTTTGGCAGAAGAGCCACTAATAAACTGTTACCCTTGGGTCATCTGTGACAATGGGCAACACTATGCCAGCTCTTATTAACAGCAATCCATATCAATGGCCCCAAAATTTCCTTTAAAATTACCATCTTTTGTATCCTTATAGCAGGATGTCAGATTTAAAGTGCCAGTGAGATATAGGACCTGTCACTGCAGTTAATATTCAACTTAGTTTTAACACCAGGGTTCTTCTGCCTGCAGGGCCTTTGGCCCATGCTAACAATAAGATTTGTTTTACAGTCATTCAGATAAACAAGAAACTGTTATATTCTTCTGCTCTGATGAAAATGTAGAAAGCCAAAACAATGTCCCTATTTATTTAACATCTGACTTGAGAGCAATATATTGTGAGAAAATCTCAGACTCAGAAGTGTCCATTAAAACCGTCTGTGCACCAAAGAGCTTCCATCTCTCTATTGCCTTAATTTGTGTACCACTTTACACAAACATACTTTACATATCACAACATAGAATGTTCTGTAATGTTCTCCCTTTGGTAATATTTGTTTGCATATTATATCATACATTACATTTGTCTGTATTACTTCAAACATAAACACACACTTTCTGTGGTTCAGCTTATGTTTGAATAATGTTTGGTAATACTTTGATCTCTACTTAGAATCTTAATTTCTATTTAGAATATTTTGATCTAAATAAAGTCAGAGTGCTTTGGGTGGTGGTGGTGGGGGGAGGGGGAAATCACAGACCACCCAGAACAGGGGCATCAGAGTTTTTCAATAGTGGGGCAAATGATCAGAAATCCATGTGTGTCGCATTATTTTTTATTGATAATAAAGCTGAAGTATAGTGAAGTATAGCCTGCAAACATGACACAGAGCGGTAGTCAGTTACACAATGGTAGCAGCTGGCAGGTGGTTAGGCCCTACTGGCCTACTAGTTCATTTGTGCCAGATAATTAGGTAAACAAAAAAGCTAAAATTCTCAGGTGGGGTACACCACAGTGTCAGACAGGCCGCATTTGACCTGTGGGGTGCATAATGGACGCACATCGCCTAGAAGATATAAATATTTTTTGTTTCTTGTTGTATCAGTTTTTCCACACAAGCTTGAATGTTTCAGGCTGTGTATATGTTCAAAGTGCATGTTTGTGTTTATGTCTCTATGTAGATAAGCATGGAAGAAATTTGGAAGGGAATTGCAAATTTTCTGAAAACATTTCTCACATTGTTGGTATCCCTGAACAGAGTGATAATCTTTCAAATACTACAAACTAATTTCACAAGCATAACATATAGGACAACTTTACAAGGTCATCATTACAATAAAGGCCAGGGAGTAGGGGGCTCTTATAATAAAGTGCATTAATGTTTGTAACTGTCCCTCCTGTTCCTAAACTTAACCTGCAGTAAAGAATACCTCCGTGTCAGTGAGCAGATAACCATCCGATTCAGAAAGTTGTTCACCCAAGACAGACAGTCGTTCAATAACCCCCCAATAGACATTGTGATGCATTACCTCGAACAATAAGCTGAGCAAAGTTCGACACTCCAGAGCCTCTTTCAGACTGAGTCACGCAGCGATAAAGATCTTGGTCGAGATTGGTCACTTCCTTCAGTCGAAATGAAGCAGCAAACCTCCTGTGGTTGATGTTCTTTGTTTGTGCCACTGGAATGTCTTCTCCATTACGTCTCTATAGAGAAAAACAAAGATATAAAACAGTCATGAAATTAATCAACATTTTAACATTTGAGCTGTATATAACTTCACACACAGTATACGTATAATGTATTGCTTAGCACACAAAATACATATCCAAGGCGACTTATGGTTTACACAAGAAACAATTAAAAACATTTGTGCTGTAATACAATAAGCACAAAAAACACAATAAGCATACATCATATATTCAGAGAGAATATACAGAATAAATACACACACACACACATATATACATATAACCCCAAACACACACCATCAGCCTATATTGATCCAGTGCTGGATGAAGGCCACCCCCAAGAGGTTTCCAATTGTTTCAATCTATATCTTCTCTTTTCCATGTCACACCTGCAAAGTTTAATATTTAATTTTCCTGTCTTTTATGTGGTCTTCTAGGTCTTTTCTCTTGGGATCCACTCAATAGCTTCCTCTGACAATCTTTGATCTGTCCTTTTTGCAATGTGTCCGGCCCATTGCCATTTAACATTCACTTTTTCCACGATGCCATATTTTGGTTTGTTCTCAGATCCATACATTTATTTCTCTCATCTTGTTATTCCATAATTCCACGCTTGTTTATGTAGTCCAAAGTATCTGTAAAATATTTGCATTCAGTGGCCAAGTTTCAGAGCCATAAGTGATCACTGGTAGAATACATTGATCAAATACTTTTCTCTTCAGGCAAATAAGTAGATTTGCTTTCAACAACGTGCCGTTTCTTCAAAATGTACTCCATCCCATTTTCAGTTTTTGTTTCTATTTTTTCCAGAATATCTCCATGTGCTCTGCCTTGTTGTCCTAGGCTGACAATGTATGATTTCTTCAAGTATTAGTTTATCTACTTCAATTTCCATAGATGTAACCAAGCTAAACATGACTTTTAGTTTTACTAAAGTTCATTTTGAGTCCAGATTTCTTAATTGCATCCAAGAGTTCTTGAATTTGAAGTTGTGGGTTTACAGGGGTTTTTGCCAAGACAACAATGTTATCAGCAAATCAAGAGTCGTTCAAATAAGCTCAATATATCTTGATTACTTTTTTCTTCCCAATCCAAAGTCTTGAACACTTCAAGAGTTGCCATGAAGAGTTTTGGAGAGATTGTCAATCCCTGACATACTCCTTTGAAGATCTTGATCTTGTCAGTGTCTTGGTGGAGTCTTTTATGTGACATTAGTGTAGATATTTAATAAGTTATAATATACAAGAAAAATATCAATGTTTTGATTTCTTATAGCCCTGCTGATATAGTTTATATAAATTGAATCAGATAATATAAAAAAAAGTTAAAATACATCTATACAGACTCATAGAAATAAATGTTTGAGTCATGATAATTAGTATATTACAAAGCCATCTTTATTTTCAGACGTCTCATTTTCAGTACATCTGTTTGCTTTTATATACAAATACCAAGCAGATGTTTAGTTGAGAAATATGGTGCAGAAAACAAAGTGGAAAAATTGTACTTACTGAACAGAATAGCAGTACTTCAATACCGATTAACTGAAAAATTCTATGTTCAGTTAAACAGTCTGAATAATACTAGTAAATATACACTTTTTTCTTTCTATTAATGCAAAAAAAAAAAAAGTAATCAATCATTGGTGTCTAGCTAAAAGGAAATAGCACATGAGAACTATGTGAAACTAAATTAAAAAAAATGTAACCAGACAATTTAGCACAATTGTATATGCCACATCTTCTCAACATGTGTTGTGTGAGAAACTTTGAGACAACCATTCAGCGGCAGTAGTTTCTCTTTTACATTTTCACCTTCTGGCCTATTGTCACGGGAAAGGTCATATAGCCTGATCTACTTTCTCACTCAGCCATCCATGTGAAGTTCCCTCTTGCAGTCTGCCTATCATTATATCTGCAGTGCTTATGGAGGGCTTGACAATAACTACCCCTCAACCACAAAGACAGCATGACCTCGGTGACACAGATATCATTAAGAGAAGCATTAGAGAGCCAAGTGGTGGATAAGATTCAACCCTCTGATAAAAACCATCATAACTTCAAATCAATTTAAGTGCCACTCATTTAATTTACAGCTAAATACCCTTCACCCCAAGACCCAAGATATTCCTTAAAACCTCAGGTGAAAAAGGCACAGATTTAATTTGCTGGTACAATCCACCATTACATTAATTACGCAGCAGGTCAGACTCTGTCCCCATTGGATGGTGTGGTAGAGCTCAACACCCCAGTGCGTTTCCTTTCAACCCGATCAGCTAAATCAAGACACCAGCTGACTGTAAAAGGAAACAAAAAAAACACAGCACCTCACTGACCCAAGAACAAAACTGACAAGTAGCAGCTATTTCTGACCTCTCTGCTTCTCCTGCCCTGCCACTCAGATCATGGAGCAGAAGCATAAAAAGAATGTTTACCTATAAATGACAGTTTCCCCAAGAACAGGTTTGCGATAATAAAAAGGTAAAGCAATGCAATGTAGCAGGTTGTGGTCATTCCACAGAGTTTAATGGTTTGGAATCAGTGTATTAATTCAGTTATGTACATTGATGTAGAAATAAATGAATACCAGCTTATTTATTAACAGCAAAAGTAACATTTCTCAAATCCAACTAAATGTGGTTACAATTAATAGGATCTACTTAGGAAAACGAATACAGAATACTAAACAGGTTTGAAAATTGTGATATTTGTAGTTCAATGGTTAACTTTAGGAAAATTCTCCTTGGCATTCTTGAAGTAGAAAATCTAACCGGAACAGATTCTTATCCCTGTAAGTATACACAAGATACAAATTCTGTATTTCTCCTAGTCAGAAACTGAACTTGATTACAGCATAATGCCCTTGCATTTGTGTAGAGAAAAAAATCGTGATTTAGCCAGTAAAGATTTTCATATATTTCTGTGGAAATGCATGTTTTATTTAAAGATATCAGACATTTTTGTATTGATAAAAGTGTACACCAATACACACAAAATAGTTAAAATGTTGTATGGTCTTGAATCTGCACTGGTTAAAATACCTAATATTTTAAACATATCTGAATGACACAAATCCTTTCAATTTAAGTATGGATATGAAGTTCAAAGTACTGTACAATTCTTCTGAGGGAAAATAAAGCAAGATTTCAGTGACAGATTTCAACATGATGTGCAAGGAAGGATTCACCACAGTTGAGTGAGCTTTTATCTTGCTCTTCCATGTCTTATATTTCCTTATCTCTTCACTTCTGTCTGTTGCATTGAGGCAATAACAGTGGTCTTTTTTATCTTACATTAAGAAACCAGTTTCCGGTTTCAAAGAAAATGCTTCTTAGTTAAGATGTTTTAGTAAAGAGGAGTCCATTCAATAATAAAAAAATCTTGGTGTGAGGAAAAAGATAAAAGTCAGTTTTCTGATTTTTTTTTTGTCTTTCAACACAGATTTAAGGGAGAAATTGTCTTGAGAAAATAATCTGTCAATAAATTATTTCTGATAGTCTATTAATAGGATTTTACATGGCATACATAATAGTTTAGACTTCAATATAAAGGCTACTTTCACTTAAAACACACAAGTGCCATATTAATTTAGACATTTGCTATTGGAAGATCAAAATTACTTATATTATTATTCTCCATAGTTATACATTGCAAAGTAAAATATGAAGGCCTATCAGTGCTGTATAAAACTCAATTACATTGAAACATTACATAATTCAGATGTAAAATGCTTCCTTAAACTGTGGTAAGCAAAACTGGTCAAACATGTTTTTAAGTACAAAGAATGCAATTTGCCAAAATAAATGATTTATTTTTTTTCTTCCAATGAAACATTAATTTTATTTTAGTGTTTCATTGCCATCATTTGTTCCCATTCATAACAGGCTGACCGGTCCCTTTACAAATTACAGCTCAGTTTTTCCTTACCTGAAGCCAAAGCTTGTTATTCACAGCATCCCTCCCAGTAGCAATACACTGGAAAGTAGCATTCTGCCCTGCATTGACTTCCACATCCCCAAGTCGCAGAAAGTGAGGTGATTTATCTGCAAGGAGAAAACAATTACAGTTCTCATAAATTTAACATAAAAAGCATGGTCAATGTAGCCTGCGGATTTACACCAGCTCCTGTTGTCAAGAAGCTATTTCTAATGACTACTTCCTACTTCATTTGCCACATAAAGCTACCCACTTCAGTTACAAAAAAAAATGCAAACGCACAGTATATAGACATACACAAAAAAATAAAGAGGACTGGTGAACAGTTTACAAACCATGTGATAAAAACAAAATAATCACTGTTATAGCAGCTATATCAGGCTATAAGCCAGTGAATTTTTAAGGTAATTGCCCATCATCAATTTTAAGTATTACAAGGAAAAAATAAAAATAAATTATATATATAAATAATAGACAAAATCCAAATTCATCTTCTCAATATCAACAGCAACATAACAAAACAATGTGTCAAATATATATCAAGTATCAAGGAGAAGCATACAATTAAAAATAAGAAAACTAGAATTCTCAGTTTCATTGTTGTTTTTAGCTATTTACTTGGGGGATAAAAAAACATTACAAACAGTCCTGGATATTGATTGGATACACAATGATTTGGCCAAAACATGAAACAGATGCCCTGATGAAATTGGGAGTTTAGCCAAAAGTAACTGTGGAGGCACAAGACTGAAAGGGAAACACATTTTTAAGCTAAAAAATACATTTGTTTTAAGATGGAACCAGACCACATTAACAGATATATGAGCTTCATTGTGCTGAAAGCAACCCAGGGAAACTATACATGTCATATTTTTATCATGACGGCTTAACACAATATTTAAAACAACAAGTGCATGTCCAATAATAGCATATTACAATTATATAGATTAGAAACCTAACTCAGTACTAATAAGAGTATGTAAAATCTGAATACATAGGTTTAGTCAGAATACTGTTCTAGAATACTTACACAGTACACCTCCAGACACAAAATGTGTGTAAACCAGGAGCATGAGCGGAAGATCTGATTCTATATAAATAATTAGCAAATAAGAAATACTGTTATAGAACTGTAAAAGGTTAACGGTGTTCTGTATTGTTCAGATAAAATTGTTAGTTCATTAAATGGGTAGCTAAGAAGCTTAATTACAATATAGATTCCAAAAGTGGTGGTAGTAATAGCCATATTTGCAATTTCTTTGCATCACAATCTGAAGAATAAGCTGGTAAACACCTCCTCAGAATAGGTCTGTAAAGAAGGGTATATTTTGACCTTGGGAGATTCAAAAAAGATTTTGAATTAAGGCTCAAACGTTAATTTAAGATTTCTGTTGGAATAAAGTAATTTGCATGATGTACTGATGTCCATCTTTAGCTACTTTACATGATGGAAAATCCTATTAACTAAGGAATAGTCCATATAAATGTATTTAAAAACACTCATGTGTGCACTAAAATACTTTACATGGAACAATATTCATATTTCCACTATTATAATTAAAATAAAAAAGCATGGTTTTGAAGCAAAATATATCTTGTGATGCTGTAGTATGAATACAGTAATTTTGCTTTGCAGAAACCCTTTTGTGGCCAAGTGAATACCTGCAGATCATGTAGGCAAAACAAAGCTATTCTCCTCCAGTACTGGTACATGTAGAGTAATTTGTAAAAATAAATCCAAAACTGATTTACCATCACAAAAAATATTACGGCAGAACACATGACTTATACCACATTTACACTGGAATTCTTTAGCATGGCTGTAAATCTTCTGTTTCTAAAGTCCATTTTGTTTTTTGTTCTTTTTTGGCTATGGTCTTATTAGTCAGTGTAAATAGGTCTCAAATGTTACACTTTAAAGTATTACAGCAAATTGACTGTGTATGGGTGGGTATGTATGGGAAAAGCAAATTATTGTAGTATTGATACACACCAAGGAGCAGTACGTGTAAGAGCAAATGTAATTTAACTACTGTAAAGGTTTGCACTGCTTTTATATTGCCTTAACACTTGGCAAGTATGTAAACCACTACAAAACCGGAATGTAGAGTCTACTTCAATGTCTGTACTATTTATTTTATTAATGGACTGTTATGAAATGTATGAACCTTTGAACACATCCCTACTGGAGATAGCTGCAAATGAGGTTGCAAGCCAGTTACAAATAATGAAAGAGTAATGGAATAACAATACTAACTGTCAGGAAAGTGCAAAACAACAGGCACTTTAACCTTAACAATTAAATTAGACAGCAAGCAATCTGCATCAACTAAAAAAAGCAATCAGCTGCTGAAAGTCTCTACTCTGTAATTCACCTATCAAGATAGTTATTTTGTGTTATATGAGGTTTGTGCTTATCTGCTCTTAAATATATACATTTTTTTTTTATGGTCTGTAATAAACTTTTAGTTCTAAGCACTTTACACTGAACAAGGTACCACTGACCATTCTCCATGAAGCATGATATTGACATCACATAGGCAAACTGTCAGAATTGAATGTTTATACATTGTTTATCCATACCTGCATTGTAACACCTTAAAACGAATCTTAAATGTAAAAAATTTACAAGATTTCTAAAAACTCCCTATTAGTTCAAGTAGCGTTTGCCACTGTATAATACTGTTAAATGATTGAAATAAGGTTTTAAGTTGAAGATCCATGTCTATATGAATTGCTTCAAAGTATATTTTTAAAACAAACAGCTGCTCTGATTTGCAGTGATATTAATTTCTTAGCCCTTGTCCAGGGCGACTTCCAAAATATAAGCGCAATACAAAGTGCAAAAATACAAAGCAATTCAAGGCATAATACATTTTACAAATTCACAATTTACACAAGTATATACGAGATATACAGTAAACAATATATAAGGTCTTACACCCTAAAATGAAAAAGCTAATAAGTGCAGACATGATGTTAAGTCGAAGTTAAAAGCTAAGGGAAAGGGAACATAAGGGATATCAAAATAAACAATACAGGTGCAAGTAATGCAAAGGCAGGAGTATGACAAAACGTTGTATAAGTGCAATCTTACAGGAGAATAAATGACTAAAATGATGTGTCGAGTAATTGCCAGAAGGAGGTCAGGGACTCTGCCGTTTTGACTTCAGTGGGAAGGTCGTTCCACCACTAATCCTACGTGCACACTGCCCGCTCGCTAGCGCTACAAAGAGGCACGCTCCCATTCATTTCCAATGAGAGCTAGCGAATCCCGGCGACAGTGGGCGGAGCTACTTTGTAGAAAAAATTTCCCAGCGGCAGCGACAGTTGAGAAATGTTCAACTGTATGCTAATTTCCAGCGAGCAGGCAGTGACGGAGTTCGGCGGCTACCAATGGCAGGGTAGATGTACTCTGCATCTTGAAGTCCCTTGTCTTTTCTACTCGCTAGCTTAAAACATGGATGAGAAACTTATTATTGCGGTGTCCAGTTTCCCCATTATTTATGATGCGTCTCTGGCTTCATACAGAGATATAATTCTAAAAATGGATGCATGGAAGAATGTTTCAGAGATCGTTGGGATCAAAGGTGAGTGACACATGCATAATGTAAAACTAAGTAAATTGCTATTTGAACATTGACAAATCAGTGACTTGGCATTGTGTTGATACGTAATACAATTTTTCTAGTGGAGTCACACAAATAAATACTTATTAATAATTGTGGAGACTATATTTTCAGGTAGTAGTGGAAACTATAACCATTTACAGTACATCCCTACTTGATCCCTACCTGTTATTGCACAAATAGGATGGTTAGACACAACTTCCTGCTTGTCGCTGGCATAAATTAGGAAGACACGCACCCCCCACACCCTCAAGCGGGCAATGTGTATGCAGGGAGGGCTTAGCGACTGCTCACCAGAGATTGAGCAAGTGGGCAGTGTGCATGTAGCTTTAGGGGCCAGGGATGAGAATAAGCGGGCTCTGGAGGAGGGGGAGTGGAGAGGAGACAGGGTTAGTCTTCTGGCACCAGAAGACCACAGCTGTCTGGAGGGAATGTATGGAGCGGCGAGGGTCTGCAGGTAACTCGGTGCAGTCTGTTTGAGACAGCGATAGGTGAGGGTCATTGTCTTGAACTGAATGTGTGCCGGTATTGGGAGCCAGTGGAGGGAGCAAAGCAGTGGAGTAGTGTGTGCGAATCGCGGCAGAGAGAATACCAGACGAGCCGCAGAGTTCTGGATGAGCTGGAGCGGCGTGTAGTAGTTGCAGGCAGGCCGGCCAGGAGGGAGTTGCAGTAGTCCAGGCGGGAGAGGACCAGTGACTGGACGAGCAGCTGAGTCAAGTAGTTGGTGAGGAAGGGTCGGATTCGGCATATGTTGCTCATGAAGAATTTGCAGGTGCGTGTCAGCGTGGTGATGTGATGGGTGTAAGACAGCACAGGAGCAAGCGATAGCTTGAATATTTTGTGACATTCCACACCCATTGACTGACCCTTTAAGATGGGAGCTTAAAAGAGGAAGTCGGAACCCGGAACCCGGAAGGAGTTGCTTGTTTTGTTACTCTGTAGATAGGGTGTTCCAGGTGGGGCGGGTCTTTTTAGTCCAAGCCGCAGTGTTTTTTTTGTTTTCATAGTTTCACAGTTTTCATAGACCTATGCGGGATGTACCGAGCTGCTAGTATGTGACCAAGCCAATCGAGAAGACGACTGCGGTGTAGTGGAGCAGTCAGGGATGCCAAACAGCGCACAGATCAGTGGAAGAGGGTTGTTTTCTTTGTTATTTTGTACATATTAGCGCTGCTTCGGACTCACCGACTGATATACTGACTGATATACTGTAAGGAAGACAACAACAGAGTGTGGAACGGAAGACTGTCCGAATGAGTCGCTACGGAGAATTGCTTTAACCCGTTGCTCATATACTGTGGGGAATGGGGTCTGGTTTGTAGTGGTGTGTTGCGAGGCGAATGTGCTGTCTGCATCATAGTAGGGTATGCAGCGTGTAGACTTCATTCCGTGTGGTTTGTTTAGAACGCATTATTTAGTTACTTGTGGTTGATTCTGCATTCGGGATGGTGGGATTATCAAGGCGGTTTTGTTTTCCAGCCTTCTAGAATTGTTTGATGCTGAATACGCTGTAAGGCACTCTATGAAAGCTTAGGCCTAAGCTTCGAAAAAATCTATACAGGATTTATGAAAGGAATGTATAAAACCTGTAAGAGTGGGGATAAGATCTATTCAACCATATAATGTTCCACAGAATGTTACTTCTTGTGTTTGCGGTTTATTTATTATTTTCTTATGAATTGTAAAATTTAGTTTTTTTTTGCTACATCCCTAATACATACTTTTTTTTTTTAATTATTATTATTTATGGAATCTGTTTGTGTTCCTTTCCTGGACACACCTCTTGGATGGCCATAGCACCTCCCTGGAGTTAGGGCAGTGGGAAGGGGTTTGGTAAGCCTCACTCCCACATGTTCCTCTGATGAGTTGGGAAGGAAACAAAGACTATTTCTCTCCCTTGGTATAGTAGACCATACCTGGCACCCCAGATAAAATAAGAGGAACCGCGATATCTTTGTCCTTACAACCGCCACAATTTAACCCTCTATCTTATGTAGTTGGAAAAGACACTATCTATATTGATTTTTTGTTTTGTTTTCTTTTATAATGCAGCAATCTAGATTGTTATGCTATTAAACCTTTTATTCACATTGTACATGGACTGAATTTTGGATTGTGAATTGGACATGGTTTGTTATCATTAGTTACATGTGGAGAGAGGGAACGTGTTCATGATTTTGAAATTCACCTTCAGAGATTACATATCACCATTAGATAGTGAAATAGAAATTATTAGTCCACCTTTCTTTTCCAACACAATCGCACATGTGCACAGAAAGCTCAAAATAAAGAAATGCAATTAATTGTATTAAAAAATATTTACACATTATTCATTTTAAATTAAGAGCATGCATTAACGTGGACAGCACTAATTTTTTATTCTGTTCCGTTGTATACTGTTCAAAAGTTTGAAATGTCCTTGTTTTCCCATTAAATCATACATGAATTGAGTTTGAATAGGAAATAGTCATTGACAAGGTTAGAAATAATGATTTTTAATTGAAATAATAATTGTGTCCTTCAAACTTTGCTTTCGTCAAAGAATTGTCCATTTGCAGCAATTACAGCCTTGCAGACCTTTGGCATTCTAGTTGTCAATTTGTTGAGGTAATTTGAAAAGATTTCACCCCATTCTTTCTGAAGGACCTCCCACAAGTTGGATTGGCTTGATGTGCACTTCTTACGTACCATACGGTCAAGCTGCTCCCACAACAGCTCAATAGGGTTAAAAATCCAGTGACTGTGCTGGCCACTCCATTATAGACAGAATACCAGCTGACTGCTTCTTTCCTTCTTGCATAGTTTGAGCTGTGCTTTGGGTCATTGTCCTGTTGTAGGAGGAAATTGGCTCCAATCAAGCACCATCCACAGGGTATGGTATGGCGTTGCAAAATGGAGTGATAGCCTTCCTTCTTCAAGATCCCTTTACCCTGTACAAATCTCCCACTTTACCACCACCAAAGCATCCCCAGACCATCACATTGCCTCCACCATGCTTGACAGATGGGTCAAGCACTCCTCCAGCATCTTTTCATTTGGTCTGAGTCTCACAAATATTCTTCTTTGTGATCCAAACACCTCAAACTTAGATTTGTCTGTCCATAACACTTTTTTTCCAATCTTCCTCTGTCCAGTGTCTGTGTTCTTTTGCACATCTTAATCTTTTCTTTTTATTGAACAGTCTGAGATATGGCTTTATCTTCACTGTTGATGTTGAGACTGGTGTTTTGTGGGTACTATTTAATGAAGCTGCCAGTTGAGGACATGTGAGGCGTCTGTTTCTCAAACTAGACACAAATGTATTTGTCCTCTTGCTCAGTTGAGCGGGAAGCCCCAGTGCACATCTTTCTGTTGTGGACAGAGCCAGTTTGTGCTGTTCTGTTAAGGGAGTAGTACACAGCGTTGTTCGAGATCTTCAGTTTCTTGGCAATTTCTCGCATAGAATAGCCTTCATTTCTCAGAACAAGAATAGACTGAGGAGTTTCAGAAGAAAGATCTTTGTTTCTGGCCATTTTGAGCCTGTAATCAAACCCACAATTGCTGATGTTCCAGATACTCAACTAGTCTAAAGAAGGCCAGTTTTATTGCGTCTATAATCAGCACAACAGTTTTCAGCTGTGCTAATAATTGCAAAAGTGTTTTCTAATGATCAGAAGTATTTACAAGTTTCCACAGACACACACATGAGTGTACAGGTTAGAAGCAGCCATCTTGTTGTTTTCCTAGATTCAGACCAGTCTTAGCATTCCTCATTTTGTTTTAACTTTGCCTTAATTGAAGGCAATTCAGTTCAGCTGCTGAGTTGGTGAAAGTAAATAGGTTGTAGAAAGGTGATTTAGTTGAGGACTAGCAGGAATTCTGTTCCAGGAGGAGCAAGGTGGGGCCAGTTAAGTATGAATTGGTGGCAGGTAGACAAAAGCTACTTAAAGCAGCTATTGAGAAAGTGCTGTGCTGTTTTCTCAGTCACAGAAAGTTAAGCAGTTGACCAGAGAATGGGAACCAAGAGACTAATAAAAACTAACATTTAGAAGCATGTGGCCACTACAGTGTCAGGTTTGCCTTCCTGGATGAACTCATCCAAGAAGATTTAAGTTGTGAATGTTGTCGGCAGGTTGAAATCCTAGAGATCAAGGTCTGTGATCTTGAGGCTCAACTTGTTGATCTGCACTGTATTAGTGATATGGAAGAACTGGTCAATCAGCCCATGAGAGAGATGGTGTGCTCACCAAAACCTAGGAGAGTTGAGACCTTAAAGCAGGACAGCATAGAGAACTGCTGGGTTACAGTAGGTCGTAACCGTAGAAATGGGCGCGAACACCTTAGAAACATACCAAGAGCTAGAATTGTCCAACAGGTTCCAACTGCTGGACACCGAATTGGACAGTGACAGCTCAGAGGGTGATGGGAGGGCAGCTAAGAACCAGAGCACCATGGTGCCCACTCCCCACCAGAAGAGGGAGGTAGTTATAGTAGGAGACTCAATTCTTAGAGGTGTAGATCACACAGTGTGTTCTAGTGACAAGGAGACCCGCATGGTATCTTGCCTGCCTGGAGCTCAGATTGCAGATCTCCCTAAACTCGTAGATGGGCTACTGGCCAAAGCCGGGGTGGAAGCCACTGGTCATGGTCCACATTGGAACCAATGACATAGGAAAAGGTAGGACAGAGGTTCTGCAAGACAAATTTAAAGAGTTAGGAAAGAAACTAAAGAGCAGAACCTCCACGGTAGTTTTCTCTGAAATACTTCCGGTACCATGTGCATGACCAGGAAGACAGGCAGAGATTAGAAAGTTTAACATGCGGTTGAAATCTTGGTGTAGGGAAGAGGGTTTTAGGTTTGTGGAGCATTGGTCTTTCTTCTGGGATAGATGGGACCTGTACAAACCGGACGGTCTACATCTAAACAGGAGGGGGGCTAATGCATTGAGAGAGCGTATGTGCAGAGTAATTGAGAATCATTTAAACTAGGGACCAGGGGCGCAGGGAGCTCTGACAATGAGACATGTTCCACTAAGGAAAGAAAACAAAGGGAAACTGCTAGAAGGAAAGTGTTTGTACCATAATACCAGGAGTACAAGGAACAAGATGTTAGACCTAGAAGCCACAGTGCTGTCATGTAACTATGAGATGTTGTAGGAGTGACAGAAACATGGCTTACAATAAATGTTTGGGATGAATACAAGTTGAAAGGATACAGAGGATTAGGAGTGGGTTACAGAGCACCCAACTCAGATATTCAGAAAGATGTTGCTTTGTACAGTGTAATCAGGGCTGCATGTAGCAAGGATGTGGTTGTTATAATGGGGGATTTCAATTTCCCAAGCTTTGACTGGGCACTTAGAAGAGTTAGACTGGAGAACACTGGATACAGATTCAGTTGAAAATGGATGGGTATATTTTAAGAATATACTACTTAAGGCTCAGGAGAAATTTGTACCAAAACGTAGCAAATTGTGGACCAAAAAACATTGACCAAAATGGTTTAATAGAAGTATGTAAAAAAAATATAAAAGAAAGACAATGTTGTATAGTGCATACAAAAGGGATCTTAAGAGAGAAATAGAAAGAACCATAGCTCTTGGAGTTAAAACTAATGCAAATAGCTTTTTTCAATACTACAACAGCAAGAGGTCAATAAAGGAGGAAGTGAAACAGATAAAGGGCAAAAATTGAAGTATCTTGAAAAATGAACAAGATGTGGCAAATGTTCTAAATGAGTATTTCACAGAGGTTTTTACAAAACAAAAAAGGGAAAACATGCCACAGGTTAACAACCAGACCAGTTAAACCCTAAGAGAGATCAGGATAAATGAGGAGGTGGAACTAAAGGGACTAGCAGAATTAAAAACAAACAAATCACCTGGGCCAGATGGTGTATTTCCAACAGTACTTAAAGAAACGAGGGAATTTTTTTTATAGGCCACTAACTCAAATATTCCAAATGACACTTTGAACAGGGGATGTGCCAACTGACTGGAAGACAGCAAATGTCATACCAATCCACAAGACAGGGGACAAAACTGAGCGAGGAAATTACAGACCAATCAGTCTCGCCTACATCACTTAAAATTATCAGACAGAAAATACAGGAGCATCTTAATGAAAACCATATTCTTGGGTTTAGACGAGGCAGATCACGTCTTACAAATTTATTCACATTTTTTGAACATGCAACTGCAGCTGTAGATCATGTGAAAGCATATGATATGATATACTTAGATGTTCAAAAAGCTTTTGATAAGGTTTTGCACCAAAGACTGATCCTCAGATTAGAAGCTGTAGGCATTCTGGGTAATGTAAGTAGATGGATTATGAACTGGATGATGTATAGGAAGCAGAGGGTGTCGATTAGAGGAGTTTTTTCTAACTGGAGTGAGGTTGTTAGTGGAGTTCCACAGGCATCAGTATTAGGGCCTTTGCTTTTTATAATCTATATTAATGATCTGGATTCTGGGATAGTTAGCAAACTTGTCAAATTTGCAGATGATAATAAAATAGGTGGCTCAGCAGATACAATCTCGGCAGAACAGGCTATTCAAAGGGACTTAGATAACATTCATTTGTGGCCAACACCAGACAAGTGCAAGGTAGTACATGCAGGTAACAAATGTCCACTATAATTATACTATGGGAGGAATAGAACGTCTCAAATTATTTATTAGAGAAAAAGTGAACATCGACCAAAATCGAGCTCTTTGGCATCAACTCAACTCGCCGTGTTTGGAGGAGGAGGAATGCTGCCTATGACCACAAGAACACCATCCCCACTGTCAAACATGGAGGTGGAAACATTATGCTTTGGGGGTGTTTTTCTGCTAAGGGGACGGGACAACTGCACCGCATCAAAGGGACAATGGACGGGGCCATGTACCATCAAATCTTGTGTGAGAACCTCCTTCCCTCAGCCAGGGCATTGAAAATGGGTCGTGGATGGGTATTCCAGCATGACAATGACCCAAAACACACAGCCAAGGCAACAAAGGAGTGGCTCAAGAAGAAGCACATTAAGGTCCTGGAGTGGCCTAGTCAGTCTCCAGACCTTAATCCCATAGAAAATCTGTGGAGGGAGCTGAAGGTTCGAGTTGCCAAACGTCAGCCTCAAACCTTAATAACTTGGAGAGGATCTGCAAAGAGGAGTGGGACAAAATCCCTCCTGAGATGTGTGCAAACCTGGTGGCCAACTACAAGAAACATCTGACCTCTGCGATTGCCAACAAGGGTTTTGCCACCAAGTACTAAGTCGAAGGGGTCAAATACTTATTTCCCTCATTAACATGCAAATCAATGTATAACTTTTTTGAAATGCGTTTTTCTGGATTTTGTTGTTGTTATTCTGTCTCTCACTGTTAAAATACACCTACCATTAAAATTATAGACTGATCATTTCTTTGTCAGTGGGCAAACGTACAAAATCAGCAGGGGATCAAATACTTTTTCCCCCTCCTGTACATATATATACATATACAAATACATACACACATATATATATATATATATATATATATATATATATATATAGATATGTGTATGTGTGTGTATATATATATATATATATATATACACACATACACTCACACACACATCTATATATATATATATATACACATACACTCACACACACATCTATATATATTATATATATATATATATATATATACATACATACATACATACATACATACACACACAATCTAATCGGTCAAAAGTTATAGAACACCTACATTATTCCAGTTTTTATTGAAATTTACATAGTTTAATGTCTCAATGTACTCAAATAAACAATTGGAGATAAAAATAAAATCATAGAATTGTTTTGTTTATCCAAATGTAACTACTTAAGCTGGCAAACCCCTCTTGTACCCTTAAAAGGGCACCAAATCCATGGAAACTGTTTACAGTGTACAAATACACAACGATTTTACATAATTGGATCTGAACTTCTCAGTTTGATAGAACATCAAACAAGCCTATCTGCAAAGAAATTCGATCAAAATTGAGTGATCTGTGAGACATCCCCCCCCGGACCAGACTGCGCGTTAACCAACTGGGCTCTGAATGACGGCAGGTGACACAGAAACTGTACATCGAATGATAATAAGCTTTCAAACGCATTGCACAATGTAACTTCTATGCACAGGAGCTGCATGTAACACTGACAAATAATTGTTAGACGGTGTAGTAACAGTATGTAACTCTGAAATGTACATTATTTTTCAGTTTTTGGTAACCTAAACGTTAGTTTTTAACTTCTGGCAGTTTACCACTTACCTTTGTACCATATTTCAGATTATTCACTGGACTTGAATTGCTTAAATTTCAATAAAAAAATTGAAAAATGGGGGTGTTCTAAGACTTTTGGTTGGTAGAATATATATAAAAATAACATGAGAACAAAGTGTACAAACGAGAAGAGGCCAATCGCCCCATCGTGCTCGTTTGGTGTCCATTAATAACTAAATGATCCAAGGATCCTATCCAGTCTATTTGAATGTTCCCAAATTGTCGGCTTCAACCACATCGCTGGGGAGTTTGTTCCACATTGTGACAACTCTCTGTGTGAAGAAGTGACTCCTGTTTTTGGTCTTGAATGCCTTAAATCCCAATTTGTCTTTGTATCCCCGGGTCCGCTTATCCCTGCTGATCTGGAAAAGCTCCTCTGGTTTGATGTGGCCAATGCCTTTGATGATTTTGAAGACTTGGATCAAGTAGGACATTCCCTTCCAACCTGGAATAAGTCTGGTTGCTCTCCTCTGAACTGCCTCCAGAGCAGCGATATCTTTCTTGAAGTGTGGAGCCCAGACCTGTACACAGTATCCAGATAAGCTCTAACTAGTGCATTGTACAGTCTGAACATTACTGCCCTTGTTCTCAATTCTACACTTTTGACAATATACCCTAACATTCGGTTTGCCTTTTTTATTGCTTCCCCACATTGTTTGGATGGAGAAAGTGAGGCGTCCACATAGACTCCTAGGTCTCTCATGTGTTACTTCATCTAGTTCTATTCCTCCCATAGTGTAATTATAGCTGATATTTTTGTTACCTCCACATTGAATTTCATCTACCAGGTGTCTGCCCACAACTGAATGTTATCTAAGTCCCTTTGAATAACCTGTGCTGCCGAGATTGTATCTGCTGAGCCACCTATTTTAGTATCATTTGCAAATTTGACATGTTTGCTAACTATCCTAGAGTCCAGATCATTAATATAGATTAGAAAAAATAAAGGCCCTAATACTGATCCCTGTGGAACTCCACTAACAACCTCACTCCAGTTAGAAGCGACTCCTCTAATCGACACCCTCTGTTTCCTATACAGCAACCAGTTCATAATCCATCTACTTACATTACGCTGAATGCCTACAGCTTCCAATTTTAGGATCAGTCTTTGGTGCAAAACCTTATCAAAAGCTTTCTGGAAATCTAAGTATATCATATCATACGCTTTCATGTTATCTACAGCTGCGATTGCATGTTCAAAAAACTCAAATTAGTAAGACATGTTCTGCCTCATCTAAACCCATGTTGATTATCACCAAGAATGTGGTTTTCATTGAGATGCTCCTCTATTTTCTGTCTAATAATTGTTTCAAATTTTTTTTTAAATGGGACTGTTGGTCTTGCAAGTATCCCGAACATCATTGGATTAAAATGTAAGGGGGCGCTTTTGAAAAAGTGTCGTCAGCATAATATTCTCTATGATATTATTAGGAATAAAAGGAGAAATAACAGAAGGCAACATACTGCTGAAGTTATAACCAGAAACCCAGACTACATTATGTTTATCAATGCAATGCATATTCTTCATCACCTTCGTTAGAGAAAGTTAATACATTTTCAAGTTTATTGTGCTTCATGCCGTCATATTTCAGTATTTCAAATCATCAACGTGCATTCATAATATCTAATGCTTGTGTATTTATATATTTATAAATGGAATATCAAATATAAAAAGAGAACGTATGAACATTATTACTGTCAATTTCAGGAATATCTTTATTAAAAATGGATACTGGGTCTTTCCCATGTAGTTAATATATCAGTAAAGGTCACAATGTTGCTTCCATTATATTAAAAGCAATAAAGAACACTTCAGAAGAATACAAGCATAAATATATTTTGATTGTAAAAATCAGATTACATATCCTAAATTACTGAATTTGCAGATGTCTAATTAGTACAAAACATATCCATTTCATAGTTCATAAGTATTTCCAGTCCTCTGAGGTTGTATGAGCTGCATTTCCACTGTGTAGCTGTCATTTCAGATAAACTATAAACATGAAGGAACAAGATATGCTTTCTACAGTGTATTGCTCAACACAGTAGTTTCAACAGTTGTTAAAGTATATGAGATCCCTTAACCAGTGATTTTATCCACCCACTATTTCATTTTAATTAACTGTCACAACTAATCATGCCATTTAATACTATGAAGCTTTATTACATTGTTCAAAAGGATTATAGTCCTAGTTAAGAGTCCTCTTCACTGAGGTTGAAATTCCAAGCCCCCTGTGGCTACTTATATTAATTGGAATACCTTTTCATTATTTTATGTAATCCCTTTTGCCTTTATGACATTTGCAGGCATTTGGAAATAATATTGATTATTTTATCATCGCCCCTTTCCTTTCTAGTTTTGCAAGTGTTAATAATAGCATGCAAACTTCATTCAGTCAATATTAATGCTCAGTCACTGACAGTATGTCCTAGCTTAATTGTTTTTTTCTACTTTTATGATTAATATTAATTATATTCGATATGTGTTTAATTATACTAAAGTTTAAAATTATTCCCATTGGTTTGGCTTTTCAAAAATATATTTCAAATAAACATCTAAGGGTGTTTTATTATATTTTGCATATAAATAGCTCTACCAGATTTCTGCATTTACTTATGTTATTTATTGTGTGGTGCCGAGCAGGAAGGGGCACAGCGAGACCACCCTGGGAGGAACTCTGCCTCCCCCGATTTCTGGGTAAGTAAATTGAACTGGGAGCAGCTGATCTGTAGCTCATCTGTGAGTCTCTCTCCCTCTCTCCCTCCTTGCCCCCCTAAAATGGTCATCTTTCTGTAGACTCTTATTGTTCAACCAAAACCAAAAACAAATGCTGCAAAAGTTATATAAAAAAAAAAAAAAACGAATTTAAGAATGAAGGGATTCATCACTCCTTAAGAAAACACCTAAAGCTGGAATCTGGGAATTCAAACCTATGCACTTGCTGCTGTAGTTGCGTACTTAAGCACACTGCTTTTTCTGTGGGGAGTCAAGAGAGGCCATCGAAGACCATTGCATTATTGATAGTCTTGTATTTCAGACACAAACAATAGTTGGGCACATAGCAAGAAATATTTCAGTATGTGAACTGTCTGATGAGAAGTCAGTTAATTTAAACTATTATATGTTAGCACTAGTGCTGTGTAAAATCAACATCATCATTCATGATTACATGTCTTACTGGACACTGATTGTGTAGGTTAGCATGTGCCCTGCTTATTATCTTTGGTATTTATAACGACTGCAGCACATTCTGACCATTATTTCTCTTGCCATCAGTGTCATCTTCCTACTTATATTAATTTATGTACATCCAAGCAGACATCATCAAAAACCCAGGAGCAAAACAATTACCAGAACTTTAATTACGTACCACATGGATAGCTCAAAACCTGGATGTCATCAATTGCAATGTATCCACTCTTGCCCTCTGAGACTTCAGCTTCAAATATAACCTGTCAAATTGAAAGGAATAAGAATGTTTACAGCATTCATTTCAACTAAATTTCCCAGGTTGATCTGAACTGCCATTTCATTTCCTTCCTTACTTGCAAGTTCAGGCAGGCATTACATTAGTTTTATATATTCTCTCTGCATTTTATGGAACCTAGATATGCGACGGCAAATGGAAATTATAATTCAAAAGTGGTAGGGACCACACATACATATATATACATATACATATATACACACATACATGTGTTGATACATTTGATAGTTACAGTTGATACATTTAGTTGATATAAATATATTTATACACACACACAAATATATGTGTTTCTCAGAGTTAAACACATCACAGATAAATGGAACAACTGTCATTCTCCTTCACAAGAAAGGCGACAAAGAACTATAGGCCCATTAGTCTACTTATTGTCTTCTACAAAGTACTTACAATGATATGATCACTTTGTCTTCAAGATGCATTGGACTTTGCCCAAGCAAGAGAACACCCGGATTCACAAGTGGATGTACCATGGTGGGTCATATAGAGGTTGTACAAGTAGTATGTAAAATATGCAGAGAATAGTAGTTTCCTGAGTTTTGGCTTTATTGACTACGAGAAAGCATTGGATTCAATATACACAAACTCAATCATCAGGGCTCTAAGAAATAAAAAATAAAAACATTGAGGAAACCTATATAAATGTTCAATAATGCCACATCAACAAGTTAACTCCACCAAGACACAGACCACAATAAGAAAAGCAAAGGAGTGCATCAAGGAGACACAATCTCCAAAACGTTTCAAGTCAAAGTTTAAAGTGATCAAGAAAACTGAATCAAGTTAAAGAGTTTATTTATTACGATTTGCTTATGACACTGTCATATTTGCAAAAAAACCTGAAGGTTTGCAGCTTCAAATTCAATTAATTTGATTATATTTAATAATTATAATTATTTTTAAATAATAATAAACATCTCTACTGCGTTTTAACTGCATAAACACGAAAATAAATAAGTTATAAACACATTTACCTAGAATAGCCAAAATCGGGTTATTTGCACCGGTCATTAAAATACATAACTCAAATATGAAGCATAATCCTGCCTGCCCTTTACAATAGAGTCAGTCTGGCGCTCAAGTGGCGATCTCTACCTGTCTGCAGTCTTTCATGTGCTTGAAAAACACACGCATTGTATAGCATTACACTACAGGTGTTTCACATGAACAACGGTGATGAGAATCTACTGAGGAGTGACTTTTGTAGTATGACAAAGAAAAAGAAAAAACATTTGCAATAACGTGATTACATTTGCATGCTAATGAACTTTAATTTCTCAAGTTACATTGAGTGGATAAAGTGAATACACCGCAAATAAACATGGATTAGAAACGGAGATTGAAGAGAGCTTGTTTTGGACATGCCGTGTATGTGAACATGACTGATTCAAGGGCATCAGTGAAACTGGTAATGACAGATTGTTATTTATGTTTTGACTGCAGTGTGTGTGTTTAGAAAAAAGTGCTTTGTTCTTGCATTAGAATATAAGTTTCCTCTGTATTAATGTTTGGATGTAGGTGTATTAATTTAGGTTGTGGCCCATGAATACATTTGTGAACACTCGAATGGCCCTTGATAGGAAGAAGGTTCCCCACACCTGGTATAAACTGATTGTGATGCCGTGCTGGGAGGGGCACACCAGGACCGCCCCAGGAGAGAGAGTCCCTCTCCGGATCCAGGAGGAGGTGAATTAAACAGGTCTATGGCTTTTCATCACAGGGTACAGATCATCACCGGGGTAGAGTTCATCGCCGATTTGGATATTCATCAGCACATTGCATATTCAGTTACAAACTACACACGCGCATGGTCTCTTTTGATTTAAATTGAATATTCTTTAATGACCTACTATTCCAAAACAGACTTATCAAATCCAACATTGATGGCAGGTTTGGGCTGTTTTTCAAATCTTTAATTTCACTCACCACTTAGTTCTAATGTTTTTCAACACATTAATTTGTCTCCTTTTTATCGATGTTTGCACCACTCAGTCTGCAGTCACTGTGAAGGCAGCTGTTTACGTATGATCTAATATTCCATTAATACATATTGGGAGGAATACTTACATATGAACCAGCATGTACAGTGAGGGAAAAAAGTATTTGATCCCCTGCTGATTTTGTACGTTTGCCCACTGACAAAGAAATGATCAGTCTATAATTTTAATGGTAGGTGTATTTTAACAGTGAGAGACAGAATAACAACAAAAAAATCCAGAAAAACGCATTTCAAAAAAGTTATACATTGATTTGCATGTTAATGAGGGAAATAAGTATTTGACCCCTTCGACTTAGTACTTGGTGGCAAAACCCTTGTTGGCAATCACAGAGGTCAGACGTTTCTTGTAGTCGGCCACCAGGTTTGCACACATCTCAGGAGGGATTTTGTCCCACTCCACTTTGCAGATCCTCTCCAAGTCATTAAGGTTTCGAGGCTGACATTTGGCAACTCGAACCTTCAGCTCCCTCCACAGATTTTCTATGGGATTAAGGTGTGGAGACTGGCTAGGCCACTCCAGGACCTTAATGTGCTTCTTCTTGAGCCACTCCTTTGTTGCCTTGGCTGTGTGTTTTGGGTCATTGTCATGCTGGAATACCCATCCACGACCCATTTTCAATGCCCTGGCTGAGGGAAGGAGGTTCTCACCCAAGATTTGACGGTACATGGCCCCGTCCATCGTCCCTTTGATGCGGTGCAGTTGTCATGTCCCCTTAGCAGAAAAACACCCCCAAAGCATCATGTTTCCACCTCCATGTTGGACGGTGGGGATGGTGTTCTTGGGGTCATTCCTCCTCCTCCAAACACGGCGAGTTGAGTTGATGCCAAAGAGCTTGATTTTGGTCTCATCTGACCACAACACTTTCACCCAGTTCTCCTCTGAATCATTTAGATGTTCATTGGCAAACTTCAGACGGGCCTGTACATGTGCTTTCTTGAGCAGGGGGACCTTGCGGGTGCTGCAGGATTTCAGTCCTTCACGGCGTAGTGTGTTACCAATTGTTTTCTTGGTGATTATGGTCCCAGCTGCCTTGAGATCATTAACAAGATCCTCCTGTGTAGTTCTGGGCTGATTCCTCACCGTTCTCATGATCATTGAAACTCCACGAGGTGAGATCTTGCATGGAGCCCCAGACCGAGGGAGACTGACAGTTATTTTGTGTTTCTTCCATTTGCGAATAATCGCACCAACTGTTGTCACCTTCTCACCAAGCTGCTTGGCGATGGTCTTGTAGCCCATTCCAGCCTTGTGTAGGTCTACAATCTTGTCCCTGACATCCTTGGACAGCTCTTTGGTCTTGGCCATGGTGGAGAGTTTGGAATCTGATTGATTGATTGCTTCTGTGGACAGGTGTCTTTTATACAGGTAACGAGCTGAGATTAGGAGCACTCCCTTTAAGAGAGTGCTCCTAATCTCGGCTCGTTACCTGTATTAAAGACACCTGGGAGCCAGAAATCTTGCTGATTGATAGGGGATCAAATACTTATTTCCCTCATTAACATGCAAATCAATTTATAACTTTTTTGAAATGCGTTTTTTTCTGGATTTTTTTGTTATTCTGTCTCTCACGGTTAAAATACACCTACCATTAAAATTATAGACTGATAATTTCTTTGTCAGTGGGCAAACGTACAAAATCAGCAGGGGATCAAATACTTTTTTCCCCTCACTGTATATATATGCAAATATAATTTATGTGAATTACTCAATATTGCATTTGTTACTTTTATTTCATACTATTGGGTAAAAAAAAAAAAAAAAAAAGAATTTATTAAGTGTCAAATAATAGTAAATGAAATGCGCATTACGCTGCTGTAGCGTAAGGTACACTTATATATTTCAGTTAAAGAAGTGAATTTAAGTATTGCCTTCTACAAGATTCTAGGATTCTTGATAACTCAATTTCTGCAATAATTGGACGCAGACACCAATTCCAAAGATATAAATTCTGAAATGTATTAAAAACAAAGATAAAATGTAGCACCACACTAGTTAAACTAGAAAAACTAATTAAAATTCACTCAAGATCAACATATCAAAGCCAAATCACTTCCGTGACCAAATCAAAGACTACGGAATCGCATATGATAACAAAACGTTACACAAAATTACAAACACATTGACTACAATACCGGTTAGTAAGACGAAGGTGAGTCTCTCATTAGTATTGTTAGTCGCACATTAAATAACTAATGCAGGTTAGTATTTATGTCAAATAACTTCTTTGATATATAGATAGATAGATAGATAGATAGATAGATATAGATATATAGATATATATATATAATGTCTCATTTACGTTTGGGTACAGAGAAAGATTCAAATGGTATTGTACGGAATAATAACAGTAAAAACATTATTGTTATGATAATAACATTAAATACTTGAGACAGATGCATTTGAAACTCCCCACTCGGGATTCAAGCCCCGTCATTGAACGCCTCCACCCCCACAGAGCCTTTATACAGGTGAGGCTGAACGCTGTACTGAGGGGTTACGTCACTTGTAATGTGTTCATTATGCAGAATGAACCTATTTACGAATACGCACATGTAGAATATGCTAATATGAACATGTTTATGATTATTATGATTGTGGTTTGGATAGTTTTTAGGAGTTGTGTCAAGAAAACTAAAACAAATGGCAGGCGCATTCAGTTTGCTAAGACCAGTGCGCGGTGGCCCAGGAGTCCAAAATATTACAACCCCTAATGGGACCCGGACACCCACTCAATGGGCAATTTTGAGAGACTAATTAACCTGAACTACATGTCTTTGGACTAGGTGGAAATGTAAGGAAACCAGAATTTAGAAAAGACAAGCGAGATACAGAAAGAATAAGCAAACTTCACATAAGTTTAATGCATTACACAAATTTCAGTCCACTGTGTAGCCTATACATTAACCAAGAAGTTGTGTTGTAATGAAGCTCGCTACAGTTTCAGAATCACTTCGATGTTTGCTTCTGTAAAGTCTAAGTCTGGCAAGTTGACGTCTAAGGTGGCGCACACTGATGTGTAGGTCCTTCAATTATTGAAATGCATAAAACAATTTGTCTGCATTAGCCCGGGTGCATCTTATTTCACTTATTTCATATCCAACATCGTATTCATCTATGTACTTATTTTGTTGTTCCCATATATACAAAAAAAAAAATACATAGATTAATAAAAACAAATCAATATCTATGTATAAATTAGAAATAATTTGTAACTGAATATGCAAAATGGTGATGAACTGACGCTGGTGATGAAATATGGGTGATGAAAAGTGTGTGATGAAAAGACACACTCCCAAATTAACCCAAGGAGCATCTGATAAGCGGCGCTTCCATTAATAGTTCCAGTCCTCAATAAAAGAGTTGTGTCTCACATAACGATAGCTCATATAGTGAGAGATTACTGTATTTAAGGTAGCCTACTTATAAATGTACCTGCTATTTTATTATACTCCAGCTATTAAGCTATTTACTTGTACATACTATTACTGATGCATATCACTCCTACCCCAAATTATACTACTGCTACTATGGTTACAAACAATTCCTCATATTAAGCTGCATAGTACTATACATACAATACATATTTTAATGCATTTGTACCTTAGTTATTATTTTACCACAATTTACTATGATTTGACATACAATGTATTTACAGATACTTTACATTCAAATGTTATGTGAAAATCAATCTTATTTACATAATCTACATTTTTTTTCTTATTCAGTTTGGAGTAGATTCTAAATACAAAGTCCTACTTGAAAAGTAACATTGTGGGGGGGTGAATACTTTTGCAACATACACAGACACACAACATACATTTGTTGGGGGAAAGAAAATCCCCAATGAATATTATTATGCTGAGGTATAGGGTTTGTTTATCTTTTCCAGAGTTGTTCTTTGACGGTCACTATAATGATGTGGTTACTTTTATTTTCTTTTTTTTTTTTTTAAATCCTTAAAAAGCAAAGTGATTGATGCATAAAACCTCACTCCAGAGATAACTAAATGTCAGCAAAGGAAATGAGAGTGTGTCTTTAACTGATAAATATTCTGGCAAGCTGATGCATCTTAGTGACTTAAATTTCAATTTTAAAAGTATATGCCACATATAATTTGATTTGAAATAAACATCATATAACTTGAAGTGTTATTTCATTATCTTTATGCTCCCCATGTCTCAAACGTTATGCATCATTAACAAAGAAGAAAAAAAAGTGGGGGGAAAATTCTATTGCCAGCATGGGCTTTAGCAAGTCGTTTCACTTCACTAGACCATTCAACATCTATAGCATTTCTGTTCAATGTGTAGCTACAGCAAACTAGCTTCTTACTGCTTTAATTGCCTCATGCTTCAGCTAATGCAAAAGTCAATTCCAATGCTTCATGTTTGGAACAGTACTGAATGGTCCTTTGCAGACCCCATCACACTGTGACAAATGACAATGTTCAGCCATTGAATGCTTAAAAAAAAAAAAAGTAAAACAAATTGTACTGAGACTATATTCACATCGTTTTTTTAAACATGCCATTATCTAAAATGCTGAAGGTGGCAAATTCACAGTAATTAGTTCTCCAAGAATGGCATTTCTGGACTATTAATCAAATGACCCACTATGGAACACAATGAGGTGGAATAGAGCACATATTCTAAAATATCTGGCATTTTTCCAATAATATGTAAAAAGTTTTATGGGAACATAGCCCATTTAATTTCAAATATATATATATATATATATATATATATATATATATATTTTTTTTTTTTTTTTTTTTTTTTTTTTTTTTCCCAGCACACTACATTACTATATTGGTTATATCAGTCATGCATCATAGGTAATTGAACAGCTTTCAGCAATCATAAAGGCATATCCACTGGAAACACATTATATTCCTTCCTTGGCCTGAAGAGAAGAAATATGTACATGTGAAGTGCTGATGGGAGAACACTGCTTTAAGGAAAATAAATAGTCTAAAACCTCTTTTCATTGATTTGAAGTTGCTAAGGGTGTGCAGAAGACCCTATGGCAGCGATGGCGAACCTGTGGCATGCAGAGTCAAATGTTGGCACACCCATTGTACCATGTTTATTTATTATTTATTATTTTTGCCAGCATGCCCCTGAGTTATCTGATCTTTGTTTTGGAAAGATGCAGTCTGGGACCAGGAGGAAGCTGACAAAAACAGTCACAATGTAATTGTGATCAGCAATTATGCATTTTGCTAGTTATCTCCTGTATCAAATGGAGAAGTTATCACGGTCATTCATACTTAGCACTGCGAAACAATTAAAGAATGTCGGCGTCTGGGACCTTTCTTCATAAAGTGGGGAAACTGAAGTAGTACATTAGTTGTACGGTATTCCGAAAACTCAATACTAACAAAAAAAAAAAGTTTGATACTAGAATTTGTTAGTCAATACTTCTGTCAAATGTGTCACACTTCTCATGATCGAGAGAATCAAGTCTAGTCTGAATCAGTGAGTGAGGTTTTTTTTTTTTTTTTTTTTAGGTGCTGAACTTAGCATACTTTTGATAATATTGCAGACATTCAGTTTAGAATGCATCTACAAGCACAAAAGTATAGATTAGAATATAATCATTGTGCTTATATGTATTTACATGAGCACTATCAAAAATACATACGAACAGTTTTAGATGAAAATAGCATTAATAGAAACAGATCTCTAGGTTTTTTTTTTTCTCTTTCAGACCTGCACAGCTATAAGCACACTTGCAGAACAAGTGTAACCAAAAGAAAGAACTTAACTGCTTATGTGTATTTACATGATTACTGTAAACCAAATAAAGACAAAATAAATAGGTATTGATTACAATTAAATTACTACAAAGATAGAACGATAGAATGAGCTTTCAGACTCGCAAAACATTAAACACACTGGTAAAACAACCACAAGCAATAGAGAAAGGTCAAGTTCATGTTGCGCAGATATCTGCAGTCAACATGCGTGACCAAAGAGACACAGATACTTTCGCAGGGGCAGAGAGCAATTCAGCACTTGCACAAAGCAAAACAAAAGGTGCACACACATGCACGCACATAAAAACTGAGCTTCTGAAATGAGGCATTTAGGGACATTAACAAACCAGACTTTGGGCACTCCAGCCACTAAAGGTTCACCATGCCTTCCCTGTGTGATGTGCCAAATTACACTCCATAAAAACTGCATCACCTTTAGTTTTGATGAGCACATCTCACTTTTTCTGTTATGTCACTGGTCTCAATAAATAGTTAAAAGTCGAATGCCAACTATTATCTTGAAAAATACAAGAAAAAATAAGAAATAAAATAATTAAGAAGAACTGCCTTATGCAGAGGAAGTTATGAGTTTGTATGTAGGGGGGTGATGGTGTCATAAGGGAGAACATTAAGATACGTATGCTCTCTCGGTTACGTTATGGCAGACATGATAACTTTGATATCTGAAGTTAATTCATAAGTTCTAGTTTTTGTTTTGCCCCTTCATACATTATGCTCATCCATTGGTGCTTTATTCAGTCATGTTCTTGAAAGACGAAAAAAGGTAATTTGAAGCAATCTTGTACACACTTTCTTGCACAGTTTGAGTTCCAGGCTCTGATGCACTTGGTATGTATTTTCCTTTTCAGTCACATATTAATAGGGGAAAAGTGCAGCTGTCCACTTTCTAAGCAATAATTTAGTTGTCATAGCATAGAAATCTGCTGTGAAAGCTGGTTTTTGTCTGCTTCAGGTTAATCATGGTGGTTTTTGTAAGCTTTTACCTGCAGGACAGACCCATACTCAGAATAAAACACTTCTCCACCATAACACATTTTCAGTGCACAATTCATGTTTCTGGAAAAACATATATGTGTGTGTGTGTGTGTGTGTGTGTGTGTGTGTCAGTCCCACACTTATTGCAAATCATAGCTTATTAAAGAGTGTGCAGCAATCAAATCATTGTTGGTTTATATATGTACCTGTTATTGTTAATAAATAAACAATTTAAACCAAAACCAACAAAAAAAAAGTAAATGTTTGATATGTTTTGATATATTGGTGGTACCTATATATTATAATATAAACAATGTATTTTATACCTATACACTCAAACACAGAGTAGTACATATGCACACCTTCGTGCAATAGAAAGACACTTCAGCAGAAACAAACTAACATTTTTCAAACTTTTAAATATAATTGAAAATTAAAGGAAAAAAAAGCTTAATTTCATTGACAATGCTGTTTCTCGGTGCTGCTTCTATCCCTTCCTTCTCTGTTTAATTGCGTTTATAAAACAATAAAATTAAGTTCAGCTGAGAACTTTCAGCTAAATCCTTGTTCAAATAAAGGCAAATATGTTGACTGTCTGATTACAAAACATGCAGAATCATCATAGAAAGAAAACTATGATTCATACAATATAAGATAACCATACAGAAGATTGCTCCAGATGATATGATTAAATGACTTAATGAAAAATGTACAGAAAATGTAATTATTCACCTTAATCCGATTGTACTGTAACCGTGTGTCTAATGTACAAGATAGGTGTGTACTCACAAGCAAAATTGGGGCTGAAACCATTTGAAAACAGTATACACTCACCTAAAGGATTATTAGGAACACCATACTAATACTTTGTTTGACCCCCTTTCGCCTTCAGAACTGCCTTAATTCTACGTGGCATTGATTCAACAAGGTGCTGAAAGCATTCTTTAGAAATGTTGGCCCATATTGATAGGATAGCATCTTGCAGTTGATGGAGATTTGTGGGATGCACATCCAGGGCACGAAGCTCCCGTTCCACCACATCCCAAAGATGCTCTATTGGGTTGAGATCTGGTGACTGTGGGGGCCAGTTTAGTACAGTGAACTCATTGTCATGTTCAAGAAACCAATTTGAAATGATTCGACCTTTGTGACATGGTGCATTATCCTGCTGGAAGTAGCCATCAGAGGATGGGTACATGGTGGTCATAAAGGGATGGACATGGTCAGAAACAATGCTCAGGTAGGCCGTGGCATTTAAACGATGCCCAATTGGCACTAAGGGGCCTAAAGTGTGCCAAGAAAACATCCCCCACACCATTACACCACCACCACCAGCCTGCACAGTGGTAACAAGGCATGATGGATCCATGTTCTCATTCTGTTTACGCCAAATTCTCACTCTACCATCTGAATGTCTCAACAGAAATCGAGACTCATCAGACCAGGCAACATTTTTCCAGTCTTCAACTGTCCAATTTTGGTGAGCTTGTGCAAATTGTAGCCTCTTTATCCTATTTGTAGTGGAGATGAGTGGTACCCGGTGGGGTCTTCTGCTGTTGTAGCCCATCCGCCTCAAGGTTGTATGTGTTGTGGCTTCACAAATGCTTTGCTGCATACCTCGGTTGTAACGAGTGCTTGTTTCAGTCAAAGTTGCTCTTCTATCAGCTTGAATCAGTCGGCCCATTCTCCTCTGACCTCTAGCATCAACAAGGCATTTTCGCCCACAGGACTGCCGCATACTGGATGTTTTTCCCTTTTCACACCATTCTTTGTAAACCCTAGAACTGGTTGTGCGTGAAAATCCCAGTAACTGAGCAGATTGTGAAATACTCAGACCGGCCCGTCTGGCACCAACAACCATGCCACGCTCAAAATTGCTTAAATCACCTTTCTTTCCCATTCAGACATTCAGTTTGGAGTTCAGGAGATTGTCTTGACCAGGACCACACCCCTAAATGCATTGAAGCAACTGCCATGTGATTGGTTGGTTAGATAATTGCATTAATGAGAAATTGAACAGGTGTTCCTAATAATCCTTTAGGTGAGTGTATATTATCAACAGTTGATCTGTCACAGTATTTCTAAATCTAAATTGCATTGAAAAGGGAAAAAAAATGCCAAGGCAGTAGCTAGTTTTAAGTTTACTGTAAATATTGTAAAATCTCCAACTGAATGTAATGTATTTTTGTAATTCTTTTTTTTGTTTATCCTATTGCTATGCCGTATTGTGAGGTGATCATTTTAACATTCAAAAGCAACCGAGTGTATTCAGCATAATTTTGTCCAAAAGCTGTTTATTATATGCCATCTGCAGCCTTCCTTGAGAGGCTGATCATAATACTGTGCTTTTAGCAGGAACTCATATCCTTTAAAGTGATCGCTTCTTTAATGCATGTGTCATTTATACAATAAATCTCAAGCCTGAACATCTCTGAGTGATGGAGATGAGCTGATTACAATATAAATCTTTTGCAATGCTATGTCACTGCACAAAGATGTCGAGTGTAATGCTTTCTCCCAGTTTAACAGTAGTTCAGTGATCTTAAAAGAGCAGCAGTCTGAGCATAAAAGCTCTGCCTGCAATTATATTCAGGATTTACTGAAGATAGCAGAATAAGCATTACACCATAGCCACACTTCTTACCACGTACACCATCCTCAACACAATATAAATTTTACTCGAGAACCTTACTTGAGAAACGAAAAAAAAAACAATTAAATACAGTTCTTATGAACCTGTCTGTTAATGCATTTTGCCAGAATATTAGACTACTTAATACCAAACTAATCTCCATTAGTACAGTTTTAGTCCCTATTGGGCTTTAATCTCCCTTAATACATTATACGCCATCATGAACTATTATCTTGGATTTTTCAAGCTAAATAGAAATTTCACCTTACACAGCTTCTTAAACATGTTGTCAGCCTTTAAACTTCTCAATATATTGTTAGTATTAATAACAAAAACGAGTATAAAACCATTTACCATATCGTTCTGTAACAAATTGGAAACAACTATTTAATTGACATTACTGTACAGATAGGTGAACTCAGCTGACAAGCCTCCTTTTGCCCCGTGTCATTGTACCCAAGACATTTATTTAATATCAATACAAATCTGTAATTATAATTTAATATTTTGCTTTGTTTGGATTACACTTCTTTTACTATCATAATTACAATGTATTGTCCTTCTAATAGGGAGCTAGTATTAACAATACAGCATAATGGGTGGCTGTTGCAAAAAAACTGTATAATCTTTTTATTTTTTTAGTCTAGCGCAACAACCTGGAAAAATAATCTCAACTGCATTTCTACAGACATGATGTCAGCCAAACAAACACAAATAGCCCTTGTGAACTTTTCAGGTAGCAATCAATCATCTGACAACTTTTTAAGTCTGCATTAGAATAAGGAAGAGGCACTTCGTTTCCCTCTTTCCTAAAGGGGGGCTCCTTGAGTGACTGATTCAAAATGGGAGGACAAGAAATAACAGCAATAAACCTTTTATATACATCAACCTTCAAGACTGAGACTAAAGGTTAACTTTGAAATGTCTCATCAACTGTGTGACAGTGTTTCCATGTATGTGTACATTTCTTGAATGTATAGCCAAATTAAAATTGTAAGAACATTTGCCAATGTTTTGCCTATGATTTACCACAACACAATAAATCAAATAAAAACAGAAAGAGAAAGTGTGAAGTCAAACGTAAAAATGACAGTCGAAGAAGCATTAACTGCTAGAATAGTAAGTAATACATCATATGAACTGATGAGTCTCAGATACAGACCGAATATGAGTAAAGTGTCTGATGATGATTATGGTGGATATAAATAAATAAATATACACACATACATATACACACACATATATATATATATATACACATATATACATATATAACAAAATGAATCACTGTGAAACACACTTCTTTACATCTATAGGCAATTAATGTACATTATATATCATCCATTCAATGTCAAGACATGGAAAAAAACTACAAAAAGCACAGGCTGCTAATAAAATCCATGGTCTCCATTTCTGCTTGTCGTCTATATTCTTCTGTATTCAGTTTTACAAGAAACTGGATCACGCAAATTGTTTCACTTCAATTTTAAATCAGCAGTCTATTGTCTCTTTTGTTTCTGTGAATAATTGAGCCTGAAACAATTCAAATTGTTACGCCTAAATTAACAATTGCTTATGTTTTATAAGTCTTATTACAAATGAGTACAGAAGGCAACTTTGATAATGAAAAACCTTAGTTCAAAATGATAAATACTGTCTTCATGCATCAGTTACTGGTATTTAATTACTTTTTTTGGTTTGCTTTAATTAAAATGCATTTTCCTATGTAGCACTTATTATAGTGTGGGGCACTTGTAATTGCATGATTTCTGTTAACATACTAAAAATTATGCTCAGAAGGGATATAAATTGCTGCTGAAGTTAACCATAGCTACTAACAGAAGCTCAGAATGCTTTTATGGTACATTTATAGCGTGTTGCCTTGACCTGTTGCCCTGGCCTTAGGAAAAATATAAAAATTATATTGATAGGCATCTCCTTAAAAGTGAAGGTAGTTGGGCATGAAAATTATACTAATACAGCAGGAATTGACTGAACTCAATTTTACAGGACTCACTTTAGCTTTGACAAGTCATTTGCTCTTCAAAAGCTTTAAAAGTAATGAGAAAATGAAATATTTAAATCAACTACTTAAAAAGTACCTTGGGAAAATGTTAAATTGTATAATTATTACTTACATAGAGAAATGAGTAAATCAATAGCACAGGAAAAACAAATGTAATTTGCAGCTCTCAAGGACTGCAGCTGAACTAGACCATTTCAAAGTGTGAAACTCATACAATAACATGTATATGTGTAACTCTACTCTTCTGAACGGGAAGTAACTGTAAAAACGTATTAAAAGATAAGATTAACAAACTACTGACACTCGAAGTTTCTCGCCTATACCCAAACTTGACCATCTTGTTGTACGTTATTAACAGCAGAACTCTGATCAAGTGCTTAAGGTATTAATGTGTTATTCATGTTGTATGCATACATTAATTCATTAAACATGTGGTGCCCATTATTGTAAAGTGACCGAAAAACAACAGCCATTGCAAACAGTGCTGAAAGTATTTTAATCAAAGTAATACATTTCCATGTAGAATGTGGTTTTGAGGATGATCAGAGCTGCTCATACATAGCTTGGATGTTCGATTCAGTTTATGGAAATCTAACAATTAATACAATTAACACCCGCCACCCGACAAGTGCGGGTAGATTTAGTCAGTGGTGGGTAAATCTGTCAATCTTACCAGCCACTTTGGCGGGTAGCCAAGAAGTGTACGGGAACTCAACTTGTTTTAATTTCTCCTAGCGTATTGGTCGATATGTTTCAAAATACGAATTCATTTGTTGACGTTGTAGTGTTGGTATCTTAGTTGATTTGGATCAAAGTGTTTTCGAATTATAATTGTTGCATTGACAAAGTTCAAACACGCACAATCGGTGGAATTCTGCAGGTCTGCGCATATCTGCGGAAATCTGCGCTACAACGCCCCCAATGGCTTCCTTACAGAGAAGCACATACATGTATAATATGTGCAGTGCAATTAAACTACCACAAATCTACAGCTGGTATGTTAACCCACCTAAAAGCCAAACACCCTTCTGCGAAACTAGCCATGACAGAAAAGGAAAGAGGAGCAACAAACACATGACACACACACAGCCGGCTATTGCCGTTTATTCTGTATTCGCTGGAACTCGAACGCACGGTTCTGTTTCCGAACGCAGAGCGGCAGTGTGAGTGTGCTGTGGACAGGAAAAGTCCATCGTTTAGTCAAGTAGATTGTATTAATTAGCTAGATAGGTCTTATACGTTTTGTATTTCGCTGTTGTGATTAGGACGCTAATGTTAAAGTTATTTTCGTTGCAGCTCACATTGCTAAACTGGCAATTGAATGAAAATGTATAAAAACTGAAAAAGAAAAACGTATTGGTCGGTCACAGTTACAGATGTAATGGCAAAATATTAATTTTATAAACAAATAGTCACAACCTTTATAGTTAATTTGAATCGTCGGGAAACGATAATACAAGAGCCTGACAAGATGCGTGAGAGTTGACAGGTCTGCTGTTATTATGCCATTTCCATACGTCTTCTAATAAATAAATATCTATGTAAAAATGCATTAACAAAGTTGTTGTGTCAGATAAGTATTCATCAATTACGACGTATTCGTTTCCCCATAAATATGCGATAGAGACGTGCATAATTTGCTGTGCAGCGCAGATTCTGCTGAAGAGAAGCGTGTGGTTTGCCGACATCGCGTTTTTGCTGGCGTGCGGTACTGACCAATGGAAAGGACGTCACTGTCCGTCACCATCCCTATAGATTATATTTGTTACCCAATCCAAGGACTTCTCTCAGTCCTGGCGCTTTCAACTGATAGGGCAGGTGTCAGGTTATGCGCTGCTGCGAGAGCAGTGGTCAGAGTGCAGATGACAGAGAGAGACAGACTTTTACATTGTAGCTTATAAACAATGACTTTTAAGGGCCTTAAGAAAATACTTTGAAATGTAATTACTTTTATTGACATGCAGAAACCCAGAGAAGGGAGTAGCAGTGAAGAGGAGTATGAAGAGCAATAATGTGTCACCATATACAGTGAGGGAAAAAAGTATTTGATCCCCTGCTGATTTTGTACGTTTGCCCACTGATAAAGAAATGATCAGTCTATAATTTTAATTGTAGGTGTATTTTAACAGTGAGACAGAATAACAACAATCAGCAAGATTTCTGGCTCCCAGGTGTCTTTTATACAGGTAACAAGCTGAGATTAGGAGCACTTTCTTAAACTCTCTTAAAGGGAGTGCTCCTAATTTCAGCTCGTTACCTGTATAAAAGACACCTGTCCACAGAAGCAATCAATCAATCAGATTCCAAACTCTCCACCATGGCCAAGACCAAAGAGCTGTCCAAGGATGTCAGGGACAAGATTGTAGACCTACACAAGGCTGGAATGGGCTACAAGACCATCGCCAAGCAGCTTGGTGAGAAGGTGACAACAGTTGGTGCGATTATTCGCAAATGGAAGAAACAAAATAACTAGTCTCCCTCGGTCTGGGGCTCCATGCAAGATCTCACCTCGTGGAGTTTCAATGATCATGAGAACGGTGAGGAATCAGCCCAGAACTACACGGGAGGATCTTGTTAATGATCTCAAGGCAGCTGGGACCATAGTCACCAAGAAAACAATTGGTAACACACTACGCCGTGAAGGACTGAAATCCATGCAGCAGCCGCAAGGTCCCCCTGCTCAAGAAAGCACATGTACAGGCCCATCTGAAGTTTGCCAATGAACATCTGAATGATTCAGAGGAGAACTGGGTGAAAGTGTTGTGGTCAGATGAGACCAAAATCGAGCTCTTTGGCATCAACTCAACTCGCCGTGTTTGGAGGAGGAGGAATGACCCCAAGAACACCATCAAACATGGAGGGGGAAACATTATGAAGGTTCGAGTTGCCAAACGTCAGCCTCGAAACCTTAATGACTTGGAGAGGATCTGCAAAGAGGAGTGGGACAAAATCCCTCCTGAGATGTGTGCAAACCTGGTGGCCAACTACAAGAAACATCTAACCTCTGTGATTGCCAACAAGGGTTTTGCCAATTTATAACTTTTTTGAAATGTGTTTTTCTGGATTTTTTTGTTGTTATTCTGTTATCAAATACTTTTTTCCCCTCACTGTAGATAGCTGAAGCACCTCAAAGCCCACACTATCGAAACCCTTGAGAGGAAAGGGAAGAGAGAAGGTTAAATACATGATACGAATGAGTCAGGTTTCCAGACTTTTAGTGTGATAGCTTGGGGGGGTTGTCAGTGTTAAGATGGCAGATGGATGAAGGGAACCAGGACTGTAGATTTCTTCTTCTGATAAAATCGCACATGTAGGACCAAGAGCAAACAAGCTATGACTGTAAGGAAGCCAGCAGCTGCTGTGTTGCCTTCTCTCTCAGCTGGTGTCACTATAACGCAGTGGTGTCCAAGACGACCTTCCCTACCCAGAGTAGGGCTGTGCGATATGACGATATATATCATGTGACGATAGAAAAACATCTATCATTTCATAATATGCTCTATCATTTCGTTGTGTCGCAAATCCCACTCTTTACGGCAATATTTTTCGTCATTTGGACGCTTTGCGTTCTTCCCGGTTCTTCCACACGTGCCTGATGCAGGCAAGAAATGTGCATCAGAAACAGACATGGAGGAGAGTGAACTGACACAATAACCAACATAACCAAAAGACACTTTAATGCACAAGCACACACATTCCACCCCGCTCTCGTCACCGGCCTAAACTCGATCTGCAAGCACCCTCAACAATATGCCATCGTTTTTTGTTTGCATTTTTAAAAATTGGAAAGCAATGCAAAGATATGCAGAAAGTTTAATTTTCTCTTTATTAAGATGGTGAAGTGGTACAACAGTTTGTATTATCATTATTGTAACTATTTTGTATTAACACGTGCTGTACTGGTAAGCAGAATAGAAACGCGACAGTCAGAGGAGAAATGTACCTGTCTAGAAGATAAACGTGCCACTATAAACCCGGATGTGGTAAATCTACCTGAATCTATACCATTTTACAGTGCATTTGTTGTGTGATTACTATTACTTGTGTTATTGTCGTTATGTGAAAGTAAATCATACTGTGTATATGTATACATGTATCCCATAGCAACACAAGACGCATAACAGTAATCACACAACACTTGCACTGTAATGTGTGGCATCCTGCATATATTTACCACGACAGCCTGCATGTGGTATTTGTTAGTTTTGCATATTTAATGATTAACAAAATACTTGTTTTTGGTTTTATTGTGTAGCTTGATTGGATAAAAACAAGAAATAGAGAGATATATTGTGTATCGTCCAAACTTCTACCAATATCGAGATATTATTTTTAAGTCATATCACCCAGCCCTAATCCAGTGTGGAGTTTCTTACTTTTAATTCAGTGGATGGAAGGTAACGCCAATTCAAAATATAATTATACACTGTATATATTACATCAAATACCACAAGGATTTAAGGATTTTAGAGACAAAGTAAATTCAAGATCTGTTTTAATTCAAACTGCATAGATGCAAGAATGAATGTCTGAAAATGTGTGTTATGGGGATGGGGTCATTTTTAGTAAAGGCACCCAAAGACCATACATTTACACAATCAGCCATAACATTATGACCACCTGCCTAATATTGTGTAGGTCCCCCTTTCACAGCCCAAACAGTGCTGACCCATCGAGGCATGGACTCCACTAGACCTCTGAAGGTGTGCTGTGGTATCTGGCACCAAGACGTTAGCAGCAGATCCTTTAAGTCCTGTAAGTTGTGAGGTGGGACCTCCATGGATCGGACTTGTTTGTCCAGCACATCCCACAGATGTTCGATTGGATTGAGATCTGTGGAATTTGGAGGCCAAGTCAACACCCTGAACTCGTGAATCATCAGACCAGGCCACCTTCTTCCATTGCTCTGTGGTCCAGTTCTGATGCTCATGTACCCATTGTAGGCGCTTTCGCCGGTGGACAGGGGTCAGCATGGACACCCTGACTGGTCTGCGGCTACGCAGCCCCATACGCAACAAACTGCGATGCACTGTGTGTTCTGACACCTTTCTATCAGAACCAGCATTAACTTTTTCAGCAATTTGAGCTACAGTAGCTCGTCTGTTGGATCGGACCACACAGGCCAGCCTTCGCTCCCCACGTGCATCAATGAGCTTTGGCCGCCCACGACCCTGTCGCCAGTTCACTGCTTTTCCTTCCTTGGACCACTTTTGATAGGTACTGACCACTGCAGACCGGGAACACCCCACAAGAGCTGCAGTTTTGGAGATGCTCTGACCCAGTCGTCTAGCCATCACAATTTGGCCCTTGTCAAAGTCACTCAGATCCTTACGCTTGCCCATTTTTCCTGCTTCTAACACATCAACTTTGAGGACAAAATGTTCACTTGCTGCCTAATATATCCCACCCACTGACAGGTGCCATGATAAGATAATCAGTGTTATTCACTTCACCTGTCAGTGGTCATAATGTTATGGCTGATCGGTATATATATATATACGCACACACACATTTATGTATAAGTGTATATACACTGATCAGTGTGGAGTAGTGGTCAGGGCTCTGGATTCCGGGGTAGAGATGGAGAGTCATGGGTTCAATCCCAGGTGGGGGCATTGCTGTTGTACCCTTGAGCAAGGTACTTTACCTAGATTGCTCCAGTAAATGCCTAGCTGTATAAATGGGTAAATGTAAAACAATGTGATATCTTGAAACAATTGTAAGTTACCCTGGATAAGGGTGTTTGCTAAGAAATTGAGTAAGAATAAAAAAGTAATAATAAAAATCAATATTTGGTGGAATAACCCTGCATACTCTCCACCAGTCTTTGTTGGGTGACTTTATGCCACTCCTGGTGCAAAAATTCAACAGCTCAGCTTTGTTTGATGGCTTGTGACCATCCATTTTACTCTTGATCACATTCCAGAGGTTTTCAATGGGGTTCAGGTCTGGAGATTGGGCTGACCATGACAGGGTCTTGATCTGGTGGTCCTCCATCCACATCTTGATTGACCTGGCTGTGTGGCATGGAACATTGTCCTGCTGTAACAACCAATCCTCAGAGTTGGGGAACATTGTCCGATGTGTGAAACACCCCCAGATTATCACCGATCCTACACCAAATTTCACAGTGGGTGTGAGACACTGTGGCTTGTAGGCCTCTCCAGGTCTCCATCTAACCATTAGACGACCAGGTGTTGGGCAAAGCTGAAAATTGGACTCGGAGAAGAAAACCTTACTCCGGTCCTCTACGGTCCAATCTTTATGGTCTTTTGCAACCCTCAGCCTGGCTCTTCTTTGCTTTTCATTGATGAAGGGCTTTTTTCTAGCTTTGCACGACTTCAGCCCTGCCCCTAGGAGCCCGTTTCAAACCGTCCTCGCCGTGCACTTCACCTCAGCTGCCGTTTGCCATTCTTTTTGTAAGTCACTTCATGTCATCCTACGGTTGTTGACTGATACTCGAATTAGTTGGTGGTCATCCCGGTCAGTGGAGAGTCGTTTTTGCCCTCTGCCAGTCTGTAGCTTTGTTGTCCCCAATGTCTGCTGCTTGACCTTGTTCTTATGAACCGCCGTCTTTGAAATTTTAAGGATGGAAGCAACCCGACGTTCACTGTATCCCTCTGACAGTAAAGCCAGAATTGAACCTCTTTTTCCTCACCCAAAACTTTCCTTTTCAACTCTTTTGGCATGGTCAATAGTTATTTTTTGATTCCAATTACTTTTGCGGTACATGATTAAAAAAAAAAAAAAGACTGCACATGAAATGGCAAACAAAATATATTTAATGGGACAGCCCAGAAGCAATATTGGTTCACCTATATTACTAATAGTTAGAATCAGAAAATACCAGCTTTCAAGATTTGCAACTATTGCAAGAACTCCCAAGGTAAATCAGAATTCAGTACAATATATATCTATTGTATATATTGATGTGGTTTTCATACAGCTTACAAGATTAGGTCACAAATGCACTGTATAAAATTCTCCTACAGTGCAGGTGTAAAAAGCGTAAAAATAGTAATGTTTACTGTTATTATGTCAAAGTAATGAAACGTTTTTCTTCTTCTTTTACAGATAATGCCATTGAAAAAGATCTGAATGTAATTCTCCACTGGATACACTGAGGAATTAAAAGTTCAGGACATCGAAGTATGAAAATGTGAAAAATCCATTATAGAGAACTGCAGCATGCCTTCAAATCAATAACAATTATTTTGATGCTGACACCTATGCCTGCCTAGTCTAAATGTTTTTTAAAAAGTTAAATAAAAACAAAACATTCTTAACTCTTATTGATGTCATCATTCTGTGGATAATGATTCGTAAAACTTAAAAAATAATAAATTAAAAACAAAACTTTGTAAAACTGAGTGAAGTGAGGTTTTTAGAAAAAAATCTAAAAGTACAAAAAGTGTAAACATCACAATCTGTTTACTACTACAGCCTATCCTACTATTATTAAACCCCACTGTAAAATATTTTTTTGGTATGTGTAATGGGTCCATGCTGTAAAGCTAATCATCCAGTAAGACCATTAAGGAGCATGGCCTGTGTTAAAATCCAATGAAAAATGTAATGCAAAGTTGATTGAAAGTCATTGTTGATTCAGATGTAACCCAGAAAAGCTCCAATAAATTTTCACCTAAAAAAAAATAATTTCACACCCATCTTGAAAGCACGATTTTCAGATCACTAACAAACAGTTATCACTTACATAGTAAAAGGGCTTGAAAAGCAAACTGCACTTAAATCCCATGATCAGATTACTGCTAAAGCAAACACTGCTTAAATGTTGCTAGCCAAGACTAAAAATGAGATAAATGCAACAATGGGTGCAGATTCATTTTCCAATGAGTCTACTATTTAAATGTATGTATAAGTGGGTCCACTACAGACATTCATTTTGAGTTGAACATTTTTTTGGTAATCAGTCTCTACATATGATACATAATGCTCACCCTCAGGCAAAGACTAATTAATATAAATCTGGTATATTGACCTATGTAGCTGTCAGATATGCAATCTCCATAAGGACCTAATTTTCTTCAGTCCATCACTCTCAAATGGTTTTAAATTGAAGTGAGGAGCTTACAAAAAAATAAATAATAATAAGCAGGACTGAAGCACAATAGATACTTTACCTCATTTTTTTTTCTTGTACAGATCATTAGCAATCCAAATCATATGAACTGAAGTCACAGGAATCAAATATAAAGCACATTGATACAATTTATGCACTAATTGAGTTTCAGAAAGAAAAAAAAAAGTTGGGGAGTTATACTGTATAGAAAAGCCACCAATACCATTACTACTTTCTAAATTTTGTAAAGGTGTTTCCTGGTTTCCTTAAAGAGAAACAATTTGCATAGCTGTATATTAAGTCATTCAATACAGAGCATCTGTTGTTTCGGTCCAATTTGCCCAAAGTGAACAATTTTGAATGTGGAGAGCACACACAGCATGACTAAAATCACTAGTGCATGAGGTCATGTCGCCACAATGCTTGCACACGATCATGTAAATGTACGCTTTGCCATGTCTCATCAACATTTAATAAGTCTCTGCAATGAATGCAATGAACAGTCTAATATTTTTATTCTCATAGTGAAATGCTTTAAAATTGTATGGACAGGGAAATTATGAACTACTTTTAAGGAAATGAAAAAGGATCTATTTTTATTTAATTGTATCTTGTATATATGTATATGGATGTTAGCATACTATATTACATAAAACATAATGGGAAGTGGCTGCCAAGGCTAAGCAGAGCTGCACTGTTACCTCCTTCCAGATTATGACCTGCATCCCATCTGCAATCAGAATAACTGGTCATAAACAGATTAAAATGTCTCTTATTTCATTAGTTTGTTTTTTGTTGGTTTGCAAAAGACATGCACTGTTTAAAGACCGGTTTTTCCTGTCATCCTTGCCGTTGCACTTTTTTTAATTATTTTTTTAATATATGTTTTTAACCAGACAATTAGACTCACTTTAACATTGCTCGTTTTGAACCTACATGGTTATTTTATTTTCATTTTCATCTTGAACATTATAAAACTCTGGGAATGTGCATTATTTTAAGGAGATAGTTTAGCTGATAACTACTGATTCTCAAAACCGACCTGGTGAGGTATCACAACAATGTTCTTTTGGCTCCCTCATTAAATTTACGGTACCATTCATCTCTGCAAGAACAACACTCTCCCTTCAGGCTAAGAGGGGGAAAAAATGAAATTATTTGATTTGAAAGACAGGAAACCAAAAAAGAGGGCTAAAATATGTCTAGGCAATGCTATGTTTGTAAATAAATCACTTAGGCTTTGTATGTCAGGTTTGTTTGCTTCTTTCCCATGTCAGCTATATACCACTTTTGTCTTTACCCACTGCACTGCTCTTCTTAACCCACACTTCATCAAACTGTATCTCTGAAAAGCTTTACATAGTTTCCATTGCTATGCTAAGTCAGTGACAGACCCTCAGGGCTCAGCAAACCCATGGTAGCTGGTTTATATTTAATAAGACAGCAATTTAATAAAGACCACACTTGCTTGCTACAATTACAAACTACAGAAGCATGAAAATTAACTGACCGACATCAAGGCAGTGTATCAATCTTCTACTAAATACAGCATTACAGTAATTCCTAAATGCAAATAAAAACTACCAGTTTTATTCATGTTATATTTATAACTAGTTCAACAAAATCACAGATCAGTTTACACATTCATAAACTTGTCGGCATGTTAACCATTAAAACTCAATATTTAATAATCCAAAGAAAGAAAGCAATCATTTATTATCATTATTTGCATTAATCATTCTTTTTGACATGGCTAAACAGCAAAATGTAGTGGAAATAAATTTGCATATACTGAATATTATATTCTGTATACATTGTTACATTCTACAGGATAAATAATTGCTTAGGAAGAATTTTTAATGTGATTTCATGAGTTTATCAGTTATTTACAATAAATAAACAAATGCACAAATATAATGCATTGGGATTTTACCGATTTCTCAATTTAAATTGGAAAGATAAGCTACTACTGTAGTTGCACTCTGCTTATGCTATTTTTCTCAGACAGAGATATGAAAGAATTAACTTGAGAATATCAGAGCTGGATAAATTACATTTTCAAGAAAAAAAAAAAGTATGCACTAACCAAAGACTAAAACGAAGAACATGCCAGTACTCGCCTTCTCCTGAAGACTCCCCCCCAAGTTCCCATTTTGAAAGCAGGAAGAATCAAGGCTTAATTATAGTGGCATCTCTTCCAACTGATACTTAATCCCCTGTGTGTTTAGGTTTATTTACCACCTATTGTGTTTAAACTTGCTTTATTCTCTGCAGGACAGCTTTTGTCACATTCATGTTATGAGATACAAGCAGACAAGTAATTCCTGTCCTGTATTTTATTAAATTTGGGGTTCAACTCAGTGGATGAGAAATATTCTGCAGTGTAGGTGTTACAACGATATGACCTAACCTTGAAAAAGGAAACAGCAGGCTATGACCAGCATCAGAAAACTGACCACCGAAGAGAGAGAAAAAAATAAGTCCCCAGCATAAAATACCACCATAAAAAAAAAAAAAAAAATAGGGGGGAAAATAACTAAATCAGACACTTAAAATTCATAAATGTGTAGATGAGAGTAGATCAAAAGCAACATTAGTAATTTCTTCCAATTAGTCATACAGCAGATCCTGACTTTTACTAGAAAACTTTTAAACACCAAATAAACACAAATTCCAACAGAAAAATACATAAGGCTTTCTTCTTAATTTAATATAACTGTTAAAATGTACCCTCAGTCCATACAATTCATAATTTATTTAGTTTTTATGTGAGAAATAAAAGAGTACAAAAATATTGCCTGAATGTAACATCTGTAAAGTGTCATCATTTTAACAAGTGGCAATACACCACAAAAAAGGTGAATTAATAAAATTCATTCAGGTTGAGGTGCAGTACTAGTGCCATTTTAAATGTTATAGCATCCTCCCAGTTGTCCATGTGGAGTTAAAAAAAAAAAAAAAAAAAAAAAAACAGAACTGGATTTTCCATTAGCAACAATATAGTTTTGGTATTGATACCTCGGAGTCACCTGTTTTCACCTGAGAAACCCATTTATCACACTGCCACAGTACATTATAAAGAGGGAGCAACCCTGCCCTCATTTGTCCAAGTTTTAGGAACTTCTAATGTGGCAGTACATTGTATTTCAAAGGTTATATTTTGCAGTAAACAACAAAAAAAAGGTCTGCTGCTACTCCCTTTAAAGAGGTAATGAGTGTATGAGTGAGGGTAATGAGTGTATATATCAATAGTTCATGCCAATTCTTCCTTTCTTCTTTTAGAAAATGACATCCAGCTGTCCTCATACTTTTCACCTCCAGTGTATATGTATGTTATGTGTGTGTATATAAGCCAAAGAATAATCGAAATTCAAATGTAAGGTACAGAGGGTAAAACAGTATTTTAGATTACCTTTGAGGCTTTTTCCCTTGATATCATATTAGTCTATTGGCATATTTAATGCGGGGGGCACACAAAAGCATAAGACTACTTTAACTCTTCTACAGTCTTCATAACAGACATTTATGCTTTTCGTTTTTTTTTTTTTTTTCAGGTTTGTTGTCTTTCCATGGAGTCCACAACAAAGCTTGTACATTTCACTAAGCCGGGAGGAAAAGGCTATCCAATCTGGTTTAGAGGGCACAATGACATGTATCTGACCTACTCTCAATCCTAGGGCAGGATATGCCCGATACACAAACACAAGCACAAGCAGTGCTGGAAAGCAATGATGCCCTGGTCATCATTCTTGAGTACCAGTCAAAATAAATAAATCAAATTTCATCTGTGATTCTTCAAACAAGATCTAAAGTGAACCTTCTTAGCCAGTCCATCACGTGACTGCATATTTATTTTTTTCTTCCGTGTGACAGTAAACATTTTTAATCACTATTAAAATTGTCAACATAAAAATAAACATTAAGAACAAATAAGAAACTTATGGCAATTATTTTCACGTATTAGTATGTTTCACAATAGAGTTTGCTTCTTGTGGTAGATTGATACACCGATATCAACATACAAGGACATTATAACATTCGGAATGAAAATAGTTATCATAATTCAATTAAAATAACAGTATTTAAAATATAGCGGTTGACCAAAAAGTTATAAAATGTCGGAAAAAGCAAGTTACAGATGTCAATGGTCAAACCAACAGAAAGGCTCAGTTTTAACAAATATGTATCATTATCCTTTAAATAAGTGTGTAGTGTGTGAATCAACAATTACCATCTTATCTTTCAAGATCTAAATAGTGCATATAATGGAAGTATAATTTGGTTAATCATTACTACTGTGCATTTATTCATTTGGGGGGGTGTTAGCCCTTGAGTTTGTGTCAAGAAACCAATTCTGCATCCGACTCGGCAGGGGATGTGGTTGCTTTGGAATTTAAATTAAATGTAAATGTCATTTGAAAACCCATGAAGTTCAACTTCTATATTTTACTCATTCCTGAGTAAACATTTGCATTTAAATGGTATAAAAAGCAAGTCTTAAGAGTGTTCTTCAATGAATGAGTAAAAATCTGTAAAACTACAGTATTAATTGTAAAAATATACTTTATTTCCACATGCATTATATCCTACATAATGGGTGTATATGATAGTCTGTATTCAAGACAAGGGTACACTACTTTTATTCACATTTCAAGTGTTTTATAAAATCTTATGGAATGATGTTTACAACTTTATAGTAGATTACTTAAAAGGTCAAAGTAAACTTTTCAATCTGAGAGATTCATTTTGTGAAGGAGGCAGTATCTAGGATACTAGAATTCCAGTAAAAAAAGAAAGGAGAGAATACAATCTCAATTAAGTGGTTCATATGAAGTGAAAGAAAGCAAAAATACAGAAAGCATATTCTATACAGATATAGCATTGCTTTGGTCTGTACTAAACTATTTACAGGAAAATACCAATATAAAAGGTAAATGTAGCATAAATGTAAATATATGTATTTTTAAAGACAAAACATACAACATTTATTTGTATACGTTTCATCTCCATGTTGTTTATTTTGACTGTAAATAATTGTGTGCTGCCAACAAGAAATATGAGTCAAATACTATCAGAGATGCTTCGAGGGAAAGCTTTGTTTTCGCATTTTGTTCAGCATTAAGATTTAAGTGTTTGCAGATGTGTTTTTCAGATGTGCATTTTCTGACCCTCTTGTTTCAAACCAGTCAAGACCCAAGCCTTCAGAGTTTTATGGCCTGAGTGTTGCACACTTTGACAACCACTTTCTTGTTAAAAACCTAATAAAACTAACAAAACCCAACCCCAAGGCAAATTTTTCCTACTTTTTACATAGCTTAAGCACGAAAGGTTTTAGGCCAAGAACAATATGTTTAGGAAAATGCAACATGTTCTTGTAACACCTTATAGAAATCTTAAAATGCAATGTGACCCAAAAAATCCTGTGTGTGCGCGTGTTTTCATTAAATAACACTGGATTTGCTTTTAATAACACTGGATTTTGTTTGTACTCAGAAGTGAAATCTAAAATTAAAACAAAAAATGCATTTAAGGTTATAGTGATATAACAGTTTAAGCATCAAGATTAATTTTGCTTTTATTATTAGAAATTATCATTATAAGTAATAAGGACAAGTTGATTAATAGTATGTATGTTTTGCATTTAATGCATCACTTTTTTTTCTGGATAATTCAATGTTCCGAGTTCAAGTATATTGTGTTAAAAAAAAAAAAAAAATAGAACAATTATTGTATTCTTACCCTAGAAGCCTGTTATACTAATTTGGTACATAAAACTTGATTAATATACTTTAAAGTTAGCAACATGGACATCAGTTGACAATGAAACTGACATGAAGCTGAAACTGTTTTAGTGAAGTGTCACAAACGCCTTGACCCAGATTCAACATCGCACCCTTAAAACAAATGCATAAAACAGACTAAATAAAATAAAAATAAGCTTAAAATGTATTTTAATGTAAGAAAAAAGACACTTATTGAGCATTACCTGATAGTCGTTGGGCCAGAAGGTGCTGACAGCCAATTCTGCTCTGAGCCAGTCTTTGCCAGTGTTGCTGGTCACATTCCAGATGGGATTAGCAAGGGGACCCTTGTTCACCTTCACTAAAATGTTTAGTGTTCCTGGGCTTGAGCCATCTTGGGTGTATAATAAGTAGTTGAAGTCAATACAGTGTGTGTCATTTTCTTTCATTAATGGAAGCTGAATACGTGCTTTTTCTCCAGAGTCGTGCTGTGAGGAGTCAACCATCATATAAGACCCTGTGAAAAGATAAAAGGGGATAAGGCTTTGGAATACTTGTAAAAGTAAGTGGTCTTCTTAGAATGCCAGTTATTTCACTATCAGAACATAGTGCAGATTTTTTTCACCCCACTTATAAAATGACTTGCAGAAAAAAAAAGACCTTTAGAAGGTGTACTTTAAAGTTTTGTTAATTTACAATGTATAATGCATATTGTACAAAAATCAGAAAAGCAAAACGGTCATACATAAGTACCTACTTGTACAATTTAGAATGTCTACAAATTAGTGATGAAAATGAAAAAAAAACAGGATGAATCTAGAAATCTAAAATACAGCTGTAGAATCACTGAGAAAGTACACATTATATTTTAAGTCTCATCCAAATGACAGAAGAGAGAGATTAAGTATCTTCCTTGAACAAACAGTCAGTGAATCTAAAGTGATTATCTGGTTACAAACCATTTTCCTCCTTTTCCTAGTCCTAGCATATCATGTTAGTGATCAAAATATAAATATGTGAGTAAATAAACAAAACTACTATTCCGCCCGTTTTGTATTTAATAGAATATAAAAGGATTTCACTTTGATCACAAAATAATTATGAAAATATGAAATCAAGTTATTAATTCACTGAATGAGACTGAGTAAAGTATTATAGTCGCTCTGTGTTGCAGCTACTTCGAGATAATTAGTATTTTTTAAAATTTATTTTGAAAGCCATTTGGAAATAGTAGAAACAAAAACATTTGAATGTTTAAAAGTTTATTTGATTCACGTTTTCTTTAGAAGCTCGAACATTATTGCACATTCATAATCAATCTCAAAACTTAAGAGATGGTAGTGTGTCTGAAGATAAAATAAGTACTGTTATAACAGAGATGTTTGTTTAAGGTTGGAAGGATTGTTTTGTTTTCAAAAGCACATAACAAAACAAACAGAAGATGCCCACAAATTCCAAAGCAATCAGTGATGCCTGCATTGAAGACATATGGATAATACCAAAGTCAAGGGAAAACTTAATTTAGAAATCTGCACAAAGTTACTTCATAGTATCTTGGAGTCAATGTATTCTCACCAATGCATTCATGATTCAGGTTTCATATTAAGTTTGTGTTTTTGGTTAACAAAAAATAAATAAAAAAAGAACATTACACCAGATCAATGAATATGCCATAATTTGTATGCAGGAGGACAAGCACTTCTACCTTTGAGTGTAACTATAAATAGCATATGCATAAATACAATGCCTTGCAAAAGTATTCACCCCCCATGGCATTTTTCCTATTTTGTTGTATTACAACTTAATTTAAATGGATATTTATTTATTTGGATTTCATGTAATGGACATACACAAAATGGTCCAAATTGGTGAAGTGAAATGAAAATAACTTGTTTTAAATAATTCTTAAAAAATAAAAAACGGGAAAGTGGTGTGTGCATATCTATTCACCACCTTTGCTATGATGCCCCTAAATAAGATCTGGTACAACCTATTACCTTTAGAAGTCACCATTAGTTAAAGTCCACCTGTGTGCAATCTAAGTGTCACATGATCTGTCACATGATCTCAGTATATATATACCTGTTCTGAAAGGCCCCAGAGTCTGCAACACCACTGAGCAAGGGGCACCACCAAGCAAGCGGCATCATGAAGACCAAGGAGCTCTCCAAACAGGTCAGGGACAAAGTTGTGGAGAAGTACAGATCAGGGTTAGGTAAAAAAAAAAAAAATATCCGAAACTTTGAACATCCCACAGAGCACCATTAAATCCATTATTAAAAAATGGAAAGAATATGACACCACAACAAACCTGCCAAGAGAGGGCTGCCCACCAAAACTCATGGACCAGGCAAGGAGGGCATTATTCAGAGAGGCAACAAAGAGGCCAAATATAACCCTGAAGGAGCTGCAAAGCTCCACAGCGGAGATTAGAGTATCTGTGCATAGGGCCACCTTACCGAAGAGTGGCCAGAAAAAAGTCATTGCTTAAAGAAGAAAAAAAGCAAACACGTTTGCTGTTCGCCAAAAAGCATCTGGGAGACTCCCCAAACATACGGAAGAAGGTACTCTGGTCAGATGAGACTAAAATTGAGCTTTTAGGCCATCAAGGAAAATGCTATGTCTGGCGCAAACCCAACACCTCTCATCACCCCGAGAACACCATCCCTACAGTGAAGCATGGTGGTGGCAGCATCATGCTGTGGGGATGTTTTTTTTTTGTTTGTTTTTTGTTTTTTGTTTTTTTTAATCGGCAGGGACTGGGAAACTGGTCAGAATTGAAGGAATGATGGATGGCACTAAATACAGGGAAATTCTTGAGGGAAACCTGTTTCAGTCTTCCAGAGATTTGAGACTGGGATGAGGGTTCACCTTCCAGCAGGACAATGACCCTAAGCATACTGCTAAAGCAACACTCGAGTGATTTAAGGGGAAACATTTAAATGTCTTGGAATGGCCTAGTCAAAGCCCAGATCTCAATCCAACTGAGAATCTGTGGTGTGACAAAAGATTGCTGTACACCAGCGGAACCCATCCACCTTGAAGGAGCTGGAGCAGTGGCTAGATGTGCCAAGCTTATAGAGACGTACCTCAAGAGACCTGCAGCTGTAATTGCTGCAAAAGGTGGCTCTACAAAGTATTGACTTTGGGGGGGTGAATAGTTATGCATGCTCAAGTTCTGTTTTTTGTCTTATTTATTGTTTGTTTCACAAGAAAAAATATTTTGCATCTTCAAAGTGGTAGGCATGTTGTGTAAATCAAATGATACAAACCCCCCAAAAAATCAAATTTTAATTCCAGGTTGTAGGGCAACAAAATAGAAAAAATGCCAAGAGGCGTGAATACTTTTGCAAGGCACTATACATGTCATTATAATATAGGGCAAATTATTACTTCCAAGAGATGGTTAATAAATATTCTTCTAACATTATGAATTGAAAAGAAAAAAAAATGCAATTGAAAAAGGTTAATTTAGGCTTGGAAAACTTGGTGAAAAAGGGTGAGTTAATCCATATGGTTGTCAAGTATGTCAAAATATTAAACTTTTGCAGTGTAGCGTTAAGTGGGGGTGTATTTTGATAAGAGCATTCAGAGCCTTAGCTGAAGCACTGATCTAAAGAAGACCTCTCCCCCAAAGTAATCAGATTTCCTGAGCTCATCGGCACATGAACTGTTCTATATCAAAGTGGCAGTCTTGGGAGGATGGCACCGAGAATGGGCCAAATGGCTTGGAATCCCTGCTGTGAAATGTCTGGGAAATACGGCCTGGAGGTAATAAAAACCCTTTGAAGCAGGCGAGAGCCGAAATCCCGAAACAGAGCTACGAACCCAGGCCAACCGGCATTTCCAAAAGATGGCATGGATTGACATCAGTCATAAATCGAGCTTCCTCCAATAGGACACTGGGGGCTGAAACCGAAATCCAATTTCACAAACTCAAGAACCAATCGTCTATTGATCTGACAGGCATTAAAAGGCAAGGCACAGCACCTCTGTCTCTCTCTCTCTCTCTCTCTCTCACCTGAACCGGTAACTCGCTGCCACAACTCAACCTGTAGCTCTGTTGCCAGAATTGGAACCGGAAACCAACCAAGTCTTTGCCGGCAACAGAAGAGTTAAACTGGGAGAAGGAGATTGAGCCGTAAGAAGAATTATTTTGAAGAACTTTATTCAGCGCATGCCCACCTGTACCCATCTGATCAGTGGAGTTTTACAGCTGACTAAGTCGACTGCAATACGAAAGTGTTCAGTCATTTAAATAGCTTTTGAATCTTAAGAAACTCGACCCTTGGAAACGAACAGGGCCCTGCTTTCCTCAAAGACTTTGACTTCAAGTAACTACAGTGGAAAACCCTGCTTGCAAAGAAGATTTTGTGCACAACCTTGGAGCCTTCAAACCAGTGGAAAATCTGTTTGGAAAAGACTCTGTCGCGAAACCCCAACTTCCAGGTGCATCGACTGAGTGGAAGTTCTTGGACGAAGCCGAACCAGACTGCCTTTGTTCCAAACCACACGCACCTCCTGCCGTGTGCTGTTATCTGAGCCCGAAGACAGAGAGGCCTCTCTGCGACGAAGTTCAGATAAGTTTAACAGTTAGGAGTTCATGATTCATGACATTTGAGAAATCAATTAGAAATGTTAATCTGTGATTCATAACTCTAGAATGTGTAATATAATTTAGTTTTTAAATATAAATGTGTGTTGCATTAAACTGTTTTGCTTGACAATTTTAGAAACAAAATCTGTCAGCGCCGAGAGATATCTTCTCATTCCTGTTTAACGGTTTAGTCTGAAATTGACACGTTAATAGACACTAGATTATAGGTGGCCCTGCCTATCCTTAATCATTGAACAGTAATCAATTAGGGAGAATTGTGGAAACAAGAAATGATGGAATCTATCTCTGCACCCAAAACGTAAATGAGACTGATATATATATATATATATATATAAATACTAACCTGCATTAGTTATTTAATGTGCGACTAACAATACTAATGAGAGACTCACCTTCGTCTTACTAACCGGTATTGTAGTCAATGTGTTTGTAATTTTGTGTAACATTTTGTGTTATCATATGCGATTCCATAGTCTTTGATTTGGTCACGGAAGTGATTTGGCTTTCATTTGTTGATCTTGAGTGAATTTTAATTAGTTTTTCTAGTTTAACTAGTGTGGTGCTACATTTTAATCTTTGTTTTTAATACATTTCAGAATTTATATCTTTGGAATTGGTGTCTACGTCCAATTATTGCAGAAATTGAGTTATCAAGAATCCTAGAATCTTGTAGAAAGTGATACTTAAATTAACTTCTTTAACTGAAATATATAAGTGTACCTTACGCTACAGCAGCATAATGCGCATTTCATTTACTATTATTTGACACTTCATAAATTCAATTTATTTTTTACCCAATAGTATAAAACAAAAGTAACAAATACAATATTTTGTGAATTACTCAAATTATATTTGCATATATACATACATACATGCATACATACACTGAGGGAAAAAAGTATTTGATCCGCTGCTGATTTTGTACGTTTGCCCACTTACAAAGAAATGATCAGTCTATAATTTTAATGGTAGGTGTATTTTAACAGTGTGAGACAGAATAACAAAAAAAATCCAGAAAAACGCATTTCAAAAAAGTTATAAATTGATTTGCATGTTAATAAGTTAAATAAGTATTTGATCCCCTATCAATCAGCAAGATTTCTGGCTCCCAGGTGTCTTTTATACAGGTAACGAACTGAGATTAGGAGCACTCTCTTAAAGGGAGTGCTCCTAATCTCAGCTCGTTACCTGTATAAAAGACACCTGTCCACAGAAGCAATCAATCAATCAGATTCCAAACTCTCCACCATGGCCAAGACCAAAGAGCTGTCCAAGGATGTCAGGGACAAGATTGTAGACCTACACAAGGCTGGAATGGGCTACAAGACCATCGACAAGCAGCTTGGTGAGAAGGTGACAACAGTTGGTGCGATTATTCGCAAATGGAAGAAACACAAAATAACTGTCAGTCTCCCTCGGTCTGGGGCTCCATGCAAGATCTCACCTTGTGGAGTTTCAATGATCATGAGAACGGTGGGGAATCAGCCCAGAACTACACGGGAGGATCTTGTTAATGATCTCAAGGCAGCTGGGACCATAGTCACCAAGAAAACAATTGGTAACACACTACGCCGTGAAGGACTGAAATCCTGCAGCGCCCGCAAGGTCCCCCTGCTCAAGAAAGCACATGTACAGGCCCGTCTGAAGTTTGCCAATGAACATCTGAATGATTCAGAGGAGAACTGGGTGAAAGTGTTGTGGTCAGATGAGACCAAAATCGAGCTCTTTGGCATCAACTCAACTCGCTGTGTTTGGAGGAGGAGGAATGACCCCAAGAACACCATCCCCACCGTCAAACATGGAGGTGGAAACATTATGCTTTGGGGGTGTTTTTCTGCTAAGGGGACGGGACAACTGCACCGCATCAAAGGGACGATGGACGGGGTCATGTACCGTCAAATCTTGGGTGAGAACCTCCTTCCCTCAGCCAGGTAATTGAAAATGGGTCGTGGATGGGTATTCCAGTATGACAATGACCCAAAACACACAGCCAAGGCAACAAAGGAGTGGCTCAAGAAGAAGCACATTAAGGTCCTGGAGTGGCCTAGCCAGTCTACAGACCTTAATCCCATAGAAAATATGTGGAGGGAGCAGAAGGTTCAAGTTGCCAAACGTCAGCCTCGAAACCTTAATGACTTGGAGAGGATCTGCAAAGAGGAGTGGGACAAAATCCCTCCTGAGATGTGTGCAAACCTGGTGGCCAACTACAAGAAACGTCTGACCTCTGTGATTGCCAACAAGAGTTTTGCCACCAAGTACTAAGTCGAAGGGGTCAAATACTTATTTCCCTCATTAACATGCAAATCAATGTATAACTTTTTTTAAATGCGTCTTTCTGGATTTTTTTGTTGTTATTCTGTCTCTCACTGTTAAAATACACCTACCATTAAAATTATAGACTGATCATTTCTTTGTCAGTGGGCAAACGTACAAAATCAGCAGGGGATCAAATATAATTATATATACACACTCACCTAAAGGATTATTAGGAACACCATACTAATACTGTGTTTGACCCCCTTTCGCCTTCAGAACTGCCTTAATTCTACGTGGCATTGATTCAACAAGGTGCTGAAAGCATTCTTTAGAAATGTTGGCCCATATTGAGCATCTTGCAGTTGATGGAGATTTGTGGGATGCACATCCAGGGCACGAAGCTCCCGTTCCACCACATCCCAAAGATGCTCTATTGGGTTGAGATCTGGTGACTGTGGGGGCCAGTTTAGTACAGTGAACTCATTGTCATGGTCAAGAAACCAATTTGAAATGATTCGACCTTTGTGACATGGTGCATTATCCTGCTGGAAGTAGCCATCAGAGGATGGGTACATGGTGGTCATAAAGGGATGGACATGGTCAGAAACAATGCTCAGGTAGGCCGTGGCATTTAAACGATGCCCAATTGGCACTAAGGGGCCTAAAGTGTGCCAAGAAAACATCCCCCACACCATTACACCACCACCACCAGCCTGCACAGTGGTAACAAGGCATGATGGATCCATGTTCTCATTCTGTTTACGCCAAATTCTGACTCTACCATCTGAATGTCTCGACAGAAATCGAGACTCATCAGACCAGGCAACATTTTTCCAGTCTTCAACTGTCCAATTTTGGTGAGCTTGTGCAAACTGTAGCCTCTTTTTCCTATTTGTAGTGGAGATGAGTGGTACCCGGTGGGGTCTTCTGCTGTTGTAGCCCATCCGCCTCAAGGTTGTACGTGTTGTGGCTTCACAAATGCTTTGCTGCATACCTCGGTTGTAACGAGTGGTTATTTCAGTCAAAGTTGCTCTTCTATCAGCTTGAATCAGTCAGCCCATTCTCCTCTGACCTCTAGCATCAACAAGGCATTTTCGCCCACAGGACTGCCGCATACTGGATGTTTTTCCCTTTTCACACCATTCTTTGTAAACCCCAGAAATGGTTGTGCGTGAAAATCCCAGTAACTGAGCAGATTGTGAAATACTCAGACCGGCCCGTCTGGCACCAACAACCATGCCACGCTCAAAATTGCTTAAATCACCTTTCTTTCCCATTCAGACATTCAGTTTGGAGTTCAGGAGATTGTCTTGACCAGGACCACACCCCTAAATGCAGTGAAGCAACTGCCATGTGATTGGTTGGTTAGATAATTGCATTAATGAGAAATTGAACAGGTGTTCCTAATAATCCTTTAGGTGAGTGTATATATATATATATATATATACATACATACATACACACACACATACATATACACACACACACATATATCTCTGAGGAGATAACTGCCAGCTTGGTGGTACTTCCAACATTAATATATGCTGATTTGGAACACAAAATAAACTGACCTTTTAGAGTCCTGCGTGAGGATTTTGACAAATGTGCAATCTGCTTTTAATTTATTTATTTAATCTATTTCCTTAACTTATTTGACTTGATTAGCTCTACCAACAAAGAATTAGGAAACATTCTTGATATACATATTAAAAAAAAAAAAAAAAAGCTAAAATTTTTCCAAACATTTAAATGCAATTTGAACACACTATCTACATATGTCAGCCCTTAAGCATAACATCGGGAGTAGCTTTACACAGCTTTTCCAACCATTTGTCATAATGCCAGAGCATCTGTTCAGCATTTCAAACTCTGGTATAACAGTCCATGATGCTTATATTTCCATTATCAATATAATTATACAGACAGAATGAAGTAATGAATTCTGTACATGTTTATCTTTTATTTTTTGATCCATATGAAGACAAATAAAACAAAACATGGAACAACTGAGGCCAGAGATCCAGAAATTACATCTTTATAGATTTTAAAATTGTGTTATAAGCACAATTGGCCACCTACTGAACTGGTCCCTTCTGACATTTTATCTAGCAGGTTTATATATATATATATATAAAATGTTTGACAGAACATGCCTTTCCCAGCTGATGAAAAGCAGTTTTGCTTACAGATTACTGGAATGTCTCATGAAAGGGTTAACAAAATCCTTGCCGAGGATGCCAGTCACCGCTCATCCTCCCCCTCCCACACTGCCTGTTCTGTCCAGTGTTTCACATCACTTTACAAAGTAAATATGAAGCCTTAAAAACCTAGCCCTCCTCACATGCATGGTTGCCTCATGAGGGGGAGATAATCAAGCTGTCGGTAAATTAAAACAAAGACATGACAACGTGAACCAAAGCCAAAAATCTGTTGCCAATTTATTTATATAGATCTCAGTTTGACCCCCCACTCCACCACCCCAACAAAATATAACAAAAGACTTAAAAAATTGAAGTAATCCACATTTCTGTTCATAGCCTTGGACTTTGATATGAAGTGGAGGGTATTCAGCTCTCAATGGTAAAAAGGGGAGTAGAAAAATCATACTTTAGGTACTTAAATACAATACAAATAAAAAGCTTTATACTTTATGTACTTTATATTTGTCTTTAAAAAGAGGTTAATTTGCATTTTTTTTAAACCTTTAATATAATTTAGCAAATTGTTATAACATAGCCTACAGTAGCCTAAATATAATTCATAGTGTATATAATGGGCCATGGCTTATGATAGAAATATTAAATTATCTACTTAACCTATATTAAAATTGTTATTCAGGTAGTTATTCATCTACAAGAAAACTGAATTGCCTTTATGATCATACATGTTACAAGATGTAGGCTAACTTTGAAGGTCATGATTCTAGTTTGTATTTAAATATATAAATAGTGTTTTACTGATCTGAAAATGACTAAAATCTATTAATCATTCTGTAATAAGTCATTTGTACAAACCTAGTCATTCATTGTGGCAGTTAAATCAAGAAAAGATGCAATAAGGAAAGGATGGTGACAGTGGGCCAACTCATTCAAGCACCACAAAGGCACTCACACAACATTGATATTACGGCTATTATTATTTAGTGGTTAAACGTCAATCTGTTTAAATTATCATTTTAATGTACTATAGGACCTCAAATGCCCTCTTCAACAGTATGGCCTTCTCACATTCTGCCTAACTACATAACACATGCAAAGCTGAACTACTTTCCGAATATCTAATTAGGCAAATTGAATAGACCGTACTTCGTTCATGTTCACTTGTTGGTAAAGTAGTTTCTATTGTTGTCAAAGCCTTCTGAAACTATTACATTTGTTAAAAAGAACAGTTAGTCAATGTAAATGAACCAGGACAAGATTCACAATGTCATAGTTTTAAAAGCCCATCAATGCATACAAATGCATAAATCAAATCACAATATTCCCTTGCAGGTGTCTTTAAAAGGCTAAGGTTTAAGGTGACCTGAATGTCTTTAACTGTGTCAGGAAGAACATGTGTTAAGCACAAACTGTGGTAGGTCTTATCATACTGTACTTGAACAGTCAATTCAGAAATTATCATCTATTGCATTACACATGGCATATTAAAATGAACACCCTCAAAAGCAGCAGCATTGTCTAGTTTTTCCAACACTTCAGCCTCCTTGGTCTCAGGCCCTACATGGTGCATAAGCTCATTGTAGCATTGTAAACTTGGATTTGTTAGAGATATTTTGTTAGTCATATTTATATTACATTGATATGAAGGTTGCTCATTTAATGATGACTAGGGTTGCAGCTGGTATCACAACATTATGGCGAAACAGACCACACTTATCACCACATGCCCTATTAAAGTGGTGCCATTTTCATCCATACTGTAGTAGTGGGCATGGTTATGGCACTTTGCTGTATATGGCATTCACGGTTATTGTCCGCGCTGTAATGGGACATGCGGTGATCTCGTCATGGTCTTCGTTTCACTAATGTCAGCTGACCGCTGGTGCTTTGAGTAGATCTGGACAAACACACATCAGTAAGTTCCTACAGAGGTAAAATATAAAAAAGTGACTCCTAAGTAAAGAAACTATTTCTCAAAATTGATGCTGAAATTTCAAGAGTAGTTTTATATCCATAATTGACAATAGAAAAACAAGGTACTGGTTTCAGCACTGCGTTTTGTGTGTTTGAGGCTGCCATTTTCTGCTGACTATCTGACTGTGTACTTACCAAACAATGCATGTATAGCACAGAACAGAATAAATCAAACACTCAGAATTATTCCTGGCCAGCTGTAATCTCCCAGAAGATGAGAGTTTTAAATCTGAACATGTTGGTATGAATAAGCTAAGTAACAAGAGAAGGTACTAATTATAAACATCCCTCTTCTGAAAAGTATATATTTTGAATTCCCTGGGAAAACCCTAAATAGCAGTGGGGAGGCCTTCATTCTGCCACTTACTACATGTTTCACAAGAAAAATGATGTACCACAGAGCCCTCTGGCAAATGATTTCCCCTACTACTCTGTTTATCTGATTTAGCAGCTAACCAAGACCTTCACAACACTGCATCTCATTTTCATTCCAGTCCTGTAGGCTTTTTCAGAATTAAGACCAGTTATGTTTGGTTACAATTAATCATGTGTCAAAACATAACTACTATAAAATTAAGAAATGTAAACTGAATGCCCTCCTACCCCACCAATCGTCAACATAAAAATGTCTTATTCAGAAAAGGTTAGTCTGAGGATTCAATTCAATATGCAGAGACTGAAATGTTAGACTACCTAACACAATTGTAAAACTACTTTTGAAAAGTATACAAACAAATTGAAATAGAACACATTAAGAAGAATCTGTTGATTCATGTTACCATACACATCACTGTAAAATTAACAAAAACTATTATGACAAGCTCAATTTTATAAATGAAATCTATGTAGAATTCATCTACTTGTTAGAAAATACCAAGGAAGTCAAACTGCTAATTAAGGGTTTAAAATCTAAATTACAGAATTCTACATCAGGTGTTTGCATTTATATACAAAAACAGAAGCAAATGCCTGTAAATAAAGTAAGATAAGAACTTTGCAAGATTGCTCCTCAAGACTTGAACATGAGACATGAAGATTGTTTTCTCAAATCATCCAGTCTTTTGATGATCTGCAAATTACCATTAGATTCAATTACTCCAACCGCAAGGCTGTACCATAACAAAGTACAGATCCAAATCACAACAATGCATTGCACATACACATGGATACTGAAAACAACATCCCAAAAATCCTTAAAACAGCAAAACTAAATTCTCAGGTACTTTGGAAATTAAGCCACAAAATTGTTTCTTAAAAATAGTCTTTTAATGCTTTGGAATTAATAGCATCTAATCAAGAGTTGAAGCTAATTTAACTGGGCCTCGGATTGAACTAATTTGTTGTTTTACATGAAAGACTACAGAACCTAATCTGTCTTTGACATAAAACAGCTCACTAGTCAACTTCAAACGTTAAGCAGCAATACAAAATGAGGGAGGTTAAAGTGGTTCTCAGCAACAACTTCTCCCTAATACAGATGCAAGAATCAGACAATACGTGACTTTTATTTACAAGAATAAGACATTCCACAAAGAAAACTGCTGATGTTTCAGCAAGCAGATGTTTGCTGAAATACTTAAGTGAAGTTAACTTATTGCCATTAAATTAGTTAACAAATGCCACTTAATTAAAATATCTTATGCACATATCCAACTGGGAAAGGAAAAAAATATAACTAGGCTATTTTGTTGTATATTAAAAGTTTCTTCAGACTGTTTTGTTTTCATACCACAAATAGACTGCTTTATATATCTCTTCTGCCATGTCCTCTCCCCCACACCACCCCACAAATGTTTTTGTAAAAGGACTAAGGTGAAGACAAAGTATGACGTGTACAGGAAAGAAAATGCACATTTTACATGGCTCTAAGCTAGGAATAAAACCCTGTGGTATACAGCCCGAGACACTGACATACTCCCCCACCTTACATCTTGATACAATGTATTGGGGGGGAGGGGGGAATTGGTCATCACAGCAGACAAAGCAGAGACAGCTGAACACCAAACACAAGTTATGCAACTGTTAAGAAATTGAATAACAGGAAAATCTAGACTTAAACTTCTGTGTTGTTTATCAGCCAAACAATGACAGGAATGTTACATAAAATATCAACCTACAACACAGAATCAGGTTTTATTTCCAACTATGTGCCTGATGTATGCTTTAAAATCAACAAGCTTGTATTTTAAACCGCAAGAAGATCAAATGTTGTTTGTTTGAAGCAAGAGTTTATTCCTATCTATTTCTATACATATTAAGTGAATCAGCTACTGCTGTTCTGAGATCAATGATAATTCTGCCACTTTTTTTAATCTGCCTCCTTCCCTTTGGTGAAGTCACTGTTGCCATTTTACTTTATGATTATTAATGAATACATAGAGGTGATTCAAGTAGTAGCTTTTAATAAAGAATGGCAAGTTATACATGTTTGACTATCATTCTGTGCAAGTAATCCTAAAACAACTCCTACTGATACTGATGTATAAAGGTACATATGGAATTGTAAGTGACACATGATACACAAACTTAAAAATATTTCCTTTCATACTTTGTAATTGTAATTAAACAGGCAGCTTGAGAACTGATCTCAACTTCTAAATGAGTTTATGATTTTGAAGTAACAAATAAGGTTATTTTAAGGTTCTACAATGTGAACTATTACAGTTTCAAAACTCCTTCATGAAAGTAAAGTTTGGTGAATAAAGTGTGCTTATTTAACTCAATAGCTTTGTCATCATTTATTGAAAGCTGAACACTTGAGCAGAGGGCTGTGGGTTCAATCACTAGTGGGGCACATTGCTGTTGTACCCTTGAGCAAGACACCGTACCTAGATTGCTGCGGTTAAAACCCCTGCCGTAGAAAGTCCCCTTGGATAAGGGTGTCTGCTAAGAAATATAATTATAAAATATGCTGCTGGTGCATGTGTTCCAAAACTTTACATTTGTCTCATCAGACCAGAAAACATTCCAAATAACATATCAGTAATCATGGTTAATGATGGCTAAAGTAATCTTAGAAGAATCTGACACTATTTTTTCATGTTTGTCAGTCAGAGGGCAGGCTGGGATTTTAGAAGTGGGATTTATTAAGTGTCTTCCTTTTATGCTGCCACTCCAGAAAAAGGTTTACTCTGTGGAACTCTGCCAAGAACACCAGATTTGTTTTTGGAACAGAGAATCAGAAACATTTAAAGATTTTTGCAGCGATTGCATGCTAGCTAAATAGATACTAAACTATTAAAGGTAGTTTAATATGGGTGCATGACAACCTGGTTCTTTTAAGATTTGCCTTGCATATCCTCCTTTAATTTATAATGCAATGTCTCATAATGCTAAAAAGCACCGACAATTCATTTATATGCTTGTCAGATCATGCAGAACAACTAATTAAGCTAGATTTATGTTGACAGTCAGTTACACAAATTCATGAAATTCATTCAATTCATTCTATAATCAACTTCATTACATTTTAATATTTAGAGATCAAATCAGTATAGTCCATGCAAAATTGTGATTTTCAACAAAGAAAATGTGTCATGCAACAGTTTATAAATCCTGGTATGATATTTTTAACATTTAACAATAACTAACATTGAACTGTTATATTGCACATCATTATTAAGTTGTGACCTGAAACCTGTTTATTGAAAGGCTTTATTCAACCAGTTGATTAAAAAACTTCTATACTGTTCAGAACATTTGAACATTGAACAAAATTGAGTACATGTAGTTGGCCAAGTCTCAATGTTTACATTTCATGTTATATACTTACATTGTTACAGTGAGGAAAAAAGGTATTTGACCCCCTGCTGATTTTGTACGTTTGCCCACTGACAAAAAAATGATCAGTCTATAATTTTAATGGTAGGTGTATTTTAAAAGTATTTTGTTAATGATCTCAAGGCAGCTGGGACCATAGTCACCAAGAAAACAATTGGTAACACTACGCCGTGAAGGACTGAAATCCTGCAGCGCCCGCAAGGTCCCCCTGCTCCAGAAAGCACATGTACAGGCCCGTCTGAAGTTTGCCAATGAACATCTGAATGATTCAGAGGAGAACTGGGTGAAAGTGTTGTGGTCAGATGAGACCAAAATCGAGCTCTTTGGCATCAACTCAACTCGCCATGTTTGGAGGAGGAGGAATGACCCCAAGAACACCATCCCCACCGTCAAACATGGAGGTGGAAACATTATGCTTTGGGGGTGTTTTTCTGCTAAGGGGACAGGACAACTGCACCGCATCAAAGGGAAGATGGACGGGGCCATGTACCATCAAATCTTGGGTGAGGACCTCCTTCCCTCAGCCAGGTAATTGAAAATGGGTCGTGGATGGGTATTCCAGCATGACAATGACCCAAAACACACAGCCAAGGCAACAAAGGAGTGGCTCAAGAAGAAGCACATTAAGGTCCTGGAGTGGCCTAGTCAGTCTCCAGACCTTAATCCCATAGAAAATCTGTGGAGGGAGCTGAAGGTTCGAGCTGCCAAACGTCAGCCTCGAAACCTTAATGACTTGGAGAGGATCTGCAAAGAGGAGTGGGACAAAATCCCTCCTGAGATGTGTGCAAACCTGGTGGCCAACTACAAGAAACGTCTGACCTCTGTTATTGCCAAAAAGGGTTTTGCCACCAAGTACTAAGTCGAAGGGGTCAAATACTTATTTCCCTCATTAACATGCAAATCAATTTATAACTTTTTTGAAATGCGTTTTTCTGGATTTTTTTGTTGTTATTCTGTCTCTCACTGTTAAAATACACCTACCATTAAAATTATAGACTGATCATTTCTTTGTCAGTGGGCAAACGTACAAAATCAGCAGGGGATCAAATACTTTTTTCCCCCTCACTGTATGTACTTTAATGTTTTTTTTTGTTTGTTTGTTTTTTCTTTGAAGGTCATGATGAGAACCAAATTAAACTATTAAACTATCTGTCAGTCAGAGGGCAGGCTGGAAAAAATGCCAACTTTACACAGAAAACTCTTTCCCAGAGGAAATATACTAAATTTAAATACTTTAGTGAGTTATGCCAATAGGTCTAATGTCACACGGTTTCATTTAAAGCAAAAGCGTCGAGAAGATTTCTGCTAGAAAGGAGGACTAAATATTTATGTATTTATTCAACACTTTTCAAAAGGAATATGATTATATTATTTTTAACGATGTGTAAAATCATAATGAAAAACATTTGTTTGACAATTTGTGGATCTCTGTCTCAGGAGACATTGACAGGCAATTCCCGATTCATATTTTTGTATAAATGTGTTAATTAAGATTACAAAGGGCAAACAACGAAGGTCGCTGGATTAATCATAAGCTTTATGATCTTATGAGATTGATTATAAGCTAAAGAAAGATTAAACGAGAAATGAGTCTGTATATGTGATGGGAAAATTAGGGAGGAGCTGGGAGATGCAGGGACGGGCAAGAACCTTTTAAAAACTGAAAAAGTGAAAGGCTTAATACAATATATATAAAAAAAAATAGATTTGATTTAAGTCCTTGATTTAATGACATCATTCAATGTAAGCAACAGTTTTATTGCCATAAGATGTCCTGTCACAAGATTAATGATTGTCTCTGATTTAGCTGTCACCTATCACTGCTAGCATTGAAAATTGCCTAGTCATAAGCAACATTATGTATGCCCACCATGCAACAAAACAGTGTATAATGCAGTATCCAAGACAAGTGTTTCATTTGGGTTTTCAATTTAAAAGGAATCACTTTTCCCCCCATATTGCCTTTCCAATTTACTGCTTACTGACCCACACAGAAATATGATTTAGATTGACTGTCAACATGAATAAAATGTTCATCAAGTAGATTACTGCTCAGAAGACCCAGGGACTGACACACCGGAGCAGAAGTCTAAACCTTCAACATCACAGGCATCAGCAGTGGTAAGCTACACACAGTACAGTACAGTCTGTACAACAGCACACTCTCCAGCATTATAATACTATTATCAAAATCCCAGGGACCCATGCTAAACTTAACCCTGCATAAAAAAATAAGTATAGCTTAAAATAATATTGATTGAGGGTATTTTACTGTTTGTTCTGTGACAGGGGCTAATAGCTTTACTGGTCCAAATATGCACTTAGTCAGGCTAAGGATTTATAGAAGTCTTAATTAAGCCAGAAATAAAGTACAGAGACAGGTGAAATGCATTGTGGCCTCATCTATGGCATGCTATTCATATTCAATCTCATCTTATGCATGACATGCTTGTCTTTTATTTGTTCCTTTGTTCCACAAAGTGTCTTTTGGGTTATTAATGATGATACTGCTTGATAATGAGAAACATGCTCTGAATCAGCAAAAAGAAGGGTAATGCAATGATTGATAGCAACCATAATTATAGAGAGCTGGTATGTGGTTTTGCTTTACTAAAAGTTCTGTATCAGGAAGGCAAAGTAGTGCATTTGCCGTAAACTTCCCATTGATAAATACTCTTTCACTACATTTTTTGGTGACCTTTCATCCACTTGAAGGAGGAATTTGTTTGAAAACGGTAAGTAATCAAAGAAGCTAGTGAGGTTCATAGCCTCTCTGGACAAAACAATTATGTTGCATTTACTCAATTAGCTACTGGAGAGCATAGAGGCCTATTTTCCTCTAGCAGTCCAGACTCCATCTCCTTAAGAATTGATAGTAGCGAGCTATGCTTCTACACAGCACACCCCACATATACTCAATTGCCTTGATGTGCAGATTTCAGTGTCTGAAACGATGTTATATTCTTCAAACCAATTCCAGACACATCTAGAGAGATAAATGGCAGCCTTGTTATACTGGGCAAAAACTTCCCCGTTGGTATCCTAACATAGAATTGCTGGCAGTACCTCTTTTGATTAGATGCTCAGATACATTCAGTTCATTCTGCAACAGCATCAGAGCGCCAAATGAATCCCTGATGAACATTCCCTACATGTTTATTCCATCAACACCAGCCAAAACCATAGGAAGGATCCAGGTTTTCATGGGACTATTTTCTGCCTTTTCTTCCCATGCACCCCTCTCACCAGCTTCCAGTCCAACCCTATTGCTGTAGGCACCGGCAGAAGAATGGCGTTACCCTTCTGAAGGTGTGAGTAGGACGTTCTATTGCAATCAGCCTCATACGCAACAGCTGTGCATTAATGGAGACGTTGACAGCTTTCTGATTGCACACCTGTCAGTGAAGTGGATTGATTGTGGTTAGCTGCCTCACCACACCTGTGCTTTACATTGTTCAATCCCTTCTCTTTCTCCCTGCAGTAGGTCACACCGTGGAACCAAAAAATAGAAGCAGTCGAGACCCCTTGTTCGATATCTTATTTTAGTTGATTGTTGATGCGGTTGCTCATTAGTTTTTATTATATCCAAGCCTAGAAAAGCCCTATACAGCATAAATGTAAGCTATATTTACTGTTGGCTGCTATGAATGGATTTTCCAGATAAGGCTGGTTTGCATGGAATCGCTACAAAATCTTGACAGACAGAATTATGAGTTTTCCTATTCACAACATTCCCATTTTTCCTGGGATAACCATCGTGTACATAACATCTGCTATTATCGTGTATACACCAAAAACAACATTTTGGAATCCGATTGCATGACTTTCTCAATCCTGCAGTTGATTTAATACCTGTGTTGCATGCAAATTGTATGTAACCATTTCTGAACACTATGTAACCACCTGTTTTACATAACACTTGGAAAATAAAGATTTATTTATTTATGGGGGGGGGGTGTACATATATCTATTTATATTCAATCTTTTGCTAATCCATAACATGTTTAAAATGTGTTGTTCACCCATTTTATTGATGATCTTAGGTAGATTTTCTTCTGTACATTTTCTCCAACAAATTGCCCATGCTAATACTTATCTTAATCAGAAGCTAAATTCTTAAGCTCTCTTCCTTAGTCATCTTAGGAACAATCTCTGGGGGATCAAGTTGAAATATAAATCCTTTACAAAAATGGACAATGATTTCTGCTTTTATACCAACAGAATTGGAATAGCAAATTACTAAATTACTACAACCAGTCTCTGCATAGCTTTTTTTTAATCATCATACCATAGACTCATTAAGCCTCTGTTGAGCGACAGTGATGGAGAGGGCAGTGAGCCGTCAAACCCCTAACTGGACCGTGAGAGCTCTTAAACATAGCAAGCAACTGCCCTGAGTCGGACCTAAGCCAACCTAAAAACAGCCTGCTCATGAGGTGGCCCTATGAGCGCTTAGAGCCATCCTAACTGCAGTGATAGATCTATTTGATAGATATTATTTTGAAATGAATGTACTTGTATAATAATCTCTAAAAAAAAAAAAAAATGCAAACTAGCAAGGTTATCATCATTTTGGTATACTTCCATCTTTGGTGAAGGAGAACAAATGCTGTTCATAGGGGGTAACTATGGCATCACCCAACATGTATAGTATTATATAAAAAAATGAAGTATGAATTCAAAATGTTATACATAATACATATTCAAAATACATCTTAGTACAATGAGCTAACAAGTACAGACATATACACATACATACATTATATATATATATATACACACACACATTATATATATATATATATATATATATATATATATATATATATATATATATATATATGTTGTGGTGTCTTCACAGTACAATGCAATTAATCAGTGTCATTTTAAATTGCCAGTGGAACTGGAGATTTATTTATTTTTGTGTATAGCTTTCATAGCTTACTTTTCATAATCACTTAAACTATTATTTTTTTCCAAAATCACATATAACCCCCTTTCAAAAGTATAATTATAATCTTCACTGTATGTAATATAACAGCATTCATACAATGCTGAAGTGACCTTTTCTCCTCTCTTGCATGATTAATTACCTAATATCCAATTAATTGGGATATTTAGTTGAAACCAAAATGCTTTCATTTCCTATGCATATCATCCTGTTTGAAAACAATTGATTAAAATATATTTGGCAAATTTTATAAAAATATTTATAAAAATAAAAGGTAGATAAGATAAGGTCACAAAGACCACACATTTCTGTTATTACCTGTAGTGATATGTAGTAATTTTTCCATAAATGAATGCCTTCGGGGTTTGTCTTTGTTCAACAAAAGGTTATTTACTATATGCTGAACAACAAATCAGTAGGTTTAGTAATATGCATTGTAAATTATAAATAAGGGGAATTCATTTCAAAACAATGTTGATTTGATATTGTACAGCCTCTCACCTTGCGGCAATTCAGCTGATAAGTATGGAGCTTCCTGCGCACTGACATGTGTCCAGTCAAAGTCATCATAAGGATCTTGTTGGTAATCGCAGGGAGCAGGGCCATCATCAAAGGTACATCCTCCTGCAACACACAAGATGTTAACATTTTACAGGACAACTGAGAAATGGGTGTTCATGATCCTGTTCTTCAAATAATTTTCTGTCAGAAATAAGACTTAAGCTTCATGTTCCGTAAAAAGAAACATACAGATCTCACAATATAAACATTAGTCTAATGCACAAACTGCCATCAATCTACAAGATACATGTGGAAACAATGTCAACCTGCAGGCACTGCCTTAAAGTGTAAAAGTCAAGACCATAACAGAAGTAAAAAGAAGCCCATTTAATGACTGTGACATTGGTTCCCGATCTTTATGTTGCAGGAACCCAATGAGGTCAAAGCTTCCTCTAGGAGTACAAATGCACTTTAACCCTTTACTGCCTGCAGCTTTTATGCACCAATACATTAATACAATCTATTAGAAGATACATATTACAACTCAACTGATCACAAAATAATATATATGTTGGTTGTTTTGTTGTTTTTTTTTAGGGGGGGGGTTGCATTCTGTAGATGAAAATATTTTCAGACAAACTGGAATTACATTTAATACGAGTTACAAGAACTATTAAAATCAGTTATACTTAATCAAATGCATTGAGAAGAAACTCAATCATGGCCATAGACTGACGATGTACAGGCAAGAATCAGATCTATTACATGTGCCCATCATTGACAAGTAATCTTTCTGGAAATACTATCAATTGCTAGGTATTACAATAATCATGTCAGAATTCACAAGTTATGCCCCCTGAACATAGTTCACAGGGCCCAAAAGTGGATAAATTAAAGAAAGAATCTGCATAATTACCATAATGTTTAAATAAAATTTACTTAGAAGGTCAAAATATTTACTTTTGACAGCTATTGACCTTTAAAGCATTCAGTGATGTCAGACAGAAAATTACAATTTGAATTCTAATGAAAAGCCGTTACTGGTGCTTCCTTGTGGAATGCTGGGCACCAAGCAAAATATCTTTCACAGTGACTGCATAGATTTTAAGGTGTCCGAAACACTCAAACTTCTTGTTGCGAGTGACCTTTTCTTGCAAAGTTATAATCATAATACTTAATCTCCGAACTTTATCCTTACAGTACTTAATACACGTTAAGAGTTTTAAAATTTCAGACTCCAAAAAGGGAGCCATTAAAAATAAGCATTAGAGTTCTAGGATCTCTATGAAAATGGAAAGCAATCCCACAAAGTTGCTGTCACTTTACACCACTCTTTATTCTTGACCAACATATATCCCAAGTAATCGTAATGTTTGAATTTATATGCTAAAAAATCATATAGATTAAATTACCAAATCATCCAACATTAGTAACTTCTGTCAAGTTAGCATAGTTTAATCTGCAATTAAAAGGTGATGACTCAACAGAGCAATCATGCTAAAGCATTGCTTTGTGTTCGCTAGCCCAGACATCATAGATCAAATATATGCAAATGCAATACCCTTGCAGCACTAGAAACCATTTATTACTTGGAACAAGATCTCTACTATTTTTATTTTTTTATTTTTTTTTGGCTGGAAACTTACTCAACCTGAATATGTAAACTGAATAAACTCAAAAGCAGAAATCAGATTTTTCTCTAATGTGTGCCAGTTAAATAACACAATCTCCATTATTCCAGTGACAGACATTTCTCCTGAGTTCACTTTACATGACTGCTAATTTTACACTTTAGATTTACTAATTATTATTATTATTATTATTATTATTATTATTATTATTATTTCTTGGCAGGCGCCCTTATCCAGGGCGACTTACAACATAAGTGTAAACCAAAGTGCAAAAATAGAGTTAAGTAAAATGCATCAATCATTACAAATTCAATTAAACTAAAACATAGCAATTCAAAATCCAATTTACAATTTAAACAAGCAAGTACAGTAAGTGAGGTCCTACATCCTGGATGGTGAAAGCTAAGTGCTGTCAAGATGTAGGGTCACAGTCAAGGGCTACGTATGGGAAAGGGAGCAAGGAGGAAAACAATCAAGAAGCGAGGAGCATAATAAAACTGTGAAGTGCTATCTAGCAGGGATAGAGGACTAATATTACAAGTACTGTCGGAAGAGATGCGTCTTGAGTAAGCGCCGCAATGAGGTCAAGGACTCTGCTATAAGTTTTATATACAAATTGTAAAAATATAAACACTTCAATTTCTCATTCCACTACACGCACACACACATCCAATTGCAACCTGTATGTGCAGATCCATCTTGCCTAGCTATAGTTGGCTAGAGACGAGAACATACACACACAGAGAAGAAACGCACATCGTTGCGCATGTGCATTTCTCCTGCATATCTGTTCGTGTATGTTACTACATATTTGAATAAAATACATATATAGCGTTTCAGCTGTTAAACTCCTCGAAATTAATTAGCTAAATACGTTCTTATCCAACCGCCAGAACCGCAGTTTATGCAATATAGCCAACAATATGGGGTTTGTAATCAAATAGTAATTGTGAAAGATTTATAATCATGTTGATTGGTTAAACACGCTATTTATTACACATCGTATATTCATTATTATCATTAATTATTGTTTTAGATTTGCACCTGACATAGCGCTCGTCTGATCGGCTCGTCAAGTTTCTAACTTTCCTTTGTAATTCAATCCTGATCTCGTTGCAAACCCGGCTCTCTGGATCGATGCCTTGATCAGTCAGTCTGATCATGATGCTAATTGTTCATTCCGTCCACGGAAAGCAAAACATTTTACCTTTCGTCCAAAATTGCCAAGCACGAAATACGTGCGCATTTCGTGGGATAAAATGTGAATTATATTAACGAAGTGCGCAGTTTGAGGGACAGAATACTCATTATGAGCACAAATGCGTTTTGTGAGCTCCGTGAAGCTGCCCCCCCAGCACAAATAAACTCCATATCATTCGTTTGTGCCGTTGAAATAAACGTTTGTTCTGCTTCGGCTTTGAAGATATTAATATGTATTTATTTTCGGCGAGTGACGTCACTCAGCCCCCCCACAACAACAGAATCAAACCAAACATTGCTCTTTCGTTTGTGGCGTTTTAAACTAGTTATTCTAATATTAAAGAAATAATTATATTTACATTATTTTTGCTGAAACCCCTATTGCATATGAATAACAAACACAGTCCTAGTACTAACAGGATCGGATCCGGGCTCACTAGATCCAGATCGTGAAAAGGCTTTGCGGGAAGCGGATGGAGATGCGGCGGCGCTGATGAGTGTGTGAGCCGGTGTTGAGCAGCGCTGCGGGGCGGAGGGTCCTGTGAAACCAGCGGCCTGAACTTAACAAAAATAACGGCATCCAGGCTCCGATTTTGATCTTGATCTCAATTGTGTTGCACTAAACGGATCAGAGCTCAATCAGCTCCAACCTGATCACAATCCTTGCGACTTAATTGAGCTCGCCACCGGCACGGAATTCGTGGGTATAACACAGGCAAATGCCTTTGACCACGTCCACACTTATTAGGCCGGCCTGGCCGCCTCAGACTTAGTCCGGCTTTTCTCAGACACCCCGTTCACTCTGGCGGGTTTAGGAGCCTCAGTGCGTCACACATGCGGGCGAAAAGCGGCCTAAACGAAATGCATGCCGGGAATAAACATCTGCTCAAACAACCAGTGAAGCAGGACATTAAATCTGCTTACAGGTGTGTGCGATGTGTTTATAATCACAACTTATTAACATCGATTGGCTATTGTTCGGTTCTATATTTTATTTGAAAGTAATCTGAACCCTTTGCAGCCGAAGCTTTCTAAAATAAATTTAAAATGTGCTGCTTCAATGGGGAATCTAATGCATATATTTCCCTTTTCAAATGTCTATCTTCGGTTCTGCAAGTCTAAAAGTGCCGTTATACAATTCACCCGAAAGCGAAGCATCTTTATTAGCACATCTGCATTGAATCACAAGAAACCGTGTGCATGGAAAGCAGCCTCTGACGCGTCTATAGTTATAATATCCTCAGACTGCAGCGCTGTGTCCTGGGGTTTCTGTTTTACCTTCATCTTCGTCCACATTGTAAACCGCGCTTTCATTTCTGCATCGGCCCAGTTGTTTCCTCCAACGCCGGCATTTGTGATTGTACTGCTCAGCTCTATATAACTGCATTTCGGATTGCATAGTAAATAGCTGGTCTCGTATTAAAATGCACTGATTTGAATGGAAACCTGCTTCGGTTAAATTTATATCGTTTTACTGCAAAATTCGGATAATTAATAAAGTTACCTGGTCCCGTTCACAATTTCACAATGCAATGTCCACGTGTAAAATGCATACTGTTAAATTTCAGACTTCAATCATACTTAGTACAAGAACAAACAATAGCATGTTTACCAGCTACACACTTATTTTAATCGACCGAGTATCAGTACGTTTAAGGCTATAGATCGATATGACAGTCAAACAATACAGAGACAATACTGTGTCCTGCAGCGCTGATGCTGTGTCGGTGCCCGTGTTTATTGTGTTTATTCCGCCGGCCTAAATCTCAAGTGTGAACGGGGTCTTAGAGGCGTCTGGTGAGGAAGGTGTGGGAAAGCAGTATATATTAACATCATTACCATACTAATCCTCACAGACAGGACTGATCCTGTAGTGGGATCAACTGCGAAGCGCAATGATCGCAACCACATTTTTGAAGCGCGTTTATCGCTGAGAAGTAGTCGGTGAAATTATCCAGTGTCTCTCAGAATGTCCTGCTCAGCCAATCAGCGCTGGACTGACGTCTGCGGGCCTCTGCGGCTGTGCTTACCCACAACCCCCTGCTCTGCGTCGCTCCACAGATGCGCAGAAGTATAAATCGGCCTTCAGGATGGCGGGGGCGCGCTGTTCACACAGTCCCAGCTCCCTGCCTGGCGAGAGATGAGCTTTGCATCCCGGACACAGGGCCGCTGCGAGAGCCCACCGGCCTTGTGTCGGGCTCTGGAGGAGACACGTTCGGCCCTCACACCGTCGTCAGTCAGCGACGGTCTGATCTTGCATGGATGTTTTAAATAGTTCGGTAAAAAAATAATTATAATTCATTTAATTTTGCAGTATAGCTAGTAAGCCAGCAGTTTTCGTTTGTTCGTATTTTTGGGCTTATAATTGAGTGACATGTCTTATTTCATGTATTATTCTAATGTGTTGACAGTAAAATGTTAAAATAATTCTGTATCTTGATAAGACAAATAAAAACACATGAAGTGATTTTATAGCCTACATTTTATATTTGTTATCACCACTCTCTCTCTCTTTCTTTAGGGGAAAATGTAAATGTGAGGTTCTGGAAACAAGATCTAAAGTTAGCGGCATCGGTCGGGTCGGGAAGAAAATGCCTGTAAGCCGAGAGCGGGTGCGCAGAGATCTGAGCCACTGCGTCACGCAATAAACCAATACCTGGATGATTCTGTAACTCATAACATGTAATATTGGCTGCTATTAGTTTTCTTGAGGGATCAAAAACAAACATTGCCGTATGTAAAGTTCCGGCCAAAATCACCCTTTTGCTTGGTTTACCATTAAATTCTATGGCGAACATCTTGCTTCTTTGCAAAAATAATTTAGGCATAAATCAAAGGAAAGTACATTTGTAATTATATTAATGGTTGAATAACAACTAGCTGCAACTCCAGATGGACAAGCAAGGAGTTATAAATTCAGACTGCCTGCAAGGACAGAGACTAAATGATGTGCATACTAATATAAGGATTCAAATTTGGAACTGTGCTAATGAAATAATAGTCTGCACTTCATTTACATAATAAAATAATTATTGTGGCTGATCAACCTCAAGGGTGAACAATGTTCAAATCTCTCAATAAAAGAGGGTTAATAACTTAATCAAAAGCCATATACAAAAATGTTTTAGCTTACATTTTTAGATAAAAATTACAAACAAATCACTTTATTTTAATATTTAACACGGAAGCTTTGTTGGAATTGAAAACAAAATTCCTTGTAATTAGTAACACCATATGAATATGGCATATGAAGCAATAGATCCAGTACAGACTGAGCAGAGACAGTAGGGCTAAAAAACAAAACAAACAAACAAACAAAAAAAACGGTTTAATGAACTTGTCTACCAAGTTTAAAGGGTGTAAAAAATACATACCTTTAATCTATAGTGTTTATCAATTGCATTTAATATGCATAGGTTTATTTAAATCAATCAGGAGGAAATGGTTGGCATTTCTTCATTTTGTGATTATATAATATATACACTCACCTAAAGGATTATTAGGAACACCATACTAATACTGTGTTTGACCCCCTTTCGCCTTCAGAACTGCCTTAATTCTACGTGGCATTGATTCAACATGGTGCTGAAAGCATTCTTTAGAAATGTTGGCCCATATTGATAGGATAGCATCTTGCAGTTGATGGAGATTTGTGGGATGCACATCCAGGGCACGAAGCTCCCGTTCCACCACATCCCAAAGATGCTCTATTGGGTTGAGATCTGGTGACTGTGGGGGCCAGTTTAGTACAGTGAACTCATTGTCATGTTCAAGAAACCAATTTGAAATGATTCGACCTTTGTGACATGGTGCATTATCCTGCTGGAAGTAGCCATCAGAGGATGGGTACATGGTGGTCATAAAGGGATGGACATGGTCAGAAACAATGCTCAGGTAGGCCGTGGCATTTAAACGATGCCCAATTGGCACTAAGGGGCCTAAAGTGTGCCAAGAAAACATCCCCCACACCATTACACCACCACCACCAGCCTGCACAGTGGTAACAAGGCATGATGGATCCATGTTCTCATTCTGTTTACGCCAAATTCTCACTCTACCATCTGAATGTCTCAACAGAAATCGAGACTCATCAGACCAGGCAACATTTTTCCAGTCTTCAACTGTCCAATTTTGGTGAGCTTGTGCAAATTGTAGCCTCTTTTTCCTATTTGTAGTGGAGATGAGTGGTACCCGGTGGGGTCTTCTGCTGTTGTAGCCCATCCGCCTCAAGGTTGTACGTGTTGTGGCTTCACAAATGCTTTGCTGCATACTTCGGTTGTAACGAGTGCTCGTTTCAGTCAAAGTTGCTCTTCTATCAGCTTGAATCAGTCGGCCCATTCTCCTCTGACCTCTAGCATCAACAAGGCATTTTCGCCCAAAGAACTGCCGCATACTGGATGATGTTTTTCCCTTTTCACACCATTCTTTGTAAACCCTAGAAATGGTTGTGCGTGAAAATCCCAGTAACTGAGCAGATTGTGAAATACTCAGACCGGCCCGTCTGGCACCAACAACCATGCCACGCTCAAAATTGCTTAAATCCCCTTTCTTTCCCATTCAGACATTCAGTTTGGAGTTCAGGAGATTGTCTTGACCAGGACCACACCCCTAAATGCATTGAAGCAACTGCCATGTGATTGGTTGGTTAGATAATTGCATTAATGAGAAATTGAACAGGTGTTCCTAATAATCCTTTAGGTGAGTGTATATATATATATAAATTTTTTTTGTTTTGTTTTTTTTCCCCCCCAAACCAAATATAAAATGTGAAAAGGGTAACGCAATTTTCAGATAAAGTAGAGTTACATTCTACAATATACTGTTACAGTATCTAAGGCTCAAACCTTAGTTTCGGAAATGCTTTCTGAACCTCAAAAGTTGCAACGTGACCTTTATTGCAGAACAAATACAAACTATAAACATTTTTGATTTGTCCATGTTAAATTAAGGAAAATGCAAAAGAACATCAAGTGCATGGTATCCTTTGGTAAATGAAATGCCAAATTTAGCATTTACTCTAAGGTTCGTAGGACAGTTTATTTAGTATTCCCTATTTTGATGCAAAATACAGAACCAGTTAGCAGAATATCTAATACCTTTTTTGTGGGGTGGGGTACAGCTGATCCACCCATGACTTACAGTAAATGTCATTTGCACAGCACTTTTATTGGAGTATAAATCCATATTATTGGACAAAGTTGCTTTGGATAATGGTAGAATAGGCCAGGAGCAAGGATGAGGCTATAAGGGGAAAGGCAGGCAGAAAAGTAAGATATGGATGGGGAAAACATTGCAGAAAAGTTGCACATAGATATTTCATTTTCTCTATTCACAAATTCAGTATGTGTAAAGGTATACTAATGTTTAAAAAGCAAATGTTTTAGACATTTACCGCTTAAACGTTAAAACTCTTGCAGCCCTAGTCTGAATCCTACTTTCTATTCTAAAACGTAAAAGATTATTACCCTGATTCAAGAGAACAAAATGTTAATTCTTATCCTCCACTTCAATGCAATTCATGGCTCTCAAACTAATACCTATTGAGCTCCATTAAACCTTTAAAAAGTATGTTAATCTTTGAACATTATCTGTTCCACTTGTCTCAGGTTTGTCTCTGTCTTTTTCAAACATTAAACGTACCAGAGGTCTTTAGAGAGAAAAGACCAAATGTTTATTGGCTCCTTCCGTGTGCAACTCAATAAGATAAAGAATGCTTCATTTTGAGGCAATGAAATACAGGCCAAAGGTTTCAGATATCCGTCTTGATTATGCAAATTACACAATGTATTAATGTATATATTACAAATGTTGTCCAGCAAAGGTAGCCATCATTTAATTTGAAGCAAAAATAATTATACATGTAATATTCTCTCTTACTCCCCCCTTATTTGACATTAAGTGGCAACATGTTTATTTAATCGGACACCATGTTTCAGAGCAATAGGTGATCACTGGTAGCGTGCATTGATCAAACGCTTCTTTTAGGGTAAATGGGTACATTTCCTTTCAATAGCAAGCTGTTTCTTCCAGTTGTACTCGATCCAATTTGATTTATTCAATAAGATCTCCATCTGCACCAATTTGTTGTCCCAAGATACATATAATTTTTGACTTCCATTATCTTAAGATCTACATCAATTTTCTTCATTGCAACAAAGCTGTTGAATGTGATTTTGGTCTTACTCAGGCTCATTTTGAACATAGTTTTCATATTTACATCTGAGAGTTCTTGCATTTGAAGCTCCAGGTCTTCTGTGTGTTTTTGCAATAATGACAATGTGAAATTTTAGGTTTTCATGTAAACTCCATTTATCTTTATTCCTTTTTCTTTGCAGTCCAAAGAATATATTTTTTGTATGCGTGTGTTTTTGCACGATATTGGAAAAAACTGACATTGCGCTATTTTGTTTTTCTGCGATATATATTGTGATATGAAACAATACAGGATGACTTCACCAGATGACTTGAATAGCTCTATTTGAGAAGAAAGGTTTGTAAAGTCCATAGTCACTGCATAATATTCCACTTGTGACAGCTGTTTCAAATTGTGCCTTGCATTTCTCATACAGCTCTGGGATGGCAACTTGAGAAAAATAGTTGCGTGATGGTATTACATACCGCTTGTCAAGCGACTGGATCATGTTTTTAAAACCCTCTTCGCTAAACGTGTTAAATGGTACCATGTCTTTCGCGAGGTGAAATGTTATTGAAACTGTGATTTCTTTCTTGTATGGTGTAACACTGGCAAAGGCATCCGAAATAGTTTTTTTGCTTTGGACGGCATTCAGATCTGGCTTTACACTTGTTATACAAAGATTTGTGGTGCCGACTTAAATGATCAAACAAATTGGTCGTGTCACCTCGTGTTGTGGCAACAATTGCAAGGCACTCTCGACGAAGTACCCGTTTTCGGTCAACATCATCCTGTCTGTAGCCGAAATATTTCCACATAACTGACGATGCATTTCTTTTTGCAACCAAATTCTCCATTTCGGTCTTTTCTGCCTGTTCCTCGCTCATCCTTTCGTCATGCACAAGCAGAGCTGCATGTCAACAGCGTGCAGCAACTTTATTATAATAATAATAAACTCTGTGTATCCAAGCATATCAGACAGATATAATGCTAGTTTTGCTTTAAAAAAAAAAAAAAAAAAAACTTTATATATATAGTAGACTGATATATGTTTACCTTACTACATTGCACATTCTGCGATGCGACTATTGCGGATGCACACATGGCGATGTCGATGCCGAGATGATTTATCGTGCACCCCTAGTTTTTTATTTATTGATTTTCTACAACATTGGGACAATTTTTCAGTTGCAAGTCTGACAAATGGTTTGTGTTGAACTGTTGCTATTTATTTTTAAATGTGCATATTTTGTGACAATAAAAATCACCCTGCTTAAAAGTGTTTGCTTTTTATATGTTTTGAAGCAATATTAAGTTCAGTGTAACAAAACTGTAAGCTCCAAGCACCACCAAATGTTCAGTTTTTTCCTTTTCCATTTCACAACCATAAGCTTTGACAATATGGTACTACAATGCTGGGTAACACTTAAATTTGGATAAGGGGTAACAGTCTATTTCCAGTTAGTTAAAGAAGAACCAACCATGCCTACTGTGGCCAATAACCAAGATCCCACCCAAACTGTCATAAGAAAAATGTGAAACATGATAAAGTAACATGTCTTTACATCACACACTAAAGATTAGTGGCCAAGTGGAGCACGGAGACATCACAGTACTTATGACACTCTTGCATTAATAGCCCATATACAACATGAAAAGCATGATATTTAAATGTGGCTCACACAATAAAAGGGGGACATGTTAAAGAGTAACTGAACTATCCCCAATACTGCTGTGCCAACAGACGATATCATATATCGATGGTGAGGACACACATCATTGACGATAATCCGTTTCATTTGCACTTTGCCGTTGCAGGCAGGGGAACGGTGGCTAGAGCGGCTGTGGGGGGTAATAAACATTTATTTTGTTTGATTTTGTACGATTGATGTTGTTACTATTTAACATGTAAAATAACTGACTAAATTCAGATATTTAAAGTCATATACATATATTTCTCTCCCCCATTTCCCTCTGGGATGAACAGAGATGCTTGTAAGCTGCAGGAATCACTCTGAGGCATGGCAGAGCACTGTATAACATACTGCTTAAAGGGTTAAAACAAATGCCTATTTATATGTGCGTCTCTCGAAAATTACAGCAGAGTTAATGTGTGAACAAGAACTGAATATTTTGCAAATACAGCTGTAACCTGACCCATCAGTGTTTTATTTTCAATTTTTATTCAATTATTAATTTTCATTCAATAATAGTTTGATGCGAGCTGTGACGTAAATGACTTAACATTAGCGTCCTTTTAGCAATGTTTTCTGGTCATAAAGCACAATACAGAATGGAAATCGGAAACAAACCTGTGTTCGAGTTCCAGTGATTTCCCAGTGAAAATAAATTGCCTATATATGCAATAGCAGCCTATGTATAGCTATATAGTATTAATTCGTTTTTTGCTCCCCTTTCCATTTCTGTCATTGCAAGCATCGAAGAAGGGTGTTTGGCTTTTAGGTGGGTTAACATTTCAGTTGTATATTTATAATTGCACTGCACATATTTTATACTTTTAATTTACTTAAGTATTTCCAAGCAATACTTTTCTGTGAGGAAGACATTTATAGTGCAGGTACATTTTAGTTTAGCCAATCAAAGACAAGAAATAACAAATCCCACCCTCCAGTCAACGGTTTATAATAAAAAAAATCAATATATGATTGTTTTTATTTTACTATCGAATGTCAAAATCCTGTCGATAGTGGCCATCATTAAGGTCTCATCCCTATTAAGCACAACCTGCTATTAAAGAAAAATAGACTATCGCTGCACAAAAATAAATATTTAACGTAATTAAACCACAAATTATATTCATATAAATCATACAGCTTAATGACTACTACAAACAACCCCCAACCCCCCACCAATGTCCGTGCACCTCCACTACAACCCCCACCCCCTTGACTAATATCGGATGTTGCGATGTTTGCATGTCCATCATTGGCAATGTTATTTTTAATATCGGCCAACCCTAATCCCCAATGACCAATTCTACATGTGAATAATGCAAAAGTACTCGTGACACCAGGGTTGCTTTAAATGTTCTATATAAATCACTTACAAATGTTCAGGGTGCTTTGTGTATATGTAATTATTAATCCTTGTGAAATGTTGCAGGATTTTGTTTTGCAGAAAAATAACTATTCAAGCCACAAACTACATTTCACAGAACAAAGATTATTCTAATAAATACTGAAAGTAATGTTCTCTAGATGGTTCTATAGTTGTCCGTCTAAAAATACAATCTTGAATACAACATAAAAACACCTATACATCTGTCAACAGCTATAATTCTCAAGCATAAAGGTAAAGTGGTTTGACTGAATGTAACATGCACAGCATGAAGAAATCTTTCAATATTATAATATCCAGGACATTTACTCTGAACATGAAAAAAACTAAAATTGTGTAGTACCCATTTTATGATCAATAATAAACGGCACCAAAATATAATGTTATGTACCCAACTGATATTTAATGGTGAACTATGGAACGGTTATGTTTAATTAACACACATTTTGGATTACGAGTCTTGTTGAAGGAGTAGATTTCATATTTTAGCTCAAGAAATCAAGCAAACAACTATTCACGTAAATGGGTGAACCTGACACAAACTGTACAAGTATCCAGACATCTGATTTACATTTCGGGTAATACTTCAGTAATAAAAAGAGAGAATATTTTCGTTTTTCTTTTAAACATTTTAGTGTGCAACTGCTCCTGAGGCAGAGTAAAACATATTTAAGTTGAAACCAATTATCTCCTGGGCTTCGGTTAACCAAATAAGCTTTTGCATGCTTAAATCAACTGCTGTAGGCAACTCTGCAGTGTTGATCCACCTTTAAAAAACAGGCATTGGTTGTCCGGGTGAGATAACACATCCTGAAATTGAACATTTTTGCTACTTCAACCTTCAGAGAAAATATTGACACTGTAGGAAAAAGGCACAAGAGGTTGGACTCATTCATAATCAATTCATAATAGCTATAAGTGGATTTTGTAGACAAGGAATTAAAAACTTCAAAGGGCTATTTGGCGTTTTAACAAATAAAAGCAGTGTGTATCAAAATAGGAATTAAGGGTACAATAGATTAAAAATCAAGGAACAAAAAAAATTAAATACCAAATACCAAATGAGTATTTGAATAGAAGGAAGAGATAACTAGGAATAAACAATAAAACACAAAACAATAACAGTATTTTACATAATACATCAGAAGCAGAACATTCATTGTTAGGAATCTGAGAAACAGAACATTTGTGATCGAAAATTGTTGGAGAATATAAAAAAAACAGTACTGTGCAAAAGATTTAGGCAGGTGTGAAAAAATACTGTAAAGTAAGAACTAACTAAATGCAAAGTGAGTGAACAGAAGAAAAATCTACATCAAATCCATATTTGGTGTGACCACACTTTGCCTTCAAAACAGCATCAATGCCTAGGATTTTGTAGGCATATAGTCAGGTGTATGATTAAATAATTATTAATGATCATCAATTCAATATGTAGGTTGAAACACAATCATTAACTGAAACAGAAACAGCTGTGTAGGAGGAATAAAACTGGGTGAGGAACAGCCAAACTCAGCTAACAAGGTGAGGCTGCTGAAGACAGTTTACTGTCAAGTGTCATACACCATAGCAAGACTGAGCACAGCAACAAGACACAAGGTAGTTCTACTGCATCAGCAAAGTCTCTCCCGGGCAGACATTTCAAGGCAGACAGGGATTTCCAGATGTGCTGTCCAAGCTCTTTTGAAGAAGCACAAAGAAACGGGCAACGTTGATGACCGTAGACGCAGTGGTCGGAAAAATACTGCAGCAGATGAAAAACGCATCATGCTTACTTCCCTTCGCAATCAGAAGATGTCCAGCAGTGCCATCAGCTCAGAATTGGCAGAAAACAGTGGGACCCTGGTACACCCATCTACTGTCTGGAGATGTCTGGTCAGAAGTGGCCTTCACGGAAGAATTGTGGCCAAAAAGCCATACCTTCAACATGGCAACAAGGCCGAGCGACTCAACTATGCATGAAAACACAGGAACTTGGGTGCAGAAAAATGGCAGGAGGTGCTCTGGACTGATGAGTATCTGGCTGTAGCAGAAGGCAGTTTGTTCTCTGAAGGGCTGGAGAGCGGTACACAAATAAGTGTCTACAGACAACAGTGAAGCATGGTGAAGGTTCCTTGCAAGTTTGGGGCTGCATTTCTGCAAACAGAGTTGGGGATTTGGTCAGAATTAATGGTCTCCTCAATGCTGAGAAGTGCAGGCAGATACTTATCCATCATGCAATACCCTCAGGGCGGCATCTGATTGGCCCCAAATTTATTCTGCAGCATGACAACGACCCCAAACATACAGTGAAAGTCATTAAGAACTCTCTTCAGCGTAAAGAAGAACAAGGACTCCTGGAAGTGATGGTATGGCCCCACAGAGCCCTGATCTCTACATCGAGTCTGTCTGGGATTACATGGAGAGAGAAGCAACTGAGGCTGCCTAAATCCACAGAAGAACTGTGGTTAGTTCTCCAAGATGTTTGGGCCAACCTACCTGCCGAGTTCCTTCAAAAATTGTGTGCAAGTGTACCTAGATTAATTGATGCTGTTTTGAAGGCAAAGGGTGGTCACACCAAATATGGATTTGATGTAGATTTTTCTTCTGTTCACTCACTTTGCATTTAGTTAATTGATAAATATAATCTATTAACATGTCTATTTTGGAAAGCATTCTTACTTTACAGCATTTGTTCACACCTGCCTAAAACTTTTGCACAGTACTGTATATTTTGATTTAAAACAAATACATCTAAATTATGAAAATGTTAAGACTCATGAACAAGAGTATTCAGAGAGATCATACTGTGACATGTTAATCTTCCATTAGTCACAGCAGTAAAAATCCTAAAATAATGGAAGATAAAAAGTAACAAGAAAAACATTTTGTTATGAATAAAGCTTAGGTCTCATTGAAATTATAATAAATTTGAATTCAAAGGTGTACAAAAACCTCTACTGACATGTGAAATATAAGCTTATACTTCATTAAACTATAAAAAAAACCTGCAGATAAATAAGGAACACATTGGCAGCCTAAAGTAAACTGCCATTCTTGCATTTATTACTGATAGCAAGTCAAATTCATCAAGGAATGATAAATACCACCTTTGCAGATCTTGGATAAAGAAACAGATCAACACTTAGAGCATGGGTAGGTTGGGAGGAAGTATGGGGAGAGTTGGTTACAGCAATCTAACATTGTTAATAGTATTGGATCACTGATTTGACTCTTACACTTACACTGGGCAAATGAAGTCATGATCTGGTCCTACAACATGATGGGTAAAGCAGAGGCTACCTACTTCTTTTCACACTGCAAATCCACAGAGAACCACGATAGCTAGAGAATTGTATGGAGGACTAATGCAGCTCTTGCTGGTAATACTGGAGGTCCACAGGCATCCCAAGCAAGCCACAGGAGTTGCATGCTTGATAAAGAAACCCTAAATAATTTCAAGCCATCTCAACCCCAGAAGCACAAAATCAAATTATGTTCTGCCCATTGGTGAACCTCCTGAACACTTAACTGCTGCTTGCTATAATGAATCAATGTTCAATTAACTTAAGCAATATATAACTGGGGTGCAGTGCCAGGAGGGGTACAAAACGGCCACCCTGAAGGACACAACATCCTCCAGAATTGGGGAACACTTGACACACAAGAGGATTGGCCCAGCTCCTACATAAAAGGAAGGAAACCAGCACATCTTTGGTGTGGGAGCACAGGAGTGAGAAAAGAAGTCTGAACACGAGAAGGACAAGAACAAAAGAATACTGAGAAACTGGAAAAGAACTTTGGTTTTTGGATGTGTGTGATCCTGGGATTGTGATTTGGATTGTTTGTTCGGAATGTCCATCTTCTGTAAGCGTGTATGCGTTTAGAGTGGGGACCCCTTTAAAATTTAGGTATGCTCTTTTTTTTTTGTCACCAACTGTATAAATTACCTTTAAATTGCACCATATCCTAGTCTGTGTCTGACGGTTTCCCTAGACAGTGCCACAATCAAGTAAAAGTATGGTTTAATTAACAATGTGCATTACATTCTATATAGATAAAGATTGAGATATATGTACATATATACATAAATGAGAGAGAGAAAACTAAGTCCTGGAGAGTGGTGTCTGCTAAGAAATGTAATAATAATATCCAGAGTTAAAATTTAAATGTATCACGTTATTTTTACATAAAAAGCTGTATAAAATGTTAAAAAAAAAAAAAACACACAAAAAAAACATGGAGCCTACATGGGACAAACCATACCCCTCTGCTCCGGAGTTCAGGGCACTGACCGCTACTCCACACTGCTGCCCACTATATATCTACAGTGCATCCGGAAAGTATTCACAGCGCTTAACTTTTTCCACATTTTGTTATGTTACAGCCTTATTCCAAAATGGATTAAATTCATTATTTTCCTCAAAATTCTACACACAATACTCCATAATGACAATGTGAAAGAAGTTTGTTTGAAATCTTTGCAAATTTATTAAAAAAAAAAAAAAAAAAAAAGCACATGTACATAAGTATTCACAGCCTTTGCTCAATACTTTTTAGAAGCACCTTTGGCACCAATTACAGCCTCAAGTCTTTTTGAATATGATGCTACAAGCTTGGCACACCTATTTTTGGGCAGTTTCTCCCATTCTTCTTTGCAGGACCTCTCAAGCTCCATCAGGTTGGATGGGGAGCGTCGGTGCACAGCCATTTTCAGATCTCTCCAGAGATGTTCAACCGGGTTCAAGTCTGGGCTCTGGCTGGGCCACTCAAGGACATTCACAGAGTTGTCCTTTAGCCACTACTTTGTTATCTTGGCTGTGTGCTTAGGGTCGTTGTCCTGTTAGAAGATGAACCTTTGCCCCAGTCTGAGGTCCAGAGCTCTCTGGAGCAGGTTTTCATCAAGGATGTCTCTGTACATTGCTGCATTCATCTTTCCCTTGATCCTGACTAGTCTCCCAGTTCCTGCCGCTGAAAAGCATCCCCACAGCATGATGCTGCCACCACCATGCTTCACTGTAGGGATGGTATTGTCCAGGTGATGAGCGGTGCCTGGTTTCCTCCAGATATGATGCTTGCCATTCAGGCCAAAGAGCTCAATCTTTGTTTCATCAGACCAGTGAATCCTTCAGGTGCTTTTGGCAAACTCCAGATGGGCTGTCATGGGCCTTTTACTGAGGAGTGGCTTCCGTCTGGCCACTCTACCATACAGGCCTGATTGCTGGAGTGCTGCAGAGAAGGTTGTTCTTCTGGAAGGTTCTCCTCTCTCCACAGAGACACGCTGGAGCTCTGTCAGAGTGACCATCGGGTTCTTGCTCACCTCCCTGACTAAGGCCCTTCTCCCCCGATCGCACAGTTTGGCAGGGCAGCCAGCTCTAGGAAGAGTCCTGGTGGTTCCAAACTTCTTCCATTTACAGATGATGGAGGCCACTGTGCTCATTGGGACCTTCAATGCTGCAGACATTTTACTGTACCCTTCCCCAGATCTGTGCCTCGATACAATCTTGTCTCAGCGGACAACAGACAATTCCTTGGACTTCATGGCTTGGTTTGTGCTCTGACATGCACTGTTAACTGTGGGACCTTATATAGACAGGTGTGTGCCTTTCCAAATCATGTCCAATCAACTGAATTTACCACAGGTGGACTCCAATCAAGTTGTAGAAACATCTCAAGGATGATCAGTGGAAACAGGATGCACCTGAGCTCAATTTTGAGTGTCATGGCAAAGGCTGTGAATACTTATGTACGTGGCCTTTTTTTGTTTTTTATTTTTAATAAATTTGCAAAGATTTCAAACAAACGTCTTTCACGTTGTCATTATGGGGTAAATGTTTGTAGAATTTTGAGGAAAATAATTAAATAAATTTTGGATAAGGCTGTAACATAACAAAATATGGAAAAAGTTAAGCGCTGTGAATACTTTCTGGATGCACTGTATACATTTATAGATATAGCTATGCCATTACCATCACCCTATATTGATTCATTGCTGGATGAAGGCCTCCCCAAGATGTATACATATATATATATATACACACAAATATAGATTAGATAATAAACAGATGGGCTCCACTGTAGAACAAGGCTTCCTCCCCTTATTAAAGAAAAGTCTCAGACTTGATGGGAATCTAAAAATATGTTAATACTAATAAAAGGTATCTTACCCCCTGCCAGCCAGCTCCTTGACTTTCAGTACATTGATGGAATGGCCATTTAATCAAGAGCTGGTTTTTCACTGATTACATGAAAAAGGGTTGAATTATGCAGAAATAATGCAAGGTGACATTTGTCTGTCTCGGCAAACATTACATGCTACTTACTTTACATTTCTTATCGGGCCATCATGTTTCACTGCACTCCGATAGCCAAGCAACAAACAAAAGAACCCCACATATAAAAGAATAAAAGCATACCTCTATTTTGCTTAACAAGAGCATTGTTGAGAAATGAATTACAAGTGCAGCAAGATGAAAATATACTAGCTTTTAAACTGCAAACACAAGCAATTAAAAAAGGATAAATGAAACTTTTTTTTGCCTTATTCTAACTGCAAGGCTTGCAAAATTCTAAACTCAAAATCAGCTGAATTCATAGATTATATTAAAGCAAATATATGCCTACTGTTTGCTGCTTAATTTCACCATTTGTTGTTTTCTAGTGCATTGATAAGTCTAACTTCCTTCAGTCTTTCAGGCTTAAAGCAGCTTCTGATATGGAGAACTTGGCATACGACTGCAAAATTGAGATTAAAACCTACTGCTTTCTCTCGATGTAACATTTTATGAAAATCTGCTTCCACTTATTCTTCTGGCAGACGGTGTGGAAAAACTACCTTAACCACATCTCAAAGCTAATGAGTCAGAGCGATAGGCCCATTCAAACAAAAACAAGCACGATCACTAGGCAGCATGGGAGGGCGCTCAGCACTGAAACCTCTGACAGCTTCCAGTTTGCTGTCAAGATGCAAGACCTCAGTTAAGCTGGTTTCAAAACAAGGTTAACATATATTCCTCTAATCACTTATTTAAAAATAAATACCCTGCTTTTAGAGATATTCCAAATAATTTTTTTTTTAAAAAATGTTATATATATAGTGGGGCAGGTGGTTAGTCGTGTAATGCAGTGACTGTGAAGAATATGTATATTTAAGTAACTTAATTCTATAAGCAAGTGGTTTAAAGAATATTCTCACTTACTAACAAAAGGACACAATTAAATAAAGACCAGAGCTGTTTAGATTACAAACCTTCAAGACTGAGATCCCTCCAACATCTGAGGAGATCTTCATTGGCCATAATTATTTTTTTCTTTCCCCACAAACACCTTGCGCCTATTAGCTGTGGAGTCAGATACTTATTACATTTTTTAAATTGAATCCAGCATGCCTCTTTTCTAATTGCTTTGAATTTCAAATTATTTCTTGCTCAATAGGACAGTTTTGCATCTCTCAATCTGTCTTGGGGATAAGTAAATCAATAAGAACAGGGTATCAAATGCAAGCAAATCTTTGATACTGTAAGCATGTTTGACATTTTGAATTATGAGTTAACTCAGGACAAAGGGATTAAAAATTAAAATTAGATATTCTATTAGCACAGATCTCCCTGGTCTATGGCAGTCAATTGAGCATTATATATACAACATTTACATGCTAAACATAAGTATTGCAAGTAAGTGTTATAAATGATGTGGTTATATGCAATGGCAGTATTGCCCTTTTATACCATGTTTATATGCAGACAAATACGAGTACTGACCACAATACGTCACCATTTGCGGGTTTAATTGTAACATTTCATTTACGAGTTTACAGAATGACAAATTGTCTTTGCAAATCAGCCAAGCCTTACTTTCAGTTCCCAAGCAGATAATAAAAACTGCATTCAAACCAAGGAAATTACTAATCACTGTTAATGTGAATACCATAAAAAATAGCAATTTCAGTAAGGTGCAGCTAATGGGATGTGTTCTTTTCTCCTTTACAAGCTGGTAAATTAAAAAGTGAGGCTCAGTTGTTATACAGTAAAACCCATAACTTAAACTCATATACAATTTGTATCGCCTGTAACAGAGACACTTCAGATTAACTGAATCCTTAATCGAGAGTAGGAAATTTAGAAGGAAGAAGTTGAATGCTTTGTTTTTCTTAAAGAAACAATACTGTACCAGGAATTCAATTTAAATACCTGTACTGTATATACATTCTGTATAATCTGAGGATTGTGAAAGAAAAAATAATAATTCCTGTTATGGTTGCTTAATCAAATCAGTCTTAGTCTTCTTTGCGAATGCTTATTACGGGTTGTTTCATCTTTAGTCCAAAATTACCTAGAATCATCACCCTGACCACTTTCAATACTGCTGGGAAGTAATCAAACATCACGACCCAGTGGTCTTGGAGAAGACAGACAGATGATGGCAAGTATTTTAAAGAACAGCTGTAAATCAAAGAATACTGAATTAATCAACAAAATAGGTAAATGACACCTATAGAAAATGAAAAGGTCTTTTGAATGTGGAAATTTGTCAATATACAGGTCACAAGAATAGAAAAGAGGTGTTGCTCTTTTCACGTTTGTAAAGTAAAAAGTAAGACTCGATTTAAAATAGTTTGTTATTTATTAAATATACTAAATTTGTATTTGGGAACAAATGTAACATTGGTGTGCATATAAATGGCATGTTTGGAAGTGGTCAGTGACATTTAATTCAAAATTCTGACCTTCTCAAAAGTAATTCCATACCTTACTATATGTGAAGAAATGTGTGTAGCTCATTCAATAAAGTAAAATCCTCAGCAATACGTTAACTACTGTACTCTGGAGAACATAATATGTATGCCACATTAAATCAACATTAGATCAAGGGTTCTCCAGTTATGACTTTCTTTTCCCCAAGTAATGCATTTTTTGAATACATACATATTATGACCTTTAAATTGGAAGACAACAGTAAAGCTTATACATTTGTTTAGGCAGTGAAAAATTACTTTGTCAAAAACAAATCAAAACAATATTCACAATAAACACAGCAGTGCCTATGCTAATAGTGAATGGGAATTACCAAAAAAAAAAAATTAAGTTTAAAACTACAGCAGACGTAAAAATGTAAGTAGCACTGCTTAGGTACACAAAAGTTAAGACATTAGATTCTACAACATTCAAATTATGTATTACATTATTTCCTATTAATCTTGCTTTAATCATGCCGAGGATTGGTTAACCCTGATATCTGCATTATGCATGAGTGTCTCTGTCAGACCCTGTGTAATGCGAAAGGCTGAACTAACAAATGCTGCTGTTCCTGGATCTGCTCCCGCTGGGTAGGATAAAGGCACCTGCCTAACAATTAATACATGTCTTCAGTGTTGGATCTGGTGATATTAATGTCCTAGGACACGGCATATACCAGATTTTCTGCTTCCAGACATAATTTTGTAATAATTTTCAACTGTCTAATTTATGTGAAATCTATTTCAAACAAAACTAATTTAATTATGCTCAACTGGATAACTTATATTCTTAAAAAAATAAAATAATAATGTACCCTTTAAATAAACAGACTAAAATCTTAAATCTGGACTCTAAACACAGGGCTCTACGCTTACTTTTTTCCTTAGGAGCACTGTGCCCCCTAACTTGAAAAAACAGGGGCACAGTCCAAAAATTTAGGGGCAGTCAAAATAAATAAATAAACAAACAGTTAGTGGCACATCATCATAAATGCTTCATATTTAATGCTACAATTAAAAACAAATGTAACAATGTACAAGACATTTAATTACAGTGCTGTACAATGGAGCCTCGTGAGGGGCAGGGGGCAATTCTAGTGAAGTGCGGTCCGGGGGGGCGTGGGGTCAGAGGGCACGTTGGGGGGGAAAAAGGGGGCAGAGAAACAAAATGGGCACCCCCCTTCTGCACGCCCCTGTGTACATGCACACAGCAGCGCCATTGCAAACTCAAAACGAAACTCAATCGTTTTTAATGTTGTTTATGATATATATTCATAGTTTCAATTACTAGTTTGATCATATACTATAATGCGCCACGGCTGTGTACTTTCCAAGGGAATAGCTGCTGCCTCCGCCATCTCAAGTTTTTTTTTTTTAGTAGCTGCGCCCCAAGAAGACCCAACTAATCGATGATTAATTACATTTTGATTTTAGTAGATTTTAATAATCGACGTCACCGCTAAGTTGTTGCTGTCGCTGAGTACTATTGTATCTACCCTACGTTCTCACTGCCCGCTCGCCGGGGGCGGGTCTTATTTTTAAACTAGCCAGTAGAAAAGAGAAGGCACTTCAATATTCAGAGCACATCTGCCTCCCATTGGTTGTCGCCGAACTCCGTCACTGCGCGCTCGCTGCTAATTTGCATAAGGTTGAACTTTGCTCTCCTCTGCGCGGTCGCTGTGTCGCGCTAGCGGGCGGGCAGTGTGACGCACCAAGTGTTTAAATGAAGAGGCGGCTGACGCCAGCTAGCAGGTGATTGGATATCGGGCCAAATGAGCCGCTGCAACACTGGGTCATAAATGTCATTCACGGGACTTGTAGTTTTCATTGCCTTCTCGGTTAATTGCGACAATCCACAACCGAACTACATTTCCCACATTTGCTACTGTAATAACGATTAGTGTAAAATATAATTATCATAATCATGTCAATGTAGTATTTCCTTAAGAGTTCAAATATTGTTTTCGCACTGTGCACCCAAATTGGATTTCACACTCGCACATTAGTTTTACTCGTAAATGCGAGTAAAACGCTCGCACTGTAGAGCGCTGGATACATACTTCATCTAATCAGTCTGCATGATAACAAAAGGATTATAAACAGGAATACATTATACAGTCACCTTTATATACAAAAAAAAATCCTTATTTGAAAGTCCCAAATTTGACATTGCAACAATGTGCAAACAATTTATGTGTATTTGGTTAAACATTATGGGTGCCTCTTTGATAATTTAATCTGTCCTACTTTTACACTTGTACATGATTTACATTATGTTTCTTGAACAAAAGATTTCAGCAACAGCAGTATATAATTAGAGAAAAGGGTAGGCTGTGCCTGTGTTTTTGGACTGGTGGAGATTCCTCCTTTTCACAGGATTAAAATGTGTGCTATATATATATATATATATATATATATATATATATATATATATATATATATATATATATTATTATTATTATTATTTTTTTTTTATTATTTTTTTTTTTTGCTCATTTATTCAGAGCTATCAGCAAAATTAAAAGACAGGCACTTTCAAGAACCCCATAAATGTCAGGTTATGAATATTAATATATACCCATGATATGAAAGGGCCTTTCTCCATATATTCACATATCCACATCAGAAAAACAAACGCTCAGTACTCGTGAAATGTGTTTCTCATGAGTGCCTGTCCCTTTGCAGTTATAGATGACTCTAAAGAGACACGTAAAATTAAGCCCACTTGAAAAATACTGCATCTAGGAGATGGAGGTTAGACAGTAAGTGAACAAATCAAGTGTTTAACTTAATGTTTTATAGAAAAGGCATACTGCTTTTTTGTTTGTTTGTTTTACAGGGCAGAACAGTCAAGTGAATATATTGATGGATGAAATAAGCTTCCACTAACCATAGACCTACATGCTTCTTCTGCAAAGTGAAACAACCTTATCTGACAAGGTACTACAAAAATCATCCTTGTGGTTTGTAAAAATTGTAAAATTCCATTATGTTCCCAAGTCCCCCAATATCAAATGCCTAGTCTTATCTGTATTTCCTAGTTGCATTTTCAATATAATTCCATTTAAAACTAATATGATTGAATGATTCACCAAACCGAACAAGACAATAAAACCTAGAGAGATTATGGACAGGAAATGGAGACAAAAGAACAAAATCATTGTTCACTGGAATTTTAAATGTACACAAAAATACAAAAATATTTCAAATAAACAAACCATGCATGTCTTTCAAAGTTCAGTAACTCAGTGAAAGTTTCCACAAAAGGCACTAAGCATTTATAAATCGCTGATTTTAATAGGTTTAACCTGAAGTAGGTTAAAGGGAAATTTGTAACTGTGTATCGAGCATGTTGCAATAATGTAATTAATTTTAATTCAGCTTAAATAAATAGTGTATAAATCTCCTGCATCAGGAGACCGGCCTATTGTCGTAGCAGATTTGTCACTATGCTGGGTGGAGCTGTGTGGTGTGGAGCGCCCGGAGGTGCATCAGTGATAGCACAGTTCAATTCAGAGTGGGGACTCCAACCTGCACACGCTACATCTGTGCGGTGACCCAGATTTCACAAGTCTAATGCCGTGCAGTCACTGAGGATGCTGCGGAATAGGAGTTTAAAAGGGGACAGTGTAACGGGGCTCATTTTGTAAGGAGCTCACTGTATAATGATGTTATCCCTCTGAATTCAGTGAACTGTATAAAACTGTCACGTCGGGAGATGAGCCTTTTGGCGTAGCAAGTTTGTCATTCTGCCGAGTGCAGCGGTGTCCAGAGGAGCGTCTGTGAAGGTGTGGTTCAAATGTGAGTGGGGGCTCCGACCTGCACCTGCTACATCTACACTGAGCAAATGTTTTATGGAAAAGACGTATGCCGTTTAAACTGTTTTATTGTACTGATTTTTAATAAAGATTAAATTAAAAATTACCAAAACATCTTGTACGAATATTATTAAAAAAATATATATATATATATATATATATACATTATGCTGTTATCAATGGCTATTCAAGTATTGGTGAATGGGTTAAAGTTTAAAATCTAGCTGTTAGTCACTGGCATTGATTTTTTTGGGTCATTCTGTGTGAGCTGGACAAATATTCCAAACAAAACACACCTGACAATCTTGGATGTGCCTATTCTTGAAATTCACTGTAACAATTAAGTATTCAGACAAACCGTATGGAAAATAGAAAATCAATCTAGCAATGCACAACTTTATATTTTTTCTGGTACCCACTCTTAATATTCAGGCCACAGCTTTGAAGCACACATCATTGTTTGCGTGAAATACATACATTTTGCTTACTAGCAGAAAAGGTTGTCTTCTCCGTTTCTGTCTGTGTGCCTGTCAAACAAGATTTAAAGTTCTTCATCTATACAAAATGTATAACATGAAATTTTAACTGCTGTTGGAATATTGGCTTAAAAAAAAAAAAAAAAACTACAGATAAAAACAAAGCCGTTAACCATTTTTAATCCATGTAATGAAATCAAGGAAACCAAACGAATATAACCCAAGAAATAAAGAACACCAGAATGACTGTGTAGCGGGATCTCTCTCAGTGCCAGTGTGAGGTGGGACAGTACACATCTGCAGGGAACGATAAGCCACAAAATCAGCAGTACGCTGCAGGTGGTCTTGAGGTTCAGTGTTTACCACATGCATTTGAAAATCCCATCTAATATCCATCCCAGCCATTAATACTATACATAACAAATGAAAAGATCCATACTCAGCTGAATATAGCCTTATAGCACTCAATGAAAAAGTACAAGACACAGATGTTTTTTTTAAGTTTACACTTAAAAGCAAATGTCACCAGGCAAAGAAATTCATTCTATGAAAGCAAAATAAGCTCACAAATCATCACTATACTTGCTTTGCAGGTTAATAAAAACTCTAAAATGACATAATATGGTCCTGACTCTAGCACTAGAGATTTTTCCTCCTGCACAGCAGTTTTGTTGTTCATCTGCTGGTGTAGCTTTTATTCAGGTTTGGGATCTGACTGACACCATCACAAAGAACTCCCTGTAACAGCAGAAACTAGTTAGCAAGAGCAGGCTTTTATGCTGTGGAGAGAGCAGCCAAGCTACCCGTTAACTATTGAACAACTGAAAATCATGCTCTGGATGACTTTTGTTTTTTTCTTTAGTCCATGTCCAAAGAATATTCTTTGATTTACGTTTTTCCTGTTTTGTCAGGTATTCATAAGCAGTACTAGATTCTTAAAAAAAAAAAAAAAAAAAAAAAAAAAACAGTACAGAATAGGCCTAGGCTATCATTTAGCAAAATAATTATTAAAATATTACAGATCACAATAAATTTAATAAATATAGCAAGCAATATAGAAGGTGTTACAAAATATGGAAGTAAAACAGAAATATCACTCCCCAAATGAATATGATGGTGCAATACATTGACTAAGCAGTCAACAGCACATTTATCAACAGGTTGTACATCGCACATATCCAGAACACATCAAATTAGTGCAAATTCATAGTAGTAAAATTCAGATTTAATTCCTGGTGGCTAGAACCGAAATGGTCACCGGGAATGATGGACCCAAGACCATGGATCCTTTCTTCTAGACCCAGGATGCTGACCTGAGACACTGGAATATTGATCCTGGGCCATAGGCAGCTCAGACTCTACCCGGGACAGACACTTAGTACTGTACTCTTGACTGTTTGCCAGGAGGGGAGGCAACCATTAGGCCTCGGAGCCCAAGAGACTTTCTTCATTGGGTACGGAGGAAAGAAAAACAAGAATTCCCAAAGGTTTAGATATCTACAGCATTAACTCCATAAAGCACACTGTGACAAATCTTTTGCAAAGGGCAAAACATGAAATGAAGAGAGACTGAGTGAATATCAGCTTCCTGTCTTTTACAATATTTAATGTTTAAAGTTTTCTCTTTTAAGTGGTGGTAATGCATGTGTTGATTAAACTAGTTTAATTCATTGGTTCAAGTGGCATTTTGAAGTTTAAGAATGAATTGCCAGTATAAAAAAAGGAAATTATACTCGACACTTGAATAGCTTGGTTATAAGCAACGGAATATATGAACACGACATCATCCCCAAAATTAAGTCAAGATATGTGATCCCACATCACCTCACCTTAAAACTAACTAACTGCAATGCAAAGGGTTTGCACTCTGGAATTGACAAGGGAAGCCTTACGCTATCTCCACAAAACACACTCTTGGCCAAGCAGAGTTCAGGGCTTAGAAGTGCTGATTTAGTTTAATAAAATGGCTACCCACTTGTTCAATGCTTCAAACGAATTCATTCATCGATTGACAACTGTAGTTACAGTGCACTAATTTCAGTAATTAGGACAGGAAGTCCATTACTGTGCCATAAGTTAAACAATCAGTCACCTTGATAACTAACTGCAAAAAATCCCCGACTATGTAGCATCTTCTTTTCAATGATCATCAAAACTGCACTCATTCATGTAGACAGATACAATAATCAGCACAAAAAGTAATTATACAGTTTTGTCACAGAAAGAGCATTCATGATGATATTTTAATTACTTTATTGTAAGCAAACTGGTTATAACCAGCAAATATAGGTTATTTGAAACTTTTGTGCTTAAAACAAATTAACAAAAAACAACTTAATACAGTTGTGCATTGAAATAATGACATGACAAACATTTATATGGCTAATTACTTAACTTTTTGTCATATTAAAATGTTATTTCCCTGTCTAATAGCATAGGAAAGGTATGAGTGAGTAAGATTAAATATGAATTATATTAAATAATATTACTGGTCGTCATCTTATTTGCCCGATTACATTTTAATGACCTATTGTACACCCGATTGCATTTTAAAGTGCCCCTGAAAAAGGTAAGCAAACACAGACAGATACATCTCCACAATGCATGTAACAGTTTTGTGCTGCAGTATAGTTAGTTAACCTCGCCAGTCAACATCACCTATGAACCCCTAATGCTTGACCCCATTAAAAAACTACATTTGGACAGCACATAATGAGAATCACACGTTACTAATTTATGTAATTTTACAATCAACAATTTCTCCTTTATAATTGAGAAACTTAAAAGGGAATTAGGTTCATATACTGAACACCAAAAAACAGAAGCCCTAATGACATGATAAAATAGTCGTACTATAAAGACAGCAAATCACACAAGTTGCATACTTTTTTTCCTTAATTTTCTGCAAAATGTAAAATGTTAGGTATATCTCCATGCTTGCCACCGTCTTTCGATATGCATGTCTAGGTTAAAACAAATGTACTTCTTTGTTTAATTCTATGAAATCCCATAGTCATAATTAAATTTTTAAACAATCAAATATCTAGTAATTAATAATTTGCTCCGACCTAAACAAAAACTATTACAGGGATCAGAACAGTTGGGAACAGCTATCTGTCAGGCAGGCAAGAGAATAAACAAATCTTAGTTTATCTGAACAAAAGGTTCTCTAATAACCATACACAAACTTTTCAGACAAGTCAGACAACTTTATTTTAAGGAGATGGCTTTCCCAATTGATTGTTTAATGCTTTAAATTTATCATGGACTACAAAGTATTGCAAGACTGCACTACGGTTCCAAATTGCAAAGTCTTCAGTGAGAAATGTTTATGAGCAATGCAGAATATTGGAAACAAAAGGCAGTGCTTCTCTTATAAGCTGGAACTTGAGGAATACTCGGTCACTGTTGGTTTATATAGAATTGCCAATTATTTTTAGTTTTCTCCACCTACATTTTGCATATGCCAATTTGTGCTAATCCATCTCAGCTCACCGCTATGAATCTCACCATGATGTGGGTGAGGGCAACCAGACATCCACAACCCCATCTCTTTTTACCATGCTGGCTTCACAGCTGCACGTGAGGGATCAGTGCCAATTGGAGGAGATCGGAATTCCCTCCCAGCAGGCTCCCAGGAATCCAGCAGGAAATTCACATTAGCGATGAGCCAATAGAAACCCTGCGGATTTACCCACCCCAACCCGGGCAGTGCTGAGCCAATTGTGCGCCACCGCTGAGTTCTCCCGGTCTCATTCGGCAAATGACATGAGCTGGATTCAAACAAGCAAACCTCAGCTCTTAGGGCTCAATCTTCGCTTTTACCGACCGAGACATTTTGGAGGCCTGTCACTATGTAAGGGTAAAGAATAAAATTACTCATAAGTTGGCTAAAAATATTGTGTGCCCCCACACATGAGCATAGGAACAGGAAAAAGTAACATGGTGCCCACAAATGGCAAATACAATGGTTGGAGAAAGAATGGAATGCTGTGCTTCATGTGAGATGGCACATTGTCGCGATGCAACATCCACAAACCCAATGCCCAATTTTTCTGGTGCGTTTCTGAATTGTATTCATTAGATGTTTTAGAACATTTGAATGGAATATCGAATGACGAGTTAATGGGACAAATTTGTCCGAAACTATCCTCATTTCCAAATAATTGTTAAAATGTAGTTACAATTGTCTAGCATGTGCCGGAGGAGATGCCAACATCTGTTGCAAGTTCTCAAATTGTCATACATCTGTTCCCATTAATGAAATAATGAATACAGGTCCTCAGTGTTTAACGTCAATGGACAACCAGATCGTACATCATCATCTATAGAAATTAGGTCAGCTTGCCAATGAGCAAACCCAAATACGATTTGCAGCATTTCATTAGTATTTGCGGCTGTTTTTCGTCAAACGTCAAACAAATGTATGCAAACACACTACTCCTTCACGTCAGACAAAGCAATGCAATGCGTAAAAAGTCCTGATACGTCAACAGTTCTCACTACTGAGACAATCAGCTTCCCATCATAGCAGTGACATCAGCATTAGTGGACTTGTCATGTGCATAATCGTGGGTTTCAGTTTCCTAAAATAAAGTTAGTACCATAACATATACACACACAATGTCTGTTGAAAAAAACTAATATAAATAAATAAATACATATACATGCATACACATACACACACTATTCATACTCTATGAAGAAAAACTATCTAATACAATTCTCTTAATTAAAACTAAAATTAAAAAGACTGAAAACTGTGTGTGTGTATATATATATATATATATATATATATATATATATACACACATATACACACACACACACACACACACATAAATAAATAATGCTGCAGAGCACACAAAACAATTATATAGTTTAGATTTATTTACAGTTTAAGATGTTATTTAGGTTACATTTGGGTTTGGCATTTATTTTTTAAAAGAAAGGTACCAATACTATCTGAGAGTCAAACAATATAGAAGGAAGAGCTATTGTGCTGTTAATGAGGCTGTGAGAAACTGAAACCAGTGTGACTCAATCCAATGGAGGGCACATGACTTGCAGGTGGATCACACTATCCCTTTGTTTGCTTTCACCTGCAGTATTGCACTTCCGTGAATCCTCCCATTTTACAAAAGGTAGAATTAGGTTACAAAGAAACACCCCATTCAATGTGCTGGCTCAGCATTAAACAAGTATCAGCACTACACTATTTTACAACTGTCTCTCTGAATTATCGTTACATGACTAATAGTTTACTTGCCAACCTTCAATAACATTGTACTAACCTTGAATCACTGGTAATTCACATTCACCAAGAACATTTTATCACGGATTAAAAAAACGTGAAGATCCCTGTAGTGATTGTCTAGATAAATTAGAGCGGCCTATGTCAAGATGTTTCTTGTACATTTATAGGATTTGAACAGGGTACATTTATGTATCTATATAGAAATATTAAATCACACTGTGCAGGATGGAGAATTTCAGGGCATTAGCAAAACATGTTATATGCACAGCCTGCTCTCCAGTAGCTTTCATGTATTTCCAGGCATGAAGGAATCCCATTGCCCAGCTGCCTGAGGACAACCACAGAGGCTTGACGGACAACCTAGACATAAGAAGAAAATGCCCAAGGGCCAGCTATTCAATCCACAAAGCTGTTTACAGTTACAGCTATTGTTAGAAAGGATTTTCCTCCCTCCTTCCAGCATCACACAGATTTCATTTTTTGGGTTGTTTTTTCAATTCAAATTTAACCTGCAGTACGAAGGGAATTGTTTGTGCAAGTCCAGGGTTTACATCAATAACTGAGCCCAGCGCCCAGTCTTTGTTCTCTTATCAAACAACTGGTGTGTGGTATAGATTTCACAGTTAAGCTTTAGTTCTTTTCAGCATGGATGCCCTAAGCTTATACATTCAATACAAATATCTAAACCCTGCAGGAAATTCAAAATTATCAGACTCCATGCTAAACAGGGTAAGTGACAGTTTATCCCTTCAGCTTCCTAACCCCACCAACCCCCCATAAAGGGCACCCCATGCCTCAGCCCCGCCACCACGCATCCCTGCCTCCTGAGAAAAAAGGCATACAAAGTGGTATCCTACATATTTGCAGGACTCTTTGCACTATACATGTCAAAACATATAATCCATCATGTTTAATAAATCTCTGCATTCCTGTTTAAAGTAAAATGTGATGCATGGCATAAATGCCAAACATGTCTATATGCCACTGAATAACAGTTAAGCAGGATGCAGTTTTCAGTCACTTCAGGAACAGGCTGTAGATGAGCACAAAATGAGCACTTATTTTAACCTGCTTGAATATCTGAACTGTGAAAAACAGTATCAGGACACCAGATTTAAATAAAGATAAACATTCACATTCATCAATCCAGTTCATAACTGTAGTATAAAAGGGAAATGTGGTTAAATATTTCAAATTACAATTTGGGATACACGGTCCATTTTATATTCTGGCTTTTATAAATATTTCTCTGCTTACATCGATCACCGACATCCAGTACAGAACTCTGTATTGTAAACATCAAAAGCAGTGAGTTGCTAACTTATTTCAAACCTTATAAACCTTTCTTAACCTTATTAACATGCAAATCAATTTATAACTTTTTTGAAATGCGTTTTTCTGGATTTTTTTGTTGTTTATTCTGTCTCTCACTGTTAAAATACACCTACCATTAAAATTATAGACTGATCATTTCTTTGTCAGTGGGCAAACGTATAAGATCAGCAGGGGATCAAATACTTTTTTCCCCTCACTGTACATTAGTTCTAGCTAGGCAGAAATATATATTGCAATCACAAACTGCATCCTCCGTACAGCTAAGTAGGCTGATCTTCAGATCTTGTATGTTAGGTCAGTTGCACTTATTTTCCCCAATACTAAGAGACTGAACTCTCAAATACTCTCACACTGAATTAGAATAATAATCACTTAAATCACTGTGATCCATAGAAGGAAAAAGACAAGTAATGAAAAGTAAATGTTAGACATGACTGGTGATGCAGTTATTTTTAACATACATAAATACACAGTCACAGAGAACCTCGTCTAAAAAAAAAAAAACGTTTATATTATACATCAAATTCATTTGCAGCCAGGGGGTGACTAGTGCACAGTGGAATTCATATATAACATAAAAAACATGTTTTATTGGTAAAATGATCAATTTACATTTGGTTTTAATGATTCGTCAATTAACTTAGTCAATTACTTACTAAAATGAAAGGGGGGAAAATGCCACAGATGAAATGTTGTTACAGATAATTAAGAAGCTATATCTCTGTATATCATGAGTAAAAAGAGGTTCTCTCTGAAGATATAAACAAGGCTATAATTGTTCCTCAAACTGACATTCGTTACTTATTTGGATATGCAACTGCCTGCAACTGTTCTTTTGACTTTGTCGATCATAAACTCACCAAAACAAAAAAAATGTATTTCTCAGCACAGAAGTGGACAACAAGTGGAATGTTGCAATGCAAAAAAAAAAAGATAATTTGTGAGTTTCAGGACAAGAAAGCTGACCATGCAAAACAAAGCACAACATGAAACAGCTGATGTGAGCTTTTCACGTTTACAGAAGATTCATTTTCCAAATATAGGGTTGCAAAGCACAACTGTATATTGTTTCTGGGTAATAAAATAAGAGGCCCATTTTATTGTGTGAACAGCTAGAAGCAGCTCCAGCAGAAGAACATTTATACCCTAAAAGCTTTTATGGAGAGAAAGGAAGTTCATAATATTGGAGTTTTTCCATGTACCACGAAACATTTGTACTTACAAGCTTTTTTGCTGCTTAATGGCAATGGCAATCAACCATACAGCTGCAGAATCACTAATATTGCTATGATTTATTGTGAAATAATTAACCATCATATTCACAGAAATATTTAGCCAAATACTAAAATGTCACCACCCTTATTTTGTGCTTCAAAATGTAATGACGAACTTCTAGTGGATGTAACGTTGTGTTTAAAACAACAATACTAGCATTCTCCAGGTTTACAATTCCTAGTGGGCTAATTTGCAATTAAACAGCAATAAAATTGTTTTTGTTGCATTTTACGGCATGATAAGACACGTTTTACTTTGCAGGTGACTAGATACATTAGCCGTTACAAATACATGTTTTTTTGTTATATTTGAATACCTCAAACACACACAAATCTAACACATCCACTACCATAATGATACAAAACCTTTTAAAGAGGATTTCATACTCATAAACAAGAATTAGCAGTCATTTGCCATTACAGGAAACAACAAATAGAATTCGAAAAAAATTGATTGTATGGTTTTGCGAGGTCCAGGAAAAACAGCTAAGACAATAATGCATGCATGTCTCAATGAAAAGGATGGAGCGATATTCAATCAAATGTAACCGCGACCAGTTACACACTATGCACACACAATCGGAAATCCTGAGACCATTCTAAATTCGCAAGAGGTTTTTTCTTAACCACTGAGAGTGGTCTGTAGACCATCTGGATATACCCCTGTTCCTTGCACTGAGCCCCAGAACCAAATGGCTGCTCTCTGTATTAGGAGCTGAACAGCAGGATATTGAATTGCATGGTGACCTGAGTGTAGTGGGCTGAGTCACTGTCTAGTAGGAGGTGGCAAGCAGTTATGTTCATTTTGTTAGTGGCACATCAACACAATTATGCCAAATGCATTCAAGAGCATTTTCATTTTTGGGGAAAAAAAATAACCAGTGCCTCCCTAACTAAAATACTGCAGTGATAGACATCTGCAGGTCACAAGCTTTCAAGCAGTTATCACGCAGAATATGGTGTTACCTGTATCTCCATACCAAATACAACTAAAGCAGAGAGAATGTTAACTATTATCCAGTATTTATATATTGTTGAGAATTCAAATACAGCCCATCAAGAGTAAAAGGAGGACTTCTAGATACAAATAATCATATATTCAACATCTTGTTGGCCTCTGCAATATCTAGGAATGTGTATTGGCACAGAAGTTTATTAAAACACCCATCTTAATCTAGATGAACTATATTTACAAAAAACGCTAAAGAAAACAAAGAGCCCACGCATAACTCAAACCAGTCAACAAATCTTTAGAAAACCAATTAGACTGATTCACTGTTTCAGTGCATCTCACCTTGTGAGTGATGGTTGCATATGAAAACTAATGCCAGATCTCTTTAACCAGACTAAAAATATGGTTGCATTGTAAATAAAGCTTGGAAAGGAGATATTTATTTTATTTCGCAGGGTTACCATCATTATCTGAACGCCAATATCCTTCGAGCAAGCATTTCTGCTTCAAAGTGACTACATCTTCATGCTTGGTAAGGCAATTGATGCTTGAAGCAAAGAGAGCAAGGACACCCATGTCCATACAGTATCCTGACTGCTCTACTTTACACTGCAGCTCAGCACTGCTAATCCTCCTAGACAAGAGTCAAAACTATGACCCTCCAGCATTCCTGCCTCTTACATATTTTTCAGAAGTAATAATTTTGGGCGTACAACAGCCTACTGAGACCATAAAATACAGTCAGCAATGGAACAGATAACAAAAGGTGGGAGCCCATTTAATCAACCAAATTAATTTAATCTTATTACTTTATGAATCGATTATGTCTATTATTGTGTAAAAGAGATTATGTTAGTTGGGCACATATTTCAAATGCACATCTGTAACAAATCAAGAACAAGTATCAAGGTGCCGAGAGTCATGAACTTTGTTGTTCTTGTATATATTTCTGGTACTACATTCCCTACAGTAATGCACACATACACACACACAGCTAGTCTTACTAAAGTAAACGGAGAAAAAAGTAGAAGAAAAAAAAAAAAGATTCCTGTAGGCTAATTGCACCATCTGTCTACTGGGTGCAACACTGTCACAGCATATTAACTCCTTAGCACTCCCACATGGTACTCCTGTTGCCAGCCATGGCCACATGCCCCTCCCTCAATTAGTCCATGAGCAGGGACTCTGGGAAGCAGGACACTAACTCCCTTCAAGGACTTCTAGAACAAAAGTTTTGATACCAGAAACTGAAATCCCAAACACGAGATATATCCAGCAATCAAACCGTCAAGTATGCAGTGAATAACAAAAAGGTATAAAACAGACCAGCTTCATGACCAAGAATAGAATTGTGTGAGTGAAGAATAACGAAAACAAACTTCACATATAATAAAGCTGAACTTGTCACATTAGTTAGAGCATTCCTATAATAATCAGTCCTATTTAGTTTTGATCTTATTCTTCCTGTAACCTCGGTAGAACCCTCATTTGTGGGGCCTGGTTAGTGGATTTCAGTTAACTCACAATGGCATTTTGATTAATAATGAAATTATCAATCCATTTTGAACGAGAACCCATCATCTATTTTCATTATGACTATTATCATCTGTTCTGAGCTCTCTCATTAATTAAGTGCTTAAACAGTACAATGTTTTGTTTTTTATCTATAAAACCTTTTATATGTTGCAACACACCTATCAATTAAAAAAGGACCCACATCAAGATAGTGTAAAAAGCATATCGTGCAGTAATTTAAGTGTGTTCCTCAATTTACTGCCTGAAAAAACAACATGCATGTAAAAAAGCCTTTGCTTCGGGCTACCTAATGCTTTACTTTTCACAATTAAATGTAAGATGGAAGTAAGGTGTAGATAGATTGTCAAAGAGATATAAAATGTCAAATTCCTACTGCCCTTGTCCCCTTTAGCTAGGTTTTCTTTGTTGCTCAAGTAATTTAGGAGATAAAATGGTGGCTATTAACCCAGCTATTAACCCTGTCTCACACATGATCCACTGTATCCTCAGTGATTGTTCAGTTTCCTTGTATTTTTCCACAATTCACCCCTCTAATGTATCCAACCACCTAATGTTATTTCATTTCTAGTAGCTCCATCCTTCCTGAAGACAAATAAGAAAATTATCACTTCCTAGTGTAGCTGCTCTCCAGGGGGGGAAATAAAGTGTTCAGAAGGCAAACTTGGGTTTTAAACTAAGCACAAAACCCTTTGTTTCCCAGAAGCATTTCAGTAATGGTAGAATAAAAAAAAATCTGTTTCAAGCATTCAGCAGACATAGCGGAGGTTAAATGTTAACAAATGGTAAATTTAAGTTATTTCTGGTCATCATCTTGTCAAAACGTGCTAGCAATGCTATAGAGGCAAAAATATCATTATCATGTTTGCATTCAGCATTTTATTCTACCACAGTTATACATCATAGAATTATAGTCTATATTAGATTACCCTTTGAATTCATGACAGACATAACATCACACTTCAGTATTAATGTGCAAAAATTAAGTCTAGCATTTACCGAATAAGATGTGTGTGGTGGAAGAAAGATTTGGAGTGGGGAGTTCTAGTCAGAATTTATTACGTGCACAGGAGGAACAGTGCAACACAGAACTCAAAGGATTTTGGGCTGGCATGACACTGTTCCCCAAAAGTTAAGATAGAACAAAGCTTTTATACCCCCTCTGGGGCATACCCTCAAGGGGCCTTAATATTTTACAAAGTGTCTGAATGGTCATTTCTAATAACTAGCAGTGATTTCATTGCCCTTCCCATCTTATCAATCTTATAATTATTACTCATGAATAATCATCATTAACCTCTACATTGCCAATTGCATTAGAAGGTACTTTGCAGTTAATACGTTGCAAGAAAGGACTGTGAGCTGCTGATAACCAAGTGAGGAGTAACAGCACACCAAGGAGTAAGGCAGAATAAAAAAACAGACTAAACGATTCTTCTAGTTTACAAGTGTCACACAGCTTTCCCATGATCTACCAAAGTACTCACATTTGCTCAAATTCCCCAATGAGAAGAACACAGTACCTTTTATCCTGCTTTAAACCGATATTGGTCAAGAAGTGTACTTTAACGGGCATTTCCACTTCAAGCACTACTGACATTGGTAACCTATCATAGAGCCTGTGCCACTAACTGACAATTCAAATGTGACAGCCGGGCCATTTTACTTCTCAATGACTAGTATCTCCCTGGTTTTCATGAAATTGACCTATTGACAAAATAACAGCTGTCTGTTCCTATAGTCAGTGAGGGCTGGAGAGGGAAATTTACAACTTTGGGGATATCACGATTTTATCAGTAATTAGTATGGATGTCTATAAAAAAATACAAAAGGTGAATAATTCTACCTTTTGCATTAAGTTAACAGTTAATGCATGTAACTGTGCATCTAGCAAATGATCACTTATCAATAGTATAACAAAGCAATGCATTGACAAATAACTGTCCTAGGTTTTAATATAGCAGCTGATACATTATTTTTAAAAACCTATAATGCCTTAACTTCATAAATAAAATAAAAACAAAAAGAAATTGCTATTTAAGGGCATTCCTTTTTATGACCACCGGCAAACGTAGTAATCCGGCTTATAGTTCCTGAAACACTGGTGTTCCCAAGACGACAGAATGCACAGATGCAGCATATCTATATTTCTAGCCATTCCAAAAGTACTTCTTAAACTATACATGAAATTCAACTTGTACCACATTCGATAACATTTATCCATTTTACTACCATACACTTAGATATTACCAGGTCTTTGCAATCCTTTTATCGGACAATGGTCATGAAGATGTTACCGCCTGCTTGCCTTACTGTCAAATATTCATAGGCAAAGCAGTTTAAATCAGCAGCAGGAAAGAATTTCATAAGTGACTAAAACCATTTACCTGCTGCATCTGGTGTTTGCTTTCAAAGATAAATGTTTCTTTGCAGCCACTTATTTTAAAAGCATAAAACCAGAAAAAAAGCAATCTTTAAATGCCATTTCCATGTATAGGTAAATAAAATGCTTATTTCAGTCTAAAAAGCACCAGGTCATATCTGGCAACAGAACCTCTGCAACACTGACATATTAAAGTCAATTAGCATTATTTAAGTGGTCTGAAAATACCTGTGAAGATAGAAAGTTTACCTCTACCTACCACATTGAAAACACAAGATGGCAGGGACAAAGCTCTATCTGCAATACTAGTTAAATAATTTTGCAATACTTCAAGCAACCAAATCTATCAAATCTCCCTTAACAGCGTTTGGCAGAGTTGTGTCATGAAAGATGACATATCACAGACACGGGCCATAGAATATTTCTGAACAGTTCTGTCATCCTCCCCTGGAAGAGACTGTCACTTGACATAAAACAAGCTGACCAGACAACTTGCTCATTAAGACAGGTTGTCAGACAAAGCAACTATATAGGATTACAATTAAGAATTAGATGAGGCAGATCACAATAAATACAATGGGGACGACGGCATTATTTAGTGTACTAGTTCAAAAGACTCACTAAGTTAGGGTCAATGTAATTTAGGGGTGAAATGCTTACAAGCCTTAGTCCCATTAGCTTTTTTTTTTTTAGCTTAAATGGGAGAACTTTACAGTATCCATTCTGTAGCCCATTGCTCTCGGAGATTTGTCGCATTTGCCCCAGTTTCCATTAAGGATTAGCATCACGTGAATCGACAATGTGCATGCACGTTTGCAGAAAAGCTTGTGAAAAAGCCGTTTGGGTCAACAAGCACCCACAGAGAAGGACAGGGTGATTCCCAAATATTAAAATGTTCCAGAGGAAATGGAAATGCAAGACATTGAATTAAAGCACAATGGCATACAGCATAAATATGGAGGCTACTTGGCCTGAGATATCTAGGTCAAGTGAAAATAAAACAAAACACAGATACAGAGACTGTTATACATGAACCTATACAGTTGCTCTGACAGGTACAATGATGAATTATAAACTAAACTGTAGAATATTTACATTTAAAAAAAAAAAAAAACTTGAGAAACAGAAGTCCAAAGCTAATAAGTACCAGTCAAAATAAAAGGAGCCATTGTAGCTCTAATTCTTTATAGTTTACCAACAATAATCTGCATGTAAGCTGTATACACTATAGTTTCTATTAAAATCATGAAGCTAAAACAATTAAAAAAAAAAAAAAATTAACCACAATATTCTACAGGCAGCTTTTAATGTGAACTATTCAAGCAAATCTGCATGAAAAATACACATAATTCTCTTACATTGTCCACATTTTTATTGAGCCTTTCAAGATCAAGTTATGGTTTCATATTTCAGTGTTTTTGATTCAGAAAACTGGCAACTCATTAGATTTGTATTTTTCAACAAGTTATTTATCTTGATTGAGCTGCTACACTACTTCATAATGTTGCTTAAGATTACAGCAGTGTCACACAGCGTCCCTTTAAAGACCTTGACGCCGCTAGACTAGTGCCGCCATAAGTACACGAATTGACAGATAAAACTGCACTGAAAGCAAAATGCAAGACAAACTAACCTTGCACTCATACAAATTGTATCGTAGACAGTTTTGTACTATAGCCTGTATCTCAAGAAACTGGTTTTGAACCATGCCAGTTGGTCTTTATTTATCTTTTCAAGAAACATTGAAGGAAGTTTAATATCTACACACACAGATTCTTTGATTGATTTATTTTTAATATAATTTCTCATTTGAGACACCAAGTACAGTAGAATTGAGAGATTGGACACCAGGACCAGTAAAACTACAGGGGGGGGGATAATTTTGATCTTTGTGAAGAGTCTCTGTGAGAACCTCTATTTTCACTGACTAATATGTGACAATGTAATATGTCACCCATTCAAGTGTGTTCTTCTTAAGAATAGAATATTGTTATCCACCACCAAATTAAATCAATTAACCAAATGAAAATGTTTACAGCAGTAATGGTTGAAATAAATTAAGCATATCCATGACTAAGAAGATGATTTGTATGTAACACTTTTAAGGCAGTCTGAATATTGGTAATGAAGGTAAGGTGGGTGCAATTTGTATTAAAATTAAAGCGCAACATTTACATAGTTATTGGAACTAATAAACATTGTGGTTAAGCTTGTTTTTAAAGTACAAAAACTATACATTTTCACTTCTACTACAGCTAAAAATCAAAGTTTCTGAAAAAATAAGTCCAATAAGCAGTATTTGTTTTGTTTTATTCTTCTAGCCTACCTAAGCAATCTTCTTTCAAATTGCTGGAATAATTGTTCTCTTTAAATTCTGCTACTGTACAGTTAAAAGTAGACCCTCCGCTGTGAGTTCGAATTTTAATTACAACTGTAAATTGCCCATTGCCCCTTTTATTTTTTTACATTTGTACTACTTCAGTACTTGGAAATGATGTGAAAAGGATCAAGTGCAATGTTTTTCCAGCCTAGACATTGTATTGTACAGTAAAAGTGGGACATCTTTCCTAAAGGATTTAGAGCACAGCATTCCGAGTGTTCTTTAGACCTATCCATCTCAATTGGAGGGAAGATTAGCGTTCACACACAATGCTTATTTGATTGACATCCTGGTCGAGATTGGCCCATGTTATGAAGTTGGATTTGAGCCAAGAAATCAAACTTTTCAGGCTGGGAAAATGTGAGGATTTGAATGGCAGTATGAACAAGGCAAGAGAAGAAACCTTGATTCTTGCAAATTCCGTTGGAACTAGGTAGTTAATAATGGGCAAGTACTATACACTATGCCAGAAATTCAACTTTACAGAATGTAAGGTTATGCTTCAAGAAAAGAGAAAGGTGCAAAGTACATATACATGTTCAAACAGAGATCATAAAAGGAAAAATAAGTCTCATCTGAGGATAATTTACCATTACAACAAAATACAATCTCCAGAAATTAAAAAAACAAAAGCTGAATACAATTGCTGTTTTGTATTTTGACTCCTCTGATTGCACAGTAACTAACCAAACTGGGCATTTACATTAACCAGCCAAAACAATCCAAAAACTGGCAGCCACAGGTGCTGAATAGCTTAAAGAGCTACACTCAGCCAAAAGGCTTTGCCAAAAAATAGCATTCATAACAGCCTTGATCATCCACATCCGCATCTATAAAACTTTGTAGGTTTGTTAAAATAATTTAACATTAAAATAATCTAAGTGTTAACAGATAATGATAGATAGCTTGGAGCATAAACATAAATTAAGATCATATCAGTACCACATGTTGAGCCTGGACATAAATATAATAAGGGGAAAAAAAAAAAAAAAATCCCAAAACACACATCATGAGTTAACTTCAAGGTCAACACAAGTTACACCAGAGAATGAGAGAAGAAAGAGGACAATTTCCTGATTAATCTAGTGTAAAGAAATCCAGAAAGGCTAAATCAGTCATTGGTGAACGACTTTCCTAATGACACTCATAAGTAAAATGTGGGTTGGTATTTAATGGAAGGTGGAGCCCTTAAAAAAAAAAAAAAATCATCCTGCAAGATAACTTACTAGAATCTTTCGAATTTATTGTCCTTGGAAAAACTATTTAATCATCATAATTTGTTTTAAGTGAACACCAACCCCCTCCCCCCGGAATTCTGTCTGTCTGAAATTGGGAACGGGAACAGGTAATTTTATTATTAATTATCCGAATTTTGCATTAAAACTATATAAATTTAACCGAAGCCGGTTTCCATTCAAATCAATGCATTTTAAAAACGAGACCAGCAGTTTACTATCCAAACCGAAATGCGATTATATTGAGCTGAGCAGCACAATTACAAATGCCCGCGTTGGAGGTGACAACTGGGACGATGCAGAAATTAAAGTGCTGTTTACAATGTGGATGGAAGATAAACCAAAAGAAGTGACTATGAGGATATAACTATAGAACAGAAGGCTGCTTTCGATGGCTGTCAATTGCTCACCCGACCAAGTTAAAAGGAAAATAAAAATGCAAAGATCAGACTTTGAAAATGACAACAAACACAGTGGAGTCCAGAGAAAAGGCTGCACGTTTTTCCGAGGAACTCAGAAGAAACACTGAGCAGCAGCTTGGATTGCATGAGACACATTGACCTGCAGAAGCACCGAAGAGACGGACACTTCTGAACTACTACTGTAATATATTATATGTACTGTATGTGTGTGTGTGTGTGTGTGTGTGTGTGTGTATGCATTACACATTTTCAGATTATAAATCTCAACAGGCTATTGATAACTAATGCATACAATTTATTGTGATTTAATGCAGATGTCCTAATAAATGTGCTTCGCTTTCGGGTGAATTGTATAACAGCACTTTTAGACTTGCAGAACCGAAGATAGACATTTGAAAAGGGAAATTTATTAATTAGATTCCCCATTGAACCAGCACATTTTTAATTATTTTAGAAAGCTTCGGCTGCAAAGGGTTCAAATAAAATATTAACAATCGATTGGCTATTGTTCGGTTCTATAAGTTGTGATTATAAACATTATAAATCGCATACACCTGTAAGCGGACCTAATGTCCTGCGTCACTGGTTTGTTTGAGCAGATTTGTTTATTCCCGGCATGCATTTCATTTAGGCCGGCTTTTCACCCGCATACGTGATGCACTGAGGCTCCTAAAACTGCAAGTGTGAACAGGGTGTCTGAAAAAAGCCGGACTAAGTCTGAGGCGGCCCAGGGCAAGCCTAATAAGTGTGAATGGGGTCTAATGTCTGTAAGCGAGGCTCTTTACATATAACGCAACAACAATGCAAGGTACTTGTCACTTTCTTGGTAAAATGATGTGCAAATACAACAGACCAAAGAAACAAAAAATTACGCATCTAAATAAATACCTAATTCTATAAAGCAAAAGTCTAATAAAACCTTGTAAGCAACGATAATTTAAAATGTTTATTCATTATATAATATTGATTTGCAATTAATTCTCCCTATTCATTTAAGTTTTCACTTAGACATTTCCTGGATCATATTGTCCATAAGCTATTTAGAAAGCATGATTTGTTTACAAAATATACATACACAAGTATTTTTTTATTTTTTTTTAATCCCATTCTTACTTTGCATCTTGTCCCATGGGATTTTCAGCTTGCTATTTTGTACTCCTGCTGGATGTAGATATTTTTTTATATCTTGACTTTCAGTACATGCTATCAATCACTATTTCTATTTCACAACCTGTTGATAAAACAAAACACTGAAAAAAAAAAAATGCTTCACTTACAGAGAGAATTTTATAATATGCGTGCAAGTGTCAAAGCTTCACCTCATTAATATATCAAGTGACTCCGAGAATATTATATTCTTTATCATGCCATTTTACATTAAAAAAAATAAAAAACAGTTGGCTTGGAAACAATGTTCAAATCATAACAAGGGTATTATTTATAGACAAGTAGAATTTCAATCCCATAATCAGATTGTGGTCCTCCTCAACAGGATTCCTGCTATTTAACCTTCACCTAGACTGCAAACGCCATCCCAATTTCTTTATTAGAAATTGTCTGTCATGAAGCGCTGTTAACCTGCTGTGTTAACTTGACCCTATCAAAATTCTCAGCTGGATGTAAATGATGTCACTGACAAACAAGAGCTGAACTCCACATTGAGGTAACCATTCTGAATTTAAATGAGATAACAAAAGAGCAACTGACAATCCCCCCCGCCCCCTCCCCCCAAAAAATAAAAAATAAAAACAGGTAGGCAGACTAGGTGGACAAAGGATTTAAGTCACACTAAAGTCAAGCAAATAAATATTCAGCAAAGTATATACTTATATGGATGTTAAAATCTCACTCACACCATACACTAATTTTTAAAATTACCTTAATAAATACATAAAATAACAATACCCCCCAGAAAACAAATTGTGTAACCAACAGCTTTGTATGGGTTCTTCCAAATCACCATATCCTGGAGAGGCCACCTTGTTTTTCTCAGTCCATTGGTTTCTAGGAAAAAAGTAGATAACCACGGATAACGATTATCATATGAGAAAGGAGTCTTGCAAAGACCCCGAGAACATGAGTGTTCTAGCATCTGTTTAGACTGCTTTAAAAGTTCACTAATGATGTTCTTAATATTCACACAATCTGCTTGCCCACCAAAACTACAAACACATGAACACAATGCGATTTCTGATACTCTTTACGTAAGAAACTCTGCTGAATGTGCAGGTAATTTATTGTCAATGTAATATGACACTACAGGGCATGAAAATCAGAGGGAGAACACTAAACCACTAAAAACTTTATTGGTGAAAGAAGTGGGGGGTGACTGAAAAGTAGGACTCATCTTTGCTGCTTAATGGACATGTTTTTTTTTGTTTAAAAAATGTTTGTTCTAGATCTACTTTTTAGAGAACATGATTGAATAGAAGTAAAAGGTAAGTATAGGAAATAGAATGACAGAGATGGACAACTTGCAAAGCTGTATGGGTAGATGGGAGTATCTGGCACAGAGCTTTCATTCAGTTTATTATAAATGAGTTGTACACCCCAAGTGATAGAAGAAGTTGCAGCTCTTTGTGCCTTTAATATAGTTGACAAGCCATTTGTCCATCTAGCTTACTGCTGGTAAATGTTTAAAATCACTGCTAAAACAGGACAGTATTGCTGTGTAGTTGGAATTAAAAGTTCAGCGATATTGAAATGTATGTGTACTGCCCAACTATCAAATCAATTCCCCACCAAGCACATTAAAATTCAACAGGCAAACAAAAGGAAACTAATTTATAAGAAAGTTTCTATACATTTATTTTAGGGGAAGATTCAAGTGCAAAATTACAATTCTTAGTGAATTAGTTAGGACCTGTACATTCTTTGAGACAATTTGTAAAGCATTGCTAAATAAACATACTGTAATGCAAAAATGCTGTGTAGGAAACAAATCTTAGGGTTAAATATGATATTTTGAATACTTTGTTTTGCAGGCCTTGTCATTTTTAAATCATTTAATTAATCCAGACTCATAAGATTATACATCTCTTTAAACCACCTATATTGAGTAATAAACATAAATCTGATTACATTACTTTAGTAACTTAGTATGTACATTAGCACGTTGAATATCAGAATAGTGTATATGGCTAACACTAATTTAATCATTGGTTTGTTAGTGGCCATAAATTGTATTCTGTATAATTCAGACAGTGTAAATAATTCATTACCAGGAACACAAATGTATCTTGTCGACAGAAGGGATTAAGATGTTTCTCTTTTCAAACACTGATCCCTGAACTTTTCAAAGACTATCAGAAAATAAATATTAAAATACATTAAGCTACTCAGAATATACTTATAATGTAAAGTGAAAATAATTAAAAGTTTAAGAACAGTTAAGATAAGATATGCACCATACCACACTTTAAAAAATACTTGGAAATGGTTTCTGACAAGTAAAGGAATAACATTATTTCACATTAAGTACTTTTCAAATTACAGATGAACAAAATATCTATTAATCTACCTACCAGGTGTAAAAAAAGGGGAACTGACTCTTGGGTATACAGTATGCAACATTCCCCATTTCAAAAAGTAAATAAAACCGCATAAAAGGGGGAATGATTGCCACGTATAGCATTTTGTATTCATTTTAATGTTCATTAGAGATTTAAACTGAAACGGATAATCCTATGTGGCAAATGTGATGATTGTAACCACTCCCCATCATATTGGCCTAAATCAAAATGTCTGAATGATAACACAAAAGTTAAGATTATACTGATCATCATCAGATTATCTATCATAGTTACAACTTCAAACTTGTGAATCTATAATATTAGCAAAACTTATTTCAATCACTGCTCCACACCCACCATACAAAACAACTGAACACATGGATTTCTAGATAAAACTTAAATGGGAGGTAGATTATATATTTTGTGTGTAACTGTTGTACAGGGCATGTTCATTACTGATACCAACAAACTCAAGTTCTATTCTAATTTCACAGACCTAACTGAAGGTACTGGAAAAGACAAAGAATAGAAAAAACAGTTTGGCACAGTTTTTATTGTCTCACGTCACAGAAAATGCCTAGTCAGCTCCTAAAAGGAGCTTAAAGCACAGCTCCAGGATGGCGCAACAATAACAAATACTGCAGTAATCCAGAAAATGCTGTGATGCCAAACCAACACATTATTGAGTTTAAGTTATTGGCACATCTGTATGAACACAAAAATTACAAAAACCTCTTCTCAGCATTTAAGCAGATGAAACTTGCTTTCACTTGTCGTTCACATTTACAGAATTCATCTTTGAAGTAAATCCAGACCCTTTTATATCATAAAGGCAGAGAGACATGTAGCTTCCAACTGTGAAAAGGGTGCAGCTCTCCAAATTTAGACTAGACTACATACATGAAAACGTTTTGTAGTTCACAAAAGCATAAAACTAATTAAACAGGAACAAAGGAAAAGCAAACAGGAATATTTCAGATGAAAAGAAACATGTGCATTACACAACAGTTTGTGGAAGGACCTAAAGTGGTCTATCATTTACCGATTCAATTTGAACCAGACTAATTTAAAAAATAACAAATCTTTGCAAATAAGAATCAACTTCATGTATCCTTAAGTTTGAAACTGTAGTTGTGAAGAGATTCCAGCATTAAGTACAACTATTATACAGAATAAAGTGCTGATAACACACTTAATGAAATGTTTTGAATAAATAAATTCCATAGTAAAACCATGAAGCACTCTTGCCGAATTTTTTTTAAATGTAATTAATAAATCGATAGGGGTAATATGAAAAACTTGAACATGTTGTGTCAGGTATTGATTAAATATGCATATTTCTAAACTTCATAAAAGTTTCCCTGCCAAGACCAGGAGAGGTTCTGTAGAGCTTTTTCATGACGCTTTTCAAAGGAATGCAGTGATAAGCAGCTTCTGACTGCGTAAACAAAGATGCCACACATTTCCTACTTTGTATAGGTAACCTTAGTGGAATGCTGTTTCACCTCAACCTATTCACCACACCACATTTCTAAGTATGGAGTTCAGGGCAAGCCATAGACGTTCCTTAACTTAATTACCATTGATAATTGTAAGACATTTGAATTGATGGTACATACATCAGTACTAAAATGCAGAAACCATAAAAGGTACTTGAAAAAGAAAAACAGAATCATTATTTTATATTTCATTATCAATAATATCAACAATAATGTATGCTGTCAGCTAGAAGTTTTACTTAGAAATGAATGCCCCGATACACGACTGAACTGTATTTTATTTAAATATATATAAATAAAGCCTTATAAAACAGAGACGTTAGGGGGGAGCAGAGAATATTTAGTGTAATGGCCTGCATTAGAACAGACAAAACTGTTGTTGTGCAATTGCACAAATAAAGTACTTTAGAAGCAAAGGTTGATAGGTGGAACAGTCACGATTTGTTGGACAAAGCAATTAATCAGAAAAAAAGTAAAGCAGAAAATGATAATGCTACTCAGTAACTCATCTCATTTTAACAGTTCTATTTGCAGTGTAGCCAGATGCAACAGAAAATAATGTGGATTAGCATAGTGATTTGCGTCTTAATTTTAGGCCATTGCTTATAAAGTTAGGTGATCAGCCAGTTCATTTTCATAATGCTGTAAGCATAATTAAACCATTTGCTAATCAATCAGCAAATTACATATTTTTAGTTTGTCATTCTGCGTTTTTGATTACTCTAATGTAATTAATCCAAGGTTAAGACTTTCTGATTAATTAATCAGCCATTACATAGACAGCTGTATTTTTTTTTTCTCCCTACCCTAACCCCCCACCCCCAGAGTGCAGTAATCTGTTGATGTAGGTTGCATTGAAAACAGATGTGGGGTTCCTGGTGAGTGCACTGCCCCTATTCTGGAATGCGTCTTCATTTTAGAACTACTAACGCCACACAGCCTTACACCAAGGTTACCGAAATGGTATTCACCATATACATTAATCCAAATATAGGAAATGTTATTATGGTACCAGTATCAGGGATTGAAATATGGAATCACATTTAAGAGTTGGGGAAGAAAAAAAAAAAAAGACTTACCTGGGAGACATACATAAAATGTTTCACCATTGAAGTACCTCTTAATAAAATTAGCCAACCCTAACTGTTGGACTGGGACACGACAATTGCGTTATTGCATGTAGGTTACTTTGTGTGCTACACGTCTTCAGACTCGAGAAATTCAAGTGCCTTACAACCTCCACGACTCCACCCTCTTGCAGATCTTTAAATCCCCCCAGGATACATAACCATCTGAGAAAAAGGAAACCATGGCACACCTTTAACTCCAAACAACAGCCATGCTGTTCAACTTTGGCCTTAAACAGGTTTCAAAAAATCAAACGTGCATTAATTTCAAGTCACTATATTTTGCTTGATATTTATTTAATGAGAGCTATTAACAGGTTGCCTTTCTTGGAGCAACAGTGATTCAGAGAATAAAACTGTATCCCAAAAGACTCGGTGTTTGTATCGTGTGAGGCTGGGAGGGGGTTGATGAATGGGGTTTAAACTCGGAGAGGTCTACTGTAAATAAAGCGCAGTTGAATAAACACCCCTCCCCCAAAAATGCTATGAAGAATGAAGGAGAAATAAAAAAATCACCGTCCTTTAGCGCAACTTGACTATTGAACAGCTTGGCGCAAACAGCGAACTCATAAGGACTAAGTAACACCCCAAAAACAACACAGTGTGTATGTATGTGTAAGCTATATAAATATGCAATATATACATGAATGTGTGTACACATATAGGTATACATATACATTAGCAAACACAAAAGTTTGAATGTAACTACAACAAATAGTGTGTAGATGTTTCACGAAATGGCTATGGATTCACACTCAGAAATACATGATCAAATTGAAAGTAATGTAATAATAGTGCCTTTCTCACATTGGAGATCAATCATCTTGTATTTTAAATCGGGTTGTTATGTGAACGAGAGACAGCAAAAAATATATCAACAGGTTAAAAAAAACTGAAGGTTTTATGGTCTATATTTCTGTTAAAAGCAAAATAACGCATGATGGAAATGCTGTATTTCAGTTTTGCATAAAACAGGGTGAAAAGAATTAGGGGTTAAACGGTTTCTGAAACTAGCCGTTAAACATCATCATTATTTGACTATCACTACTAATATTATTATTCATATTTGTTTAAATGTCACTGGAGTATTTCCACTACCACATGGTGACATCTCCCGTGCCAATATATACAGGTTTGTTTGTGGTCCCCCTAATGAAAGGTATATTAAGGATGCTGAAAATCTCATCTAGTGCCTAAAGTTGTTCAAACATCCGAGTTGTTGAGTAAGCTCAGATCCAGCCCTGCAGCGGGACCAACCACACCACTGTGGAAGTGCACCACCAACCCGCGGCTCATCACGCAGTGTCGCCGCAAAACTCAAACCCGAAACATGGGGACTCGCACACACAGGTATAGAGGATATTTAGATGTGTTTTGAAGGCGCCTTTTCAAGTTAAGCAAGTTTAAAACCTGAATGCGGGTACTTATTTCCCCTCGTTTCTGGCAGTTTGTGTAGAGCACGCAGCGCCGCAGCCGAGGCTGTGAGAGCCCCTCGATGGCAGCGCGTCCAACTCCGCGCACTCGCCAACTTTCCTCGCTGCCCGACACACTCGACAAAATACGCACAAAACTTCACTTACCAGCGGTGAACTGGGTCCCAACTCTAAGGACGGGTGAGCTGAGCAGTATCAAATACAGAAGCAGCGTATCCATGTTTGTTTTCCCTAGTTTTCAAAGTTTAAAAAACTGTTTCGGTCGCTGGGGTTATTCCTGCCGATTCCTGCGCTCCATTCTCACTGCCTCCCTCTCGGCTACTTTGTCTCTCGGTGAGTGGAGCGAAAGCCCAGTGACGTCAGCGTCCCTATTCAAACAGTCGGGTTTGAAAGCATGGCATGGGGAGAGGATACAAGCTCCCTCTGCTGGCACAGGACTGGCACTTCCCAGAAAGGTAGCCTCCAAAACAGGGTTTATAGGTAGAGTTAACCGAAGAGCCTGGACAAAGGAAGTAGGGAATCATATGTGTTTTAAGTTTTTGAACACAGACTGTGCGATCTCTTCAACTTTAACCACCTTTTTGGTAATCATCCGCATGACTTACTTAATTACGCATTTTTTCAGTTTCCCAGGAATCCACGCATATACCAATCTGCATGCAGTGAATGCATCATAGTCTAGCCGCTTTTATTTTGAAATATCGTGTTCATACCGAAGGTTTAGGTATGCGTGTGTTAGTAAATGCTAGGCGAAATAAGATTTTTTTTAAATCTTACTTAATAAACATCTTGATACATTTAAGGCACATGATTTATAATACATTTTTGTTTTGTATTTTGTTGGTGACCCTAACTTTACATGTTTTTGTAACAAGATTCATATTTCTGACAACATTATCTACTTGTCTCTGATGGTGTGGAGGCAAGCCACTCCCCAGCAACAGAAAACCCCTTCACTGATCTAATTAATTAAATGTACAGGCTATATTATACATGCATTATGTCTGCTGTTGAAAATAATATTTGCTTCAGTTCTATATTATCCATGCAGGTAGCTAGACAGGATTTTCTCTCAGGCAACGAATCCTGTAAAACAGAAATTAAAAAATATATAAAAGAGGAATTATTTGCTAAGATTAATGTAATGCAGTTGCTTAACATTCATTTTGATCATGTCCTTCTTACTACAACAACTGTGTTTGAATGGTTAAAAAAAATTCCATTGCTTGCAACAAAATCCAACTGGGAAAAGCTTGTGTTGGTCTACCTTGATTGTAGTTAACTGCACACAAACAGGGGAACACCTACTAATGTAATTGCTCTTTGTTTGAAGAAATTTGATGCAATGATTCAAAATAATTTGTATGCATAGTCTTAAACCTAATATCTGGGAAATCTTATATATCTGTAAATTATATATATATATATATATATATATATATATATATATATATATATATATAGCATTGATAAACCAGTACTGAAATGATTTTGCTTTGTCTTGACAGAATTTGCAAGTACTGCAAACTTCAGAGGTGTGTGTTGTTATCTGTTGTCATGAAGACAAGCTTGTTTTTTTCCTCCATAAGCTCCATGTTTTCCTATGTTGATTCTATGCATAAATAATGCACACTTGAAGCATGATGAAAATCGTAAGCAGCATTACCCATCCTGCTCATTTAAGAGGAAAACAGAACGCTCTTCTAGATTATGTATCTTAACATCATTAACAGGTTCAAAAACAGGATATTGTTAAATAGTAAATATAAATCACCTAATACAATTGTTGATGTTTCATCTTAATTGAAAATACATTTTCTCTGTGTCCTTTTGGGGATTACTTGTTTCATACAACTGGAATCAAACTGTATTTAATATTTGATAGGGTTTAAAAGCTCTGTAGACTAATATATAAATGAAACATGATAAAAGTCTTAATTTTAAAGAAGAAATAATCAAAACAGATGAGCATAGAAACACCATGAAGTTAATAAATATATGTATGATGGTCCCTTCACTTGTAACATTAAAGTAGTGAAGCTGCAGACCACATGCCTTAACATTCAATAAGTAATCATCCTGTAATGACCTCAGGGACAAGGCTGGTGGATCCAATTGCGGGCTCACTATTTAAATGGGAGAAAGGCAAACAATCCAACTAGGGGGAATCTGAACGGCAAAAACAAGAACAGTCCAGGGATCAGTTGATTGGGCAAACAGGCTAGACAGGGAGATGCAAGAGAGGTAGTCGGGAATGAGAAGGCAAAGGCCAAAACACAGGCAGCTACAAATATAGGAATAATGCTCAGAAATTACTTTTAAGAGAATGCAAGACTTTGCAAAGTGTCTGAGGACCAGAGGGGAATATATACTGTATAGAGGGAGGCAGGTAACAGGGATTGTGAGTGCTGAACCAATGGGAAGAAGAGGAGGATGGAACATGGGTTGTGAGGAATGTTAATTGGATGATTGATTGTGGTGCTAGGGAATGTGAGAGACAGGGTTAAGTATTCAGGTGAGGATGACCTCTGGTGGTGAGCTGATGTAGGGTGAAGTGAAGCTGTGAAGCTGTGAGAGTGCCCCCCACCCCACAATTGACCCCAGCCGGACCAGAGCGGCAGTTGTGGCGGCAAGGATGACGGCCACAAGGCCGAGGGGCTGGAGCAGCAGGATGAGTCCGGTGAAACTCCTCTATCAGGGACGGATCCAAGACATCAGAAGCAGGCACCCAGGAGTGTTCCTCTGGACCGTAACCCTCCCAATAAATCAAGTACTGCAGGCGCCCCTTGTGGTGACGGGAGCGTAGCAGTGACCGAACTGCATACGCAGGACCATCGTCGAAATCCAGAGGAGGAGGAGGAGACGAAGCAGCCACAGACTGAGCAGAGGAATCTGAGGGATCTGAGCTCACTGGTTTCAGCAGGAAGACATGGAATGAAGGTGAGATTCTGTAATGAGGGGGTAACTGCAGACAGTACGTAACAGGATTGATGTGGCGGAGAATGGGAAAAGGCTCAGTTTTCTTGATGGGAGTTTCAGCTTAATGTCCCAGGTGGATAACCAGACCATCTGTCCGGTGATATTGTGTGGCTGGTTGTCGGTGGCAGTCTCTGCCATGACCTTTTGACAGTGGATGGCTTGGTGGAGATGGACATGAGCTGCATTGCACATGGCCATACTACGGTGGAACCAGTCATCTACTGCCAGGATGTTAGTGGGTTCCTCGTCCCAAGGAAACAGGGGTGGTTGGTATCCCAGGACACACTGGAAGGGAGTGATGCCCGAGGAAGACCTGGTCAAGGAGTTTTTGGCGTACTCTGCCCATGGCAGGAATTGGCTCCAATCGGTCTGTGAAGTGCTACAGTAGGAACGTAGGAAGCATCCAATTTCAGGACCTCAACCTTCTCAAGAGCAGTGGGGAGTCCCTTCAGAGGTACGACCTTGCACGCCTTGGAGAACCGATCTATGCCCACCAGGATGGTAGTGTAACCCCAAGAACTGGGGAGATCGGTAACAAAATCAAATGGAAATATGGGACCAGGAATCAGAAGAGGTTCCAGGAGCCTTGCTGGCAGTGTCAGGAGGACTTGGATTGGGTGCAGGTGGAGCAGGCCTTGACAAACTGGGTAACGTCTTGCACCAGGGTGGGCCACCAGAACTTTTTTCGAACCAAGGAAATAATGCGGTGAATCCCTGGATGTACAGAGGCAGGAGTAAAGTGGAACCATCGTAGTAAGTGGAGAGCACATAGAAGAAGGCACATATGTCCTATTAATGGGGCGTGTGGAAGGGGCAGGATCCGAAGCGAGTCCTCTCCGAAGCTGGTCCCAGATGTTCCATCGAATAGGAGCTATGATGCAGGTGGGTGGCAGTATGGGATCCACAAATAATGGTTCATGAGAAGAGTCAAATTGGCAAGAGAGGAAATCTGCCTTTATGTTTTTGTTAAAATGAATTGGAAGCGGGTAAAGAACAGAGCCCGGCGTGCGTGACGGGTGTTGAGACCTTTGGCTGCTTGAATAGATTCTATATTCCGGTGATCTGTCAGCAACAGAAGGGATGTTTGGAACCCTCCAACCAATGTCTCCATTCTTCGAAGGCCAGTTGGACTGCCAGGAGTTCACGGTTTCCATTGTCCTAATTCCTCTCCACCGATGATCGCTTTTGGGAAAAGAAGGCACAGGGATGGAGCTTCGATGGTTGCCCCTGTCACTGTGAAAGCACTGCCCCCCCTCCGGTTTCCAAGGCATCCACTTCCACAATGAAAGAGAGATTGGGATCTGGATGTTTCAGGATCAGGGCAATGGTAAACAGCACATTGAGCTGTGAGAATGCAGCATCAGCAGCTTCCGTCCAGGGTAGACTGCGAACGGATCCCTTTAATAGAGAAGTTAATGGGGAGGCAACCAAACTAAAATTGCAGATGAATTGTTGATAAAAATTTGCAAAACCCAAGATGCACTGTAGTTCTTTGACAGTGCAAGGCTGAGGCTAGTCTGAGACTGGTCTCACCTTCTCTGGATCCATATGAACTCCACTGGCATCAATGATGTATACCAGGAAACCCACGCATTGCCGGTGAAACTCGCATTTTTCAGCTTTGATGGAGAGCCCATTCCATAGCAGACACTGAAGGACCTGTTGCACCTGAGAAATATGTTCAGAGAGAGAAGAGGAATAGACCAAAATGTCATCTATGTAAGCAATGACAAAACAGTGAAGAAATGGTCGCAGTACTTAATTGACAAAAGCCTGGAAGACTGAGGGTGCATTGACCATACCGAAGGGCATGATAAGATACTCATAATGTCCATTATTTGTAATGAATGCAGTCTTCCACTCATCCCCATCTCTTATCTGAATTAAATTATAGGTCAGGGAAGTCAAAGATATGGCCCACCAGTAGGTTTCATCAGGCCTGAGATGTTTAGGGTGAAAAACGTTTGCATACAGTATCAACTATGTGTAATAAGCAAAGTAAGAGGTTTCTATGATATGATGCATTAATTAACACTAGAAGCGCCGACATCTCGACCTACCTACAAGCTCCAAAGCCGGTCTTGGTAACCTATAGCTCGTTAACGGGGAAACTATCGTATAAAAAACTCAGACGTTTTATTCATGAATATGAAATCCAACAATTACATTTACATAGCACAAATAGAGTATTTAAATTGAAATATGACCATAAAACATTAATATTATTGCTATAAATAACATCTGTACACTTTTTTTTCTAAACGCGCACACTGCAAAACATGAATAACGATATAGCCTACAATAAGCAAAAAGCTCAAAAATGGCATACAATAAGGCAATGAAAAAATGCAAATGTAAATATTGGAATAATGCTCAAAAGCAATATTTTATAGTTCAAAAATAACTATTGCATTTATCAAAACATAATTGTACACTAAAGTTCATATACACGGCATTTCCAAAACGAGCTCTCTTCAGTCTCCGTTTCGAATCCATGTTTGTTTGCGGTTAATCACTGTATCCAATCTGAGCTCAATCTAGCAAGTGAAAATGTCATAGCCTCCCTATAGCGCACTGGATTCTATATCTACTGATCACAGGGCAGCTGCATTAACCACAGTATCTGAAGCAGCTATTCTGGACAAATCTATAGTTAATGAATTATTCAGATATTCAAACACAATATGTAATTATTGTTGTTAATAGTTGTATGAAATGCTTTCTGTGGCACTTATAATAGGCAATTTTGTTACACTTCTCTCTTCTACTTTTTGTAATTTTACATTTTGGTGTTTTCATGTGCCAACATGCAATTTCTGATTGATTGGTACAGCTATTCTGGACAGACATTTGGCATTTTATAACTATAACCTTTATTCTTTCAAATGTATAATTAATGAATAACACAGATATTCAAACACAGCATGTAATTATTAATAGTTAACATTAATAGAAAACATGCTTTCTATGGCACTCTGCTATTTGTTGCACTTCTCTCTTCTACTTGAAATGTATTCTTGTCAATGTTGCATAGGAAAATGCTTTCTGTTCAACATGTATTTGTTGCAGTTCTCTCTTTTGCTTTTTGTAATTTTCATGTGCCAAAAATGCATTGATTGGTATCTGTAGGCCTTCTTGAATGATTTCAAATAATAAATCCGCAAGCAGCCTAAATATCCATGTGTAGAGTCAAACTGATATTAGCGAAAAATGATCCGGCCCCCATGAGGTCTCATTTGAACAAATCCGGCCCACTACCTAATATGACTTCTAAAGGTAAGGTGTAAGAAGGGAGTTGGAGTTGTAACATTTTTTAGTCAATGCCCCTTTTTATAGTTATGTGGAAGACAAATGCTGATCTGGAGACAGACAGTCAGGAAGGCTCATCTAAAGTTTTTCTCAACAAAATACTATCATACAGGACATTTCTCCTTAGGTTACTAGGAAACCCAATGATGTCAGTGAGATGCCCCAAACCTTATCACACTCTTCTTGGTTATTTGACCTCTATGACCTTAAAGAAAGTGGTGTTTATTCTAAAACCAGCTACACAGACACTGAACTAAACCTGGCCTACCTGGAGCAATTAACAAAACTGAAATTCACACATGGGTTACACAATCGTGCTGCAACAGTAATACAAAGAAAAAAATTACATCCAGTCAAGGCAGTGTCCCACATCAATAGTTAAAAACAAGCATATTAATTTTAAGATAGTCACCCTAGTGACAATTAGTTCAATTATTTATTCATATTGATGTACTCACAGATAGATTAATATTTAGCTTACTATATTCCACAAGGTAAACGAGAACTATTATTTTAACACATTTTGAGTCATTATTTAATTTAATCCATAGGATCGATGGTACTATTTTGCATGTAACATTGTTACCCAAAACTGTTCAGAAACAGAAAAAAATGTAATTTTAACATTTGGAACATTAGCTATCTTTGATTTGGTGAAAGTTTCAGTGCTGAATATCTGGTCACAAGGATGTTCATTCAACCTTACCTTAGTCAGTTGCTACCATGACTCTAGATAACATGATTCCACATGATGTGGGGCTGTAATTATACACCATGGTGGTAAACCTGTCTGTAAGTTATCAAAAATTACAGAACAGCAGACAAGCAGGGTGTAGGGTTGAATCAGTGTTGAAGTTGTGGGAAGCACTGTAAACATTTTAAATCAAAGGACCTGTCAAACCTTCATATAAAGGAAAAGTCATGTGGGAGACCTTGAAGGTATTAATTTAAAAAGTCAAAAATGTGGACAATACAGAGTCAGATCTTCCCTTGCAGCACCAAGCAAATAACCCTAATGCTTTCTTACTTGAATTCACAGAGGAAGCATCAATGACAGGCAAAGGCAATATTGACAGAACAGGATGGCTTGAAATTGAAAAACCAAGCAAAGACAACAAAGTGAATGTGTTAGCAGAGCTCAAGGCTGTAGGTAGGTCCTTGGTATTGAAAAAAAAAGAAACATAAACAACTAACACAAACATCTTCTTTTATAACAAGGCCTAAGTGTATACATTCCCTGAGGGTTGAAGGTTGAGGGTTGCAAGATTTTTAAAAGGCCTGTTACAAAACATCATAAGGAGGAAGGGAGAGAGGCATAACTGTAAGCAGGATTTACGAAATAGTTATTGGAAAAGGTAATCTTTTATCTATTTTTCAACATAATTTAGGATTTACTATTTAAAAATCATCATATTATTTGAACTGAATAATGTTGTTTATTGCAAAAACACCTACCTGCAGTGCTGCTGCATTGAGAAATAGATGCACATGCAAATCAGGAAAATAATGAGTTATACAATCTTTTAAAAAATGTTTGCAAACTGCCTGCATATTCTACAGTTTGCTTTAGTCTCCTCTCAACCTTGAAATATTTAGAATAACGGATCTAAATATCCATTTGAGGTTAAATTGAACAAATACCCATGTAATATTTACAGGTCACAGTAAAATGGTAATAAAACATTTAAATTACCTTAGACAGGCAAATTGAAACTGATTGTAGTTGTTTGGGAGCAGGATTTAAATGCCCTGGCAAAAGTCTCTCAACACACTTTTTCTTACACTTCCTACCCTCTTCTTTTTCACTTTTATTCTACTATTCTTCAGTTTTCTTCACTGCTATTATATCTAGCAGATTAATAATTGTTCATATTCTTTGTGTAAACAGTAAATAGAGTAGGCAGAGTTGTTCTGTTTATAGAGAAGAACTATGTAGGTATAATCTAAATATATATGTTTTTTATATTTTTATATGTGTTTAGCACAGCATTCAGCATTCCCATTATACAATCTTATTTTGTATGTATGTGCAGAAGTGCAGAAGTATGTGCAGCTCAAGTAAAGTTAGCAAAAATGTGTTTAATATGGTTACACATATAGAGAGGTCTATCCAGGGTTATTATTTGTATTCTTTGAAAATTCCAAGCCAGTTTTGTTAGTTTTGTATCACAATAGTTTGTCCTTGACTTTTATTTACCTGTTATGTGTTAGTGAAAGTAAAATCAATATAAAATATTTATTTCCACCCCTTTGGTGGTGCTGTATTAGCACTAGCACTAACTTTTAAAATCTCCTTAAACGTTTACCATAGTCCTTTGCCACATTTGTCCAGTTTTCTTATAATACTATTGCCATTCTTTCAAGTGTTTTTTTTAAAGACTGTGAAAAAATCTCCAAGGTATTATTAAAACATAAAGATTGTTTAATTAATCATAATATTCATTTTAAAGCATATTCTGAGCATGAAATTAAAACTACACTTTTGATGTAACTACAACAACAGTCCATCTTCACAGGACAATAAAGTTTTGTTGTTATTGTTGTTTTGAAAACATTCTACACGGTGTTACAGGATTCCTTTTGGAAATGAATTTGAGTTAATAAATAATGTAAAAGTGTTATAGTGTTGCAGAACAACAACACAGAAATCACATTTATGTCAAAGATTCTTCAACTTATTCTACAATGTAAATGAAGTTGTCTTTTCCCCTCCAGGCTTTGTAATCATACTTGAAGGCAATCATGAACATTAATCCACATTTTTTGCTTGTTTGCATGGTTGATTTTTAAGAAAAAAAATAAACAAAAAACGACATAAAACTGACTAGAGTTCTTTTCAAATGCCATTTGAATAATGAATGTTGATTTTAGATTACCTTAAATAAGAAACTTGTCTAATTATGAAATCCCATCTTCTTATTGATGCTGATTAGAATATTACTTTTGTAGTGATCACAAATAGGGGAGCAGTGGAGATTGATTTAAGTAATATTCAAATAACACTTGGCCTAATGACATAGTTTGATTGGCCCAGTTATACTAAATCCTTATATATCATGCTTGTGTGAAATTGATCAAATATTGATTTGGACCCCAATAATGTATTTTTATACGAAGGAAGTGAGATGCACACTGGCAACATACATTTTTTACTATCTTGTAATATTTGAAAGCTACTTATTATGTTTAGGTTGATTTCAAAGCCTAAAGCTCAAACTAATAATACAGTATATAGATTAACATTTAAAGGTGCAAATTTACGGACATACAGGAAAAAAAAAGGTTTCACACTTTTAGAAAACTGTCTGGAGGTTACATGAAGAGAAGTGTCGCAGGCAAAACTTGGCTTGACTTATCAAGCATTAATCATAAATCATTAATAAATCATTATCAGTCACAAAGAAGTCTATTAGATCACTGACACTGAAATTTGGTTGATGAAAAATTACATATCTTAGCCAACTGCAATGCATTGTCATAGCATTACTTCTTATTCCTATGCTGACAACAAGGACATATACCTAAAGACTAAACTGGGTACTAATGTAGCTGTTTCTTTGTAACTGCCTTTTCTTTCACTATTTAGATGCACTACATTTTTAAACCCTGCAGTTTATTTGTTTCCTGATTTAATTATCTGCACTTTTTTGTTAATGAGTTCTAGCCCCAGTATTGACACACCCACAGTGGTGGGAATGTTGCCTGGCCACGGGAACACAGACCATTTCTACACCTGAATCAAGAATCATTGTGGACAGATTGCAGTTCAGACCCGGCCACATAGATGAATTGCAAGGTCATGTATTGGCCATGGTTTTTATGTCCATGAAATACAGACATCAGAAGGGGTCATGTGGTCAGAGAGACACACTTAACTACAATGCAGATTAAGTAAAAGCATGCTTTGTAATACATGAGTGAAAATAAGCATGTGATTACCTGCTCATTTACTCCAGTTCAGGCATAGAAAATGGATTGATCTGCTCCCAACATGTAGTGTTCCATCAAGAGAAATAATTACTATGTAACAGCACTTGATTTACTCTTAACATGTAGTGCTCTTTCAAAAGAAAAAATGAAAGTGTAGCATCAATTGATCTCCAGGATTACATCATTAGACCTTCCCAAGATAAATCTCTGTAATTCATGAAATGCATCAGTTCCACAAACCAAGAGAAAGAAAGTACCTTAAAAACAAACCTGTGAAAAATAAATAAAATAGATTTTTACTTGTATGTGATAAATTTAAAGTTAGTCCTAAAATAAGGGAAGAGGGGGTCTGAATATGGTTTAGTCTTGTCTTACGTCTTAACTATATTCAATGTTGTCAAGCACAGTTGTTCCACTAAAATTACATTTTCTTAAAAAGTTGCATTAATTGCTCATATTCATGAAGCTACTCTATAGGCTTTGAGATGTATGAAAGCAGCCATCTGTTTTAACAGAAAAGTTCATTTTGTTATCCAATTTTATTATTGCGTAGATCTGTGGACTTTAAAACCTGGCACCTCATGTGGATTGTGTTTTTAGAAAATCTTTACAAATCCAACTTCCATGGCACACAGCTAAGAAAACACTTGCTTGTCTCTTATAAAAAGAAACAAAAGTGGAACATATGGCTTTCCTGAGATACTGGACTTCCACACCCCAGGTGTATAAACCAAAGCAAATTTAACCTAATTGATTTTCCAAATACTGTGGGATATCATTGTAGTAGGTACAGCTGCTTATGTTTCTAATACTTTAGCTTATGAGATTCCTATTATCATGAAAAGCTATACAGGTGTATATATATATATATATATATATATATATATATATATATATATATATATATATATATATATATATATATATATATATTTATATTTATATTTATACACCTGTATCCTTTAGGTGAGTGTATATATATATATATATATATATATATATACACACACACACACACACACACACAAGTTTTAGGCAGGTGTGAAAAAATGCTAAGTAAGAATGCTTTCAAAAATAGACATGTTAATAGATTATATTTATCAGTTAACTAAATGCAAAGTGAGTGAACAGAAGAAAAATCTACATAAAATCCATATTTGGTGTGACCACCCTTTGCCTTCAAAACAGCATCAATTCCTCTAGGTTCACTTGCACAAAGTCAGGGATTTTGTAGGCATATAGTCAGGTGTATGATTAAATAATTATTAATGATCATCAATTCAATATGTAGGTTGAAACACAATCATTAACTGAAACAGAAACAGCTGTGTAGGAGGAATAAAACTGGGTGAGGAACAGCCAAACTCAGCTAATAAGGTGAGGCTGCTGAAGACAGTTTACTGTCAAAAGTCAGACACCATGGCAAGACTGAGCACAGCAACAAGACACAAGGTAGTTCTACTGCATCAGCAAGGTCTCTCCCAGGCAGACATTTCAAGGCACACAGGGGTTTCCAGATGTGCTGTCCAAGCTCTTTTGAAGAAGCTCAAAGAAACGGGCAACGTTGATGACCGTAGACGCAGTGGTTGGAAACTTACTGCAGCAGATGAAAAACACATCATGCTTACTTCCCTTCACAATCGGAAGATGTCCAGCAGTGCCATCAGCTCAGAATTGGCAGAAAACAGTGGGACCCTGGTACACCCATCTACTGTCTGGAGATGTCTGGTCAGAAGTGGCCTTCACGGAAGACTTGCAGACAAAAAGCCATACCTCCAATGTGGCAACAAGGGCAAGTGACTCAACTATGCATGAAAACACAGGAACTGGGGTGCATAAAAATGGCAGGAGGTGCTCTGGACTGATGAGTATCTGGCTGTAGCAAAAGGCAGTTTGTTCTCTGAAGGGCTGGAGAGCGGTACACAAATAAGTGTCTGCAGGCAACAGTGAAGCATGGTGGAGGTTCCTTGCAAGTTTGGGGCTGCATTTCTGTAAACAGAGTTGGGGATTTGGTCAGAATTAATGGTCTCCTCAATGCTGAGAAGTGCAGGCAGATACTTATCCATCATGCAGAACCATCAGGGAGGCATCTGATTGGCCCCAAATTTATTCTGCAGAATGACAATGACCCCAAACATACAGCAACAGTCATTAAGACCTATCTTCAGCATAAAGAAGAACAAGGTGTCCTGGAAGTGATGGTATGGCCCCCACATCGAGTCTGTCTGAGATTACATGAAGAGAGAGAAGCAACTGAGGCTGCCTAAATCCACACAAGAACTGTGGTTAGTTCTCCAAGATGTTTGGGCCAACCTACCTGCCGAGTTCCTTCAAAAACTGTGTGCAAGTGTACCTAGAAGAACTGATGCTGTTTTGAAGGCAAAGGGTGGTCACACCAAATATGGATTTGATGTAGATTTTTCTTCTGTTCACTCACTTTGCATTTAGTTAATTGATAAATATAATTTATTAACATGTCTATTTTGGAAAGCATTCTTACTTTACAGCATTTTTTCACACCTGCCTTAATCTTCTGCACAAAACTGTATATACATTATTTTTGTAATATGCTTTATCCGGTGCATGATATACATGAATTGTTTATTTACAGTATAAAATACATTACAATGGATGTTCCCAGGGTCTACTTGACATGTGTTACTTTGTTGAGCTCCTGACTCTTTTTGTCTTTGATTGTCTTACTTTTTTGGATGATCTCAGGATTGTATACACACACTGCAGATTAGAGAGATATGACGAACTGTTTTAATGTAATTCAAGCAAGATGTTTTTGCCATATGTTTCTTGCTTTGACTCAGGGTCCATTCATATTTAACACAAAAGAAACTATTTTCTATTATAACGATGAGGATATGTATATACTGCACAAATCTTGTGGAACTCATACAGCAACTGTTACAAATCCAGAATTCCATAAATGTTTTATTGTACTGAGCACAATACACTCCCCTGTGGGGATAATCAGCAGCAAGATTAAGTTGTTTAAGGGACTGTTTCTTCAATATTGTTCTGATAGCTAAAGTAGATCATAAACAATCATGCTAAAATATACAGCTGTTCATCATACATAAAGGTTATTTATTGCAAATTAAGTATTTTGAATTTCTTGGTACCAGTAATAAAACAAAACATGTAATGCATTGTCAGCATGTGTTGCTGTATCGAATAATATAACATTCTACAATGATAATGTCATGGGTCTCATGTAATGCATCTCAATTTTCAATTGCAGAATATGTTAGAATACATAACAGACAATCAAACACCACGGTAGTGAAGGGGATCTTAATTCTGGGCAAAGCTCTAACAATTACTACTAAACAAGTAGCACAAAGAGATTTCTAGTTCAAAATGAAAAGTGCTTAAAATGTGTTTGAAAAATAGAACGGAAATAGATAAAAGGCTGTTGCATCTACCTCAGAAGACTATTTCTAATGGGCTGGCACAGAACATATGGAGTGACATATCAAGTTATGTTTTGAGTGCCGATACAAACTGGTTGTGATTTATTTCTTAGAACTTATAGTATACTCAGAAAATATGTTTTCATATTTTATCTGAACACAGCAGTTAAACATGTTATCAGATTGTTAATTTTAAATCCCTGTAGGTAGTTAGAATATGTAAACATATTTGTAAGTTTTAAAGGTTATTAAATTTGAAAGTATTTCATCTTCTAATAAGTTTTTTACTTGTGATTATCACAACACTGCAGCTCTCAATCCTCAAACCATAGTTTATGATCTTTCAGTTTAAAACACTAGATATCTAACACTGAAGTAAACAACCACCGCCAGACTAAAATCAGTAGTCTTTCTAAAACCTGAATATTGGCAGCCCTGCCAGGAATGGAGATGATGGGGAAATTCACAGCATTCATATGACATGTAGATTTTAATATTTTACAAAACTCCTGAGATCTGTTATGTTGGCTTTGTGTTGAGCAATAGGCATTTTTAAGGTCCTACTCACCAAGGAAAAGTACTGAAGAAGAACACACAATAGCATCTGAAAGCAAACTGGAGTGGGTTTTGTGTATCACCCAATGTCTGTGTATAGAAGAACCCTGGCAGCAAGAAACAGCCTTGTCTCAAATTGCACATTATTCACTGAATTGTAATTCCTTGTCCATCAACCACAGTGGTGATATAACACCAAGCAAGCAAGTACTTGCAGGGTCCTTTCATAGTATTATAAACATTTTATCTCAGGAACCTTCCGCATACATGCATAATTTAAAAAATATATATTTTATGAAGTATTTGTGTGGATTAATTTACAATCTGAGAAATAATATTTATTGTAATATTCTTAATTCTATTATGCTCTAATGGAATCAACCCTTCTGAGTTATATCCAGGTAGCTTGTTTACTTTTGCATTATTGTACTCCAAAGTACTTCCATTTCCCTTAAAAATATATATACTGCAGTCATTCCTTGATGAATGTTGGAGTGGAAAAGACAGGCAGGATTTTTAGACAATTTTTATGTATAATATTAATATTTCCCCTTTTTGACCCATTTTGAAATTGCCAAATAGTGAACTTAACCAATCGCTACTGCTCAAGTTTGTTTATGAGGAATGAGATAGACCAAAGAGAGCGAGAGTGATCAAGACATGACCAGGGGTGACTGTACAGGGGTGCCCTACAACCAAGAAGGGAATCATAAATGACACACAAAGGGCAAGTATTGCTAATATGCCTTCTCCTGCAAGACTAGAGGAGCACATACAGTACAATGCAAAAGTTTTAGGCAGGTCTGAAACAATGCTGTAAAGTAAGAATGCTTTCAAAAATAGACATGTTAATAGATTATATTTATCAATTAACTAAATGCAAAGTGAGTGAACAGAAGAAAAATCTACATCAAATCCATATTTGGTGTGACCACCCTTTGCCTTCAAAACAGCATAAATTCTTCTAGGTACACTTGCACACAGTTTTTGAAGGAACTCGGCAGGTAGGTTGACCCAAACATCTTGGAGAACTAACCACAGTTCTTCTGTGGATTTAGGCAGCCTCAGTTGCTTCTCTCTCCATGTAATCCCAGACAGAATCCAACTCCATTTGCAGAAATGCAGCTCCAGTCAGTTCTGAGCTGATGGCACTGCTGGACATCTTCCGATTGTGAAGGGAAGTAAGCGTGATGTGTCTTTCATCTGCTGCAGTAGGTTTCCTTGGCCGACCACTGCGTCTACAGTCCTCAACGTGGTCACACCAAATATGGATTTGATGTCGATTTTTCTTCTGTTCACTCACTTTGCATTTAGTTAATTGATAAATATAATCTATTAACGTCTATTTTTGAAAGCATTCTTACTATACAGCATTTTTTCACACCTGCCTAAAACTTTTGCACAGTATTGTACTTATTCTTAGAAAGACACACAGATTCGGAAGTAATACATTCCTCCTCAAATTTTCCTGACCTAGTCAGCGGCCTGCACTGGATGTTCCACAATCACAGCAGGATGATCACTGGGTCTCAGTAAAATGGGTCTCTAGAAGCATGAAATCCAAAGCTAGAGCTACAGAGCACCAGTCTCCCATGTGAACCGCAAACAGATTTGAACTCCTCAGCCGCATGGCATTGAGGCTTAATTAGACAAGCTGTCCAGCAATAAAGTTACTACTTAATGGTGGCACTAATGATATAAGATATAGATAATCAGAGATTTTAAAGAGAAACTTTATATCGCTGTGCTAAAAAAAGCAGGAAAAAAACGATATCAGAATCTAATTATCTCTGGCCTTCTACCAACATTACAGAAAGAGGATGAAGCATTTAGCAGGCTGTCCTTTCTGAACAGCTGGTTTGCAAACTGGTGTGCATCAAAGAAGCCTCCCCTGATGGGTTCTCTTACTGACAGAAAACCCATAAATCAGGCCATGTTGGGGGCCTAGCCACCATCTACCACACAGACCTACGCCTGTTCACTAAACCCATAGATATCTACACATCTTTTGAAATTCATCAAATAGAACTCAAGACAACACCACCCTCTACAGCTTCAGCTTTTAATAGGCCTCCAAGCCCCTGTTCTACTTTTATGTCTGAATTTAGCAATCGCCTACCTAATTTGGCCATAAACTATGATAAATGAATAATACTGGGGGACTTTAACATACATGTTCATATTAAAGAGGACTCCCTTACTGTGAGTTTCCTGTCCCTACTGAAGTTTGTTGGCTTTACACAACATGTGTCAGGAACCACACATTACCTAAAATCACAAAATATCACTCCAAAACCAGATCATTGCCTTATTACCTTTGAGCTGCTGGGTGTAGCAACAGACACGCAGGAGCAAAACATAATATCTTGTCACTTAAATCTGTAAATGAGTTATTAAATAACTTCAACAATATGCTCAAGCACTGCTCTATACACAGTAGCCCCATTAAGAAGCTGAGTAATTAAAACAAATAAATGCTCACCATGATTTAATGACCAACTTGCCCACTTAAAACAAAATGCCGTAGATATGAAAGTAAATGCAGAATTACAAAGTTAGATTTCTTCCACATGGCCTGGAATGACATTATAATTACACCCATCCTCTGCTAGGTCTACCCACTACTCTACTCAGAGATGCATAAGAATAACCCATGCTTTCTTTTTAACACAATAGCTAGCTACACTAACCAATCAGCAGGCAGACACTTCAGAGGCCATCCCTCCCACTATCACCTTCGATTACTTTATGGATTATTTCAACAGTAAAGTTACTGGTATTAGAAAACAGATAGAATTGGAAACATACCCAGATATTATAGCTGACACGTTCAGTCCTACTCAGTCCTTGCCTACCTTGGACTAGTGAATCACGAAGAATTAGTATCCTTAATTACTAAAATGAAAACCACTACCTGTAGACCCTATACCTAATAAACTGCTAAAGCATTCTCTGCCATTAATTATCCATCAAATACACAATGTTATCTATACATCTCTATCCTCAGGCACTGTTACTAAATCCTTTATAACTTTCAAATCTTCCCTTCCTGTCTGTTTTAGAGAAAGTAGCTGCTAACCAATTGCAAACTTTTCTTACTACTAATAACGTTTATGAAAAATGCAAATCATGTTTCCACTTCAGCCACAGAAACAGCCCTATGAAAAGTATTAAACAACATGTTTCAGTCTTATGATCTACATTACTGTTATTATTTACTAGACTTAAACTTTTGACACAATTGACCATCAAATCTTGATAGGCTTGTCTCTACTGTCCTGGACTTCTGTCCTGGTTGAAATCATACTTAACAAGCAGATTCCAATAGAAGTTACGTATGGAGTACCACAGGGATCAGTTTTAGGCCCTCTACTTTTTCCATTTTACATGATCCCTTTAGGTGATAGTATTCAACGACATAATGTTAATTTTCACAGCTACACCAATGGTACACAATTATATTTGTCAGTAAACCAAACAATAACATTGGCCAAACAAACACTACTCTGCTGTTTGTCTGAGTCTGTCTTTATGCTCAACTCTGATAAGACAGAAGTCTTAATTTAAAAAACAATCTGACAAAAATCATACACTGACAGAACTGAATAATGACAACTTTGATTTCACCCCTAAGGAGTTAAGCCAACTCATTTGCATTTTACTATCAGCAGCTGAGCATAATTTTCTCTCTTTTTGCTTTTTGTCTTCCAGCAATAGCCCCACTCCAAGGGGTTGACAATGCATCCCTAACCAATGGCTGATGATGTGTTCCACCTACCCCCGAGGGCTATCGAGGGGCCCCCATTCAAGAACCACTTAAAACTTTCTACTCTATCATATAATTATACTGCCTGGAGGGGAGGCAACCATTAGGTACATTTACACTGCCCTTTCTGACCTGGATCGAATGCATCGGTAGCATTTGATCTTGGGAGTGTAAAAGCTTGGCTGGCTCAAGTTCCAGTATGCACTAAGGTAGCATTTGTTTTAAAGGCAGGCAGCGACAAACAGCCTTCTCATAAGTGCAGCAGATAAGAGAACACTTCCCTACTTACTATATTACAAATAAAATATTGTTAAAATTAACACTAAATGGCTTGTCATTTTATTTTAGCAAAAATATATATTTGTATATTTATTTGAAATGCTTTGGTTGTGAAAGTGCATTGGTTTTATTTGTTAAAATAATTCTTAACAAGGTACAATGACAGTTTTTGATATAACAAAACTAATGTAATATATGCATATTATTAAGTTTGGACTTAAGACCCCTGTGGTGGCTGGAAGTTGATCCTGATCAAATGTACCAATGCATTTGATCTGGAGCCAGATTAAATGAAAACTTTGACCCACCTGCTAATAGAAAACTACAGAACTGTACTCAGTTGCGGCTGTATTTTTAGTAAGATGCCACTTTCTTCTAATCAGAAATATAACCGCTATGATGTACAAGTTTGTAGTTTGCTATTAGCGGGTGGGTCAAAGTTTTCATTTAATCTGGCACCTGGTCTGGATCAGTAATGGCAGTGTACATGCGTCTAACAGGCCTAGTGCCTAAGCCGTGAACCCTCAGAGATGTATTTTCTCCTATAACAATCTGGCATCCTATAGTAGTTTTTGTTCCTCTCTCCTCTGAGACTAATGGGTTATTGTATTTGTTTTTTCTTGATTTATTTATGTTTATATTCAGTGTAGAATGTGCTCTGTGGCTACCCTGCAAAGGGCACAAAACACTAAATACAAATTGATGGATTGATTGATTGAAATATCATCCAAATGTATATTTTACAAATGACCCCAGGATGCCTAAAGTCCACTTGTTACACTGAAACTGAATCTGAAACAGCTAGAAATGCTAACAATCTTAACTTGCAAGTGCCCATGGAGCCACAGATGTTGTTGTGTATGCAGACTACACCTAACGTTAGTATTCTGAACAATTGAATGCTGTCCCTTAAAGCATACAATACTTTATCAAGAATTAAAGACTAGCTCAACCCAGGCTATAAGATTCATTCTGCACAGGTCTAATGGCTTCTGCTAAATAAGTGACTTGGGAGCAACTAAGAGGAGGAATTTTGGAGGCAGACTTTGAATGGGAAAACAGCCAATTAAAGAAAATATACCATACTCTCAATTTCTGAAAGCCATGCGTGGTTTGCTGTTAAAGTTCAAATACTTTTGATTATTATTTTAATTTCACCCTGATACAATAATTATTTCCACTATGTACAGCATCTGTTTTTAAATAAAGAATACAATAAACTACTTTTGTTGTGCAGGGCTACAAGTGATGTAAAACAACTTTAAAACCTAACATGCCAAGAAATTATTATGGTGGCAGAAACATACTAAATGCTAAAAAAATTAGGCTATTAAAAAAAACTTAATTACTTTCCCTGCAGCAACTCCAGTTGTATTGCTGTTTATATGGATTTTATAATGAAATACTGTCAGGATCACTGAAAAAAATCATGATTACAGTATATACCCTTGACTTCTTAATACACAATTAATCAATCTGAACAAAAACCTTTACTCTTTAAGAATACATCGGTATAGAAATCTGTACTGAAATATTTTTTTCTCTCACTATTGGCTAGATCCAGGCCAATCAATTAACAAAAAAAAAAGTTTATTTTCTCTCAAGTTCAAGAAACTTTTGATGTTGTGTGGGGTTTTCTCAGCAATCTTCAATTAGGAGGTTCAGTGTCAAATCAACTATTTTATATTAGACCTCACCTGATAACTGTGCTTTAGAAATGTCACTAAGCTCTCTTTCTAATTATTTAAGATGACATCCAAGTGTAATATCCAGGCTTCTTTATGTGCAATACATCTATCTGAGAAGACATTTAGTAATTGAAGGATTAAGAAAAAATGTAATACATTCAAATGATTTCAAGCCTTGGTAAGCTGTGAAAGTAATATATAATATATAAACTTAGCAAAGAATTTTTAAAAAGTGTTATAATTGCAAAGGTCTAATTGAAAAAGCTTAGCAACTCAAAAAGCTTAGTAGCCTTACTGAAAATGCAGCAATTTAAAAGAAAAAATTAACTGCATATTTGTATAAGCACTGTAACATGACTGTGCAAACATCAAAACATCACTTTATGCTGAAATGCATTAGCACAAAATAAAGCATACTTTTTTAACAACTTTAAATACAATCACTGTTCTATCAGTCATCAATCAAATACTGGTCAGAACCACAGTGTTTCCATTTTGCCATACAAAATGCCCCAGTGTTTCCATACATGTTCTTGCTGGCTTATAATAATAATAATAATAATAATAATAATAATAATAATAATAATAATAATAATAATAATAATAATAATAATAATTATAATAATAATAATATTTATTATTATTATTATTATTATTATTATTATTATTATTATTATTATTATTATTATTATTATAAGCCAGCAAGAACATGTATCAAATCAGTGATCTAGTTTCAATCCACAACTTAATGGAATCATACAATATAATTATAAGTACACAGGCATCACACAGAAGTGCGGAGCTCATCCAAAACACTATTGGTGATGGAGAAAAGTGTTTCACTTTAGAAATACCAATTGCATGTGGAAGGCAGATATTTGGAGGTCAGTGACATTGTGAAGTAATCCAATTTGTACTCCTAGCTAAGTGGAATTATTGTGCTTCCAAAAAAGAATCCAAAATCAGTGATACATAAGTGGTCATATTGAAAGTTGGCATAATACCCTCAACAAGATGTGGGCAACCCAGGACCCGGAGAACCACACTCCTACAAGTTTTGAAGGCCTCTTTACAATTCCACCTTGCTTATGCAGTGTGTGTGGTAAGATCCCTACTTGGATTCAAACTGCCATCTTGGGCTTACCTCTGAGCACCACCTGGTCTTCATTGCCCTAACAGAGTGACAAACGCTCAATGCCAGAAGACTGGTCCCCTCTGCAGGTGCAATGCATGTAGTCACTCCCCCACAGGCACCTTACTAAATGTCCTACATGATCTAAATAAACTCTCAATTCTGTGTATGGTTTCCAGACCTCCTGCTTTCAGCTTATCTATCAGACAGCTCTCTGATCAGTATGCAGAGCTTCTAATCCACTTCCACTCCATTGTATGACTTTATCAATGCCTTAATTATTTAGTCATCAATCAATGAAATAATTTGTAACAAGGGCTTGTAACATGGTGATTAGAGCTGTTGTATAGAAAATGTTTTATTTCTCAATTCTGCTCCTGAAGTACTTCTGTGTCAGCTGGTTTACATTCCACCTGCGTTCCCAGTTACTTAATCGAACTAATAATTTGCTTAATTAGACCTTTATATTTGTTTTTAAGTTCTTAGATGCTTTGAGGTTTCAAGGTTCTTGTAATAAGTAACTTGAAATCACCAACTAATTACACAGATTATTTGTTCAATTAAGTGAGAGCTCAGTTGGAATAACAAACCAGAGACAGAGTCGTGCAGGACTAAAACTGGAAAACCCTATTTTAGAGTATTGCTATACATTTGCTCGCCTTGGAGTGGAGCCAGAAGTTCTGATCCCCTATTCGAGGGAGTTCTGTTATTGTAGTATGAGGAGAAAATGCTGTTTTAAATACTGCACAGCAAACACAAAAGACCATGGATAACTTAACATTGTGCATTTAAAGTAAGAGAATAATTACTTGACTATAAATTAATATTAAATACACTGAAAGCAAGATAGTCAAGGAGAAATTAATTAAATTCAAATGCATGAACTTTCTCTAACCCATGTTAAATGGCTAAATAGAACTAGCTAGAGCAAAGCTATCAAATATATTCTGTATACAATATGAATAATTAGTTTAAACAGAAAAATTAAAATTAAGAAGCACTAAATATATTGTTAGTAAACTGTGAAAGAAAGGTTTTGTGAATAAGAGTATTTTTTACGTTTTAGATTCAATGTCAAATATTCTGGTTTTATAAAATTAGAATATCACCAGTTTTATCACATTATTGAATTTGTTCTGTTCATGTGCACTAACCTATGACAATTAATTATGTTATCTTCCATTAAGGAAAAGGGAATTAAAGGTATACAAAACACACCAAAGTCAACTTTAAAATCTCATGGTAAAACAAGCTCAGCTATTTTAAAAACACATGAAAGTCATTGAGAGACTAAAGTAATCTCCATTGTAGCTGTGAACATGACTGGACAGGACTGAGCTCCACTTACAGACACCCCTTATTTACAAAACAAATTGCGACGGTTGATAGGACTGCTTCAAAAACAAGTAAAGCTTGGTGGACAACTATTACAGATGAAATTCTGCATTCAAACTTATGTATTGCATTGGCAAAGTGTTTGGTGCCACATAATTTTAGCTGTTACATACTCTAAGATGTTCATAGTCTGCAACAATGTTTTATGGTTGTACAAAGCCTGGTGTGGCTATTTGCAGTTATTAGTCTGTGATTAGACACAAACCTGTAAACCTTTGAAATGAAACTCTTTGCAAATAATTAGTGTGCACATCTAGGAATGAATTTAGTTTGATTTGGAGAAACTTTATGTAAATTTGAGTTTCTGACTTTAGAAAATGAGCAATCCCAATCAGAGATTAAATTGAATGCTTAAGGGTGGAAATAAAATAAAGTATGCAGCAGGAGCTGAGAAAACATGAAAAATCAGTAATGGAGAATTTCAAGGTTAAGGAATATCTTTTAGTATGGAATGGGAGGAATTAATCTGCCGCATTTCACCATGTTTCTTTCATAAATAACATTTTACCAGCTGCTAAATAATTTTTCATATGTGTAGCCTGCAAATATTAAATAATGCTGTAAGTGTGTGTATTTTATTTGTATTATTGTATTTTTTGTATTTTTTCCTTCTATGTCAAGGCCAATGCACAAAACAATACCTTTGTGGTTTAAGTATTTAAATTACAGGGTTATGCAAAATATGTGACTATGTTCCTCGGTGATAAGAAGTCAAACTGGCATTTTGTGGTCTCCAAATGTAACATTTATTCCCCCCTTTGATATATTAAATCTAAATAATGTATGAAGTAATACATTCACAAACCACAACATCTTTATCAAAGTGTAACAATAAAGATGTTCATTTTTAAAATAAGGTTTATTGGTTTATTCATTATCCTGTCCTTGTTTGTCTATTACTGTACTTTAGTGTTTTCTGGTACTTGAAACTGAGGAAGCTTGAGATAACCCATCCCTATGTAGTGTTTAATTCCAAGAGCTTTAGCCAAGCTTTTAACATATGCACATGGTTTAAGATTATCATTGCTAATCTATGTTTAATATCCTAATCTCTATCATCTTGCTAAAATATGTATAACTATCTGTATGTGATCACGTGGCACTAATGGGAATGCAGTAGTATACAGATTATATTTTACTTACACAAAAATATTCAGAGGACAATTGTACTCCATGTGATTTGTTTAATAATAATAATAATAATAATAATAATAATAATAATAATAATAATAATATATACACTCACCTAAAGGATTATTAGGAACACCATACTAATACTGTGTTTGACCCCCTTTCGCCTTCAGAACTGCCTTAATTCTACGTGGCATTGATTCAACAAGGTGCTGAAAGCATTCTTTAGAAATGTTGGCCCGTATTGATAGGATAGCATCTTGCAGTTGATGGAGATTTTTGGGATGCACATCCAGGGCACGAAGCTCCCGTTCCACCACATCCCAAAGATGCTCTATTGGGTTGAGATCTGGTGACTGTGGGGGCCAGTTTAGTACAGTGAACTCATTTTCATGTTCAAGAAACCAATTTGAAATGATTCGACCTTTGTGACATGGTGAATTATCCTGCTGGAAGTAGCCATCAGAGGATGGGTACATGGTGGTCATAAAGGGATGGACATGGTCAGAAACAATGCTCAGGTAGGCCGTGGCATTTAAACGATGCCCAATTGGCACTAAGGGGCCTAAAGTGTGCCAAGAAAACATCCCCCACACCATTACACCACAACCACCAGCCTGCACAGTGGTAACAAGGCATGATGGATCCATGTTCTCATTCTGTTTATGCCAAATTCTGACTCTACCATCTGAATGTCTCAACAGAAATCGAGACTCATCAGACCAGGCAACATTTTTCCAGTCTTCAACGGTCCAATTTTGGTGAGCTTGTGCAAATTGTAGCCTCTTTTTCCTATTTGTAGTGGAGATGAGTGGTACCCGGTGGGGTCTTCTGCTGTTGTAGCCCATCCGCCTCAAGGTTGTATGTGTTGTGGCTTCACAAATGCTTTGCTGCATACCTCGGTTGTAACGAGTGGTTATTTCAGTCAAAGTTGCTCTTCTATCAGCTTGAATCAGTCGGCCTATTCTCCTCTGACCTCTAGCATCAACAAGGCATTTTCGCCCACAGGACTAGCGCATACTGGATATTTTTCCCTTTTCACACCATTCTTTGTAAACCCTAGAAATGGTTGTGCGTGAAAATCCCAGTAACTGAACAGATTGTGAATTACTCAGACCGGCCCGTCTGGCACCAACAACCATGCCACGCTCAAAATTGCTTAAATCACCTTTCTTTCCCATTCAAACATTCAGTTTGGAGTTCAGGAGATTGTCTTGACCAGGACCACACCCCTAAATGCATTGAAGCAACTGCCATGTGATTGGTTGATTAGAAAATTGCATTAATGAGAAATTGAACAGGTGTTCCTAATAATCCTTTAGGTGAGTATATATATATATATATATATATATATATATATATATACTGATCAGCCATAACATTATGACCACCTGCCTAATATTGTGTAGGTCCCCCTTTTGCCGCAAAAACAGCCCTGACCCGTCGAGGCATGGACTCCACTAGACCTCTGAAGGTGTGCTGTGGTATCTGGCACCAAGACGTTAGCAGCAGATCCTTTAAGTCCTGGAAGTTGCGAGGTGGGGCCTCCATGGATCGGACTTGTTTGTCCAGCACATCCCACAGATGCTCGATTGTATTGAGATCTGGGGAATTTGGAGGCCAAGTCAACACCTTGAACTCGTGATTCATCAGACCAGGCCACCTTCTTCCATTGCTCCGTGGTCCAGTTCTGATGCTCACGTGCCCATTGTAGGTGCTTTCGGCAGTGGACAGGGGTCAGCATGGGCACCCTGACTGGTCTGCGGCTATGCAGCCCCATACGCAACAAACTGAGATGCACTGTGTGTTCTGACACCTTTCTATCAGAAGCAGCATTAACTTTTTCAGCAATTTGAGCTATAGTAGCTCGTCTGTTGGATCAGACCACACGGGACAGCCTTCACTGGCATCAATGAGCCTTGGCCGCCCATGACCCTGTCGCCAGTTCACCGCTTTTCCTTCCTTGGACCACTTTTGATAGGTACTGACCACTGCAGACCAGGAACACCCCACAAGAGCTGCAGTTTTGGAGATGCTCTGACCCAGTCGTCTAGCCATCACAATTTGGCCCTTGTCAAAGTTGCTCAGATCCTTACGCTTGCCCATTTTTCCTGCTTCTAACACATCAACTTTGAGCACAAAATGTTCACTTGCTGCCTAATATATCCCACTCACTGACAGGTACCATGATAACGAGATTATCAGTGTTATTCACTTCACCTGTCAGTGGTCATAATGTTATGGCTGATCGATGTATATATATCTATTTCAGATTATGTTGAATGAACTTCCTGAATGAATACCAGTGTTCTGGTCTATTTGTGGAGTAACTATAGGACTATACATATATACTATGCATACAGTTGTTACTGTTGTAAATGAGGATTTTACTAATTAATTCATTCTGTAATCTACTGATATGATCTTTGAATCAAGATTCATAGTTGATTCAGCAACATCAATATATATGTTTTATAAATCCTTATTGAATAACAAGAGCTACACTGAAATTTCCATTACTTTATAAAACTAGACCAACATATAATGTTCTTGCACTTGAACCCCAATTCAATTCCAGCAGACATGAGGAAAAAAAAACAGATTTCCGAAAACATTATTTTAACAGTGAAAGAACACTGCCTCATCTCGTAGTGCCACAGTTCACTTTCAACAGCAACTACCGAGGTTCCTAGACTGGTTTTGGAGACTATTGTACTATTAAACAATCATGTTATTGTTGCTTCATAGTAAAACAAATCCTTTTATGAAATGCTCTCATAGTATGTAACAACAAAGTTTTAACTTAAAATCAATAAAAGAGAATTAATAATAATAAGTTATAATCGACTTTCAAGTTGGAAGCACTGCTCAAGGGGGAGGGGTTTCTGTGCACTTCTGTAGAAACCCATTTGAAAATCACTCTATCAAACCTGCCATTGGCCCCTGCGGACGTCCCTCAGAACAGGTCCTTTCGAACTTCCTGTTCTATAAAACGTGACGTCTGCCCAGGTTTGTCCTCTTTTGCCATTTCGCTAGACCCGAGAACGTGAGCTCTCTGTGTCTTGTCTGTGCACTAGACCTTATTATTATTATTACCACTGTTTCCATTGGTTGGGTTCAAGTCTGTGTTGTTTGTTATTAGTGTGTGTTTCAGTTTAGTTTTTAAATACAGCACTTTTAAAAATAGTAGTCGTGTTTATGTAGTGCCTTATATAATCTGACTGCTTGCTGTGTTAGTTTTTTGCCACAGGGCTTTTTCCACAGCAGGAGCGCTAGCAGCGGCAGTAAAATCCGAGGCCCGGCTGCCCGGTCTGAGCCTCGGTGTGTCATAAAAGATCTCGCCCGTGTGATGGGCTTGCGCCCGCACTACAGCCCACAGCTGCGGCTATAGGAGATATCGCTCTCTGAGCTCATTGAGAAAGAGCTCTGCTACGCCTCCTTGTCCATGTGTGCAGGCCTCGGTTTTAGATCCCGCTACTACCATCAGTCACCTGGTGTCCCCGGAAACCCCGGCACACACGGTGTGGTTAAGCCTACGGGCCTACGCAGCACTTGTATCCGGCACCTAGTGCTTGGAATATACAGTATTCTGTCCGGCAACAAGGTTGCATCTAGTTGGTGTTGCACTGCTCCCGTGTCCATAAACATTGTCGGGTGGAGATGCACTTACAGCTGCGAGCCTGCTAGACGCTCCACTTGATATGGCAGCGTTTCAGTTTTTGTGTGCCCCCTAGTGCAAACACTGACCGGTGCCCCCACTGCACTGATGCCTCCACCCGCTTGTGATACAGCAATTGTGGAGCCGATTTGGCAAAGCGGAAGTGGATCTCCTTGCCTCGGCAGAGTCCACCCACTGCCCAATATGGCACGTGTGGTATCCTTTACGTGTTCACACCGCTCCCCTTTCTCCCGGTGGTCCTGGAGAAGGTCAGGAGACGAGTGACAGTTCTGCTGACAGTGCAGGCATCTGACCTGTATCCCGCTATGTATATATACGTTCTAGCCTGTATAGAATGGAGCTCAATGCTGCTGCTCCCAGCTGAGTTGTTCGCTGCCTCGCTGTGTACATAGTTCCTTGGTCAGCAGCTCTGTGGCCCGCTCTGGCTGTGTGCCATATAGCAAGAGGCCACTGCTGCTGTCCTCAGTGGTAAGCACTTGAGTGGGGCTGAGTGGTTCCTGCGCCCCGTGGTGGTATATAGTTCATTTGTATGACATTTTAAGTTGTCAGCACAGTGGAGCTCTCTGCTCTGTACTGTTCAGTTGAGTAGGATGCTCCTGTGCTGCACGGAGGCAGAATGAATGTTCCTGCTGCGATATATATTTCTGTTTTCAGTTCGGCTACTCTGTTGACTAGCCGGCTATGTATTATGTTGTGTTTCATTGGGTCTGTGGCCCCGCTCCTATTGGATCAGGGGTCCACTACCATGATAATGCGCGGAGGCAGCACAACTTGCTTGATTGCCCACGCCAAATATTGTGCAAGTAGATTACGGCCATGCTCCTAGCTGCACTAGTAGAGCAGATGGCCTTGCTATTGTAAGTGGAGGGCGTAAGAGTTGACCTCTGTAGCCCCGCCTTGTATATGCTAATTCTAGACAGTTCCCAGTAAGAGCATGACTGGGCGGCCAAGGTGCAGCCCTACGGGGCCCCTGAGGTTACTGTCTGGAGTTGTGTTGCTGACGCCCCTAGCCCCTACCTCAGGACAGGCTCTCTTATCAGCTCGCTGCCTCCTCCCTTGCGACAGTTTGGTTATACAGTAACCCCTTGCATTCGCAACCTATTGACTTTGACTTTTGAAATTATATGACTATATGACTTTTTTTAACATCAATCTGAAACCCCGTATTTCACACTAAAGATCGCAAAATAAATCAATAAAACAAAAATGTAAACTGACTTACCAAAAAAGGCTATAACATTCAAATGCTGGTTTGTAGTTTTCCTTTTAATGAGTAGCTACTGTATGTATAATCAATGGATGTGTGCAGGTGGTGGGGTGAACTCAAAGCTGTTTCTGGCAGACTGTAATGATGCCACTTAATAATGCAAACTCTGAAGATGAACTTCGTAAAGGTATTTCCGGTGAGGACTCATGGGATTTTTTTCTCTCTCTTTGTCATTCAAAGAAAAAATATCCTGACAGGATAAAGTAATGATACCCTAAAGGCCCATAGTAATGGAAAATAAAAATGTAATCTTATTATTATTATTTTTTTACTGTATGCATACCGGTGTACCAGCATACTGTGCCAATCAACTGCTTGCAAGACGGGGAAACAACATTCTGTATCATAATAACAAATTAATCTAAAAGTTCTGAATAACAACCATATGACCTAACCTGTACAACACACAGCAGCATGGCATGATAGATTCAGTTGACCAATTCGATTGTAGCAAAACTTTGGGCAAATCCAAAACGGTCAACTAAGGAGGTGTCTCTCCCATCACATCGCTGTAATATATTTACATGTATCAACTAATGACACCAGCAGAGAGCGTGAGTGTGATAGACAACCGACAATGGAAAACACATATATATATATATATATATATATATATATATATAATACATTTAATATCAAAAAGATCTCGAGCTGAAGAAAAAAGATCCAGTCCTAGCAACGCCTCTGTTTCCGATTATGCTGTGGATATTTGCATTTGTTTATTCATATGAAACATTTCAGGCAGCCATTTGCCTATTCACAATGTGATAATAGCACAAGCTGTTCTTTACATTAGAATCTCCTCTGTTTTTGCTATGCTCTCTTTGGTCTGCAGTGTCACAGATTACTTTATTAGACAAACACTCAGATCGGGGGAGAGGTCTGGTGACAGGAATAACAAATTGCCCAGGGCCTTGTTAAACTGGACGATCCACAGCTTAGAGAGAATTAGCGGCAGCTCATGGCAAAAAGAGCTTGGAAGGCTGGCAGTGATACGTGAGCTCAGATATTGTGCAAATTCAGGATTAAGCTCTGAACAGACACACAATTATATTCTGGCGAAGATTGCTTGAACAACCCAGTACAGTGCTTTATGACTCTTCTCTGAACCAGTCTCACTATTATTATTTTTGAATAGGTATTTTTGTAGCAATCTGTGTACTTTTCTATCAAGGAATTGGCCAAATCTGGACCGCCAGATGCCTAGTTGGAGCTCTTCCTAGTTATTAGCCAATAGGATGTTACATATTTTATGTAATATGGGATGTCCTATATAGAGCTAGTATTCCCGTTAGATAATTAGTTGTTTGCTCACAGATTCCTGGTTCTGACATATTAATACACGTTCTGGACTGGGGCAAGAGCGTCACTTTGTACCAGTGGTGGTTCTAGCTTGTTGGTTGTCACCTTGGTGGTATGCACACTGGTTTTATATTATTCTTAACGATTTCACACAAACCAGAAAAAAATGCAACAATCTGTCTGTGAAACTATATATTCACAGTAATATGAATTAATTGTGTTTATTTGGTAGTATTTCGTAGTGTGACTGATTTTACTAATTGAATTAGTACTGTACAAAGTTAGAGGTGTGCTATGTGATAGATTCCCCCGCTCCCCCTACAAGTGGGGAGACCCGAGGTCAACCTACCCCCAGCCCCCTCCCCATCTCGTACTTCTGAGTGGTAGACCTTCCCAGCCTGCCTAGCTCACAAACTAGAATCAGGGCGCCCACTCGGACAAGGTTAATGGACCCCCAGTCCCACACGGTGACTTGATATCATTGACATGATGTGCAAATGAGCGAAAGAAAACCGATCGCGCAAATGTCACCATTCCGCATTGTTTTGTTTGGGCGCCCTGAGCCGCCCCCTGCAAGTTGCCACCCTGTGCGGCTGCCCATGTCGCCTATACCTAAATCTGCCGCCGCTTTGTACTAGTAAAAAAAAAGGTATTCGGTTTCGTGATTTCTATAATTAAACATCTAAGCTGCGGATCATTGGTCATGTGGACATTGTGATAAATCACGGAATGTCAAGACAAACGGAGAAAGTTGTGTGTAACTCTGCTTTATTGCTGTACTCTCTCTCTCATAGCATGCAGCACAGCTCAGCCAATGTGTGTATAACCTTCTCTCTAGTACGTCGCCTTTTTCTGACGTAAGGCTCGTCTTACTTATAAAGTTGCCGGGAACAGCTTAGGACACTGTCGTGCATATTACCATAGTAACTAATACTATGACATAGCCCCTTCTTTTTTTTTGTTTAACTTTCCCCCCTTGAAAAGTAAACATATACATCAAGAACATAGTTAAATGTCCATCAACAGAACTAATCAACATTCAGATCAGCATTTCACAGTGTGTTACATTCTGGAACTCTTTTAACATTTAACAATTCACACCATCTTCATTCTCCCAGTTTCCCTTTTCCCAAAGGCCATAAGAATATGTGAGGTCACAGACACTCACAAGTCCCATTTAACAACTGGTTTAATGATCCGTCCAGACTTGGTCTGTAACAGTTTTCCAGCACCAGCATGTGTGCTGACACAGGGGGTGTGTGAAGCAGTCCCAAGCCCAACAGTGTTATCTGGCTCTGGACAGGAGTCCTTGCCAATGGGTGAGATGGGCGCTGTGCTCCCAGCTGGCTCTGGAGTGGGCACCTCCTGGAGATGGCGTCAGTTGCGCCGAAACGTCGCCCCCTGCTGCATCTCAATGAGGTAGGACCGTGGCAGGAGCTGTCCAGGATTTCTGGTGGTCCAGCTTGGTGAGAACTCGACTACCTGGCTGCAGGGAAGGTAGGGATTATACTCCATGACGTCGGTTATAGAAAGCTTTTCAGCCTCATCTTTCCACTTGATCCGTTGCTTATCAGGCCATGAGGGTTGTAGCTTTCTGTTGAGGGTAGGAAATGTCGTCCTGATCTTCCGGCCCATTAGGAGTTCAGCTGGGCTGGCTCCCGTGGTGCTGCTTGGAGTTGACCTATAACACATGAGTGCAATGAGAGGGTCCTTCTGCTTCAGGATTCTCTTTGCAGTCTGCACGGCCCTTTCTGCATGACCATTTCCTTTTGCGTTATGCGGGCTTGATGTGATATGTTGGAAGTCGAGCTCACGAGCTAGGTCTTGAAACTCAGCACTTGAGAACTGCGGTCTGTTGTCACTAACAACCACGTCCAGTATACTGTACCGGGCACACGTTGCTTTCAGCTTCAGAGCTACCTGAGCGCTGGTTGTTGTTGTCATATGTAGTATCTCTATGTACCTAGAGTAATAGTCTGAGATAACTAAATAGTTATTTTTGTTATGTTCACACAGGTCTAAAGCCATGGTCTGTCAGGGAGCAGGGTTGAAATCAATGGCTCCTTTTACTGTGTTCTTCTCTGCTCACAACAAAACTGACATGACAAGACCTTGTGTTTTATCTGTGAGGAAATGCCCAGCCACCAGACAGAGGCATTTGCCCTCTCTCGACATTTTGTGAGACCTTGATGTCCTTCGTGAATTCTATCAACAATGTCAGCCCACAATGTCTCTGGTATCACTATGCGGCTTCCTCTGGTAACCAGTCCTTTATACTCACTTATAGTTCACTTTTCACTGGGAAATACCCTCTTACCTGGGACTTTACTCACGTGTTTGGGCCACCCAGACCTGATGTATTTGATCACCGTCTGTAGCCTCTCATCTACTGCTGTGGCTGCCCGGATGCTGTCCATCTTCTGTGGCGTAGCTGGCATATTGTCGAAGACAGCTCTGATGTAGCACTCCACATCTGTGTGTGTGTCCCTGTTGTTCTCAATGTGGCTCAAAGGGCTCCTTGACAGCCACTGGTTTAAACCTCATGAGCCACATGACAAGTCTCTGGCATCTAAGTGGTATGTTGTCTAGGTCCTTGCTGTTCATTAGCGGGACCAAAGGTTTGTGATCAGTCACTAGTCTAAAACTCTCCAGGCCGTAAAGGTATTTCTCGAACCTCTCACAGACCCAGCCACTTGCCAAACACTCCTTTTCGATCTGCGCGTACCTGGTTTCTGCGTCGGTCAGTCTCCTAGAGGAATACGCTACTAGCTTCCAGTCATCTCCATGGAGCTGCAGAAGCACGCCACCAATCCCGTAGCTGCTCGTGTCTGCTGAGACTGCGGTGGGTCTGTTGACGTCGTAGAATGTCATCAGGAGTTCTTTAAGTCGCTCGAATGCTGTCTGCTGCGCTGGCCCCCAGGTCCATGCTGTCTTGGATCTTAACAACTCATACATTGGCTGGCCCTCTGTGGACAGGTTCGGTACGTATTTACCTATATAGTTCACCATGCCAAGGACTCGTTTCAAATCCTGCATGTTCTCTGGTGTGGCAAGCTCTCTAATAGCCTCCACTTTGGCTGGGTCTGGCCGCACGCCAGAAGCATCGATCACATGTCCCAAGAAATGTAGCTGCTTCTGCCTCAGCACACACTTTTCCTTGTTAAGCTTAAGTCCAGCAGACTCGAATCTCTCCAGGACCTTCTGAAGATGGAGGTCATGTTCTTCCATGCCCCTTCCGTACACAACTATATCATCCATGTACACCGCTACTCCTTGCAGACCATGTAGTGTCTCTATCATTTTCCTTTGGAAAATCTCTGGTGCGCTCGTTATTCCAAACGGTATGCACCGGAATCAGTATCTGGCGAATGGAGTGATGAATGTTGTCAACCTGGTGCTGTCGCTGTGCAATGGAATCTGGAAGAAACACGATGCTGCGTCAAGGCTAGAGAACACTGTTGTTCCACTCAGTTTGGCTATGATCTCCTCTGGAGTAGGCAAGATGAACCTCTCTCTCTTGACCTCTTCATTCAGTTTCTTTAGATCCACACATATACGCAACTTTCCTGTCTTTTTCAGGACGGGCACCATGGGGGCACACCAATCTGTTGGCTCAGTTACCTCCTCTATGATGCCATTCTCCTCCATCCGACGTAGCTCCTCTCTGACTTTATGCATCAGCGGTATTGGGACTCTGCACGCTGTGTGCACTGCATATGGCATGGCATTGTCCTTCAGCTGTATCCTTACAGGCTCTGTCTTGAGCATGCCATGCTCTCCAAATGCTTTGAGGACCTCCTCGATGCGTTTCAAAAGGCCCATCTCTGCTGCAGTGGAACAGCTGAGTAAGTTGTTGATGCGCTTTCCTCTGATGACATACATTGGGAACGAGTATGACTTGTCCTTGTATGTAGTGTTCACTTGAAATTGACCTTAACAATCCAATTGACCCCCTGGGCTGCATAGTGAGATTCTGGTCTGCTTTAGTTCCCTCTCTGGAATTAGCTAATTGAAAGTCTCTTCACACATAACACTAGCATCTGCTCCAGTATCAATCTTGAATTTCACTGCCGTAGCGCCAATAAGAAGTTGCACTGTCCATTGTTCATCACTCGTGTTTGCATTTACTGATCCCAAAAAGTATGTATTCCTCTCATCAGTCTCTGTAACTTCACTCACCAATTTGCTTTTGCACATTCTTTCCCAATGTCTGATTTTTATAATGCAGTTCTTCATGTAGTTGCTTTATACTCATCTCTATGTTACTTCACAGTGTTGTATCATGATGTATTCTGCAGATGAATATCTACAAATAAATGGATCAGAGAACAAATAAAAGTATGTGACATCATTAAAAGAGTGAAAATATTAAATTGGTAATGGTCCAGAAACATTGCAAGAAGAAAAGACCAAAGATGAACAAAATAAACTATGGAATGAATCCCAAGAGGTGAAATCATACCTAAAAGACTACATAAAATATGGGAAGATTAAATAAGAAGACATGATGCTGCAACTTGGAAAAGGAGACGCTGTACATATATATTTATAATATATAAGTGTGTATATAGTAATAGAAGATGTGCTGTAATCAATGTGATTGTCAGACTCTTCGTGGCCAGGGGAATGAATCCAGGTGCGGAGGTGAAAGAGGAAGGACTAGCAAGGGTCTGGAGACGGCAAAACAGTACAACAAAGGTGAGGCAAGAATCAAAGTTGTGGGGACAGGCAGAGAGTCGTGGGATCAAGCAAACAACACAGAGTAGAGAATCCGAAGAACTTAGAGCAGAAGGTATGTCAGGAACACAATAACATCAGTCAGCCAAAATGCTCAGAACTGCAGCTATGGAGGGTAGGCAAGACATTGCAAAGAGCAAAGGAAAAAAGGGGTATATATAAAGGGAACAGGTGAAGCAAGGAAATGAGACAGGTGTGCTAATGAGCCAGAGAAACAGAGGACAGGTGTGCTAATTGATTGGGGAACAAGGATCAATAAACCAATAATAGGGGAAACTAAACAAAGGGCCAGGAGAAAAAGACAAATTGGGAGAAAGAGTGACATCTGGAGTGAACTTCATGTGGGAAACATGACAGTTATGCACTATTTCAGTGTGTGGATGCACAGATAAGGGGGTATAGTATAATAATAAATGTGCACCCGAAGTTAGCCGAGAGTCTTGGCACTGAGGATATTGCAGTGGTGCTAACACAGTCACTCACGGAGGCACTGAGCTACAGACAGAGTTGCCTGGAATGTTCTGAATGTACCGACACCAATGGGATCAAGAGGATTATTAGGATTATAATATTATACTGTATGAAATGTCTTGTATTATACAGGTTTATATGTATATATTACAAAAAATAATGAATAAAATAACGTGATTGTATAGTTTTTAAATAATAATCGTTTAAATCTTTATTTTGGATGGAAATTCTTGGAATTTTACAGGAGGATTCTAATTTTTTCCTGGGTTCAAAAAGGTTTTATAATGTTCTAATCACACTCAATTAATACATTTTGTATAAACCTAACAATAAGTACAAAACAAAAAACATATTAAACTTCTTCCCATGATAGTGCTTTATAGATTTTTAACAGACACACGCTTACTTTCATATATATGTTACTAGACAACGGCTAGACTCTTAGCTGACTCTTAGACAGCGGAAGACAAGTGCATAGCTGTAGATAAAAGGGCTGGGAAAAGTCAGAAAAAAGATTGTGGGTGAGATTTAGTCAATGGGAACAACTTTTTTTGTTCATACTCTAAATAACTAAAATGTTAGGAATTTTAGGAAAACTGACTGAAACTACAATCATTTGCAGCGGTAAAATTCCACAGTTTGTGACAAATCCATTCGCAGATGGCTGAGGGAGGTCTTTGAATTTCTTGCATCAACAATAGCATAACAATAGTCATTGATAAAGATATTTTGGGAAGTGGTGATTTAAGGTATGGGTGTGGAGAACTAAAGTCGTTACCCTGGAATGTGAGAAAGAGGATGAGAGCTCCTTTTTGACCTTTTATTTCAATGAACTTCTGCCATTGGCTACTATGGAAGGTGGGATTGGACTAGGGAACAACAGATTGTCTGTTGCTGTCAATCAAGTCTTTGTATTAGCTTGCCTGCCTTGCTGTACCCAGTGTATTTCTATACTGTGCTCTATATTGCATTCCAGAATAACTCCAGAAGTGCATTTAACTGGAATTGTGCCAGTCAATTCCACAGGTTCAATTCTTACAAAAACAAAGTTATATCATGAAAGTGAACATCAATTTTCTGTGAACTGTGGATTTCTTGGATGCCCTCGACAGTGCCCTTCAAAATCACATTAGATACTATCTGAGGTCTGAGGTGTTATTGTAAAAGTTCATAGCAAAACGTTTGAATGAATTATAAAGTATTTTAAATTCAAGGTTGAATCCATCAATAGAAAAATGCATAATGGCATTTTTTGTTGTTATGTCCACTCCAGAAAGATTATATGTATTAGATGGTACTGAATTATTTCTTATGATTTAACAAAAAATAATATAATATGCATCTCAAAATAAATCTCTACAAATGTCATTATGATTCTTTCCTTTATTTTTTCCAGAGCCGAGGTTGCCTGGTTTTAAAATCCAGTCTTAGCATGCAGCATCAAAAGTGCATCCTTTATAGTTTTAAAATTGTCTTTACACTGTAACATTTTAACAAGCTAGCCACAATTTCAATTGGTCCTCAACACATTACCTCCAAGAGTCAGTTGCAGCAAGATTGTTGTGCTTATTTTATGCTTCCCTGAATTCCATCATTGCAGATCAACTGGAGTTCCATCTCTATTCCAGCACCACAATAACATACTTCATGTAACCCATCAGAATTAGAAATGAATAATATAGTGTTGAATGCATTTCCTGTGACTGTACCCACCCCCACGTGCAATGTTTTTATTTATATATTTCTTTATATAAAATAATTTGTCATATAGGCCTAAATGCTTACTTTTTATTTTGTATTGTTTACAAATAACATCTGTATTCAGACTTAATGTTTCCAATGTTCAGATTGGGAGTCCTGAAATGATGGCACAAATCTAGAAACACCCCCCTCCCCCTACAAAAACAACACCAAAACATTCAGTTTGGAAAAGTAATCTTAATAAGAAGTAAATAATGCAAAGATTGAGACCATATTTATAAAACCTTTTCTGCCACACTAAATTAATGCCTCTTTTTCCTGAGGGACAAAAACATCACATAACATGTTTTAACAATTTAAGTAAACAAAAGCAAATTAAATGGTTATTTATAATTATAAATAAGAAATGTCACATAACATGTTCAAATAACCAATTTAAGTAAACAAAAGCAAATTAAATGGTTATTTCTTATTATTATAATTATTGTTATTATTATTATTATTATTATTATTATTATTATTTTATAACACTGGGTATTTTTTTGTTGTTGATTTCTTCTAAAGGAGGTGTGTGTGTGCGCGGGGGAGGCATAAATTAACATTTTATGAAAGTGTAAAATGTTCATGAGTTAGCTTCTTGGCTTAAGAAAACAAAAGAAAATGACTAAAAACACATCAAATCAACATTCTATTATAATTATTTAGATTATAATTTTTCATTAATGTAATTCTCCTAATTTTTGTCCATCTGAATATTGTTAATTTGTAGATGATGAAATGCAGGAAACAAATATTTCTTAGATAAATCCATGAGCTATTTATAATTGCTACAATTATATTATTATTCTTATTCTTCTTCTTCTTCTTCTTCTTCTTCTTCTTCTTCTTCTTCTTCTTCTTCTTCTTCTTATTATTATTATTATTATTTCTTTCTTTCTTAGCAGACACCCTTACCCGGGGCGACATACAGTTTTCAAAACACACATTTTCAAAGCATATCAATTGCAGTAAATATAATCAATACAAGATACAATAATCATACATCCTAGTACAATGAGTTTAATTCAATGATTTTAATAATGAATTTAATCTTCACAATAATTTTGTAATGAGTAAAAGCATTTTTGTTAAACATATTTCTTCCCCAATACACCTACCAGAAAGCCTTTTCTATTGACCTTTTAGAATTATTTATGGGAGCAATATTGCATTATTAAATGCATATACATCTCCCAAGCAGTGGTATCTGAAGAGAAAGGTTACAAGAGCCAATAATAATATTTTGCATTCAGTACTGCTTCTCATTAACTTACACTGAGCAGAGAAATTAAAGAGAGCAAGGAAACAAAACAAATGACACTTCAATTCTTAATGTTAAAGGACATTTTTTATTATCACCTTTTAGTGTGTAGAGCACTCATTTTCTTACTATTCTAGTCACAGTGCAGATAATTGTGCCTAGTTAATTACTATGAAATCATATGTGAATAGGGTAGTTGGCATCTCATCAAAAGATGTATAAAAGCCCTTTTGCCTGATTTCCACCAAGAGAAAGAGAATAACACCCAAACAAGGGGTTATATTAAGCAATCAGAATTTCAGTGTAGTTCTATAATGACAGATCTTTAAATGTACCCTGTAGCCTTTTTTCTAAGTTAATCATTTGTTGAGTATAGAACAAACAGTACCGTTTTTCATTGGGATTTAGCTTTATCATATTTGACAGCACTGCTGTGTTCAGGAAGAACAACAAAACTTATTTTAATCTTCTGAAGCAGCAATCTGATAAAAAAGGCAGCAATGTGGCAAATCCTATTAAAATGACTGTGTAGCTTTATAGTAATCAAGTTATGAACATATTTGAGCCAATTACATTCACAAATGGAATTAGGAGAGTTAGAATGCTTATACAATTGGACTGGGTTTTCAACTTTCAGAGATAACAAAACACCTACCAGACTTTTAATTTGTAAGTAGCCTGATATGAGAAAAATAGTAAATTGTTTTAATGGAATTCCATTATAACTTTATTCCTTTTTCATAAAGGTAGTTATTTTGCTAGCTGAAAATAACAAAAATAATTTTGGAGTGAAAACTGAAAGAGGGAATTGCAGAGCTCCTAGCTTCACAACTATGGCTTGTAATTTTATAGAATAAAATGATTACATTTGTGTGAAGGATTTCTTATACCGTAATGATATTAAGGAAGATAGTCAGTATGGATTTGTAATAAGGAGATCTTGCCTGGCCATCATATTGTGGTTCCTTGAAGACACAACTGCTGAAATGGGTAACAGTGGAGCCTATGATATAATGTATCTGAAGTTATATAATGTGTTTGACACGGTATCTGTGATACCTGTGGTATCTGTGTCCAGAACCCAAGTCCAGGGCAAAGGTGATCAAGGTACTCAGTGAGGAGGTGATCAAACAACAGCAGACAGGTGTGATTATTAATAATAGGCAGGGAGTGATTGGTGACTGATGAGGTAAATGTAAACAGAGGGTTAGGGAGAAATGTGACTAGGGGAAACAGTGCCATCTGGCGGTTGAGGCAAGTACTATTTCAACAGATTTATAAGAACAATCTTTTTGTCCCACTTTCTGAATAGAAAACTACACAACTATCCATAATAGTGGTTACATTTATGATTAGAAGAAAGTGGCATGTTACTAAAAATGAAGCCCCAACTGAGTACAGTTCTGTAGTTTTCTATTAGTGGGTGGGTCAAAGTTTTGATTTAATCTGGCCCTTGGTCATACCAGGTATTCTGGGTCCTCTGCACTTTGGCAATGATCTCCTGCTCCATTCCATTCAGATGATTAATCTTATCTTGCATCTTCAGAACATAGGACAAGATATTTACCTGCCTCCTTGAGTATAATCCAGTGGCCCAAGCACTTGTCTGCCATAGAGCAGCTCAAAAGGAGAGTAGCCAGTAGAGGTCTGTGGAACCTCACGGTAGGCAAAATGTATTGTAACGGCTAGCGCCATGTCTTTGATTTGTATGTATTGCACCACAGCTACCTCTCTCCCCTCCCCTGCTTTCCCTGCTATTCTGTCTCGGGCACTCATTGGTCGGGCCTAGACCAATGGTAGCACACTCTGGAGAGAGGCCGTGATTGGTCCGCTTGAAGTTCCCTCCCCCCAACCTGCACTGAGGCTATAAAGAGCCGTCGCCAGGACTATTATGTGTGTATTCCTGAGTTCCTGCAATAAAGTCCTGTTGTACCAGTCGCTCGTCGTTATCCTTTCGCCGCCGCTAGAAAACCGAAACCACTACAGTATGTAGGGTATCCACTGGTCCTTATCTGCACCTGCCTCAGAAGCAATCTTGTGTAACTTGTTCTTCATTGTCTGAAAGAATCTTTTGACAAGCCTGTCAGTCTAAGGATGATACGGGTTGGTCCTAAGGCCCTTTATCCTAGATACTGGTACACCTGCCTCACTAAGATGGATGTAAAAATGGTAACCTGGTCTGTCAGTACTTCATTAGGAATACCCACTCTTGAGAACAGTTGTAGCAAAGCATTAGCTACCTGGCTAGCCTTGATATTTGGCAGGGAAAAAGCCTCGGGATATCTGGTGGCATAATCACAAACCACTAAAATTTACCAGAATAGATGCGCTCCAATGGACCCACTATTTCCATTTCTATGTGTTTAAATAACACATCAATAAATGGCAGTGGAATCAAAGGTGCTCTATTCCCTCTCTTCCCCAGGTGCTACCAGCTGGCAGGCTGCAGATGTCTTACAGTATTGTACCATTTCTTGGTACATACCTGGCCAACAAAAATCACTACCAATCCATGCCAAGGTCTTGTTTCTCCCCAGATGCCCTGTCCACGGTGTAGGTCTTTCCCTAATACTATAGGGTACAGAAGTATGTCAACCAGCCCTACAGTGATCAAATACATCTGTCCATCTATTTCCAGGTATACATCTGCTGTTGGATAGCATTTTTCATCCCCATCTATACACTTAATACATACTCTGTTTAATTGGTTTACTAATTCCCTAGCAACACAGTTCTTCCGTACTAATGTCTGATTGCTACCGGTATCCACCAAAGGTCTTCCACTGATTCCCTAGAAGGCTCACTTTTTCTAAACCTTCCAATCTAACCACTCCCATGTCATTATAATCACATAATCAGTTGAGTGTCAGGCCCCACTGTAGGGTCCTGCTCTTAAGACACACTTAGGGCAGGATTAAATCAAAAATGTTTGCGCTGTGAGTTGCTTGCAGAAGCATTAGCGGCATGTCTGTGAATGGAAATCGCACTGCTAAACTATCGTGGCATTAAATCTGACCCGATTTTCGCCACACGACCTTCTCGCAGCTCCTTTCTGGCACAATGCGAGAGAATAAAACACAGCTTTCACACAGCCGTTACTAGAAAACTACACAACTGTACTCAGTCATGCTTTCATATTTAGTTAGATGCTACTCTCTTCTATTTTTTATTGTAAATCCCATGATGTACAGTTGTGTAGTTTGCTATTAGCAGCTGGTTAAAGTTGTAGTTAATCCCGCCCAACAATACAGTGGGAGTGGTTACATTTTCGCCGTATTAAATCAAGAACATATCTGCGAGAAAACACCCTGAAAATGCTCTCTCAGCTACTCTAGTTTTAGAAACTTTGGAATTGTCTAAAGCCTCTCACAGTTGAGGCACAGTGGAGAGAAAGCCCGTCTGGCACAGGTTTGCGCTGGCGCAGTTCCGGGTTAATTCACAGCCTCCGCGGCTCTGTTTGTCCAGTGGAAATAATTGCTCATTGCTACAGTAACTACAATACAGGTGTACAGTGCAGATAACAAATTACATGTTGTGCCCAACATCCACACAAACGAGAGAAAATCTGTTGTTATTGAATGTCATTTTATATTATATTTTGTTCAGCAATGTGTCAGTGTTTTGATTGTTTTTTACAATTTGTTTCATGACTTATTTGTTTAATTCACTCGTTCGTTTATTCTGCTGTTGCTTTGATGTCTTAAAAATGGTTTCCTTCTTAACACATCTTTCGTGGGAGCAGTTCCTATTATCGAGTAAATATTGTAACGGAGATGGAATGGCAGCGCTGCCCCTCTTGATTAATATTCGGCCATCTCCACTAGGGCAGCTGGGAGGTGATCCTAAAGACTGTACAAGTTAAATGAATGTTGCGTTTGTTGTAATTGTTCACCCCGTTCTCTATTGTTGTGTATTGGTGTTGTTTATTTCCCTTTTGTGCTGTATGCCTGTTTTACCTTGGGTTTCCCCCCCTAAGTTCAAATAATCGGGTTCTGAATTTCCCTGCCTTTTACAGTTCTTTCCACTGCCCATTCTGCCTTTCTTGAGGTGAGCGTAAGTGCATGAGTGAAATAAAGAGCACGTTTACTTCAAAATGGTGTCTGACTCTTTGTTTTGGACCCAGAAGGGCTGGTAACACTCCTGAGCTGTTACAATATGAATCCTCACTCATATTCACTACAACGTTATGTACACCCATAACATTATGACCACCTGCCTAATATTGTGTAGGTCCCCCTTTTGCAGCCAAAACAGCCCTGACCCGTCGAGACATGGACTCCACTAGACCTCTGAAGGTGTGCTGTGGTATCTGGCACCAAGACGTTAGCAGCAGATCCTTTAAGTCCTGGAAGTTGCGAGGTGGGGCCTCCATGGATCAGTCTTGATTGTCCAGCACATCCCACAGATGTTCGATTGGATTGAGATCTGGGGAATTTGGAGGCCAAGTCAACACCTTGAACTTGTGATTCATCAGACCAGGCCACCTTCTTCCATTGCTCCGTGGTCCAGTTCTGATGCTCACGTGCCCATTGTAGGCACTTTCGGCAGTGGACAGGGGTCAGCATGTACACCCTGACTGGTCTGCGGCTACGCAGCCCCATACACAACAAACTGCATGCACTGTGTGTTCTGACACCTTTCTATCAGAATCAGCATTAACTTTTTCAGCAATTTGAGCTACAGTAGCTCGTCTGTTGGATCGGACCACACAGGCCAGCCTTAACTCCCCACGTGCATCAATGAGCCTTGGCCGCCCATGACCCTGTCACCGGTTCATCGCTTTTCCTTCCTTGGACCACTTTTGATAAGTACTGACCACTGCAGACCGGGAACACCCCACAAGAGCTGCAGTTTTGGAGATGCTCTGACCCAGTCGTCTAGCCATCACAATTTGGCCCTTGTCAAAGTCGCTCTGATCCTTACGCTTGCCCATTTTTCCTGCTTCTAACACATCAACTTTGAGGACAAAATGTTCACTTGCTGCCTAATATATCCCACCCACTGACAGGTGCCATGATAACGAGATTATCAGTGTTATTCACTTCACCTGTCAGTGGTCATAATGTTATGGTTGATCGGTGTATATTCAGCCTATATCATTATATAAGGTGGGTGTTTCCATGCATGATACATTTGGCATTAGTTTAAAGTTTTACATGTAACAGAAAGGTGGTCTGTGGTCCTTTCAATTTTAAAATGAGAAAATGCACTCACCAGTGAGAAATAGCTTCTTCCAGACGGGTATATCCAACAGAAGGGCAAAGGTAATGCCGTCCAGTATCCATTTATATTAGGTTAGCATACATATTGTTGTTAAAATATATCAGCCAGCAGTTCACACGCATTCACTGTCACTCACATCCAGATACAGCCTAGAAACCCCTGTAAGTCTCTTTTCTTACAGTGTATCTGTACCCTAGAAGTCTGTGCAGTAACGCACTCACCGCAGATTGAATGTGTATCTAATATGTATCTAATGTAAGCATGTTGTTATCAAAATTTGGACATATCAGGTTTATAATAATTCATGCATCTCTCTCTATATGGACTGAACGCAACCTTTAAGAGACGAACACTGCATCGAGTGACACTGCTGTCAAAGCGGCTGTAGTGTAAACATACAGTATAATTGCAATTATTAATATTTACAGGAGTACATTTTATGTACAGGCATGTAATGAAACAACTTGAGTTCAAAAGTGGAGATCCCAATCAAAATGTATTTAATATTTAAAATAACTTAAAGTAGGTAAGGTGTTGTGTCGGTCTCGCCAGAATTACCATCCTGGGCATGCTGTCCTCCTTTCTCCGATGTATCCGTTGGTCCGAATGTGGAGTTCAAGTCAGTCTATTGTCCTTGGTCTCGCACATGGTCCCCATATCATTGGACTGGGGAACTCCTCTTGTCTGGAGGTCCTCTCTGGCTGCTCACATTGTCTGTTATCTTCCACGATGGTTTGATTTGCAGGTGCCAAACTGGGAACATAATCGTAACATGGTTTAAGGCGATTGAAATGAACAACAAAGATACACCCTTTGCTTCCCCTTAATTTATAGAGTTGGTCAGATACCCGCTGTACAATTATGTATGGCCCCTAAATCGTCTTTGCAATTTTGGGCACCGGCCCCTCTGCCTCCTTTTATCCCTCACCCAGACCCTCTCACCCTTATCATAAAACTGATATTGAACCTTTAAATCATAGAACTGTTTTTGAGATTCTGAGGCTGCCTGTTGGTGGTGCTGGATTGAATTTGTAACCGTCTGCAACATTTCCTTCAGTGTTTGCACATATTCCGTAATCCCCCCATACCCTTCTTCACATCTATCCATTAAATATTTACAGGCAATATAATATCTCTCCCAAACATTGCCTCATAGGGTGTATGTTGTATGCTAGATTGAATGCTACTCCGATAAGCCATTATAACATAGGGGAGTAAACTATCCCAATTAGATTGGTTGGCATTAACAAACATATAGCATATTGGTCAAAGTTCGATTAAGCCGTTCCACCAACCCATCTGATTGGGGGTGGTATGGTGCAGTTCGTGTCTTATTCATGTCAAGGAGGTTACACATTTCGTGGAAGAGATTAGACTCAAAATTCCTTCCCTGATCAGTATGTATTGTGCGAGGTGTACCAAACCTACAAACAAACTGTTCAACGAAGGCTTTAGCAACAGTACTCGCTCCTTGGTTAGGGAGGGGGAATGCCTCCAACCATTTCGTAAAATAATCTACAATAACGAGTATATATCGATTTCCATCGATCAAGATAGGTAAAGGTCCTACTAGGTCCATGGCTACCCTTTTAGAGGTCGAGATGTCAATGAAGTCTGTAAGGGTGCCCGAGGGGTAGGGCCAAAGACCTTATTTGATGCCTTATCACCATATCAAGCAACTTTTCTGTCCCTAAATGGCCACCAGTCTTTTCATTATGCAGATTACTCAACACTTCAGGCACAAGTGACTGTGGTAGCACACTCCTCTTTCTAGGCAAACCAGTATCTCTCCCTCCATATCCAACTGGTCCCAGATATGGCAATATCTCTTCAATGTTGGATGTTCTTGCATTTCAACAGGGATACTATTTAAACCTTGTTCTTTCCAATTTATTATTTGTTTGCAAATCACAATCGCCTCTTTGTTTCGCTTTCAAATTCCAACCTAACCCACTGGAACCCTGTTCTTCACCTGACAATATTGCTATGGTTTGTTCTAAAGGTCATCGAGATAGAGAATCAGCATTCATAGGCTGTTTTCCCGGTCTATGTTCAATAACATACTGAAATGAAGATAACTGTTCCAACTATCTGGCAACCTGACCTCCAGGGTCCTTAAAATTATGCAACCATCATAATGAGCTGTGGTCAGTCCGCAATAAAAATTCTCGTCCCAACAAGAAATGTCGAAAATAACAGGAGAACGTAACCACGGCTAAAAGCTCCTTACACATGGTAGCATAATTTCTCTCAGATTTTCTAAGGGCCCAATTCCCTGGTCACTAGCATCAATGTCAAGAATAAATGTTTTGGTTGGGTCAGGGTATGCCAAAAGAGGGGAAGTAATGAGTTTTGTTTTAAATGATCAAATGCAGCCAGGCATTCAGTAGCCCATTGAAAGTGAGACTTCTTCTCTGTCAACCGATGAAGAGGTTGTGCAATTGATACAAACCCAGCAACAAAATGTTGATAATAAGAATCTAAACCAAGAAAGCTACGAACTTCAGTTACAGTTGTGTAGGCCAAGTACATACAGTCTCCACCTTCTTAGGGTCTGTAGCCACCCCATCTATGGAAATAACGTGTCCCAAGTAGGGACCCGCCTCAAAAATAAGGTACATTTAGTGGGTTTAACCTTTAGTTGTGCTTGCTCCAATCTTTCTAACACTTCTCCCAAACACTGAATATGTTCTTCAAATGTCCTTCCAAACACAATAATATCATCCAAGTAAACTAGACACGTTAACCACTGTAAGTCAGCTAACACCAGTTCCATAAGTCGCTGAAATGTACTAGGGGCATTACATAACCCAAAAGGAAGAACATTAAACTCAAACAGCCCATGCTTCGTGGTAAAAGCAGTCTTCTCACGGTGCTGAGGGTCAATCTCAATTTGCCAGTAACCACTGGCTAAGTCAAGAGTCGAACACCATTTTGATGGGGATAGGTTTCTTTTATAGTCAAATCATTTAGACACCTATAATCAACACATCAAATCTAAGTCCCCCATCTTTTTTTTGGACTATAACCACAGGGTCAGCCCATGGGCTCTGTGATGGATGAATAACCCTGTTTATCTGCATCTGTTCGAGTTGCCTATCAACTTTATCACTAAAATGGATTTTCATAGGACCCATTTTAACTGGTCGATTCTCCCTGGTCTCAATACGATGGTAAGCAAGACATGTTCTTCCCAAATCCATATCAACAATACTAAACACAGAGCTATACTGACAGCCCCCAACTGTTCTTCTGTCAGGTCTTTCTGCTCTAAGCCCAACATCTTTATGGGAGATCTAGCAGTGCACTGAGTTTGGCTTTTCAATGGACCTGTGGGAGGTGATCTCTCCATCACATCTACACCGACATCAAATTGTCCCATCTGAGTTCCTTTATATAACTTCACAGCCACTGAGAACTGTTCTCTCCTGACCTTCTCCAGGACCACCGGAAGAAGAGGGAACAGTGGGAATGCCTAAAGGAGACAGCGCGGCCACATGTGGGCTAGCACGTCAATCCCTAGGGTTCCTGAGCGGTCTTGGATGGAGAACCATAGTGGGCAGTGTGTGGACTCTGCCAAGGCAAAGGGATCCACGTCTGCCCTGCCGTACCGGCTCCAAAGTTGCTGTATCTCAAACGGGTGGAGGTGCCATTCCGAGACTGGGGGGCCTCCCCAAGAGGGGAGGTCCGCTGCCGTGTTGGCTAGTCCTGGGAGGTGAACAGACAGACTCCCCTCAGTCTCCACTGGCGCGGTGTGAGACGGAGGTGGAGTGTCATGGTGTGGGGGGGCCGGCACCTGTTGACCTGCCTGCACTACATGCGCTGTCAGATATGGTCCATCCTGCTGTTTAAAGCAAGGAAGTAGGGGATGTTCGGGTGTGGCGGCGAGTGCGGCAGTGCCCGGTGGAACGGCAGACCTCCGGGCCCGCCATAGTAGATCCGGAAGTCGCAGCCAAATTGCGCCTGCTGTCGGTGCCCAGATACACGGGGCATAAGACCTCTCCACTCCAGGCGTGCAAGGTGCATTGGCCACAAGAAGCACAGTGGCGGGGGTGAGAGGAGCTCATCGCCGAGTGCAGAGTGCACACGCGCGTGCCCAGGGAAACGTGCAGCAGAGGCAGTGGTCAGTGTTTACACCAGGGGCACACAACAACTGAAACGCCTTTGCAACAAGTGGAGCGCCAGCCGCTGTAAGTGAGTCTCCACCCGACAACGTTTATATACACGGGGGCGCTGCGACACCAACCACACGCAAGCTTGCTGTTGCCGGACTGAACACTGTGTATACCAAGCACCAGGTGCTGGATACAAGCGCCACAAAAGCATGTAGGCTTAACCACACCGTGTGTGTCAGGGTTTCCGGGGACACCGGGTGACGTGGAGTCTGGGGTCCGCGGGGGCCGAGGGTAGTAGACCACCAGCTGTAGCGGGATCTAAATCCGAGGTCTACACACATGGACCGGGAGGGCTAGCAGTGCTCGTTCTCAGCGAACTGAGAGAGCGAGATATAGCTTTCCTTTTCCATATCATGCCTGCAAAGTTTATTATTTCATCTTCCCCTCTTTTATATGGTCATCTTCTAGGTCTTTTTTAATCTAATGGGATCCATTCAATAGCTTCCTTTGTCCGTCTTTGATCTGTTAATCTTCCAATGTGTCTGGCCCATTGCCATTTTAACATTTTCACTCTGTCAATTATGTTACTTATTTTTGTTTGTTCTTGGTTCCATTAATTTATTCTTCTATTTCTTCTTGTTATTCCAAGCATGCATCTCTCTATGCTTCTTTGTGTCGTGCACAGTTTCTGTAACTTATTTGCCTTTAGTAACCAGGTTTCACAACTATAACTGAGCACTGGTAGATGCATTGATCAAATTCTTTTTCTTCAGGCAAATGGCTAGATTTCATTTAAACAGCTTGCTGTTTCTTACAAATGCACTCTATCCCTTTTTCACTCTTTTTGATTTCTTCCATTATGCCACTGATTTGTTATCCAATGTAGACATAACTTTTGACTTTTTCAAATATCTACCTTTTTTGTTGTTATTGTAGATTTATCAAAGTGGCTGAACATGACTTCAGTTTTATTCAGGTTAATTTTAAGTCAGTTTTCTTGCTTGCAACTTCAATTTGAATCTGCAGGTCTTCAGGTGTTTTTTGTAAATATGACGATGTCATGGAAATTGCAAAGCAGCTTGCTGGAAAGAAAGTGTACTAATCTTTTCAAGAGAGACAACAAAATCCAGTCTGCATCAACACATTGCACTGAATTAGGACCCACACATACCAGTGCAATTTCTTATATTACAAATGTGGAACAAATACACTACAAAGAAAAATAAATCTGTATTTTTAAATATTAGGTTATAAGAACGAGACAAGTGAAAATTCAAGTGAAATTCAAACATACTTTACTGCTCTTAGATTTATATGTGGGAATATCTAGAATTCTGATGCATGTAAACAGATCATATGGATATATATTCAAACTTCTTATATTCCGAATACTCAAAAGTCCAAATATTTGTGCCATGCAGACATACTCAATGAAAAGGATGCACTGATTAATCAAATCCATTCAGATGGGTATAGGGTATAGGATAAGTATAGGTTAACTAGTAATATTTATTAAAATAAAATAACTATTGAATTAGATTATTTCACATTAAACATACCCATTCTTTCGTCTGTTATTATACGTCGTATAATAAGTATGATTCACTGTTGTAAGTGTGGCATGTAAGGCTTTAACAGAAGGAAAAGTATGTCAACTTCTTTTCATAACCATGTTTTCAATATTCAAAGATTTGTGATCCTAAATATATGAACTCGTTAATTTTTTTTAAATCATATGTGTCATAGTTGTTCAACTTTTTACCTTAGCCTACTATAATTGGAATATAACAGGCATGATGTATTTGCACACCATGTGGTAGGACGCATATTTTTCCAGTTTAACTGCATAGCAGTAGTGTTAATCATAATCAGTCTTAATTGTATCCATCTGGGTTAAAACCCTTTGTAACAAGATTAAAGAGGAATGAAAGACTCTGAATTGTTTCATGCTTAGCAATTTGTAGTAAAGAAATTACTGAAACACTCTGGAGGTTTACAGCGTGGAACCTTTTGTTTTTATATAACAATGCACTCATTGTTTATGTTCCACTTAATGCACTGGAATAATGCTACATTCTGTTCTGTAAAATGTAATATTATTCTGAATTTGTTAATTTATCTTTGCTTTACTTGAATGTTTAAGTTAAATTAATACATCATGACCAAAGTTCATTATTACCTATTATTATTATTCTTATCATTATTAAATTACATATTAAAGGACAACTATCTCAGTTTAAAAAATAATTAGTTTATTTGTTCTCATATGTTGTTAAGTAAACTATCTGTGATTTGTTCAATTATAAAATTAGCAGTTTTGGTTACACTTTATATTACAGTGTCATTTATAACTGATTGGTCAATATTTTTAAAACAGGATACTAATTTGATGTATACATTTCACAATAACACTTTATAAGATATGATTCATCATTTATAATAAAGATTTGAAACAATATGGTGTTTTGGCAGCTCCTTATTTTGTATATATATAAATGGTAAATAATATATTATTAAAGGTTTACTGATAATTTATCAATTGATTTATTACTGTTTTTTTTTTTTAACTATGTACCAATCAGTTATAAATGACACCATCATTTAAGGTGTTCCTGTAATATTTTGCAGCCCTCACCAAAACTATGGTGGATATCTAAAGCTCTAGGCAGTGCTGCTTGGGGTTTCAGAATGTATAGATTCATCAATTACCAGATAGCCAAAAAACACAGGATTTGTCTTTCCCAGGGCAACTTGGGTAATATTTACATTTAGTGTTAATGAACATTGTATAATAATATAATATCATCCTAATAATAATATGTAAGTAACCCTACAAATCTAGGCTCATTACATGCATTGAGCGAATCTTTATGTGTACTCTCATATGTACCTATTTTACTAAACCACATCCTTACATCACCTCACCCTCATGGTTCTAAAATTCTGTAAAATACTATTTTCTTTCATTTTGCTGTGAATGTAATTGATTTGAAATTAGCTGTCAATGAGATGGGATCAAAGTTTCCCTTGAGATACAGAAGAGCTCACAGCTATAGTCATCATATGTATATTTAGATTAGTATTATAGGTGCATTTATTCCTATAAGCCCTGTTCTGACAAATTAGGCTTTATTTATATATCTTTCGTCATGCACTCAGTGCTCCTTAACAGAATGCTTTGTATGATCTTCTTCACATTCTTCTTCATTTTATCATTTATTTTTCTGTTTTCTTTTCTGTTGTTTTCTTTTCACCTAATTCTTCTAGGACAGCTTGTTTGGTCTTATTGTCCCACAAATGTTTCCTGTCCAGTCCAGTCCAGATACAATCAAAACTGATTTGCCCAGTAATGGCTAATTTCAAATCCTGTACCAGAGCAGGTTTCATTGGTCAAAAGCTTCCATTAGGTACTGGATTTATCCTTTGAGATTGGCAGGCCAAAGTGTTGATTTTATCGGGTCTCAGTTTGCACTAGTGTAGGTAATGATAAAACGCTATTGTTTCCAAAATGGTTTATTATCTGCGTTATAAAATGCAGATCTTGTTCTTTCTCGGTTTCTTTATTATTTTTCCGGCTTCTTATTATTCTCGTTTCTGACCACTTAAAGTAAACGCATCTCCTCCGTCAGTTTTTCAGCAATCTAAATGACTCTGTGTACACTTTTTGCACTATATCTGAAAATGGTTGCTATTACTTTTAGTACTGATTGGTCATCCAGATTCTCCTGAGGCCCTCTGTGACCGCAAAACATTCAACACTAATAACTATTGATAGGTTACGTTTAGTACAATAATTACAATTGAACACTAATAGGAAATTATAGATTTCCTTTCTGATCATGTCATTACTTCTGACCATTGACCTTCTCTGGGCCAGATACTCAGATATTGAACATTTCATTACTCCTTCAAGGAAGCTGTTATGAGTAATGTTACTTTTGAGCATGGATAGGAAACTGTGTATGAAGTTTCCAAAACTGCTAACTGTTTTCTGATTGGAGCTATGGATCATGGGATATCGCCAAAAAATGTCTTAATATTTGAAGGCTTATAACTCCTTACGGGTGGCACACACGAAGATGGTCACTATAGAACATGTATAGGAAACCGTATGGGCTGTATCCATGCATGACCTTGAACTTGACCTCTGACATCTCCTTCAAGGTCAAATCAGATTTTCATGCATTTCAGGCTTACAGCTTGCAAAATCCACCACCAAGTCATCATGAATTCTATCATAGGGGCCCAAATGTGTTCTTTTGAAAAATAATGTTTGAACTTTGACCTTTCCTTCAGGGTTTAAAGGTCAATTAAAAAAATTAAGTTATTTTGCCTAATAACTGCTTTCAGATTGAAGATAGAGTCACATTTAGTATTGGACATGTATAGGAAACCATAAGTGGTCCATTTAAAAATGTCCATAATTTTGACCTTTGACCTCTCATTTCAGGTATAATGCAATATTTTTTAACTTTTAGCTCTATAATGCCTCACAGAGAGGAAATATGCCTTTCGTATATATTGAACACATAAAGGAAACCATATATGGGCTTTCAAAATATGACCCTGAATTTGAGATTTTACCTTTCCTTCAAGGTCAAGTTTACTATGAGTAATTAAAAACTCATATTTTCACTTAGACCCAAGGCTCAAAACTGATATCTGACTTCAGATTTCTCATGAACACCATATGTTTACTTCTAAAATAGTCCAAGTACCTTCATTATGACCTTTGACCTCCCCTTAGTGGTCAATCAATGCCTAAAACTACTAATTTTGCCCTAAAGATAGGCTGTAGATAGGCTAATGATAGCTATAGAACTCAGATAGGAACTCATATATGGTCTGTTCTAAAATGTCCTCCATTGTGACCATTGACCTCTCCTTAAGGTCAAACTGAGAACTGACTCCTTACAGACATTGGCGGCGGCAGAGTATTTTTTGGGCTAAACTACGGTGGGGCAAATCCATACAGTAGTGGGGCTCAAATCAACTCTGAATTTCAATGTGAATACACACACAATGGAATAACACCCTTCCCAGTAGCTAGAAATACATGCATTAGGCTGCTATGAGTTAGATCAGGGGTTCCCAAACATTTTGAACCCAGGGACTCCCTTGGCGCCCAGATTTTGCTAGGGTAACTCCACTGGGCGGGGGTGTGTGTGTGTGTGGAGGCGGGGGGGTGAAATAGTGTGACAGGACGGGGAAGCGGGCTGACGGTGAAATAATGTGAGAGCAGGGGGGGTTGACGGTGAAATACGATGAGATGGGGGGGTTAGATAATTGCACTGATGATTGTAGTGAACTTTTTTCACACACAAAATTACATCGAGTGCAACAGACATGGACGGTCACTACTACTGAGTTTAGGCAATATTATTCATGCTACTTCAACTCGTTCACGTTGTCTGGCAAACCTGTCTGCTACAAACCCAATGCATTGTACATCACGCGTCACACTGCTCACACACACAGACAAAGTAAGAGAGAGAGACACAGAGAGAGAGAGAGACAGTAGTTAACACAGCACAACAGGTGCCCGCCGATGCCACACAAAATGGGACAAAGTCAGCACAGTTTCCAAATCAACCCTATTATTTAAAATATATTCAAACTCACCATTTACGTTTTCAAAGGAGCACAATCTGCCGGTTGTTGTGAATGTCGCTCCATAATAATGTTAGCAATGTTACAATTTCCCAAAATTGCCTGCAGTTTCACGCAGCAGTGACGCAGTGATGCAAATGGAACTGGCTACGCTTATTCTGCCCGGTGATATTCCTGGTTGTTCCATACTGGGGGTGGGGCTAACACGATTCTTGGTGGGGCTGTAGCCCAACTAAGCCATACCCTGCCCCTGCCCCTGCTTACAGATTGCAGTTAATCTCATTGTTATTATGGAACACATATAGGAAACCATGTATGATCTATCTGAAAATGCCCTATACTATGACCTTTGACCTTCTTGTTAGGTCAAATGAAATACACTATCATAAATCCTTCCACACAAAAGCTATGAATCTGCATTATAGCTACAATTTTTTCAAATACATTTAACATGCTGAACTGCTTATTTTAATCAGATAGTCCTTTAAATGGTTTTAAAATGGCAGTTTTACAACGCAGATGAAGTTTCCAGAAACTTCTAACTCTAGTTTTTGTTGTTGTTTCCATGTATAGCACACAAAATATCCTACAAATTGATGTAATCATTATCATTAAACGTTATCGCACCTATATCTTCTGTTGGTAGCTAGGCAACTAAGAAAGAAACAGTTTTAGTTTTAGTTTTATTTAAAATGTGGTTTGGTATCGACAGGACAATTTTTAGTTGTAGACTGTTTTATTCTAAGAACAAATATAATTATGGTGAAAAAAGATATTATGTCTAAGTCTTTCTGCTTAAGGACGAAAGAGTTGAAAGTATGACAGACTCAGATGGAATAAACTGAACAATGAACAATGAAAAAGAAATCCACATAAAGCAACAAAGTAAACTAAAAGATAATTTGGATTAGTAGCAGCAGCAGATTTTTTATTTCACATGGTTGTTATTGCTGTTGTTGTTTTGATTCTATCACAAGGTGCATATTAACTTTACAACAGTAACACAGTGATGTCTGTTACTCATCATTGTAAGCCTTGTGGGACTTGGATCTGTTCAACAAGGAAACAGTAAACACAATTACTTTGTTGTAAAGTATTCAGATGACACTTTTGAGAATAATAAGAGGAATTAAATACTTAATTTGTAGAAGATCTTTCTGTGAAAGTTAGGACAATACAATGCATATATTAGTCTTGATATTCTTGATGGACTTCATTTCCCTTGTAATTGTGTAAATGTATTCCTGATTTTAAAACTTCACTTCATTCAGCATTTCATTGTATTTCAATATTATAAGGTTCTGGAAATCAGAATTTAGATATATAACATTGTTATGTGATAACAGAAAGTTCAACCTTATTCTCTCTGTAATAGAACATTCTAGATTGTTCTTTAGTCCTTTACTCTGTGAGTTTTATTTTATTGTATTACCTTCAACAGTAGACGCTTCCAGAGCTCATAAACACGTACAAGTGGGTTTGGTTTTAGCACCATAGACTTGTATATAGAAAAATAAAGAATTCCTTATGCATTCCTTATATGCACATAAAGGTACAATTTTGTTCATGGATATATGAACAGGGCTTAGGGGCTGAGCACTGTTTTTGCATGTATTATGCAGGAACGAAAGTGATGTACTTTCATCAATTAAAAAATAAAAATTAGTACAACTTTTGTCACCACTGCTGAAATTATGGAGGATGGGGATGGTGGCGAAGTGCATTTGCCAGAATTGCCCCATGGCCATGGTTATTTCTTACCTGCAGCTTGCTGGTGTCCCAGTTGGCCGATGGGGTCCTGGCGTTGCGCTGAAAGAAAGAGACAGTTTTAACCTCCTTTGAGAAGGGAGGGGATGTGCTCCATGCAATTGTGATTTGTGAACTGTTAGAGGTTTCAGCCAAATTCTTCAAAGCTCATTGGACGGCACTTCACAGTGCAGATGGACAATGACCCAAAGCATATTGTGAAAGCATCCCAAGACTTTTTTAAGACGAAGAAGTGGAATGTTCTGCAATGGCCAAGTCAATCACCTCACCTGAATCCAACTGAGCAGCATTTCAATTGCTGAAGACAAAAGTGAAGGCAAAACTCCCCAAGAACAAGCAGGAACTAAAGACAGCTGCAGTGCAAGCCTGGCAGAGCATCACCAGGGAAGAAACCCAGCATCTGGTGATGTCTATGGGTTCCAGACTTCAGGCAGTCATTGACTGCAAAGGATTTGCAACCAAGTATTGAAACTCAAAATTTAATTCATGATTATGTTAGTTTGTCCAAATACTTTTGAGCCCCTAAAATTGGGGAGGGCCACATATAAAAATGGGTGTAATTCCTACACCGTTCACCCAATTTGGATGTAACTACTCTCAAATTAAAGATTTTAGCAAGAGTGTAGCAAGTCTACACTTAAAGCACATCTTGTTTCCTTGCAAGTCCATTGTGGTGGCATACAGAGCCAGAATTATGACAATTGTGTCACTGTCCAAATATTTATGGACCTAAATGTACATAATTTCAAAATTGATTTCCTGATCATAAGCACATGTATATATACATTTCAGCTCTGTCAGACATGCATGTAAATGTCTGCATTTGTTTTGCATTGTGTTTCCATTCCACTAGACTGTATTATAGTGAAATTGATTCCGTATATGCACAAGAAGTAATGGCTTCTGGTTGTCTACCATAGTGGTAGTATCAGGCTTCAGCATTAAAAGGTTCAGTCTGTATATCCTGCCAAAGGTAATAGAGCAGGCATATTTTTAATTTGTTAGTTCACCTTCATGAGCTCCAAAGCTCAAATCATGTGTATGTCTTATACCAACTTGTGATATGATGCATTTCTTATGAGGAATCTAAAAATAAATGAAACCAGTTGGATTCAAATGGATATTTTTCCTCGGATTTAGCCCATATCTGGGCTTCTGAAGTCATACCCTCTTTAAGATTTTGTATTTGTTTTTGTTGTATTTAATACTGGTACCAATCTTTTTGTTATAATTAATCTTTTCCATAGTCAGGATTGCCACCTGTGATCCCTAATCATTTTAACATTGTCTATTAGCCTTTTGTGAAGAAGGAAACATTAGCTTTGAATGGCATGAAATAACAGGAATGGTAAAAAAATGAAATATGTTGAAACACTCCTTTTTCTGGATAGTGTTGCCATTTCAGGGTATTGATTTTTTTTTCTGTGCACAGAAATCTTAATGTCTAGCTCTATAGTTGGTTAAAATTCAGCAGTGACAAGTGTCTTTAAGCCATATCCATTGCAGAAGTAGTTTGTTGTTGTTTTGTAAAAAGTTTATTTTTGTATACATTTTTGCAAGATGTTTATTTGTATAAAATTTTGATGTATTGTTCCCTTTCAAAATAGTAAGTACAGACCTGTCAAGCCTTGTGCATTAAGTGTGAGACTCATGCTTTCAACGATCATGCCATGCTCTCACGCCACTATATTCATTTTTCATTTCACCATTTTTAGCAACAACAACAAAAACAAATAAATATATACAGACGGGTGACAATTTAAAGGAAAAACCTGAATAAATGAGTGGAGGAACATAGCAAATACAGATGCCTCCAAACAGGTGTACTGCACTATACAATTAAGCAATTAACATCGTACCATGCTTTGTGGCATGTATAAAAATTCTGAGCAGGCCAAGTTGATTTTGGATCAAGATGGTAAGAGGAAAGGATCTAAGAAATTACAGTTTTATTAGCAGCATGGAGTGAAATCCACATACAGAAACAATTACTGCTTACAGTTGAATATCTGAGTGTAATAAAAACTTGGATTTCACAGGACCGGTGCAGTACCCTGACTAGTTAAAAATAAACTGAAGGATAATAATCGGATCGGTAGCAGCCGATTTAATTAATATTTTATTAATAACTGGACGGTGTTTCAGGCTGTCGTTTTGTGAATGGTTTGCAGGTCTGTTGTATAACAGCCCCGCAGAGACAATCAGTATGAAGGCAAACACGATTTAGTTAACGTGCCCATTTACAAGTTAAATTAATGAATAAATAAATACAGCAGATCTGGGTTTCCCTCTAAAACATTAAGGACTGGTTTAATAAATGTGTCCATAAGTCCATAAATACCATGACTGAGACGTGCACACTTTAGTTCAATTATAACCTGCTATATTGTAGCTGCTGTTACTGTATGATTCATTGTGAAATGTGTGTATTTTGTTTCAACTGTAACTTGCCCTGGTTAAGGGTGTCTGCTAAGTAAATTAAAAATAATACAGCAAAAAGTGTATTTTGCAGCTACAAATCTGTTGTAAGAGTAATAAGTTAAGGGAGTCAAGTTGTGCCATTTAAAATACATATCTACTAGCACATATCTCGATGATTACAACAACAACAACAACAACAATAATAATAATAATAATAATAATAATAATAATAATAATAATAATAATAATAAATAGCAAATATTTATTTTATTGTTGCACATGGAAACATTTTCTTACAGTAATGTAATGCTTGTCTGAATATAATGTTGTCTATACACGTTTAGCTCTTCTTAATACAACCCCAATTCCAAAAAAGTTGGGACAGTATGGAAAATGCAAAAAAACAAACAAAAAGAGTCATTTGAAAATTGAATTCACCCTGTACTATATTGAAAACACATTATTAACACATAATTTGATGTTTTACTTTTTGAATTTAATTTATTTTTGAAAATGTACACTCATTTCAAATCTGATGACTCCAACACACTCCAAAAAAGTTGGGACAGTCGACTGTTTACCACTGTGTAACATCACCTTTTCTTTTAATAACACTTATTAAGCGTTTGGGCACTGAAGACACTAGTTGGTTAAGTTTAGCAAGCAGAATTTTCCCCCATTCATCCATTATGCATTTCTTCAGCTGAGCAACTGTACGGGGCCTTCATTGCCTTATTTTGTGCTTCATAATGCGCCACACATTCTCAATCAGAGACAGGTCAGGACTGCAGGCAGGCCATGCCATGGGCACTGACACACCCCCATACCATGACATGGCTTTTGGACCTGACGCTGATAACAGCTTGGATTGTCCTTTTCCTCTTTGGCCCGGAGAACATGATGGCTGTTTTGTACAAAAACTATTTGAAATGTTGACTCGTCGGACCACAAAACATGATTCTACTATGCTACTGTTCATTTCAGATGAGATTGAGCCCAGAGAAGTCGGCGATGCTTCTGGACAGTGTTGATGTCTGGCTTCTGCTTTGCATAGTAAAGCCTTAACTTGCATCTGTGGAATGCGAATGGTGTTGACTGCCAAAGGTTTACCAAAATATTCCCGATCCCATGTCAGTTTATCCATTACAGACTCACGACAGTTTTTAAGACAGTGACGTCTGAGGGATTGGAGATCACGAGCATTCAGAAGTGGTTTTCAGCCTTGCCCTTTACGCACTGAGATTTGACCGGATTCCTTGAATCTTTGAATTATATTGTGCACTGTAGAAGATGAAATGCCCAAAACCCTACCGATTTGTCTTTGGGGAATGTTGTTCTCAAAGTGTTGGATTATTTGCTGACGCATCTGTTGGCAGATTGGCGAGCCTCGACCCATCCTTGCTCTTGAAGGACTAGGCCTTTTTTGTAGGCTTCTTATATACTATGATTACACGATTGCCTCACCTGTTTCACATCACCTTCTTAATTCAACTTGTCACATCGCTATTAGTCCTAAATTGCTCCTGTCCCACCTTTTTTGGAAAGTGTTGCATGCATCAATTTCAAAATAAACATTTACCTTCAAAAAACTATGCAGTTGATTAGGTAAAACATCAAATACCTTGTCTTCATATGTTTTTTGTCAAAGTCAAAGTACATTTACAAATCACTCCTCTTTGTTTTTATTATCATTTTCCATACTGTCCCAACTTTTTCGGAATTGAGGTTGTATCTCTTAACAGAAAAGTGTATTTATTACGCTGTCTCCAATCATGTAAAGCATAAAGAATAAAATAGACACAAAAGTTCTTTCCACATCAGGCTGTATCGCTCATAGTGTTGTTTTCTGTCTTTGTTTTTAAAACAAAACACAAACCAAACCCACAATCTCCTCCAACAACAGGGGATGGACTTCTGACAGAGGCCTGGTTTTACAAAAAGCGGACTCGTCTGGCATGGCACGGCACGGCATGGCATGGATGCTTAAGCCAATGGAACTGAGGCATTGGTGACTTTGAAAGAGGGGTCATTATTGGGGCACAAATGGCAGGAGCTTCAGTCACAAAGACTGCTCAACTGGCTAGTGTTCTAGTGCATGCGTGAAACATGGTAAAACATTTCTATCCTGATGGGAGTGGTCTCTTCCAGGATGACAATGCCTCCATCCACAGGGCACAAGGGCTCACTGAATGGTTTGATGAGTATGAAAATGATGTGAATCATATGCTATGGCCTTCGCAGTCACCAGATCCCAACCCAATTGAACACCTATGGGAGATTTTGGAACGACGTGTTAGACGGCGCTCTCCACCACCATCATCAAAACTCCAAATGAGGGAATATCTTTTGGAAGAATGGTGTTCATCCCTCCAGTAGAGCTCAGAGACTTGTAAAATCTGTGCCAAGAGCACTGAAGCTGTTCTGGAGGCTCGTGGTGGCCCAACACCTTACCGAGACACTTATTGTTGGTTTTTCCTTTAATTTGTCACCCTTCTGTATATATACCAAAACTTCTACACACGGGCATTGATCTACACAAAAACATTTGGAACAATCTCATTGTCAAACAGGAGCATAAATGATCTCTGCATGAAATATCAGCTTACATAAACACAACTTGCTTATTTGAAGTTTGATGCCATTTTTCATTGAAAATGAAAAAAGTGTGTGGTGCCATTTTTCCTATACACATTTGCCTCCACCCAAACCCTCCGCCTTGGATAATCTTATGCTTGGGGGAAATGTGAAATTGATAAGTGTGTGAGTGGTATTCTGTTAACTGCAAAATGCAATTAGGTCATATTTCTGTGAAGCACAACATAGCAAAAAGGTAAATCACACCATCTTGAAGATTACTAGAATTGCAAATATCTATTTTGAAATTTGAATTAGGTGAATAATAATTAATTGGCATAATTGAATTCACCCTGAAATAAAGCAGCAATTTATAACTGTCCATAACTTTGTCTAGCAATTCTAATAACATAAAATCTGTGAGCTAAGACACATTTCAGTCTATGTTTATTATTCTCCTGCAGTTATTCTGCAAGCATATTTTAATATATATTAATTTCTTCACAGAATCACTGGATAAAGGTATCTTTTGTAACAGAGCTTCTTAACTTTCATAATATGATTGAGTTAACTTTGTAAAATGATTTTGAAATAGGTTGTTACATTTTATGCAATAGGATACATTTAAAGGTGTCACTTTTGATAATATCTCGTTATACTTGTGTGAGAGATTTTTTTGGGGAAAAGAAAAATACATTTTTTCCAATTTAATTGATTGATATTGTATTCTTCACACAAATTATGATATGTATTTTGATGGTATTATACAATTGTAATTGATCATACCATATTTGTTATACATCAGATTTTCATTTTTTCTTTGAAACCAAGCACTACAATTAAACCATGAGACAACTTAAATGTCGAATGTATTGCTTTTTCTGAAATAAAATAGCTTTTTATTACCATTTGGTTATAACATACTATCTATTGTGTCCATTTCATGCTAAAGTACACCATTCAACATGTATCAAGTGTGTGTACCACGCTATAAAATCAGTATGGATACAAGTAATTGATTACATTAGTCCAGATACAAAAATGGTTTAATTGAAGTGACAGACTGAGTTGGTTTTCTTTCCAATTAATCTCAAGTCCCGCCCCCCAGAATGAAAGCTATCCTCACATTTACATATGCACAGACTTACAAATAGATAAAAATCCCAAGTTAAAAATATACATAAAGAAAAAATAACAACCATTAACCAATTTTATTCTAAAATATAGTAATAAAAACAATGTCTGGCACTGCAAGGAAGAGACATAAGGTAAGCAACACACCAAACATAAAATACACAAACCAAAAATAAATAGAAAAGGAAAAAAGGAAACATTAACTCTAGTAAGTCGGGTGGCTACTTAAGCTATTATTTAAGACAGACACTTTGATTCTTCCTACAAAAACTAACACAAAAGACAATTAAAACATTTTCCACGGGTGGGTCAGGTTTATCATTAAAATGTGGCCGTCGGTGATTACTGACAGCTTAAAAACAAGTATTTACTGCAAGTGAGTCCAAGCAATCAATGCCGGCGACCTCAACAAGAATAACATAACTGCCTTGCCCTACAAATACCAGATTCAAATATTAAAACAAAGAAAGATAACCTAAATGGTTATGCTGGAATCTGTGTACAAGAGATTGACTTACCATCTGCACAGGCACAATGGAAACTTGTACGAGAGTTGAATCTCACAATGCATTTCCTCACTGCTAATGAACAACACAGCTTTATAGGGTTCCAACTTGGTAACAGCCAGTCACCAATTACTAATAATATGACAGGTTTCACCTTTTACAAAAGTGTCAGTCAGTGCTGGTGTACTGGTATACTGATGGAAGAGGTAAAGGTATAGAAAGGTTTACGGTTTCAGTTAGTTACACAATTAATCTGAAGAATTAATACCCAAAATATTGCTTAAACACTTGGACCTGGTTTTCCCAGAACAATCAGACAAGGAAAAGGTGATAGCTCAAAGCTACTAATATCGAATTATGCAGCAAGCTGTATCACACAAACTCCTGGATGAAGTTTTTCTTCTTCGATTTGTCTTGTTCTCCTGCTTTCTTCTCACACTCACCCAAATGTCATCATGTTCTGGATGCCATAGTGGGAAGGACACTCCCAAGAGGGCCAGCGACCGGTGGAATTTCAATACTAACACCATGAACATGGAAAGGACATACAGGGTGCAGCAAAAGTGCCTGACCAACATTCAAACCAGAAGGTACAGGGCTGGAGTAAAGTAGACAGGCAGAGGTGGCGAAAGATAGGGAGAATGGCAAAGAACTCCCCGAAGGATTACAATGAAATTGCCATAGGAAACCCTTGGAGACCGAATGCTGATGAAGGAGAAGGAGACTTAATTGCTGAGACAATAGAGAAGTCTACGGAGCGTTAAGTATTCTGCTTTTGTTCTTGAAGAAGGCAATAGTTAAAAGAAAAGAAGCATACACAGCATTTATATCAAATCTTCTTTACTAAGACTTTTTGGACATTTATCCCCTCTCCCTGTGTTTACCTGGACAGAGAAGGGTCTCTGTGCTGGGTTGTGGAAACTGTCATTGGCTTTCCATCTCCATAGTCCCTGCAGTGTGGATCTGTTCCTATAAATAAAAAAGGGAGAAAGATAGTGATAAATTACATTTGGGCTTGTGCAATCTTAGACTTAACATTAATACTTATTTCTTACCTGCAGTTTGGTTTGAGTCCCAGTTGGCCGACAGGGTCCCGGCTACAGCCGAAAGAAACTTGTTCAGCATCCGCCAAGAGAAACAGGGATTTATTCTGTGCTATTGCACTTACCTGTGAATGAATTAAGAGATTGTGAATTTATTGTTGCTGCTATTTTTTAGAACAAGGAAATTGGGTTTTATTCATTCTCAATTACTTCCTTACTTTATTATTTTTCTTGTGTTATTTTGGGTAGGGTTTTTATTAGTTTTATCGCCCCTTTTATTAAAGGCAATTTTAGATTAGGTTTTATAGATTTAGCTTACCATTTCCTTATGTACTGTATGGTACAGTCTTCATGCCATGTCCTAGCTGTGTAAATAATACATTGTGATTGTTGCGGGAAACTTGCCTTTCTGTATTGTGGTGTTTTGGGGTCCGGTGGAGCCTGCCCGGGGAGAGAGTTAGAGTGGGTGAACAAGGTCCTCTCTCGTTGAACTTTGGTCACAGGTGGCATGGTTGCACAGCGCTGTCACCCCTAATCACCCACTAGGGCGTGACATATATTAAAATATAGCTCTAATTACGTTTTTTATGTAATTTATGCAATTACAATAATTTGACCTTTAAGGTTCTAAACATTGTATGAAAATCTTGTTGAAATGTATTTTACAATGCAATTAAGTATGAAATAAAAAGTTAATAATGGAATTAATAATGGTGAAATTGCTGGAAATTGCTAAGACCCTTCAGCATGAAAAGGGAGGAAATACCATATAAGCTTGAAACAGTCCATTATGAATGTTAATTAATTTTTAATTTTATAGATTGGATGGCTTTAATATTCATTACAGGGTTGTATTAACAGCACAGAAGCATTACTGTTTATCTACAGATCAGTTTCAGTGCAGGCTCAAACTGGCACAGTGCTGTGCCAATGCAACAAAAAACACACTAAAGGACCTCCCCTTCCAGACGGACAGCTGAGTGTTTAATCCCTATGCTTAATAATACCAGGATCGTTTAAAAGCAGAGGCTGGTGAGAATGCCAAATTATGCTGAGCTGGATGCTGATATCCTGCGGTTGCATCACATAGTTTGTGCTTAAATGTTGCTTAGCATCTGTCACCACTAATATTTTTAATTGCAAAATTGGCTCAAAGACATGCAGTCTTTAAGGAAAAGTGTCCCTTTTAAATGCTACATAAGCAGCTTCCCTTCTATTCATAGTTTCGCTTGACCTCTGTTTTCCTTTGTTAAACATTTTAAATAATTTTGATGGTTTTCTATTCATGCTTTTATTTTATTTTTTAAAGAAGGGGGTTTGCCATTAGAACTGCCAACTGGGAAGGTCTGCATCAGGACATTTTGTGATTATCAGCTACCGGCCACTGTCCAGCTCCATACCCAGGGGACCACAGCTAGATTCAAACACATGCCTACAGATGTGAGAGATAGGGCTGTAGATCACCTCTGCTGCTTGGGTCCCTTTCATTCCCTGGCTATCAAAAAATCCAATATGTGCACATTGACTGGCAAGCCAAAGGTAACAGTAGAGAGTTCAAGCCCTGCTGAAACATATCCTGCTGTAAAAGTGCCATACAATAAGAAAACAATTGTGTGGGACATTGAGTCGAAAGCCTTTAATGGCCTCATTACGCCTGTAAATTGAACCAGAATGGAAAGAGATATAGCTCGAAGGCTGAGAATTGAAAACAGTGCATCTCTGCTCTTTCCTTTCTTTGGGCAAGGACCCCAATCGATAACTTACAACTGGGTTAATGCAGTCTCTTAAAACTCACACTATCATTCTTTCAAAACAGCACAATGAGATAATTGGTTTTGGTGTCTGCATAGTGAGGAGTGTTTGTGTGATTGTTGGTGCCCTCTGTTGGAATCCCTTCAAAGCACACAGCTCCATGTGAAATATGTCACAAATCACACATTACGATAAGTCAACAAGCCTATAAGGCAGCACATTGTAACAACAGGGCATTCTCATTTATTTATTTATTTATTTATTTATTCATGTGTTTATTTTCTTATTCATTATTGATTGATCAATTAACCGATTTATTAAAGCTTTTGCAACAAGAAAAAATAGTGTATCAGCATTTACATACCTATTGTCAGTCCTCATCTAACTGGGAATTTGAGAAACTACCGCAGAGTGAAGGAACCCATTCAAACGGGTAACTCATTCCACTTTGAAATTTGGAAACCTTCCATTTGAGACAGATAATTTAATGTGGGATGAAATGCATTCCCTTTTCAATTTGGGGCTAATTTGCACACTTACTGTTTACAGTTGTATTCTAATGAGTCTCACTGTTGAATGTAAGACCAAATTGATTATTCATGAATATAAACTGGATTCAGATGAAACATTGTGTTTCATAGATATTTAATTACAGAAGCCCCTATCTCAAGAGGATTACATCAGTAATGGACACGTTTGAAACATACCATATCAATAAATAGTCTCTTTATGTGTCTTCAGAGCACTGATGTAATCTAATGGACACACATTTACAGCACTCATGGGCTGTTTCATTATATTATTTTTAAATGATAACACTTACTGTACATAGAAAAATCGCAGAATAGCTTTTGAGATAGAGTTTTGGCACAACGTTGCACCATACATGAACTCCATAGTAAATAAAACAAACATCTACATCAAAATTTAAGGTACAAAAGTGCAAACATGGTGAATATTAAGTTATTTTTAACAATATAGAATTGTGATGTTTTTAAACTTTTTAATGTAATTAGCATACACAACAGTATCTGAGTGAAGTGGTTAATTCCTCGAGGGAGAGTAGGGGATCTGATCTGTTTCAGCTCATGAATGCAATGACACTGATCTGTCCATTTCTTCTGTTGTCACAGCAACAGACCCTGCCTTTTTTATTGTTTCTTATCTTATTTTTCCTTTCATTTAAAAGAGGAAAATAATGAATGGATATTTTTATAACGTGTTTAACAAAAGCATTACTCATAGTATGTTAGTTTTTGTCTCCTATGTACAAAGAGTTTCATTCCCTACTCTGTACAGAAAACAATGCCCTGGAATACACTGAAAACATGGGTATTATACCTCTCTGACAGTTCACAATTCACTGCTGTGCATGTCATGGCTTACATGGTCCCCTGAAAACACAGTATACATCCTATGGAGAACTCAGAAATAATTTCTGTCACTATTCTCTACACATGAGCCACCACTAAAATATCATACTTGTGTGTATATTGGAGCTTATGTGTACCTTTGATATTCATCTTAAATGTTAGTGTTTTTCTGTTTCTGCTTATCAGCTGTTTTTCACATTTCCTGAAAAGAGTAGGCCTAATAGCCTTATCTAACAGTTTCCATTAAACATAAAATTGAAAACCTGAATACCAACTGGACTTCATTCTCTAGTGACTTAGACCAGCAGTTAACATTTGTCTGAATAAAGAAATATCCTCACACATTATATTATCCCCTGGAGTCTGCAAGAAATTGAATTGTCATTATGTGGACACTGAACTGTCTCTGTCAGGGCTAAGCCATGATCCCTCTACTGGGTTACAGCTGAAAATGGTTAAACTGGTTTTGTACCTGCTCTCTAGATAAACAGAGGACAACAATCATTCTTTCACATCTTTCATGAGAAATAAAACAGTACAAAAGAACTGAATGCTATCCAAATCAAATGTTGAGCTTCTGCAGTGCCCCTGCATGAACAGACATCTCAGAGAGATTTAAAATGAATCAACCTACACAGTATAGCTGGGAAGTGAAAAGCAAAACAGTCTAGATTCTGACACTTCCTACGGATTCACAGGTCCTAATCTCCTCTTGCATGGTATTTAACCATGCTGTCGCACAGCAGCGTATCATTCTCAACCTAAAGACTTCATATGGAGATCTAGGAAGCTTTGTAAACTAGGGGTAGTTAAGTTTACAAGTAAGTACAGAACTAATATGGGGGTGGAAGATAGTAAAATAAATACGTAAGAGTCAGAAGACAAATGCTGTCAATTTAAAGTTAAGTGGAAGCCAGTGTAAACGACTTAGTGTAGATTTGGCTTCTACAAGATTTTTGACTGCCAAATTTTATAAATCCATAACTGCTGTTATGGATAAACAGCCTGTGAAAATATAGCTGCCTGTACTTTGCCTTAATGAGATAGATTTCAGAACAGTCTCTGTTAGGTCACAATTGGACTTTGTTACATGCTGCCACACTGGTACCTGAAAATCTGTGTACATATCAGGTTTTGTATTTCCCTGGTCTCTAAACTACCCAGTTATTTTATATTATTTACAAAATGTGTATAAATAAAAACAGCTGTAAAGATAGGTATCTGGCATGTGTTATACAGAAAAGTTGAACAGCATTAGCTGGTAGAAGAAAACTTCTACCAATGGTGGGTTATTTATAAAACATACTGTTTGTTTTCCCATGGTACTGAATAGATGGTAGTTCATGAATTCCCTATTCATACATAGATTTTACTGTCTTCTTACTTTATTTCTCATATGATAGACACTACGGTCAAAACATCCCACTCTCCTTATTTGCATATGCTCTAACTCATTCATAAAAGAATGTTAAACATAATTTCCTCGAGTCTAAATCAAAGTGCTGCCTGTAATATTATTCACTTTTTGATTGGACATGTTAAGTGATGTTCAATTCTAAATTCCACAGCCTATTTCCTTGGCACCAACTTTACCACCTGGTGGATGGCTATGTCATTAGAATGAGAAAATGGCTTTGCATACTGACTTTTATTGGTTATATGACACCTGGCATTTTCTGTCTTCTATATGATACCAGTACCAGTATAACCTGACCGTCATGATATTTACTGTTATGGTAATTTTATAATTGGGGGACAAAACACCATCAGTGAGATGTAGCAGCTCATTCTGGAAATAACATATATTTAAGAAAACTCCCCAATTTGTTCTATGTATAATAATGTACAGAAATGTACGGTGTACGGTGAGTTAACGGGAGGTAATTTATGTTGTGATCACAAGATAACCAGGGGCTTTTTTTTTTTTTTTTTTTTTTCATGTCCTCAACGAGCCACAGTAGAAATGTATGTGTATTGTGTAATATATGTAACTATTTATGGAACACCTACCCTACTGTGTATTAGAGGGATTGATAAATGATTATTGGTTGCATGCTGTATGTGTGTCACACAGTGGAAGCCTGCAGTAGATTAGATCCAATGACGAAGAAATCGAATGAGTGCATGTGAAAAGTAAACAAAAGGATACAACCTAAGACAGAGCCCTGAGCTACACAAAATCTCATGAGATCATAATATATGCTCCATAGTACCATGTTAAAAGGATACATTACCTATCTTACACTACATCTCAAGGTGTTCTCGAGAGCTTCTACAAATGACAGTCCTCAAGATCAATATTAAAAATAATCACATGAAGCTGAGATAGTTCAACCAGTAAGGTTACTTATATCAGAGGCATTGTGCAAACACAACTGAAGTGAGCTTGCTATTGATGGATACAAAGCAGGGGATGGATGCTAGTCATCCTTCAGTTGTGCTGTAATTTGTTTTTTCATCCAAAACTGCAGGAATGCATGTATGGATGAATGATGCATGACAAGCTGCCAATATCACAATCACTTCATCTCCATCATGCTCGTGCCTTTAACACTTTGAAAAAGTACTTTGCACCTGAAAAGTAAATAAGGCCATACAAAAATGAATTGTGTTTGGCATGTCACCTCCAGTCTAATGATCGCCAAACTAAAGTTGGATGCTTTGGTTTCTAATATATCATAATAATATTGTATTTTTAATGAATTTATTTGTAATGTTAACAAAAAGCAGCATGTATCTGCCATTAATTAATTCACTTATAATACATAATCATTTAGTCCTAACTGCAGTAGATTTACAGTTAGGTCCATAAATATTTGGACAGTGACACAACTTTCATAATTTTGGCTCTGTACGCCACCACAATGGATTTGAAAGGAAACAATCTGTGCTTTAAGTGTAGACTTCCATCTTTAATTTGAGGGTTGTTACTTCCAAATTGGGTGAACAGTGTAGGAATTACACCCATTTTTATATGTGGTCCCCCCCAATTTTAGGGGCTCAAAAGTAGTTGGACAAACTAACAAAATCATGAATTAAATTGTGAGTTTCAATTACCAGACATCACCAGATGCTGGGTTTCTTCCCTGGTGATGCTCTGCCAGGCCTGCACTGCAGTGGTCTTTAGTTCCTGCTGGTTCTTGGGGTGTTTTGCCTTCAGTTTTGCCTAAGAAATCAAAACAAACCAATCAAAGAGATAACAAAAACACACCACACATTAGGTGTGGCCAAATCAACTATTTGGTGCATTCTTAAAAAGAAAGTGAGTTCAGGAACACCAAAAGGTCCGGAACAGCACAGAAAACAACTGTGGTGGATGACAGAAAAATTATTTCCCTGTTGAAGAAAAACCCCTTCACAAAACAGTTGGCCAGATTAATAACACCTTCCAGGAGGTAGGCGTATCTGTGTCAAAGTCAACAAACCCTGTACAGTTCTGGAACAACATCCTATGGGCAGATGAGACAAAGATCAACTTGTACCCGAATGATGGGAAGAGAAGAGTAAGGAGAAGGGAAGGAACTGCTCATGATCTGAAGCATACCACCTCATCTGTGAAGCATGTTATGGCATGGGCATGTATGGCTGCCAAGAGCTGGTTCCCTTGTATTTATTGTATTATTCTGAAGTGTTTAGGGCTTTATTATCTGCTCAAATTCAGCCAAATGCTTCAAAACTTATTGGACAGCTCTTCACAGTGCAGATGGACAATAACCCGAAGCATACTGCGAAAGCAACCCAAGACTTTTTTAAGGTGAAGAAGTGGAATGTTCTGCAATGGCCAAGTCAATCACCTGACCTGAATCCAATTGAGCAGCATTTCACTTGCTGAAGGCAAAACTGAAGGCAAAACACCCCAAGAACAAGCAGGAACTAAAGACAGCTGCAGTGCAGGCCTGGCAGAGCATCACCAGGGAAGAAATCCAGCATCTGGTGATGTCTATGGGTTCCAGACTTCAGGCAGTCATTGACTGCAAAGGATTTGTATTGAAACTCACAATTTAATCCATGATTATGTTAGTTCGTCCAAATACTTTTGAACCCCTAAAATTGGGGGTAATTCCTACACCATTCACCCATGTAACTACCCTCAAATTAAAAATGAAAGTCTACACTTAAAGCACATCTTGATTGTTTCCTTTCAAGTCCATTGTGGTGGCATACAGAGCCAAAATGATGACAATGGTGTCACTGTCCAAATATTTAGGGAGCTCACTGTATGTATGTGACCAGAGTGTTTCCAGAATGCTGCTGGAACATGGGGAAAATATTAAATAAATGCATGTCTGTGTTTTTCTGCTGTGAATTAATGAATACATAGATACATCCTCTCCGTTGTGTCTGGTATTTTCAGTAAAATTGTAATTAAAACATTTTGAGGTTTTTTCATGTTGTAAAAATTTCAGATGCAAATGCCAACAGTATTTTCTAAAAAAAAATCTCGCTTAAATAGTTGTGATTGCATCTAAATAAAGGAACTGCTTCACAGATGGTGACGACTAGAGACACAGAGGGTTTGTTTAGAGAGTATGGAAGCATTTAAATTAATCCTGTGGTATTTCCTTTCAGAGGGTTCTTTCACGGGTGGTATTTATGTATGTCTGCAGTATATTTCCCACAGATTCCCATTGAATTATGAAAAGTGCTTAGAAAAAAAGATGTAAATTAGTGGAACTTTGTTTAGTTCTTAAAACAAAAACGTATGGAAACAATATGCCACCCATGTCAAATAATATAATTTTTGTCTTCTATATTTTACAATAAGGAGAAACTAAAAATTTTAGGTTTTCAGATGTGATATAAAAGTTTCTGCTTTGGCTTGGTATTTTGTCATTAGGAAGCCTTGGACAGATACCAGTAATCATTACTAAACACACTTAATGTTTGCTATTAAAATAATTTCTTCAAAATACAATACTTATTGATTTGTTGACTTTTCGTTTCCTTTCCTGAAGATATAAACCCTGTGACCACTTCAGATAATTATAAAAGCAGTTATTTTTTTTTCTGCTGTAGTAAGCTTTAATAGGGAAATCAATATTAAGTCGAAAAGACTAATGACCCTTTTCCTTTATTAAAGCCAGCAATTTTGCTTGCATGTTTCACTTATTATATGTTTTTTTGTGGTTTTCACTGTGTTTTAGAATACTTATTTATGGCCTACCGTACTTTCACTATGCTTTACTTGTGTAAGAGTTATACTTCATTTTGTTTTCATCCCTGTGTCAAGCTGTCTTAGTCTTTTTAATAAATAAAATGATTGAATGACACACCGAGGCGATGATGAAAGAACAGCAAACAGAAAAGGAGACAGTTTGGGAAAATGTGTGTAGGTGGAGGAGAATGAGTGGAGTGTGTGCCACTCAATCTTTTCATATTCTAAGAATGAATGAGACAGTAAAGCTGAATAATAAACACTAGATGGTCAATTATAAATCTAAAGTAGAGAGCAGGGTTAGGAGGACATTTATTGTACTTACCTACACAAATTGTGTTCTTGCAAGGAGCCTTGTCTTGATAAGTAATGGGAATATCAGTCAGGAGAATGTGTGTATACATTTGCTGTGCAGTGTGTCAGTAATAATTGATAATAGTGATAATCTTACAGGCTGGTAAAACTGTTTTAGATTTTAATCTATCTGATAGCTAGTAATATCTTTTTCCAGTTGTTCCCATGGATGTAAGTATCAGGCAGAATACATTTTATATTGTGTATGAAAATGCTACTCAAACTACTAAAACACTACATTATTTTACAATACTTGATGTGATGGTGTGGAATCAGCAAGAACACAAACATTACATAAGTAAAAATATTACATTAATAATACTATATATACACTCACCTAAAGGATTATTAGGAACACCATACTAATACTGTGTTTGACCCCCTTTCGCCTTCAGAACTGCCTTAATTCTACGTGGCATTGATTCAACAAGGTGCTGAAAGCATTCTTTAGAAATGGTGGCCCATATTGATAGGATAGCATCTTGCAGTTGATGGAGATTTGTGGGATGCACATCCAGGGCACGAAGCTCCCGTTCCACCACATCCCAAAGATGCTCTATTGGGTTGAGATCTGGTGACTGTGGGGGCCAGTTTAGTACAGTGAACTCATTGTCATGTTCAAGAAACCAATTTGAAATGATTCGACCTTTGTGACATGGTGCATTATCCTGCTGGAAGTAGCCATCAGAGGATGGGTACATGGTGGTCATAAAGGGATGGACATGGTCAGAAACAATGCTCAGGTAGGCCGTGGCATTTAAACGATGCCCAATTGGCACTAAGGGGCCTAAAGTGTGCCAAGAAAACATCCCCCACACCATTACACCACCACCACCAGCCTGCACAGTGGTAACAAGGCATGATGGATCCATGTTCTCATTCTGTTTACGCCAAATTCTGACTCATGTCTCAACAGAAATCGAGACTCATCAGACCAGGCAACATTTTTCCAGTCTTCAACTGTCCAATTTTGGTGAGCTTGTGCAAATTGTAGCCTCTTTTTCCTATTTGTAGTGGAGATGAGTGGTACCCGGTGTGGTCTTCTGCTGTTGTAGCCCATCGGCCTCAAGGTTGTACGTGTTGTGGCTTCACAAATGCTTTGCTGCATACCTCGGTTGTAACGAGTGGTGAGTCAGTCAAAGTTGCTCTTCTACCAGCTTGAATCAGTCGGCCCATTCTCCTCTGACCTCTAGCATCAACAAGGCATTTTCGCCCACAGGACTGCCGCATACTGGATGTTTTTCCCTTTTCACACCATTCTTTGTAAACCCTAGAAATGGTTGTGCGTGAAAATCCCAATAACTGAGCAGATTGTGAAATACTCAGACCGGCCCGTCTGGCACCAACAACCATGCCATGCTCAAAATTGCTTAAATCACCTTTCTTTCCCATTCAGACATTCAGTTTGGAGTTCAGGAGATTGTCTTGACCAGGACCACACCCCTAAATGCATTGAAGCAACTGCCATGTGATTGGTTGGTTAGATAATTGCATTAATGAGAAATTGAACAGGTGTTCCTAATAATCCTTTAGGTGAGTATATATATATATATATATATATATATATATATATATATGTCTTATTAAGTCTTAAGTCTTATTGATACTCAATCTATAAATTAAACAAAACAATAATGTATTGAAAAGCAGACAAAACTGTATTCTGCTGAACACAAAGTCTCCAATTGTAGGCCTTGTTGGTAAAATGATCCATTGACTTATCTTAAACCTACAATACATCTATTATCTGTACACATGATTTGTAAAGTCTAAGTTCCTTAGAAAAACATATTGAATATTGTTTTCTTTTTTGTCACCATGGGTGAGGGATACAAATCATATAAAAATTAAAATTAAAATATTTGCATTGTTCTGAATTTTGTACTTATGTTTAACAGTCAGTGTGGCAATTGAAACACTTTGATTCATGGTAATGCTCTTTAGACATTCTTTTGTATTTGGCTATTCTGTACAGTGGAAGTTAGACAGATAAGTGGGTTCTCTTGAGTCTGTAAGAATCTATATTTTCATCTGCCAAATAAATCCCTAAGAAAGTTAAACAAAACTAATCTGTTTTAAACAACAGTTAAATAAAAATCCAAATGAAAGGATGATTTTTGCTTTTGCTTTTTTCATATTCAGTCAGTCATTGTAAGGCTTTAGACTTTTCTGTTTCCTGGTCTGAACTGTCTTGCAAAGAAGATCTGTGGGTATGGATTGTAGCTGATGTTTTCACACATCACCTGGAGGAATCTTGTGATGCTCAAACAATACTTTAATCCAAATCCAAAATCCAAAAATATTGGCCATTACACTTCCCTATATGTTGTATAGGGAGTTTATTTTAACTTGAAAATTATGTTTCAAAGTATATATTAAAAGATTTACAAACATAACATGTATTAATTCCAGGATACTGAGATTACATATATATATATATAACAAATATAGTCCTAAGAGGAAAGGAGACACCAACTTTTTACAGCACTACAAATATGCTCTTTACCTAAACCCAGTGGGAGAACAGGTTTCTCTCATTATACAACAAACAATCACAATGTTATAGTCTTAGAACTGAGCTCCTGTTTTCAGTAGCCACTTAGGTACACCAATTGGGTAGCAGGTATTGTATGCTTGTCACACCTGTCAGCCACAATTCCCCTGTTTACCACCAGAGGTCAACATCCCCTGAATACTAACCCTGCAATCATCCAATTAACATTCCTACATACCATGTGCACTTGTTCTAATAACCCTCTGCACTCACTGGTTCTACCTCTCCCCACCAGCTCCACTGACTCCACTCTGCCCTGCACTTAAACCCCTGTTTGTGCTTCAGTCACTGCTAAGTCTTGTCTCCTTCACTGTAGCATTTCTAAGCACTACCCCTGGCTATTGACTTTCTTGTGTTCCTGACCTCCTGCCTTTGCTTTTCGACCACCCCTTTGGATTGCCTGTTTCAGACTGTTTGCCCCATCTATTGACCCCTGGACTGTCTTTAAACCTTGTCTCTTGGATATCCTCTTTGTATTGTTAGCTGTGCTTCCTCTGTATGAGAGCTTGCAGTTGGGTCCACCTCTGCTGTTGTCTGAGTCATTACAATGATGCACCACTCCAGGACCTTATACATTCAGATCCTCCACATTAGCCTATAGATCACTTGAATGCCAAGGTACCCAGTGTCCAGATAACAGCTGTTTACATTTTATTGTCACTAAATTATCAAACCTTGGAATGCTTAATCATTTAACTCCAAGGAACAATGGTCACTGGCTGCCTTTGTCTGCATCAGAGACAGACATTACATTACATATTTTAATGCAATTGTGCCTTAGGAGATTCAAATAATTGATACCATCTGCTTTTTTAATGCACCTTAATTTCCCTGCAATCCCCCCGTGACTCTCTAAAAAGATCCTTGAAAGAGTGTCATAAACAGATTTACATGGGTTGTGCTGTACAGGATTTGAATCCAAATACATGCATAAACTGTATGTGTATGCCTTTAATAAGCAGGTAAATCATTCATTTTTTTACATACAATTATCTTGAAAAAGTACCAAAATTTCAGTACAATTGCTACAGCTTTTATCATATTAATAACATACCTGTAATGGTAATGGGGTTTCCATGTGAGTTTAATTACATAAAATAAAATGTAAGACTTTTGAGCCAGATAAAAAATAATCAGGTGTCCACCTGATGCCATGTAAATTAATGAGGCAGAGACTGGTATGCAAATTAGTATCAGATGACATTTTATTTGAGTGAAATGTGGTGTCTGACTTATGTAATAAAGCAATGATTTGTTAATATCTTGATATTGTTTGTTTAATAAATGTATGTATCTTGCCCAAGTTTCATTGGTTGGTTCATATGTCATTTGTTGTGAATAATATATTTTTAAAAATGTGTCATGACAAAAATAATGAACTCAAGGGTAATAAAACCATAAAAAGAAAGGTTTTGTAGATCACCATGGTTGGACAGTGGCATATACATTATAAAAAATGTGTGCTAGATACCTTTTGAATATTTTATATTATATAATCATTTGACAGACACTTTTATTCGATGTGACATAGATGTTCTACAAAATTGAAATCTAATCAATATAATACTATATTTACAACATTACACTACACTACATAAGCTCTCAAGGCTGTCAGTGCTGGATGTTGTAGATTGGACCTTTAAACACCTTCTGTGACTTTTTTAATATGAATATTGTTTACATAAATATGGGTATTTGTGTTGAGTTTTATATCATTCTCAAATGTAAACTTTATAATTCTATGTGGCTTTCTCACTGTTCAAGCATAAGGTAAGTTTAACTTAAACAATCATTTCAAAATGTGTACAATTGAATTTTTAGATCAATGTATTACTTTTTTATGTCACTGTGATACATAGCTGTATTAAAATAAATACATAAATAAAGGTTGATGCTAATATTTCACACATGCATAATTTTAGATTCACTTTTTTTTCTGTTTTTTTTTTTTTAACTCCAGTGCAGTGTCTAGCATGACCACCAATTGGAAAGCAAAATTATGTATGTTTACTAAAAATATCAACAACTCCTAAGCACACTAGTTAGTGGATTGCTCCAGGAAGCTCCAGCTTGGTTGAAGGTTTCAGACCTAGCCTTTGTTGTCCTACTGGTAGCAATGCCAATTTGACAGCCAGTCATGCCAGCATTTCCTTCCAATATGAACTTAACTCTACCACCCTGTATAGGTAGACAGGTAATTACAAACACACACACACACACACACACACACACACATATATATATATATATATATATATATATATATATATATATATATATATATATATATATATATATATATATATATAGTGGTCATGCTAGAGATCACACTGGAGTAAAAAAGAAAAAGAAAATTACCCTGAAATCTTACTTAATCTAAAATTACGTATGTGTGGATAATTTAGCATCAAAGTTTATGTATTTATTTATTTGAATCCAAATATATGGAGTTATATAGTTATTTATACATAAACACACACACACACATATATACATATACATACATATATATAGAATTTGTCTGTTTCACCTACCTGTGATGCATTTAACATTTGACTCAAATGCAGGATGAAAAACACAGCACTAAAACAAATCTTGCGAGGTCATCTGTTTCCTTTAAACACTAGAAATCTAAGCAAGCAGTTTTGTTCAATCGTTTTAGATGCCTTCTTAAAAATGCAATTATGTTTCACATTGATTAACACATTAATCCCAAGAAACTTCAGATAAATTATACAGGAATGATGTATTCAGAAGCTATTACGGACAGAAGGCATCATTAAGAAATCAATATCATACATTGCACAATGCAGCTTATATGTCACATAAGTATTGCAAATCCTGCCAAGAGTTTATCTTACACTTTCTGTATATAGGTCCAAAGTAGTTATTATCCTTCACTTGAAGTGAGTTCAATTTAAGTCTTAGGTACACTTTATAGGCCTGTTAATGTAACACAAATTAAAAAAATACTATATATACTTATAATATCCTGGAAACCTAAAACAAAACATAAAATATGTGTTATCAGATAACTCAGCCACACTTTCTTGCATTGGTTGCTTAAGATCCTTTATTCTAAAAAAACATTTTGAGACAGATCAGAATGACTGCCAAGATGTGTTTTAATGTTTTATATTGAGAGAAAGTTATCCCATTTTAGTTATACAAATTATATTTAATTGAAAATGATTTCATTATTTAAATTATTATCTAAACTATATCATATGAGTAATACACTGCTTACCTGGGAAACACATTTCAAGACATTTCTTTTCAAGTAAACATGATTATAAGTTTATGTCTTGCAAACAGTTAACTTTCAATTAACCATTAAGGAGTGCAGTGACCACTTTTACCTTTTTCCAAACACTTCACTTAATCCTTTAATGGAACATATTACTCCAGATAAGCTACACAGGGACCCTAGAACTAAGATGGAGAAATCAAGGACCTTAACCCTGCAATCCAGTTTTGTCCATTTCAACTTCAGGTGGAAAAGCGAAGGGAGGAGGAAGGTCATAGCAGCTCCCGTCATGCTGCCAGTCAAACCCATCAGCAGGGAGAAGTGGGGCATGTACATTGCCATGAGGACAGTGAACAGCAGGAGGCCGCCGCGCAGGGCCAGAGCTCTGTTCTGCATGCTCTTCTGCGTCAAGTCTAACTTAAAAATGCAGCCTTGTAAAACTTCAGCTGCTGCGTAGAAGGGCAAAGGATAAGATAAGAGGGCTTTGGCAAGCAGGCAAAGGTTAACGACCACCCCGAGGGTGGTGGGCAAATTGTCAGTAATCACTTCCTTGGTTTCTTCACCCCATGTGAGGAATGCCAGGACGGCAAAGGCAGTCTTAAAGATGCAGGCGAAGAAGTGGGTCCAGGTCAGCATGGTCCCAAAGTTGCCCTGGTTCTCCATATTGCCTTCCAAGGTGGGAAGAAAGATCTGAGATGTGTAGCTGAATATGATGACCCCCACGGACACCAGGAACTTCTCAAAATCCACGTAGAACTTCATCCCCCCCCAGGACCAGCAAGGTATCCGAGTCAAGCAGTAGGTGATGACTATGAAGGTGATAATGAACTGAGCGATGGAACAAAGGAGGCTGAGCCTGGACACCACCCTGAGGTTGCGGATAAGCATGCATGGCATCAAAGTTAGAAATGCGATTACTGACCAAGCTGTCTGAGAGAGTGGCATGTAGGGGAAACTGTGGTACATAAGATTACCACTTACCACCAGGTACAAGATACAAGTCATTATCAGCTCAACCACCTGGGCCATGTTGACTATCATACCACCCAGTCGGGGAAACAGCTGTTTGCAGCAGGCATTGGCAATATCTTCATAAGTATTTCGAACTCTGATAGGTATCCCCTCTTCATTCTCCTCATACAGACAGGCAATGAGGATTTTGCCCGTGTAGCTACAGATCACTGCAGCCAGGATTATCAGAAGCAAACCGAGGTATCCACTGTGTAGAAGTGCATACGGTAATCCTAGAACAAAAATCCCCTGAGGAAAGTGAACAACAAAGATTCAGCCTTATCTATCAGCTCAATCTACATCTTTATTTTCTTGGATAATTCAGGGTTTGGCTTTTAGACTTTCAACCAGACCTCATTTAATTCTATTCTTGTAAGTGGCACAATAGATCTACTGTATCTAAACTACATTCGATTTAATATGGTTCTACATAAAAGTGCAGCCTTGCAAAACTAAGCAAGCCGCCGGACAGAAAATGCTTTCTCTCATTTGTGATGGGATAGTATATTTTATTGTCAGTCTGGTGCCAGAGCAGGGAACAACATCTAAAGAGATAATGCTGTGCTCAGTTTATGTATTTAAATTACTTTTAGGAAATCAAATATTTATTTTTCACACAGCCAATATGTTTTGGATGATAAATTGGAACAAATAAAAAAAAAAAGAATTAAAACAGCTGACAATATTCAAATAATGATTTCACTTAGTGTCCATGCATTCTGGATAATAATGTTAAACCATTGGAAATATTCAGCATCCTGAGATATTTTAGCACCATGTTTCCACACCAAAAAATGAAAAAAACAACAACATATGACACACATGCATTGACAAACCTTATTGTATACTATACTTTTGTCATAAGACAAAAACAACAAAAGCAACAGAACGAACATTAAAAATAGCTGGTAAGTAGTGCATTTAAATGGTTAATGTAACAGGTATTTTAATAGTATTTTTGGACTTTTCTGAATATATTTCCCTGCATGCTGCACATGTAGCCACAGCAATCAAGTTTTGAAGGTTAAAACATTCAAAGATGTATATTGGTTTAAAAATGAAAATGAAATATAATTTTAACACCTACAAACAAATACTACCACTACTACTACTAATAATGTATAACAGAAAACCAACAATGTAAACTATAACTATATGTATGACATATTTTGTAAAGCTGCTTGGCCATCAAAGTTAGATTCTAGTTATTTATTTGTTTAGTCAGTCCAGATATAAAACACTAAAGTTTCTCTATAATTGTTTGCACACAGCAAGTGAGGATTACCTGGATTGCATTGGTGACATTCCAGCCAGCCTCCCAGGTTGTGATGTGAGTTGGGACAGGTCCCAAAGCTGCACCGGCTGGGCTAATGGGAGAAGCTTCAGAATGCCGGGCACCTGTGGAGGTTAAGCATCCATCTGGCTCTTCTCTGCCTTCCGCACGGGTCTTGTCCAACTCATCCATCTGGGCAAAATGTAGATTCTCCTCATCACCTTCCTGAGTAAATCTGTACCTACTCAGTATCATGAGTCGAAAAAGCTCAGCTTGAGTTCCCAACCAGCTCAACTTCAGGAAAGACATATTCAAGTCTATTTAGTTCTTGTCTTCTTTCAATACCTTGAGAATACAATTGTGCTATAGGCTACAGGGATCCAAGGGGAACCAGCTGCTTTAAGTAACCAGTGATCACGGGGAGCGATTCAGTTTTCATGAGAAGCTCAAACTCTATAGACCACTCACGTCAATCTTGGGGTTTAAAAACAGAGGGAATAAGGTCCACAGCACACCAACAGGAATTTAAAATTCAAATTTGGATCCTTATGACACTCAAATCATCCACCCAGATGAGTGCATGCAACAGGTGATTGATAGCTTACAGAAATGTGAGAGAATGAAACTCTCCTGTCTATTTCGAGAGAATAAAAATGAAGACAAAGCCAAGTTACACAGCTTGTATCATTTTAGCATTATTTATATTAAAATAAATAAGTGTGTGTGTATATTATTATTATTATTATTATTATTATTACTTCTTAGATTCAGGTGGTTATCACTCTGTCCAATTGGATAACTACGATCATCTTTGTGGAAAGGCTACTGTACATGTACTTTTGTTATAGGACATCACATGTAATGTTAATTTTCACGTAAGCATATAAACCTACGAGGTTTAGTTTGACCTTGTAGTGATTTGTACTTTGCTACGTAAGTTCACTTTCAAATACAGTTCACCTGACGCACAGCAAACGCTAGGTACTTCTGTCTAACACTAGAAGGAGCTATAGAGTCCACATTAATTCATTACCAAGCTCTAAGTAACTTGAATACATATAATAGAGTTTGTAGTCATCACGAATGAAACATAAATTATATACATTTTAATAGGGATGATTTAAGATACGGTGTTAACAATAACAATATAAAAGAAAATGCAAATAGAAATTGTTTCTTAAAATTATATATTATATAAGTACGCTTTTTTAGATTCATTTTTTTAAAACATTTTTAGATTTAAGACATACAAGAATTAGATTGTCTCCTACAAGTGACGGTTCATTCTAAGAGCTGAAAGTGATTATTACAAGTTATTATAATTGATATAGATTGTGTGTATACGTACCTAAAAAAAATCATGATGTATGTTTGCATGTATGTATGTATGTATGTATGTATGTATTCTCTGCTCTGGAGCCCCTCTCTCTAGGTGGGGGGGCGTTTCCTCTTTGAACTTCGCGAGTCTCCGCCGACGTTCCTCCCAGTTTGAGAGCGCTGGGCTGGCAGCACACAAGTGTGTCCGTCAGACGTGTAACTATTGTGTGATGAAGCAGCAGCAAAACTCAAAATGAAAAAGATTTGGGTTTTAGCACTCATAGCGTTGCTATGGCAATGCATTCGAGCTCAGCAAAGGGGTGAGTGGACCATTTACCAATGTAATCGCTTTCCTTCAAAACTCATGTCTCTTTGCAATTGAACATTTCTTTGATGTCTCAGCGCAGACTGCCTTTTTTTCTTATTGCAATACTTGTGTCCGTTTGAATGAATTGCAAAACTAGTGTGTTCTGTCGTATCTATTCACATGAGCCAGACACGAAAATGCTTTCTACAAACTTTTTGGAAGTTTCTTTTTTAGGATACCGTTCACATTTCAAACAATTCACATACATATGCTTCATACACCTCTCCTTATAGTTGAAGAGTACTTCTTAAAAACATGATTAATACATTTACATTGTTTTTTTTTTTTTTTTTGTATAAAACACTTGTTGTTATTGTTCCTCGTTTTGAAAAAGGTAATGCATATTTCCTGTAGGACTATAAGATTGTCCTGAAGGTAAACAGTGTTGCTTGGTCTTCATTTTCAGTTTTCTGGGCCCTGAATCATCAGCAAATGTTTAATCTATAATTATGTTTTCATTTTTAGTTAATGATTTAAATGAAGCAGTCAGATGATGGAATTGCAGAATTTATTTCTGTTTATTTTCTCTTTTTTTCATTCATTCAGTCTTACAAATATCAAATGCCAAATAATGTAATTACTTTTTGTCACTGAAGGACACCGTAGCTGTCTCTGTTTAGAGTGTGGAAGATAGATGTTAGGTTTGGTAGACTAAGGAAAGTTTCTGCTTAACAATGTCTTGGCAGAACATGTGATGATTAGGATAATGTAGGTGATTAGCATCAGTAGTGTTTCCCCCTGACAGTGTCTACAATATTCTTTTGACTAACTATAAATTAAGTTAACTAGTTTGTTCTTCACAACAACTGCTGGACATTTTGTTATTTATTCTCATGAAGGCGTCAACATACATTCGGACATTGATGTTACTAATACCACCTTGACACCATCATAAATGTGCATAATTATGTTGTCATTCTCATCGTTTTCCTATGCACTCATTTACCTTAACTTTCTTTTTACTCTCTTGTGGTTTTACCATGTCCTCACTGCTCTTTACTATATACTGTAGAAGACAATGTAGTAAAAGTTTATAAGGTTAAATAATTAATTACCTATGCTAAAGCACATTAAACTATTCAAATACATTTGTTTTTAGTTATGGTATCTAAACCATTGCCCTCATGAAGAGACACATTCCCATTAACAGGTGCTACTTTGTGTGGTACAGGAATCTAAAGCAGCTGGTCAACACTAATTTTAGGAAGGTGTAAATCGAAGACAGTGCCATCCTGACCTACATCTAAATACAGATACAAGAAATTGAGGAAAAGAGTGCTTCATGTTCTGCATTTAGAAACACTCTGTATAGTATCATCATAAGCAACCATCAAAAGCTATGATTAGAGCTTTCAGGATGTGCTAAAAAAAAAAACATTTTCAAACTAAATGAAGGCTGTTGAAAGCTTAACAAAATGGGTGACATTTTATGTCTAGTTCAGTCACTCCTCTCAGAAATAATGCCATACACAATTAGACCATTTCAATAGTGGTTGTACATTTTGTTAGTCTGGCGATAAAGTCATTGTTTGTTTTCAACTACCTGAGAAAAAATTATCCTGGAAAATTTTGTACTCGGTGGGTTAGCACCAGAATATGGAGCTCAGAGCATGTTTGTAGACATAATAATATATAAAAGTTTAAAAGGAAAATAATTTTCTCTGCTGCAAGGACATAAAAGATAAAAGACACTGTGTTATTAAGCTTTTGAGGTTATTAGAGTTTACATTGATTAAAACATGCCAAAAATACATCTTGGTTTCCATACTGCTCAAGATTTTGTGTTAACTGTTTGGCATGTTTAATGTGTGTCAAAACTATGTCAGTACCTATCCAAGCCAAGTATACATGTTATTGTTTGTAATAGCAAGTGTCAGCAGTTGATTTATTTTCACAAGGTCCTGTAGATGGTATTATTACAAATAATAACTTTGCAAAACAGTATAGCTCAGCAGGTGGTAATGACAGACCATAAGTTTGTATATATTGTGGAAGAATTCTACAAAAACATATATACTAGTAATGATAGCAGTAAAGAAGAGGAAGAGGTCTCAATAATCACAAGTGAAATATCAAATGTGGTTCCAGAAGAAGTAGGCTTTGCCATTACGAAGAGAAAAAAATGAAAATCACCTGGAATCACAGTGAATATCCTAAAAGAAGCTGGAGAAGAAATTGAAAAGATTTTGGCAAAACCTTTCACAAAGTGAATAATATTATTATATTAACCTGCAAGACACACTGGACTTCACCCAACCAAGAGAACAAGCAGGATTCAGAAGTGGATGTAACACAATGGATCATATACAAGTTGTGCAAGAAGTATTGGAAAGATGCAAAGAATATGAGCTTCCTCCATGCCTGGGCTTTGTTGGCTACAAGAAAGCATTTGATTCAATATATACAAACTTAGTCATCAGACCTCTAAGAAAACAAAACATTGAGGAAACTTGTTTTAAATAAATCTACAACAATTCTACATCAACATTCCCACACAACCAAGACAATGACAAGATGAATATTTGTAAAGGAGTACGTGAAGGAGACACAATCTCTCCAAAACACTTCACAGCAACTCTTGAAGAAGAGTTCAAGACTTTGGATTGGGAAGAACTTGCAGATCCAAGTATGAAAACTGGACCTTAAAGGAACCAGAGTAAAACCAAAGTCATGTTTAACAGCTTTGTTACATCTAAGAAAATTGAAGTAGATCAACAGACACTCAAAGAAGTCAAAAGTTATGTTTATCTTGGACAACAAATCAGTGCAGATGGAGATATTATGGAAGAAATCGAAAGAAGAGTGAAAATGTAATGGAGTGTATTTGGAAGAAACAGCATGCTATTGAAAGGAAATCTACCCACTTGCCTCAAGAGAAAAGCATTTGATCAATGCATCCTGCCAGTGCTCAATTATATGTGAAACCTGGTCACTTAATGCAAAAATGATACAAAAACTGCATCTAGTGGTCTGTTCTTGCAGTGTGTCCGGCCCATTGTCATTTACAAATGTTCACTCTTTCAGTGATTTCACATACTTTTGTTTGTTTTCTCAGATCCATATTAGTTTTTAGATAATAAATATGTTTTTTATGTCTCCTCTTGTTATTCCTAGTATGCATCTTTGCATGCTTCTGTGTTTCAATATTATTTTTATTTTTTACTGGTGTTGCTAAAATAATGTTAATTGATGTATGTTGGGTGTATGGCTATATAAGAGGAAGCTAAATACAATTATTTACCATATATTATGTATATAAAACTTAAGCAATATTATGGTCACCCTGAGTGTACACATACTGAAAGTGTTTGAAACCACCTGTGTAGCGTCCTTCATTTATTACTTCTGGCAGAGATGGAGGATTTAACCAGAAATCTAATTGTTCAAAACCTGAAGTCTCAAAACCTGAGCACCTTTAAAGAAGAGAGACTAGGAGTTATATACTGAAATGAAGACACCTGTCAGGCATGTTATCACAAGTGCTATCTGTATATATCCATCATCCATGAAGTGTATCATATTTTTTGTTTGATTGCATTGGCTTCCCATGTTGAGACATATTCTGATGTGATTACATGTTTTTGAAACAATATTTTAATCATAAACAATATCCTAAAGGTATAATATACATATAACGTAATATAAACTGATCATATGGTTGTAAAATGCTTTAGTATACATGACTTTTCCATAGCAGTTACATGTTGAACATGTGTAGGTAATGTAAAAAAACTGCATTTCGGTCCCAAAACAGACAAATAGTGGGTGGAACTGTACTTCAGTACTTAGTAAATCCCTGCTGATATATCATATTTAGAGGTTCACTTATAGAAAGCATCTTGAAAAGAATTGTGTTAATCTGTTGAAAAAAATAAAAAGGGTTTCTTTAAGGAAATAGAAAATGTCAGCACGTAAGCAGACATGAGAAGATATTAACTGGAATTATATGCAAAGTATTTTTTAAAAGATGGTGCTTTGTCTGAGATTAAATCATTCTGAAAAATGTTGACATATTAAATGCTGTACATTACTAAAACAAATCCTTTGACTAATTTGCTTACTTGTGTTTTGCTGGTGAAATTTTAAGCAATAACTATATTTGATCTGTTTTAAGGGCACATACACACATACATTTACAAGCAATGCATTACAGAAGGAGATTTAAATGATGAAATATTTTAATGTATTGACCTTGGGTACATTTTCAATAAAGGTATAAGCTTTCTGCTGTACTATGCTCTGTACTGTTAGTTTGTTGGTGCATATATTGTAGACCAAACTATTACTTAAACTTATTACCTCGCTCATATCTCTGTGATCATTTTAGTATGACATAATTGTTTTATTTTTTTCTGTGCTGTTGAATGAACATGACATGGCATCTCTTTTGTTATGTGATGATTTTGTTTCCTTATCAGCAGTGTATGTTTGGGAACCAAATATAATGAATTACCAAAGTGATTAAAAACAGTCTAGAACATTTTTGATTGCATGGGTGCAAGTGCTTCTTTCCACTTTTTTTAAATCATAGATCTATGAAATGGCCTAAACAACATTGGTGCAGACAGTGACAGATTGTCACTGAAACATCATCATATACAGTGATGCAGCTGTAGAACATGCTAGAAAAAGCTGACCCTTCAGATGCTGTTTGTGGTTATACTGATACAGTGCATAGGTCATAGTCTGCATTTGTGGTTTGTGGATAATCTTGTGGTAGGTAATGGTACTACAGTCAGCCAATCCATATAACTGTATAACTTTGCTGTTATTTTTAAATATTTTGATATTGATGACGTATCTTATTCCCTGTGGTTGATTATATAATTATTAATATCACTGGGCAATAATATTACATGTAAGAATAAGTACATGTGCACCTAACAACCAAAAACATGATTCAAATCCTAATTAAACTTTTTTCCAAACCAGTGGAAATTAGGATCACTTGATTTCCAAGTTTGGTTAATGGATTTTGATTAAAATTTTACTTACAATGTCTTACAGGTATTCTGCTCTATGCATTTCTCGGTTTTACACAATTGCACTTTTTTGGATTGCTTAAAATGAAGACAAACCAAATGTGTTTGTTGGATCTCTTTAGGATGAATATAAAAACAATAATTTATTTGCATTAATGGTGGCCATTGAAATATTTTCTGAAAGTATTACATTTGAGCAGAATCTCTAGGTACCCTACATTTTATAAAAATAATAATCATAAAATCTTTAGTTAAGACAGTTATTTTAACAAACAAAGCTTGAAATCTGTTTTCTTCAGGTCCCTGTGCTATTTTTTCTATAATTTCCTGACAATTAATTCTGCTGAATCCTCTGTTGCATACTTCCACTACGCTTATTAGAAGTTGCATTGTTCATTAACTGGGATGTGATCGCCACAAATCCTCAAATCATTCTGCAAACCTGCCAACAGGCTATGTAAATCTTATTTCCAGTGGGAAGCTTGAGGGCTTTCAGTTCCACTTCCTACAGTACGTTCAGTTGCTATTTATGCATGTCGGAGCATTTCACTCTCATTTCACATTGATCTTTGAGATACTAACTGCCCTTTATGTGCACAAAAGTCATAATCTTTCCAACATGACATTATGGAATTAAACTGAACAAATCTTATTATATGGTAATGTGACTTAGATACATAAGGTATCAGGAGAGATATATACCTGACTTTCAACTGGAAATGTTAATATTAAATGCTTTGCATTTGGTAACAGAAAGGTAGGAGTAGGATTCTGACAATGGTGGTATAAATGTGGGGTGGCAACAGTGTTAACAATAAGTCTGGAGACAATGCAACATTTGTTGCTAACTGTCTGTCATTTGAATTAGTGTTGCAGGAATGATTGTTTTGGGTATGTAATTTATTGTTGCAGAAATAGCGTAGCATAAATGAAAAAGGAATATTTTAGTATTTAAAGTATGATAGATTCACTCATGAAGCACCCTGATTTGATAAAGCCTGACAAGAATTGTATATTAAGAAGCGCCCACACCTATTTGGTATTGCACTGCTACAGCAGCATTACTTTACTGAGAGCAGGAGACGTGGGCAGTTTCTCACAAGCATGTTCTGTCTACATGAAATAAGCTGACAATCACATGAGCTTTTGTCCCTTCCGTTTTCAAAATGCAGGCACAATATTTGTTATTGATCTAGATTTCAGAAATGTTAAAGCTCAGACACCCCCCATTAAGAGTTCTGTATTGTTCTCTGGGTGCCAGTGTTATGAGAAAGTAAGCATGGTCTGGCAGTCAGATTGGCATGTGAAATTGCATGCTTTGTTTAAATATTAAAATAAATCCACCTGGATGATCTTCCTGGCTTTTAATTTAAAATACACAAAGGTAAACATGCATTACAAGCAACACGTGTTCTTATAAAAGAACAGAACTTAGATAGTGGCCCTGTAATATGCACCTTTACAAAGCAAAACCATTAAATGCACTTGTTTTAGGCATTAACATACAATTGCTTTAACATTGTTGTAGTGTAGCCTTTTAGAAAATCCAAGCATACATTCCACACTTTTAATCAGAAATGTCTGAATCATATAATTGATCTAACTTCAGTGAACTGCATAGAAACTTAAAACATTTTTCAGGTGAATTAATTTACTTGGTTTAAAATATGAAATGAATAGTCTGCCAAAATATCGTTAGAATGACAGACCTTGTGAACATTAGATTGCATTACAGACAGGTATGTCAGTGGTTGTAATTGAAAAAATAAACCTTATTGATTTTTTATAAGATGAAGTGGGTCATTGTATTCTTGAACAGCATCTGTCACCATCAGATGTTGCAGAATAGCCTGCCATCCTTTTCAAAGAAAGGGACAAAGGGATACACAATTCTATATTTGTTACTAGAATTGCCAGTTTTATATGATTTTATTTTATGAAGTGCATCTAAGAGAGTTGGAGCAACTCCTAATCTTCATAGTGGTATGGTGCTTCAAAGTTTGTGGTTCTTTCCTGACTCCTGTTGCTGTAACTCATTTGCTTTATTTGGCTCCTCGTTGAACTGTCATGGCTAGTTCTTTAGAATTGCTTAATTTTGTAGACGGCTATCATGCAGCTGAGTAATGAACTCAATAGCTATTGAGATCTCGGTTAAATTAAAAGTCCAGTGTAGAGGGGGTCACTTCCTGATAACCGCATTACTTTGAGGTATCAACGATTATTTTCATGATTAATCGCACCCACCTTTGATCGACCTTCCTGTGCATTTCCCAAACTGTGAAACTGCAGTTGAAGAATGATCTTGTAATAGATTTCAGAAGGTGCTGTCCAGGTAACGGTGCTGAAAATAATGGGGAGCCGATAAAAAAAAAAAAAATCAATATATTCAATATATTCCCTGTGATTTTAATACATACTTTTTAAAATAAGTGGCAGTGATAATGTTAATATTGTACGGTAAACTAATTTTAGTAATTGATTGATTTCTCCATAACTGTTTTATTCTAACCACGATAATGTAATAATTCAACATGCCTATAAATTACACAATCTACCCTGTACATTGCATTGAATGCAGAAATGAATAAGTGAAGCGATAGCTCTCATTTAACAATGGAAAGGGGCACCACAAAGAGACACATTCTTCAAATAAGCGAAGAAAATAAAGGACAACAGAGATGTTTTTAGCTTGTTACCCAGTAGCCAAAGAATTGGTTGGCGGAAAATATCCTGTAATTATCTAAATGTTCACCCAATACTGTGCTGAGTAAATACGTATTGGAAGTAAGAATTCAGAGAGAACTACAGCAAAGTCGAAGGAAAAAATATTCAAGTTCATGGCATAACAGGTTTAAAGAAGTGTTATAAAACTTCTTTGCTTGAGACCCATTCTATAGATTATTTTGTCCATCTTTGGTCTGTTCTCCTTTCTGTTCTCAAATGGGCATGTCTGGCTCATTTCCATTTTAATATTTTCATTCTCAATTTTGTCACATACTTTTTGTTGGTTCTCAGATTATTTGTTTGACTGTCTCTTTGTGTTATTCCAAAAATGTATTTTTGTATTGTTTCCACTTTCTGTATCATTTTTGCATTTAGTTACCAGATATAAGAGCCATACATTAGCATTGATAGTATGCATATTCATCAAATTGTTTTCTCTTCAAGCAATTGCATTGCTTTATTTTCAATAGTGTGCCATTTCTTACAAATATATCCATCCCAGTTTTGTTATTTCTTCCATAAGATGTTTATCTGCATTGATTTGCTGTCCAAAATAGACATAACTTTTGACTTATCAAGTATCTTTTGATCGACTAAGTTTTAACAAAGCTGATGAACATGATTTTGGTCTTAGGTTCATTTTGAGTCCTGTTGTCTTACTTGCATCAGAGAGTTCTTGAATTGGAATCTGCAGGGCTTCAGGCATTTCTGCAAAGATGACAAACACTTGAACACTTTTTCAAGTGTTGCAGTGAAGAGTTTTGGAGTGATTGTGTCTCCTTGATATACTCCTTTGCAGATCTTGAATTTGTCAGTATCTTGGTGTCATCACATTTTTGATGTGGCATTGTTGTAGATATATTTAATTAGATTTTATGTTAATTTCCTCAATTTATTAATTCCTTAGTGCCCTGATGATTGAGTTTGTATATATTAAATCAAATGCTATCTCATAGTTGATAAAGTCCAGGCACAATGGAAACTAATATTCTATACATGTTCCTAATACTTCTCGGATTACTTGAATATGATCCTTCATGTTATAGCCACTTTGGAATTGTACTTGTTATTTTGGTTTGATGGTGTGTATTGATGACAAAACCTGAGTCAGTACAAATTCTTTGTATATGATGGGAAGTAGACTAATGGGACTATATTTCCTCTCAAATCTTCAGGTCTTTTCTCATTTCTAGTGAAAGAGAATGACAGTTGCGTCGTTCCATTCATCTGCTATTTGTTTAATTCTGAGACAATTCTTGCAAAACCTTTCACAAAGTTTCTCCATTTAGTCTCCAGCTTTTCAGGATCTCCACTGGGATTCCATCATCTCTATGTGTTTTCCCATTTTTCATCTGTTTTATCTCATAAGCTACTTCTTCTGAAATCACATCTGGTATTTCACTTCTGTTCATTGAGACCTCTTCTTCTTGTTGTTTACCACTGTCATCACTAGCTATATAACATTTTTCCACTCTCTTGATAATCACATCTGTTTTTGATTGTTGTGCCATCAAAATAATTTGATTTTTTTGGTATTTTGAGATTTGTGTTGAAATTGTGACGTGGTTTTGTTAGCAATAACTCACCACATTAGCTAGTCGGATTGGTGAGTACCTCTTTAGACAGATTTGTTATTCAGGTGATTTAAGGCTTAGAGATGCAGCTGTATTTCACCTTGTATATCCATAGTTACTCTCACCACACCAAGGTAGAGTGCAGTGAAGTCAGTTTGATTTCTCAAATTATACATTTATTTCCTAGAAAATTAAGCATCACAATTATTAGCATAATTGTTTTCAGTACTTTGTGCAGCCTCCCCTTGCAAGGATAGTGGCACTGAGCTTTTTTCACATCATGTGATTTTAAATCATAGGCATAGAGCTGATGCATTTCAGGGAAATATGTCTAAAATGCTTTTTCATCCACTCCCCCATTTCCCTAGACAATTTTGCAAATATTGTCAGAATCAAAAATATATATAGGTTTTTTTTTTTTTTAATACCGGAATATTCTATATTATCCAACATCTGCACAACCCAACTTGTTGTGAGTCAAAAATATTTTTTATAAATGTGTTAGCTGATTAATTAAAACGTATATTATTTTTGCATTGATCCATTGTATTATGTATTCAGTTTTTTGATAGTTGTAGATTATTTTCCCCATCTTCTTCTTCTTCTTCTTCTTATCATTATTATTTATTATCATCATCATCATGGCATCTTTAGTCATGACTAACAATATGTCACAAATAAAAGTGCCATGATGATGATTATTAATAATTTTAACTGTTATTAAAAAGCCTATTTTTAAGGTGTTCTGTCTGATACTGGGATAATGTAAAAATGTTTCTTGCTTTATTTGCTTTACTTTGACAATATCAAAATAAAGTAGTGCATTTTTAGCTTTTGTAATACAGAAAACAAATAAAAGCTTCTGTGACACAGGAGTCTCAACCTTCTTTAAATTGTTCAGATGGGCACAACTATACATCATCATAAAATTGTCAGACCTTAATGTGTTAATTTCTTTATAACCACTTGTGCAGCTATAGGATGGATTGCTATCAGAGACACCTGTAAGGTAACAGATGAATTACAGCTCATGAAACAGGTCAAGAAAAACACAATGCCCTAGTCATTCCATGTAAATGTTGCTATGTGAAAGAAACCATGCAAGGTCTGACCCTGATGAAGGCACAAAAACATGGATATAGCCATTAAATAATTGAAACCAATAACCTCTGATAGATTTTTCTGTGAGTGAAGTAGTTGTTTTGCTTTGTGCACCTCAGTGAGTTGGTGTTGTACCTGTTTTTTTCTTTTTCTCTTATGGAATATTTTAGACGGGCAAATATGTCTACAAGCGCCTTCATCCTAAAATCAAATTAAATGTCCTTTTTTGTATTGTGTTTTGGACAGTGCATATGTACAAAAATCATTTTGCCTTCTTCCCTTATTATTTTGGATTTACACCAGCAAGAGATTCCTAACATGCTTGTTTCATCCTTCACAATAGCACTGGTATTGTATTGTGACAAATAGACATTATTGTCATTTTTTAAACCAGTAGGTTTCTTATTGAGAAAATTATTGTACTGAAAAGGTGCCATTTTCCCACCAAGATTGACTAATGTCAAGTATTGTGAATCATAACACATTTATCTTTACAGTATAATTACCCATAATTTTAAGCAATTACAAAACAGTTTCACCTCCATTATTCACAGTGAGGATGATGTTCTTCTCAACATAAGCTTAGCAATAGACTGTTGATCTCCATACATTAAAAGATGATGCTTTAATTTGCCAAAAAGCATGTGAATTACTGTGAATTTAATGAGGAGTATGAACTGAAAATGCAGTTCACAAGCGCAAGTCGGGCAGTGTGGAGGACCTGGGAAGGTTCTGTCATAGTGTATAGGTAGGAGAATGCTGTGTATTTTTCAGCAGACTGGAGACTACACTACTACAAAAAATATATATTTATTTTTAACCCTTGTGTAGTCTTAAGATTCTGTATACTCCCCTTGTCCTAAGGGTCAAAAATGACCCGACTTCGCTAAACCCCTAAAATAAAGCAGCTTAATTGAATTTTAAACCCCAAATCTATTTTGAATGAAGAAACAATCTGTCATTCATTACAAACTTTCTGAATATCTGAGTTTTCCCTCTTCACAGTGCAAAAAGACTGCATTTAATCAGTGGACCCCACTCGTTTTTATTACAACACACCTGTCATAATTGTTTTCTTTACAAAAGTAGAGGTTTATTATTATTGCTAAAGGTACTGCACAGGTGTAAACATTTTTTTTTTTTATTAGCAAGAGATCAAGAGATAGCACTTGTATAGCCTAAAAATGTAGCAGAAATGTGCAGAAAGTATTTTTTTGGCAACATAATGATATATTCTTATATACTGTACAATGAGGAATTCAACTACAAAATACTAGTCTTCTCCCATTTTGTTAACCATTGCCCCCACCCACAAGGTGTACAAAAAACAACAATAAATAAGAATAAAATAAGATAATAGATACAAAACAAAAACGTGAAGAACATAAATCAATCAACTTTAATTAGCACATGTAGGACAGTATGCAAGTGTGTGTGCATGGACTTTGCAGATGTATTTCTCACATGTGCAGCACATAGTATTTGTTTTACAGTCCTTCTTTGGGGGTCAGAATTGGCATCTCCTTCTCTTGCCTGCCCCAGCTACAGCCTCAGGTGGATCAGGACAAGATTAACCACCCTGAACAGCTTTCACAAGCACTGCAGAGGCTGCTGTGCGTGGGAGGTGCTCCCTTCTTTGAATGTGTGCGGAAAGTGCCTTTCCCAGCTACTCCAGGAACACCCTCCTCTTGTTCTGCTTATCAGACATCCAGATAGGGTTGATCTTGTTCAATATCACGAAGGCATTGTATGAGGACACATCAATGATGTTATGGAAGATGACCAGGGGCCAGTGGGCAGTCATCCTCGTGCAGCTGTAAGTTCCAATCACCTTGTCCTGGTTGTCCAAGCCTCCTTTGTTGTGGTTGTAGCCCAGGATGATGGCTGGCTTCCTGTCCTCATGATCACTGATCTCAGCTGTTTTGTGCAGTGTGCTCAGGAGGACCACATTCTAGTTCCTCTTTGGGAGGTAAGAAACTAGAGTGGTGTAGGGTGAAGGCAAATGTTGATGAGAAGGCCTCTCTCCCCCTTGTTGCGAGGAGTGCAGGGGGGAGCTCAGACTTGCTCTTTCTAACTGTGCCAACCATGGTGATCTTCCTCTTCAGGAGCTGCTGGCTGAGTTCCTAAGAGGTGAAGAAATTGTCACACGTGACATTGTGCGCCCTCAGTCCATCTGTCACATTAAGCACAACCCGCATCCCCTGGTTCTTCTTCGGGCCTCCAGCTCCAACTGGTCGACTTCCCTGTGTAGACTCACATCTTCCAAGCGTAACTGGATTGTGTGTCACAGGCCACCCATATCTTGATGCCATGCTTTCCAGGCTTGAGGTTCATACTATCAGTGTGTGCATTTGTGCATGTGTTTGTGTGTGTCTTTGTGGTTTTTGTGGTGTGTAAATGATTTTATAATTGCTGGGTCAAAAATGACCCTAAAACAATCTTTGTACCCTGGAGGTGTACAGCTTTCATGGAAACATGAACAAAGGTGGTTTCACTTTTTCTAATGTTGGGGTCACTCTAGGAAAATCATCAAATTTCAAGTTGAAAAAATATCATTTAGGGGGTTTTCTCTGCTGTTAAACATAGTGGCAGGTCATTTTTGACCCTTAAGACAACACAAGGGTTAAATCAAGGATTTTTGTTTCCAATGTTTATAAATGCCTTTCACTCAATTTTACCCATTTATTAAATATTCACTGAATCTCTGGGCTACCATAAGGATTTCAATGACAAGCAGGGGAGTAACTATTTAGAACACATAAACATTCTGCTTAGTTGGACAACGTACACACATACATCACTACAATGTAATTTTTTCCAACGTTATGAGAACAGAAATACAATGTTGTTGTATAATAACTACAACATTTCTGCAAACAGAAATGGTGTTGTTATACATTTGTTGGAAAGTTGTGAAATTACATTGGGACAGTGTAAATCTAACACCTAATTATTTAACTGTTAACTGTTCTTAAATAACACAGAAAGCAGTATTGATTAATCACAATATTGTGTCTGGCAGTATCAAATTGCCAACATTGAAGAAATCTTGCAAAATTGATCTGAAATATGACTATGTTGTGTGTTAGCTTGGCTCCGGTCCTGGGATGGGTCATTCTAGTTGATTGAGTTCAAGTACCAGCTTTTTTCTAAATGAGCTGCCTAATATATTCTAGAACTTTCTACACTTCTCTTCATTGCAATTAAAATAGAATTGTATTGAGCATTTTTCAAGCATGCACCACAAACATTAGTAAACAACAAGGGAACATCAGAATTATAAGGTGTAACAAGGATCAATGTGACATTTTATGAATTTTGTAAGGATCAGTCAATTAGTTTAGCTGAAGGAGATGATGCACTACATCTGTATTCTTAACTGCACTGACATTCAGAATATTGGTTTCTGCAATACAAATTGAGCTGCATGTCAGGCTCCCAAACTAATGGCTGTTTGGTTCTCTTGTGCTTAGAATTCTCTAAGACCGGCCAGATCTCACCTCAAGGGGGACATCCAAATGTGATTTCCATTTGTTTCACAGTAAGAATATTGCTGTAACAGCAAATAAGGTGTTACTGAGATATCTGCAGTAGGTGTTTACCACTGATTTATTGGAACCAAGTAGTACTCTGAGTAGTTGAACAAGACTTTAACGTATTTTATAATATGTACTGTACTGTGGGGCCCAATTTTTTACCGGCTTTAATTTTCAGTAGAAATGGGAAATTCCACAGAATTCCATCAGGAAATTTGAACCAGCACAATGAAAACATTTCAAGTGATCTATTGCTATGTAAGCAATTATGCTAAATAACATCACTATTAGCCACACTGTTCATTGATTTATTCTTTTAAAATGATGACGATCACATTTTGGAGGCCATAACTACAAATATTGTTAAACTCCACTGGGAAGTGTAGGATGTAAACCTCAATGAATGTCATACTGGCTTTATAGGGTTATCAATGTAAGAATAATACAACATATTTACAGCTTCACCAAATGAGAACATTTGAGAGATTATGGAAGACTGAATTTAAATATCCTTTATATATTCACTGACAAATAGGAAGTTAATTAGATAAGCTTAATGATTAATCTTGATGAATGACCTTATGCAAACTATTAAAATAGTATACATACCATTATACAATGGCTACATCCATCTATGTATCTACTTAGAGATCTAGCGATACAATACATGTATACTGTACAAGTATATATAAAATATGTACAAAACATCAGGAGCTTCAGTTGGCTGTGGTGTGGATATTTTTATTTTATTATGTTTGTATTTTCCCCTTTTAATTATTTCCTCCTAATGTTTCCAACAAATCAACATAATTGGATGACAAATTAAAAACTTGAACCCTGTCTCAGTTTAGTTTATTGTCAGAGGGTAATTTGTACTTAATATAATCTCACTTTTATTTATGTTACACACCTTTGATTTTTAATCTTTTTAATCTTGCTTAATCTTAAAATTGCTTAATCTTTAATCAAATGTATTTGTTTTTGTATGTCTTGTTATTCCAAGCATACATTTTTCAATATAAAAATATGCCATGTGTGTATGAAAGACTGATTCATGAAAATCTGAGAATTATATATACACACATATATATATTTATGATGGACAAATGAATACTCCTTCTCAATAGAAAACAAAAAGCAGCGATTCAGTTATATGTTGATCATGAACCCTAACAGAATGGCAAGCCAAATGCTGGATATCTAATCATATTCAGTTCAAAATATCTGGCTGAGTCAAAGGAAAAAGTGAACATGTTTATAAGGAATACAATTCTGTAATTGAAAATACAGATGTGTTCAGGAAGTGCATGAATTCCCTGGTATAAAGTATCTTATAAACTGAACAACAGATTTCTTAAAATGCTTTTGTTTGATGTTTGGACCTCACATTGAACTATAACAATGTGTTCAAATGTTGTTTTAATCAAATCTTTACATTGTATTTGATTAAAATTGTCTGTGTTAATGAATCAGGAAAATTGAACCACAGTAAAATGGCAAATCCTCCCCCGTTAAGGATGCTTAAATGAAACTGAGCCTTTAACAAGCTCAGCCTGTTCCCTTTCAGACCCTTTCTCAAATATATGTGACCTCTCCCATCTGAAAACAACTATCATTTGAACTTTTACATCTGCCAGTCACAGCAGTGAGCCTGCAGTTGTATCCAGATAATACTAGTATTTAGATTTGGATTTTACTAGGCCATTTTCCCTCCAACCTTCTCTACTCCAATTTTAATATTTAATCAAAGAAATCTAAGAACCCTGCTCAAGAATCCTTCATCAGGGGTCAGAGGGTCAAAAAAGAGACAGTTGAAATAGCAGCTGGATATGTCTTGCAGCTTTTATAATGTAAGATATTACATACAGATTGGAAGGATCCAATTAGAAATTAAATATTTATTTAATATGGACATTACATCTGGACCTCAATAAACTATTTCTATATTTAACTAAGGGGCTGTTATTTTTTAATTGTCTTGACTTTTTGAAAGTAGGAGAGTATGTTCAATGTTCTCCTTATTTATAAATGGGAATGTAATTGTAGAATCCTTGGTTCATGTTACATATTATTTGAAAGCTAATAGTAAAACTGTTAAAATTAAAATTAAATATAATAATTGTAAATAAATACCTGTTTTGTATGGAAAAAACAAGCAATGTTATGTTTCCTTTATATACGTTTACTTCTTGGGTTAGTTTTGTGTTAATCTGAGCAAATTTTTGTCATTTAAAACTTTTAATTTCAGATTGAAAGGACATAATAGTAACATGAAAAAGGAAGCACAGTATTCGTATGATAAGAAACATGTTCTAAACCTGCTAACATATCTGACAAGCTGTCTAAAATAATATAGGTTGGAAGCACAGGAAATAGTATCAGTACATGTTGTTAAATCTTCCATTTATGGCAGGGATTATACGCTTAATCCATTGGGTCTGTAAAACCCAAAAGGAAACGAGTTACACAGACCATATCGAAGAAACATTAGTTTGGGTTTTGATATTATAAAATGTTTAATATGCAGGATCAAAAAAATATATTTTCAGCATAATATATTTTGTATTTTTAGAATCATATCCAATTAAAAAAGTCAATCTTTCTTAAATATTTGTGGACATAAATGTGAAATTCAGACATAATCACATCTCAAATGGTTAGATTTGTATACAATTATTTATAGTCATATTTGAAAATGTTTATACTCTTAATTTGAAACAGTGTTATCTGGTGATTAATCTAGTTGAATATTGTAATTTTAAAGTAAACTTATTTTCTACATATATCTTTCATTAAACACTGACTCAGCCAAGTGAAATCTGTAAGGATTCCAACTGATTGAACTGACTTTGCTGGTGAAAATTGTACTCAAGCTGTCTGTAACTATATTGAAATTCTTGAGAGGAAATGCCTATTTACTAATGCAACAATTATGTGCTTCTACTGCACATTAAACATGTGTATTAACATATTTATTATGATTCACTAAACTCCTTTTTGAGTCATATTTTCATTAAAGTTCATGGTAGGGTAATATAATTACCAGTAGCTCCTTGCTGATTAATATTCAGGTATAAATAATTATTTTAATATTACTTCAATAAGAATACAGTTACAGTGTTTTGGCCTCTTAGATTGAAGAGTGGGTGCTATCAAGGTGTCCAGGGCAGTTTGTAGGTTGCAATACAACCTGGATAGAGGCATTTGAGAAGGTACCAGTAAGCAGTGATGTTAAATTGTTTCCCCAAAACATATGCCTGGCTGCATTGGCGTATGGGATGTGTCCCCCCCAATTCTGAAACTAAATATATGCCACTGGGCACAAATATACACTATTTGCATTTTTTGGTTTTGTTATTTTAGCCTTGAATCTGTGTTCATGCTGTTTAATTCTATTCATGGATCAACATGAATATACATAATTCTTGTATGCATGATTTTAGTGATCAAAATGGGTAAAAAGATGATTTACAACAAACCCTATTGTGCAACTCATAAATCACAATGGTCACTGAATGAGCATGACAATTACAGTCTGTAACACTGGATGATAAAGAGCACACAAGATGTCTGTGCATCATTAGCACCAGTTTTGATGGATTCACACTAACAGCATGAAGCAGGGTTCAGATTTTACATCTTACTCAAACAGTATAAATTTGACAAACAACTTTTAAAATCTTTTATTTAGATTTTTCTCACATGGGTTGCTGATTTATGAACGAAAAACAACAAAATAAGCAAAATAATAAATAATAATATTATTATTATTATTATTATTATTATTATTATTATTATTATTAACAACATAATGATAATAATAATAATAATACAGAACCAATGATTAACTGAGAAGCAACAATTTATATGACGGCAGGAGCATGAATTTAAAACTTCTACAGATTATCTTCTTATCTTTCCTTTTGAAATGCATTCTTAATACACTAAATATTGACATTTTAACTGCAAATTCTGTGATACTTCATTCAACCCTGAGTTCCTGTGAAGAGGCTCTTGTAACAAAGGTTTTAATAGGTCAAGTAGGAGAAACAAGTATATTAGTTTTTAATATTTTCTCAAAATATCCACTGGAGTTTAAAAAAACAGCAAAGGAAAATAAACATCTGCATACTTGTCCATCCACATTCCAGAGGGTTTTATTTTTTAAGACAAACAATCTGAACTAGAATGCTAAAGTTCCTGGAGAAACTTCTGCAACTGAAAGTATGTTTGAGTATAATAAGCAGTATGTTTCACTGTACATATAGTAGTGTAGTAAGTACAAAATACTACAGTATACTATAGTATAAAAGTGTAATATGGTTAAAACAGTGTATTATAGTATTTTTGTACTGTAGTAATATTGATAATACATCACAAAGTAATTCACTATACTATATAATACAACACTGTACCATAGTATGTGTTGTAGAACTGTAGTATATTACAAGGTACTACAGTATTCAATAGTGTACTATAGTATATCACAGTATACTACAGTATAACAGTGTACTATAGTATATCTCCAGCTCCTACAGTATACTGTAGTATCTTAGTGTATTATGGTATAATAAAGTGTAATACAGTATGTGTTGTACTGCTGTAGTAATTAGTATAATACATGGCAAGGTAATACAGTATACTATAGTACAAGACACTACCATAGTATCTGTTGTAGACCTGTAGTAATTGTTATACTATACTATAGTACATGACAAGGTACTACAGTATACTACTGTATACTACGGCACTCGGCTTATGGCCTCGTGCCTGCGGCCGAATCACAGCAGTGCTGATGCAGTGCGTGATCGCACGATTGTGAGTGTGATATTTACGGTGGCTCGTTGAGGACATGTAAAAAAAAAAAAAGCCCCTCTGTTTATCTCGTGATCACGACATAACGAGTTGTTTTGATCACGAGATAAATTACCTCGCGTTAACTTGTGATCATAACGGGCCGTTATGTCGTGATCACGAGTTAACGTTACCTCTCGCTTTCAGAGAAAGCGGAAGTGAAGTCATTTTCATGAGACAGTGCTGAGACTGGGGCGGTGCTGTGCCAACAAATTCGGGTTTATTTTCAGCAAGGCTAATGCAGACATTGTTTTATGCCTTTCCATAATTGAAGTGATCCTGAAACTGTCTTGAACTTTATTACAACACAACTTCTTGGTTGATGTATAGGCTACCCACTGGACTGAAATTTGCATAATGCATTTAAGCTTCTGTGAAGTTTGCTTATTCTCTCCGTATCTCGCTTCTTTTCTAAGTGTATTCTGATTTCCTCCCATTTCCACCCAGTGCAAAGACATGCGGTTCAGGTTAATTGGTCACTCAAAAGTGCCCGTTGTCTGAGTGTGTGTCCGCGGTGCCAGCAGGGGTTCGACAGAGTGGTCTGGACCGCCGCGCACTGGTCTTAGAGCAATCTGAATGCGCTGGCATTTGTTTTAGTTTTCTTGACACAACTCCTAAAAACTATCCACATTACAATTATAATAATCATACACCTGTTCATATTAGCATATTTTACGTGTGCCTATTCGTAAATACACTAATTCTGCATAATGAACACATTACAAATGTCGTAACCCCTCAGAACAGCTTTAAACCTCCTTCATAGGAAGGTTATGTGCCATGGTGTAACAGGCTGAACACAGCGCTGGAGGGGTGAAGGCACTCAATGAATGTGGGGCGGTTCAAATGCGCTGGTCATATGTGTATTTGTTGTTATTACTATAATACTTATGCTTTTCCTGTTACTATTATTCCGTACAATAGTGGGGTTAAGTCTGTTAACCATTGACTATAGTTATGCCTGCTTGAAATGATATATTTTGAGCCTTCATCTGTGTACATTTGCTGAGGTCCGGACCACATGGACTGAGTGGTCTGAATCACTGCACAGTGGTCCCTTTTGATAAGCATGACATTGTTTGTGTATGGTTTTATACAGTTTTAACTGTTACATATGTAGCAGTCTCAGTCCACTGTACGTTTTTCACTTTGATTACTTTGATTAAATACACCTTTATTATTATTATTATTATTATTTTTATTTCTTGGCAGATGCCCTTATCCAGGGCTACTTACAACATAAGTGCAAACAAAGTGCAAAAATACAGTTAAGTACAAGGCATCAATCATTACAAATTCAATTTAGCTAAAACATAGCAATTCAAAATAATACATTTTACAAATTCCAATTTACAATTTACACAAGTACAGAAAGTGAGGTCCTACATCCTGGACGGTGAAAGCTAAGTGCTGTCAAGATGTAGGGTCACAGTCAAGGGCTACGTATGGGAAAGGGAGCAAGGAGGAAAACAATCAAGAACGCGAGAAGCATAATAAAACTGTGAAGGGATAGAGGGCTAATATTACAAGTACTGTCGGAAAAGATGCGTCTTGAGTAAGCGCCGCAATGTGGTTTTGACTTCGGTGGGCAGGACGTTCCACCATTTAGGGGACAACACTTCCGCTTTCTGATAGCGAGAGGTAACGCTAACTCGTGATCACGACATAACGGCCCGTTATGTTGTGGTCACGAGTTAAATTACCTCGCGTTATCTGGTGATCATGACAAAACAACTTGTTATGTCGTGATCACGAGATAACCAGAAGGGCTTTTTTTTTTTTTTCATGTCCTCAACGAGCCACCGTAGATATTGCTTAATTAATACAGACATCAATAATACAGCTGTGACCGCAGTGGAAATCACAGTGCAGCATGCAGACCAGAGACAGAGAGGAGGAATCAAACGATGGGAATTGTGACCATTGATTGGCTACTGACTGGGCGCAATTTGCATAAAAAACTCTGATTGGTCTGTTTGTGCGCTATAATCCGTTCCACCATTCTAGTCATTGGGATTTTTGGGGATTTTGGGGATCTCAATAAATATCGATCCCAGCCGCACAAAAAGCACAAGCAACCTGAACGGAATCATAATGAAGCACTGTGTGAAGTTTGGTGTCTGTAAGTTAAGAATTGTAGGAGGAGTAGCAGTCCGGACAAACATAATAATAATAATAATAATAATAATAATAATAATAATAATATTATTAATAATAAAGCTTTTGTAAGAGAACAGTACTCTGCATGTTTTCACATGCAGACTAATGAGAGAAGTGAATGCTATTCTGCATGGATCACTGTGTTAAATGCCCAGTTTTGTAACTTGCTATTATCATGTTGGTTGATGTACAAGCCCTCACCATAAAATGACAGTACTGCTGGCAGAACATTATCACAATATGCACTAGTGGTCATCAGGTCCTTAAAAAAACATAGTACAATGTGGTACTTGTGGTGTAAGGAGCTTACTATTGTTTCTTTCCTCCTTGAGGAGCAGGTAACATTATTGTTTATAAACAGAAGATCACTACCGATCTGGAGTAAGTAAACAATAAAATAATTCCTGACGTCATCAATTTTTTCACACAAATTTGAGCCATGGTCAGAAAACAAATACCTCTACGGCACTTTCTACCTTTCACAATATAAATCAATCAATCAATCAATCAATCAATGAATCTGTTTTTATTTAGTGTATGCACATTTCACAGTGTAGCCACAACCGTTTCCTGAAAACTGCAGTAGATTGCAGAACTATTAACAAAAGTGCAAAAGAATAGGAAAGCCAAATATGCACTACAAATACATATAATATTATTATTATTATTATTATTATTATTAATATTAATTACATGAGTCAGGTAAACATTGGTTTACGACAAAGAAACCAGAAAGAAAAGGAAAACTCGAAACTTACATTACTGTGATATAGGCTACAAATAGAAAATTGCTGCTCACAATGTAGATATATTTGACAATTAAGTCTCAAAGCTGTAACATTATTTATAGCTCAGAATACAAATGTATAATTTTCTAATTTCAGGGATTATTTAAAAAAACAATTAAATATCATTACCTTAGCTATTGGTTTTACAACTCCTTAAAAATCCTTGAAACATGCTGTTTGACTAAATAGATTTGGTCTAAAAGGCACGTACATATTTCCATTGAATGTGCTGCTTTTAAGAATGATCAGACCTGATCATACATAGTTTAGGGGTTCGTTTTTGTTTATGGACATTTACTTTTCCTTACTACTTACCTTTTATTTTGTCTGCTTGGGTTTTATAAAAATGTTGTGTATGCAAATGTTTGGTTACCATGGATACCCAATAATTACTCCCATTTGCACACTACAAAATTAATGTTTTTAATAACATATCCCCATACACACATGATATACAATCAATTGTTTTACCTCAGTACCTTGGGCAAGCAGTGGTTACAATCTTTGAGAAATGTATGCTATTAAGAGGGATCTCCAATATTTGGGTCTCTGTACATTTATTCATGAAGGCGGAAAAAGCTAAATATCCATATTCTCTATCAATGATAGCTAGTCTACAAATGAACTAACACAATTTTATATCTTGATCTTTCAGTTGCTCAAGTGATCTTCATTAGTGTATTTCTAATTTTATGTAATTGAGAAAAGATGAACACCGCCTTTGTTTATATATATATATATATATATATATATATATATATATATATATATATATATATTTATGTGTATTGTAGTATTCCAGTAACCCCACACTATGAGTGACTACCGAGCAGGTCCAACCCCCCTTGCTGTTAGTCACCTATCCCCAGGTGTTCACCCTATATGATATTATAACCCACATAAACCAAACAAATATACAAAATGACGCATGATAGGGACTTAATTTAGCAGGGACCCTCCCACAATTACATTCAAGGTGCCCTAGCACTCCTGTTGCATAAGGCATAGTCCTACACCAATATGCAAGAGGAATTATTCACCAACAAGACTAATCACGTACGTCTCGCCTTATATCAATGCACGTTGCACAAGACAGGGGGGGTACCCCCGACATGCTAAAATATATAGAGACAGTGAATTGTTTCTCTTTCTCTCTCTCTTGTATATATAGCTTCAACTCTTAACATTAATTAATCATGGTAATATAAAACTTTTGTATATATGCTGTTTATCCATGTTGTCCTTTAAGATGAATCTGTTTACCTTACACCTTTAAACCATTCTAATCTGATAATTTGAATGTCCCAGAATTGTATTTACTGTAATATAGAGGTACATTTTTATTAGGAGATTGATAAACAATGCAATTAGTGCTGGATAAAGTCCTCTGCTAATTAACAATACAATAATAAATAACAGCAATAATAGTCAACTGTATGCATTAGAAGATTAAAATGTATTTAATACTGTTTATGTTGTATTGAGACATTATATATTCCTTGTTCTATAGTACACAGTATAGAAATATCCCAGCCAGAAAGAATTAATAACCTCTGAGCACACCATTTTAGCCTCAAGGCTCTGCAGAAAGTTATGTGTAATGAGACAACAGATCTTATAGATTGTTAAACACACCCCATACAGTTTTCACTAATGGTCATATTATTTACAGGCAGTTGCATGATGGGACAAACAGACCGATTTCAGTGAGAAGATTAGAATATTTTAATTGCAAAAGGACAGAATTGTTAATTTTATTAAATAAAATATTAGAATGCTGATTTGATAAGGACTGAAAAACATTATTATTAGAGTGGTGTATATGTGTATTTTGCTAGTTTTTCAATATTTGAAAATTCTAGAAATTAGTATTGAGTTGAACAGCATGGTTTTTCTAATATAATGTTCATTAGTTATTTTCATCATATCTTATTACTTTCAATAACTTAAGTTTTTGGATCTCGTACACATTCAGAAAGTGGGTTTGGCTTTAGCTCTGTGGACCTGTATATACACTCACCTAAAAGATTATTAGGAACACCTGTTCAATTTCTCATTAATGCAATTATCTAACCAACCAATCACATGGCAGTTGCTTCAATGCATTTAGGGGTGTGGTCCTGGTCAAGACAATCTCCTGAACTCCAAACTGAATGTCTGAATGGGAAAGAAAGGTGATTTAAGCAATTTTGAGCGTGGCATGGTTGTTGGTGCCAGACGGGCCGGTCTGAGTATTTCACAATCTGCTCAGTTACTGGGATTTTCACGCACAACCATTTCTAGGGTTTACAAACAATGGTGTGAAAAGGGAAAAACATCCAGTATGCGGCAGTCCTGTGGGCGAAAATGCCTTGTTGATGCTAGAGTTCAGAGGAGAATGGGCCGACTGATTCAAGCTGATAGAAGAGCAACTTTGACTGAAATAACCACTCGTTACAACCGAGGTATGCAGCAAAGCATTTGTGAAGCCACAACACGTACAACCTTGAGGCGGATGGGCTACAACAGCAGAAGACCCCACCGGGTACCACTCATCTCCACTACAAATAGGAAAAAGAGGCTACAATTTGAACAAGCTCACCAAAATTGGACAGTTGAAGACTGGAGAAATGTTGCCTGGTCTGATGAGTCTCGATTTCTGTTGAGACATTCAGATGGTAGAGTCAGAATTTGGCGTAAACAGAATGAGAACATGGATCCATCATGCCTTGTTACCACTGTGCAGGCTGCTGGTGGTGGTGTAATGGTGTGGGGGATGTTTTCTTGGCACACTTTAGGCCCCTTAGTGCCAATTGGGCATCGTTTAAATGCCACGGCCTACCTGAGCATTGTTTCTGACCATGTCCATCCCTTTATGACCACCATGTACCCATCCTCTGATGGCTACTTCCAGCAGGATAATGCACCATATCACAAAGGTCGCATCATTTCAAATTGGTTTCTTGACCATGACAATGAGTTCACTGTACTAAACTGGCCCCCACAGTCACCAGATCTCAACCCAATAGAGCATCTTTGGGATGTGGTGGAACGGGAGCTTCGTGCCCTGGATGTGCATCCCACAAATCTCCATCAACTGCAAGATGCTATCCTATCAATATGGGCCAACATTTCTAAAGAATGCTTTCAGCACCTTGTTGAATCAATGCCACGTAGAATTAAGGCAGTTCTGAAGGCGAAAGGGGGTCAAACACAGTATTAGTATGGTGTTCCTAATAATCCTTTAGGTGAGTGTATGTACTGTGCAAAAGTTTTAGGCAGGTGTGAAAAAATGCAGTAAAGTTAGAATGCTTTCAAAAATAGACAGTGTTCGAATTGAGGGGGGGCTGGGGGGGTTCGGGGGGGGGGGTTCCCGATATTTCATTGACAAAAAATATTTTTTGTCGACATGAATGCCCTGACACGAGACGATCTTCTTCTTCTTCTTCTTCTTCTTCTTCTTCTTCTTCTTCTTCTTCTTCTTCTTCTTCTTCTCATTAATGCATATAGAATATTATACATATGATGTAAATAATAATCATTAAATATATATTAATTTGTGAAATAAAATGTATAGTCTGTATTGTAAAAAATATAACTAATTGAATGTACTATACCCTGTTTGGCTATAACAGACTGCATAGGCTGTTTGATGTTAAACTGTCTAACTCCTTAATATTCAAAGTGAGTAACATTAGAAGGGTTATTTTTTTTAAAAGCATAAGAAAAGCAGATGTTTTATGTAAAGTCATAATGAATATGAGTGAAAGTGTGATCTATATGTATTTAGTAGCAATGAAAGATCTTAAATTATATTTATTAAGTTATTTATTAAATATTATTAATCTTATTCTACAGATTTTTGTAATTTGATTTAAGTTGAATAATTGTAAATATTGTCTTGTAAGGCAGTTAATCACATGTGAACAATTTTGGAACATAAATGAGGATATTGATAATACATTAATACATTGTTATTCATGCTGTTGAGATGCATATAAAAGTGCTCCAGATCAAATGAATTCAGGAGGTCTGAATATTTAGTTGGTTTGAGTTTGTCGTATTGGTTCTGGCAATCACTTTGTAATTGTAATTTGATTTGATCAAAGGGAATTAGATGCGTTAACTTTCATAACTTGTAAACTTCTTGGAATAAATTTGCCAATATAGCTTTAGATCCCAAAGTAAAACCAATCCAGTTTAAATTACCATTGATCATTGTGTTACATAGAATACTTAAAAAGTAAAATGTACTCCATATAATACTGAAAGTCAATGCAGCCCAAAGTATTTACATTTTTTACGTTTACACACTACGATGGCACACTACATACACATTATTGTGTGACAGGGATTGAAGGCAATAGGTAGATAAGTCTAGCTCCCATCTTGTGGTCATCAACAGCCTGCATTATCAGAGGACACTAGCATTAGCACAACTATCACATTTAATTCTAGTAAGATTGTGCGAGGTGGGAGTTTAGATGTATTTTGGTTTTGACCAGTATGATTGTTAAAGAATTGTTGAGAGAGTGTATTACCCTGACCATACAGTGTTTTTGAAATGGTACCCTGCATTTGCTAATGTAATTATGTTGTCTGATTGTTATACAGCAACATTTTATGCACATTTTGAAGGTCCATTTCTTGAATTTCAATCAAGCCCAATTATATAAACTGTATGTGCTTTGTTTTATTAATATGTTGACAGTGAATCAGAAAAATGACCTGGATGGTTATACTACACATAAACATTAAGTGCAAGTGAACAATGCTGAAAGCATCTGGTTGTGTGTTATTTATAGTAGGCTACATTTACCTTCAAGCAGAACACTTTTGTGTTCAAATAATATGGAATTGTTTGAATGTATACAGTTATTCTGATTACGACATCTCTTTAAACTCAATAATTACTTCAAAATTTATGCTCTTACATTCTTTGTGCTCATGGAAAGACCCTGAGATTAGAAATAATGTCCTATTTTTCTACTTAGACTCTCATCCTCAAATCTGGCTCGTTTGTAGGCTTTAGATCTAAAGACTCTTAGGGCCTATAATTTGGAGTCAAAATTGAAAACTCTGCAGTCTACATATTTTGTATTATAATGACCAATGGTATTAACATAATTATAGTAGGGACTTGCTAATTGTGTAATTACCATATTTGTTGGAAGCGTCTAATCTTGATGTTTTTCAGCAACTGACAATTAAGTACATGTATGAATGATTGGATTAAATTCTTTATGCTGATGTTTTTGGTGTTATGCAGGTAATGGACAGAAGGAAATCATTTAACAATTATTGCTTTTTGTTGTTACTGTTCCTGACAAGTAAATAAATTAAAAAGCACAGTAAGAAGTACATATCAGACATAATAATAATAAAAAATATATAGAGAGCTTTTTGAGTTGGCTATGCTGCTTAAAAGAACAAGATGTTTATTACCTTTTGTAAGCTATAATTCTCATAAATACTTTGTGCAGTGACAATGACATTACTTTCATTACTGCTGGAAAGTAAAAGGATATTTGTGGTTTCTTAATATGGTGGATAGGAAATGAACAGACACATAGGGAAATCTTGGCTTCTGTGATGCAAATAAAATCTGAGACTGTATGTCTAGACAGTCCCTGTGTTGCTTGTTTTAATTTCTTGTGTTTATAGTTTATTAATGGCTAGACACTGTACTTTCCTGTTTAAAAGTCTGAGATTAGTCAGTGGACTTTTGCTATAAAATAAACAAAATCTTGAGTATTGTGGCAATCTTTGTCAGATTCACAAACATGGAGACCATATGTTATTGCCATGGTAACATACATTAAAAAAGCAGCAATTATATGCATTAAATCAAAATGTTCTGATTTACCTTTTTTATCTGTATTGGTTTTATTTTAAGGTAACACTTTAATTTCAGAAAATGTATTCCATAAATTAATCTATGATTAGCACAGGTACAGTGCCTTGCGAAAGTATTCACGCCCCTTGGCATTTTTCCTATTTTGTTGCCTTACAACCTGGAATTAAAATTGATTTTTGGGGGTTTGTATCATGTGATTTACACAACATACCACTTTGAAGATGCAAAATATTTTTTATTGTGAAATAAACAAGAAATAAGACAAAAAAACAGAACTTGAGAATGCACAACTATTCACCCCCCCAAAGTCAATACTTTGTAGGGTCACCTTTTGCAGCTGCAAGTCTCTTGGGGTTCGTCTCTATAAGCTTGGCACATCTAGCACCTGGGATTTGTGCCCATTCTTCAAGGCAAAACTGCTTGCTTCAGCAACTTCAAGGTGGATGGGTTCCGCTGGTGTACAGCAATCTTTTGTCACACCACAGATTCTCAATTGGATTGAGGTCTGGGCTTTGACTAGGCCATTCCAAGACATTTAAATATTTCTTTAAGCAATGGCTTTTCTATTTTCTGGTCACTTTTCCGTAAAGCCCAGCTCTGTGGAGTGTACGGCTTAAAGTGGTCCTATGGACAGATACTCGCAGATGTGCAGCTTGTGAACAGGCAAGGTAGGCAACTGCCTGGGGACCCAGGCCGGTAGGGGGCCCCCGAGGTTATTTATAACATAACCTAATGGTGATGAACGCTGGTTGGAGGGGCCCCCCTGGGAATTTTTGCCTATAGGGCCCCAAACAGACCCTAGAATCGCCACTGGATAATCCAATCTCTGCTGTGGAGCTTTGCAGCTCCTTCAGGTTTATCTTTGGTCTCTTTGTTGCCTCTCTGATTAATGCCCTCCTTGCCTGGTCCGTGAGATTTGGTGGGCGGCCCTCTCTTGGCAGGTTTGTTGTGGTGCCATATTCTTTCCATTTTTTAATAATGGAATTTTAATAACCCAACCCTGATCTGTACTACTCCACAACTTTGTCCCTGACCTGTTTGGAGAGCTCCTTGGTCTTCATGGTGCCCCTTGCTCAGTGGTGTTGCAGACTCTGGGGCCTTTCAGAACAGGTGTATACACTCACCTAAAGGATTATTAGGAAAACCATACTAATACTGTGTTTGACCCCCTTTCGCCTTCAGAACTGCCTTAATTCTACGTGGCATTGATTCAACAAGGTGCTGAAAGCATTCTTTAGAAATGTTGGCCCATATTGATAGGATAGCATCTTGCAGTTGATGGAGATTTGTGGGATGCACATCCAGGGCACGAAGCTCCCGTTCCACCACATCCCAAAGATGCTCTATTGGGTTGAGATCTGGTGACTGTGGGGGCCAGTTTAGTACAGTGAACTTATTGTCATGGTCAAGAAACCAATTTGAAATGATTCGACCTTTGTGACATGGTGCATTATCCTGCTGGAAGTAGCCATCAGAGGATGGGTACATGGTGGTCATAAAGGGATGGACATGGTCAGAAACAATGCTCAGGTAGGCCGTGGCATTTAAACGATGCCCAATTGGCACTAAGGGGCCTAAAGTGTGCCAAGAAAACATCCCCCACACCATTACACCACCACCACCAGCCTGCACAGTGGTAACAAGGCATGATGGATCCATGTTCTCATTCTGTTTACGCCAAATTCTGACTCTACCATCTGAATGTCTCAACAGAAATCGAGACTCATCAGAGCAGGCAACATTTCTCCAGTCTTCAACTGTCCAATTTTGGTGAGCTTGTTCAAATTGTAGCCTCTTTTTCCTATTTGTAGTGGAGATGAGTGGTACCCGGTGGGGTCTTCTGCTGTTGTAGCCCATCCGCCTCAAGGTTGTACGTGTTGTGGCTTCACAGATGCTTTGCTGCATACCTCGGTTGTAACGAGTGGTTATTTCAGTCAAAGTTGCTCTTCTATCAGCTTGAATCAGTCGGCCCATTCTCCTCTGACCTCTAGCATCAACAAGGCATTTTCGCCCACAGGACTGCCGCATACTGGATGTTTTTCCCTTTTCACACCATTCTTTGTAAACCCTAGAAATGGTTGTGTGTGAAAATCCCAGTAACTGAGCAGATTGTGAAATACTCAGACCGGCCCGTCTGGCACCAACAACCATGCCACGCTCAAAATTGCTTAAATCACCTTTCTTTCCCATTCAGACATTCAGTTTGGAGTTCAGGAGATTGTCTTGACCAGGACCACACCCCTAAATGCATTGAAGCAACTGCCATGTGATTGGTTGGTTAGATAATTGCATTAATGAGAAATTGAACAGGTGTTCCTAATAATCCTTTAGGTGAGTGTATATACTGAGATCATGTGATATATCTTGTGACACTTAGATTGCATACAGGTGGACTTTATTTAACTAATTATGTGACTTCTGAAGGTAATTGGTTGCACCAGATCTTATTTAGGGGCTTCATAGCAAAGGGAGTGAATACATATACAGTGAGGGAAAAAAGTATTTGATCCCCTGCTGATTTTGTACGTTTGCCCACTGACAAAGAAATGATCAGTCTATAATTTTAATGGTAGGTGTATTTTAACAGTGAGAGACAGAATAACAACAAACAAATCCAGAAAAACGCATTTAAAAAAAGTTATAAATTGATTTGCATGTTAATGAGGGAAATAAGTATATTTGCCAGAGGCTGCTGGGCCTTCTAGCAGCTGCATCCTAAACCCTCCACCTCGGCCTCCTTCATCTAAGGCCTCCGCAGTGGTGGTTCGAGTCCCATGGGATGCATCCTCGCCGCGACAGAGCACATCGATTGACAGTCACTCAAGCGTGCTGGAAGGCGCTCCGTTGGTGGCAGATCCCTTCGAATTTAACCCTCGGTGTGCCCTTGGGGCCAATCTGCCACCGAGTGGTGTTGACAACAGACGCCTCTAAGCAAGGTTGGGGAGCTGTCTGCAATGGACAGGGAGTCCGGGGCAGTTGGACGGCACCCGTCAGGGCCCTGGAATTACGAGCTGTGCTCCTCGGTCTCCGTCACGTCATGCTGGCCCTTCGGGGCAGTCATTTTAGTACAGACAGACAACACAGCGGTGGTTGCCTACATCAACAGGCAGGGAGGTCTCTGGTCGCACACACTATATCAGCTAGTGCGTCGTCTGCTTCTATGGACGCAGCCCACCACACATTGTCCCCTATGGTTCTCCATTCGGGATCAGTCAGGGACCCTGGGGATCGATGCGCTAGCCCACATGTGGCCGAACTGTCTTCCCAGTGGTTCTGGAGAAGATCAGGCAGGAACGAATGACAGGTCTGCTGGTAGCGCCTCGCTGGCCCCATAGACTGTGGTTTGCGGACGTGGATCTCCCTGTTGGTCGGAGAGCCTTGGCAGCTTCCCCTGCGGGCGGACTTGCTGTCTCAGGTGCAGGCGCAATGTGGCATCCCAACCCGGGTCTGCTCCAGCTCTGGGCCTGGCCCCTGAGCGGGATCACCTGATGGCTTGGGGTGTGTCAGACGCGGTAGCAGCTACTATTCAGTCGGCGAGACCTCCCTCTACGAGGTCGCAGTACTCCTACCGCTGGCGGACTTTTCAAACTTGGTGTCAGGAGTCTCATGACCCAGTTAATTGCCATTAGGTGTCGTTCTGCAATTCCTGCAGGAGCTGTTGGACCAGGGCAAGTCCCCATCCACACTCAAGGTTTATTTGGCCTCCATCTCCTCATGTCATGTCAGGATTGATGGCGAGCCTCCGGGCTGTCATTTTTTGGCGGCGCAGTTTCTGAAAGGTGCGCGCAGGCTGAGGCCTACCCGCGCTCCTTCTCTACCCATGTGGCACCTTGATGTAGTGCTGGACGGGCTTTGCAAGGCCCCATTTGAGCCTTTGCAGTCAGTTGACCTAAGATTAGTGTCACAGAAAACGGCATTTTTGTTGGCAATCGCGTCAGCAAAATGCGTGAGCGAGTTACACTCCCTGTCCGTTCACCCTGCGTGTGTCCATTTTGCGGGTGATGGTTCCAGGGTTATGCTTCGGCTTAATCCTGCATTCCTCCCGAAAGTGCTGTCTCCTGGTGCTGTCTCCTAGCTGCTGGTCGGCAGTGTGTAACTGGCTCCTGTGCCCAGGTCAACAGGAAGGCGGGGCAGCTGCTGCCTGGAGGCTTGCTTTCTAGGCCCAGGCCGTCACCGGGTGGTCCCAGGAGGATTGCAGCTCGGTCAGGAGGTCAGGCAGTAGCGGGAGGGCCCATGCGACTGCTCCCCTCTCTCAAACCTGGAGGGCGAGGGGGCGGGGTCCACTAGCCAGGGAAGCTGGAGGGATTCCATAGCCCGCTGGGCGACTGTCCAGAACTCAGCCTGACGGCCTGCCGCAGCAGGGATGAGATCCTCACCTGTGGGGGGAAACCACATCCTCCCTCAGATCCGCCTCCAGATCAGACCCCCAGATCAGACCCCCCATGAGGGCTGAGGGAGATGACGTCCCCAGGTTGCCTGCTGACTGTCCTCCTCCGCAGAGTGGACAGACAGGTTTTCCTCACACTCCATAGACACTGCCTGAATTGCAGGTGGTGGAGGAGGAGGAGGGGAAGAAGGAGGGGGTGCCGCTTGGGCCGCCTGCGCAGCCAGTAGGGTGCAGATCTGGTCTATCGTGGTGTTGAGAGCCAGGATAGCAGCATCTCGTCCCCTGTCCACAGCGCTCGGGCCCCTGCGCCGGCGTCTCGGTGGAGGTGAGACCGACAGTGAGGAAGAGGAGGGGGAGGGCGCCTCTCCGCGGGCCTCCGTCTCTGTCCCCTAATTGTCACAGCCAGCGGTGGGACAGAGGCCCCAGTAGCCCCACCATCGCTTGGAGAGGATGAGAGCCTGACGACGCGGCGGAGGAGGAACAGGGTCTCTCCATCCTGTCAGTACCACACTCGTGCACTGCGATGTGTGCGCGCAGCGAGTGCTCCGGGCAGGACGGGCACCGAAGACACACCAGCAGCCGAGGAGCTCTCGCAACAGTGGAGCGCCTAGCGGGACTTGCCGCTGTAAGCGCGTCTCCACCGGCAACGCAACACAACACAGTGGGGGAGGGACACTACACGCCGACCACACGCTACTGCACTGGGGCGCTGGGTTAAAAAAACAGGGAACACTTCTACCAAGTTGTGCCTTTTCTTTTGTGGCAACAACCCGGGAGGTCGCAGGCTGTAGCGTGGGCGCAAGCCGGCGGAGGAGTCCCTCTCACGGGGTGACGTCTCTTACGACAGACCGAGACTTAGGCCAGGTGGCCAGCCTTGGCTATTACTGCCGCTGCATACGCTCTCGCTGTGGAGGAAAAAGTCCTGTGGACAAAACCCAACACCGCAAACTCGCCTGAACAATTATAATAATAATAATAATAATAATAATAATATTAATATTAAACAACTAGTAGTCGTGTGAAAGCCGAGATGAACCGAGGCGCCAGCGAACTTCCGTGGTGCAGAATGGAACAAAACTATAAATATACAATATATATATATTTACAATTATAAATATTAACCTGTCCATGTATGACAATCTTTATATACCACAAATTATTCTAATTTCTGTTCTCTAAACCTCTCTAAAATATATGGCAATGCCCATTTTTTTATAATTAGAACATTTCTCTTAATTATCTATCTTCTTGATGTATAATGCACCCAAGTTTGTTAAAATACAGCCCTGGATTTAATCTGGGTAAATGGATAGTCCATGTTTGTTAAATGAGTAATAAAGAGGACAACATGTCAAAGCAAAACATTTCCTCACAGTCTTTAAATTAGCTGCACATGTCATGGTTATGGTGTATTGTCTTATTCTTCATCTATGATCTTTTATTGTTAAAGTAGATTCTTGATTTTAGTATACCTTGTAATTTGAATTTATTTTTTGTTGTTCCATAGTTACTCAATCAAAAAAATAAGTACAGATACTCTTGTCCACATCCTATTTTCTATAAATGTTTTCTTTTGATAGCAGGAGCTGTGGATTAAAACAGGAGTAGATTCTCTGTTGTGCTCAAGGCTGAGCAGAAACTGTCAAAGATAGAAATAGAAACAGTTAATCATTCTCCTTATTATTCATTTTTTTTCTCTCATTCTGTTTTTCCTACAAATAAAAATACACACATTCACACAAATGCAGACACACACCCGTTGGAGAAGTATGGTTGCCCTAGGGAATAGAAATCCACTAAACAGATATTCTATCATTTAGTTACTTTAAGTTGTGTATGAGTTTGCAGGTTGTAGTATTTTACCAAATGGCACATGAAAAGCATAGCAGATTTAATATAATACATCCGTACCTTTCTTAATTTTCTTGATTGGTGACATACAGCATATGCTACCTGTTATCCTACTAGTAAAAATACATCCAACTGATTAATCACATCCTCTGGATTCCTTACAATATTTATAAGCAACCAAGATTCAGGATGGAAATATAACACAATGGATCATATCCAAGTCGTCCAAGAAGTATTGTAAAGATGTAGAGAATATGAGCTTTCACAGTGCCTGGTCTTTTTATCGACTAAGAGTGGATTAGTCATGTCTTCACAATGTATTATTTAATTTATTTAATATGGTAATCTTCTAGACCTTTTTTAATCTCTTGGGATCAATTCAATAGCTTCCATTGTCCATCTTTAATCTGTTATTCTTGCAATGTGTTCAGCCCATTGCCATTTTAACATTTTCACACTGACACATTGCCACATATCTGTGTTTGTTCTTCTCAAGAATACGGTCTATCAATGTCCTGTTGACACTGGCTTGATGGAGGGCTCTCCGGCTTGACTCAGAGCATGGCTCTTGGTCCGGTGTTTCTCTTCGAAGTAGGCATGACAGATGCCTCCAACAACAGATATAGAGCAGTCTGGAATGGTGTGGGACCTGGCGATTGTAGACCCTTGGCTGATGTCTGTGCTGTGGCAAGCTGGGCTAAGATTTTTTAGATTTTACAGGCTGGGATGTCAGGTGGTGCCTGTTTTGAGTTGTTTTGAGCATGTTTGAGTCCCTTTTCATAATTTTTCTTATGTTCTTTATTCTGAAATCTTTTCTCAGTCCTTTGTCTCCAGATGTTGCTGTTGTCCAGTTTTCTTGATTTAAATTAAATTATTTAAATTTATATATATATACAGTGAGGGAAAAAAAGTATTTGATCCCCTGCTGATTTTGTACGTTTGACCACTGACAAAGAAATTATCAGTCTATAATTTTAATGGTAGGTGTACAGTGAGAGACAGAATAACAACAAAAAAATCCAGAAAAACGCATTTCAAAAAAGTTATAAATTGATTTGCATGTTAATGAGTGAAATAAGTATTTGATCCCCTATCAATCAGCAAGATTTCTGGCTCTCAGGTGTCTTTTATACAGGTAACGAACCGAGATTAGGAGCACTCTCTTAAAGGGAGTGCTCCTAATCTCAGCTCGTTACCTGTATAAAAGACACCTGTCCACAGAAGCAATCAATCAATCAGATTCCAAACTCTCCACCATGGCCAAGACCAAAGAGTTGTCCAAGGATGTCAGGGACAAGATTGTCGACCTACACAAGGCTGGAATGGGCTACAAGACCATTGCCAAGCAGCTTGGTAAGAAGGTGACAACAGTTGGTGCGATTATTCGCAAATGGAAGAAACCCAAAATAACTGTCAGTCTCCCTTGGTCTGGGGCTCCATGCAAGATCTCACCTCGTGGAGTTTCAATGATCATGAGAACGGTGAGGAATCAGCCCAGAACTACACGGGAGGATCTTGTTAATGATCTCAAGGCAGCTGGGACCATAGTCACCAAGAAAACAATTGGTAACACACTACGCCGTGAAGGACTGAAATCCTGCAGCGCCCACAAGATCCCCCTGCTCAAGAAAGCACATGTACAAGCCCGTCTGAAGTATCCCAATGAACATCTGAATGATTCAGAGGTGAAAGTGTTGTGGTCAGATGAGACCAAAATCAAGCTCTTTGGCATCAACTCAACTCGCCGTGTTTGGAGGAGGAAGAATGACCCCAAGAACACCATCCCCACCGTCAAACATGGAGGTGGAAACATTATGCTTTGGGGGTGTTTTTCTGCTAAGGGGACAGGACAACTGCACCGCATCAACGGGACGATGGACGGGGCCATGTACCGTCAAATCTAGGGTGAGAACCTCCTTCCCTCAGCCAGGGCATTGAAAATGGGTCATGGATGGGTATTCCAGCATGACAATGACCCAAAACACACAGCCAAGGCAACATGGCTCAAGAAGAAGCACATTAAGGTCCTGGAGTGGCCTAGCCAGTCTCCAGACCTTAATCCCATAGAAAATCTGTGGAGGGAGATGAAGGTTCAAGTTGCCAAACGTCAGCCTCGAAACCTTAATGACTTGGAGAGGATCTGCAAAGAGGAGTGGGACAAAATCCCTCCTGAGATGTGTGCAAACCTGGTGGCCAACTACAAGAAACGTCTGACCTCTGTGATTGCCAACAAGGGTTTTGCCAACAAGGGTTTTGCCACCAAGTACTAAGTCGAAGGGGTCAAATACTTATTTCCCTCATTAACATGGAAATCAATTGATAGCTTTTTCGAAATGCGTTTTTCTGGATTTTTTTGCTGTTATTCTGTCTCTCACTGTTAAAATACACCTACCATTAAAATTATAGACTGATAATTTCTTTGTCAGTGGGCAAACGTACAAAATCAGCAGGGGATCAAATACTTTTTTCCCTCACTGTATATATATATATATATACACTCACCTAAAGGATTATTAGGAACACCATACTAATACTGTGTTTGATCCCCTTTCGCCTTCAGAACTGCCTTAATTCTACGTGGCATTGATTAAACAAGGTGCTGAAAGCATTCTTTAGAAATGTTGGCCCATATTGATAGGATAGCATCTTGCAGTTGATGGAGATTTGTGGGATGCACATCCAGGGCATCTCATGCAGCTCCTTCAGGTTTATCTTTGGTCTCTTTGTTGCCTCTCTGATTAATGCCCTCCTTGCCTGGTCCGTGAGATTTGGTGGGCGGCCCTCTCTTGGCAGGTTTGTTGTGGTGCCATATTCTTTCCATTTTTTAATAATGGAATTTTAATAACCCAACCCTGATCTGTACTACTCCACAACTTTGTCCCTGACCTGTTTGGAGAGCTCCTTGGTCTTCATGGTGCCCCTTGCTCAGTGGTGTTGCAGACTCTGGGGCCTTTCAGAACAGGTGTATACACTCACCTAAAGGATTATTAGGAAAACCATACTAATACTGTGTTTGACCCCCTTTCGCCTTCAGAACTGCCTTAATTCTACGTGGCATTGATTCAACAAGGTGCTGAAAGCATTCTTTAGAAATGTTGGCCCATATTGATAGGATAGCATCTTGCAGTTGATGGAGATTTGTGGGATGCACATCCAGGGCACGAAGCTCCCGTTCCACCACATCCCAAAGATGCTCTATTGGGTTGAGATCTGGTGACTGTGGGGGCCAGTTTAGTACAGTGAACTTATTGTCATGGTCAAGAAACCAATTTGAAATGATTCGACCTTTGTGACATGGTGCATTATCCTGCTGGAAGTAGCCATCAGAGGATGGGTACATGGTGGTCATAAAGGGATGGACATGGTCAGAAACAATGCTCAGGTAGGCCGTGGCATTTAAACGATGCCCAATTGGCACTAAGGGGCCTAAAGTGTGCCAAGAAAACATCCCCCACACCATTACACCACCACCAGCAGCCTGCACAGTGGTAACAAGGCATGATGGATCCATGTTCTCATTCTGTTTACGCCAAATTCTGACTCTACCATCTGAATGTCTCAACAGAAATCGAGACTCATCAGAGCAGGCAACATTTCTCCAGTCTTCAACTGTCCAATTTTGGTGAGCTTGTTCAAATTGTAGCCTCTTTTTCCTATTTGTAGTGGAGATGAGTGGTACCCGGTGGGGTCTTCTGCTGTTGTAGCCCATCCGCCTCAAGGTTGTACGTGTTGTGGCTTCACAGATGCTTTGCTGCATACCTCGGTTGTAACGAGTGGTTATTTCAGTCAAAGTTGCTCTTCTATCAGCTTGAATCAGTCGGCCCATTCTCCTCTGACCTCTAGCATCAACAAGGCATTTTCGCCCACAGGACTGCCGCATACTGGATGTTTTTCCCTTTTCACACCATTCTTTGTAAACCCTAGAAATGGTTGTGTGTGAAAATCCCAGTAACTGAGCAGATTGTGAAATACTCAGACCGGCCCGTCTGGCACCAACAACAATGCCACGCTCAAAATTGCTTAAATCACCTTTCTTTCCCATTCAGACATTCAGTTTGGAGTTCAGGAGATTGTCTTGACCAGGACCACACCCCTAAATGCATTGAAGCAACTGCCATGTGATTGGTTGGTTAGATAATTGCATTAATGAGAAATTGAACAGGTGTTCCTAATAATCCTTTAGGTGAGTGTATATACTGAGATCATGTGATATATCTTGTGACACTTAGATTGCATACAGGTGGACTTTATTTAACTAATTATGTGACTTCTGAAGGTAATTGGTTGCACCAGATCTTATTTAGGGGCTTCATAGCAAAGGGAGTGAATACATATACAGTGAGGGAAAAAAGTATTTGATCCCCTGCTGATTTTGTACGTTTGCCCACTGACAAAGAAATGATCAGTCTATAATTTTAATGGTAGGTGTATTTTAACAGTGAGAGACAGAATAACAACAAACAAATCCAGAAAAACGCATTTAAAAAAAGTTATAAATTGATTTGCATGTTAATGAGGGAAATAAGTATATTTGCCAGAGGCTGCTGGGCCTTCTAGCAGCTGCATCCTAAACCCTCCACCTCGGCCTCCTTCATCTAAGGCCTCCGCAGTGGTGGTTCGAGTCCCATGGGATGCATCCTCGCCGCGACAGAGCACATCGATTGACAGTCACTCAAGCGTGCTGGAAGGCGCTCCGTTGGTGGCAGATCCCTTCGAATTTAACCCTCGGTGTGCCCTTGGGGCCAATCTGCCACCGAGTGGTGTTGACAACAGACGCCTCTAAGCAAGGTTGGGGAGCTGTCTGCAATGGACAGGGAGTCCGGGGCAGTTGGACGGCACCCGTCAGGGCCCTGGAATTACGAGCTGTGCTCCTCGGTCTCCGTCACGTCATGCTGGCCCTTCGGGGCAGTCATTTTAGTACAGACAGACAACACAGCGGTGGTTGCCTACATCAACAGGCAGGGAGGTCTCTGGTCGCACACACTATATCAGCTAGTGCGTCGTCTGCTTCTATGGACGCAGCCCACCACACATTGTCCCCTATGGTTCTCCATTCGGGATCAGTCAGGGACCCTGGGGATCGATGCGCTAGCCCACATGTGGCCGAACTGTCTTCCCAGTGGTTCTGGAGAAGATCAGGCAGGAACGAATGACAGGTCTGCTGGTAGCGCCTCGCTGGCCCCATAGACTGTGGTTTGCGGACGTGGATCTCCCTGTTGGTCGGAGAGCCTTGGCAGCTTCCCCTGCGGGCGGACTTGCTGTCTCAGGTGCAGGCGCAATGTGGCATCCCAACCCGGGTCTGCTCCAGCTCTGGGCCTGGCCCCTGAGCGGGATCACCTGATGGCTTGGGGTGTGTCAGACGCGGTAGCAGCTACTATTCAGTCGGCGAGACCTCCCTCTACGAGGTCGCAGTACTCCTACCGCTGGCGGACTTTTCAAACTTGGTGTCAGGAGTCTCATGACCCAGTTAATTGCCATTAGGTGTCGTTCTGCAATTCCTGCAGGAGCTGTTGGACCAGGGCAAGTCCCCATCCACACTCAAGGTTTATTTGGCCTCCATCTCCTCATGTCATGTCAGGATTGATGGCGAGCCTCCGGGCTGTCATTTTTTGGCGGCGCAGTTTCTGAAAGGTGCGCGCAGGCTGAGGCCTACCCGCGCTCCTTCTCTACCCATGTGGCACCTTGATGTAGTGCTGGACGGGCTTTGCAAGGCCCCATTTGAGCCTTTGCAGTCAGTTGACCTAAGATTAGTGTCACAGAAAACGGCATTTTTGTTGGCAATCGCGTCAGCAAAATGCGTGAGCGAGTTACACTCCCTGTCCGTTCACCCTGCGTGTGTCCATTTTGCGGGTGATGGTTCCAGGGTTATGCTTCGGCTTAATCCTGCATTCCTCCCGAAAGTGCTGTCTCCTGGTGCTGTCTCCTAGCTGCTGGTCGGCAGTGTGTAACTGGCTCCTGTGCCCAGGTCAACAGGAAGGCGGGGCAGCTGCTGCCTGGAGGCTTGCTTTCTAGGCCCAGGCCGTCACCGGGTGGTCCCAGGAGGATTGCAGCTCGGTCAGGAGGTCAGGCAGTAGCGGGAGGGCCCATGCGACTGCTCCCCTCTCTCAAACCTGGAGGGCGAGGGGGCGGGGTCCACTAGCCAGGGAAGCTGGAGGGATTCCATAGCCCGCTGGGCGACTGTCCAGAACTCAGCCTGACGGCCTGCCGCAGCAGGGATGAGATCCTCACCTGTGGGGGGAAACCACATCCTCCCTCAGATCCGCCTCCAGATCAGACCCCCAGATCAGACCCCCCATGAGGGCTGAGGGAGATGACGTCCCCAGGTTGCCTGCTGACTGTCCTCCTCCGCAGAGTGGACAGACAGGTTTTCCTCACACTCCATAGACACTGCCTGAATTGCAGGTGGTGGAGGAGGAGGAGGGGAAGAAGGAGGGGGTGCCGCTTGGGCCGCCTGCGCAGCCAGTAGGGTGCAGATCTGGTCTATCGTGGTGTTGAGAGCCAGGATAGCAGCATCTCGTCCCCTGTCCACAGCGCTCGGGCCCCTGCGCCGGCGTCTCGGTGGAGGTGAGACCGACAGTGAGGAAGAGGAGGGGGAGGGCGCCTCTCCGCGGGCCTCCGTCTCTGTCCCCTAATTGTCACAGCCAGCGGTGGGACAGAGGCCCCAGTAGCCCCACCATCGCTTGGAGAGGATGAGAGCCTGACGACGCGGCGGAGGAGGAACAGGGTCTCTCCATCCTGTCAGTACCACACTCGTGCACTGCGATGTGTGCGCGCAGCGAGTGCTCCGGGCAGGACGGGCACCGAAGACACACCAGCAGCCGAGGAGCTCTCGCAACAGTGGAGCGCCTAGCGGGACTTGCCGCTGTAAGCGCGTCTCCACCGGCAACGCAACACAACACAGTGGGGGAGGGACACTACACGCCGACCACACGCTACTGCACTGGGGCGCTGGGTTAAAAAAACAGGGAACACTTCTACCAAGTTGTGCCTTTTCTTTTGTGGCAACAACCCGGGAGGTCGCAGGCTGTAGCGTGGGCGCAAGCCGGCGGAGGAGTCCCTCTCACGGGGTGACGTCTCTTACGACAGACCGAGACTTAGGCCAGGTGGCCAGCCTTGGCTATTACTGCCGCTGCATACGCTCTCGCTGTGGAGGAAAAAGTCCTGTGGACAAAACCCAACACCGCAAACTCGCCTGAACAATTATAATAATAATAATAATAATAATAATAATATTAATATTAAACAACTAGTAGTCGTGTGAAAGCCGAGATGAACCGAGGCGCCAGCGAACTTCCGTGGTGCAGAATGGAACAAAACTATAAATATACAATATATATATATTTACAATTATAAATATTAACCTGTCCATGTATGACAATCTTTATATACCACAAATTATTCTAATTTCTGTTCTCTAAACCTCTCTAAAATATATGGCAATGCCCATTTTTTTATAATTAGAACATTTCTCTTAATTATCTATCTTCTTGATGTATAATGCACCCAAGTTTGTTAAAATACAGCCCTGGATTTAATCTGGGTAAATGGATAGTCCATGTTTGTTAAATGAGTAATAAAGAGGACAACATGTCAAAGCAAAACATTTCCTCACAGTCTTTAAATTAGCTGCACATGTCATGGTTATGGTGTATTGTCTTATTCTTCATCTATGATCTTTTATTGTTAAAGTAGATTCTTGATTTTAGTATACCTTGTAATTTGAATTTATTTTTTGTTGTTCCATAGTTACTCAATCAAAAAAATAAGTACAGATACTCTTGTCCACATCCTATTTTCTATAAATGTTTTCTTTTGATAGCAGGAGCTGTGGATTAAAACAGGAGTAGATTCTCTGTTGTGCTCAAGGCTGAGCAGAAACTGTCAAAGATAGAAATAGAAACAGTTAATCATTCTCCTTATTATTCATTTTTTTTCTCTCATTCTGTTTTTCCTACAAATAAAAATACACACATTCACACAAATGCAGACACACACCCGTTGGAGAAGTATGGTTGCCCTAGGGAATAGAAATCCACTAAACAGATATTCTATCATTTAGTTACTTTAAGTTGTGTATGAGTTTGCAGGTTGTAGTATTTTACCAAATGGCACATGAAAAGCATAGCAGATTTAATATAATACATCCGTACCTTTCTTAATTTTCTTGATTGGTGACATACAGCATATGCTACCTGTTATCCTACTAGTAAAAATACATCCAACTGATTAATCACATCCTCTGGATTCCTTACAATATTTATAAGCAACCAAGATTCAGGATGGAAATATAACACAATGGATCATATCCAAGTCGTCCAAGAAGTATTGTAAAGATGTAGAGAATATGAGCTTTCACAGTGCCTGGTCTTTTTATCGACTAAGAGTGGATTAGTCATGTCTTCACAATGTATTATTTAATTTATTTAATATGGTAATCTTCTAGACCTTTTTTAATCTCTTGGGATCAATTCAATAGCTTCCATTGTCCATCTTTAATCTGTTATTCTTGCAATGTGTTCAGCCCATTGCCATTTTAACATTTTCACACTGACACATTGCCACATATCTGTGTTTGTTCTTCTCAAGAATACGGTCTATCAATGTCCTGTTGACACTGGCTTGATGGAGGGCTCTCCGGCTTGACTCAGAGCATGGCTCTTGGTCCGGTGTTTCTCTTCGAAGTAGGCATGACAGATGCCTCCAACAACAGATATAGAGCAGTCTGGAATGGTGTGGGACCTGGCGATTGTAGACCCTTGGCTGATGTCTGTGCTGTGGCAAGCTGGGCTAAGATTTTTTAGATTTTACAGGCTGGGATGTCAGGTGGTGCCTGTTTTGAGTTGTTTTGAGCATGTTTGAGTCCCTTTTCATAATTTTTCTTATGTTCTTTATTCTGAAATCTTTTCTCAGTCCTTTGTCTCCAGATGTTGCTGTTGTCCAGTTTTCTTGATTTAAATTAAATTATTTAAATTTATATATATATACAGTGAGGGAAAAAAAGTATTTGATCCCCTGCTGATTTTGTACGTTTGACCACTGACAAAGAAATTATCAGTCTATAATTTTAATGGTAGGTGTACAGTGAGAGACAGAATAACAACAAAAAAATCCAGAAAAACGCATTTCAAAAAAGTTATAAATTGATTTGCATGTTAATGAGTGAAATAAGTATTTGATCCCCTATCAATCAGCAAGATTTCTGGCTCTCAGGTGTCTTTTATACAGGTAACGAACCGAGATTAGGAGCACTCTCTTAAAGGGAGTGCTCCTAATCTCAGCTCGTTACCTGTATAAAAGACACCTGTCCACAGAAGCAATCAATCAATCAGATTCCAAACTCTCCACCATGGCCAAGACCAAAGAGTTGTCCAAGGATGTCAGGGACAAGATTGTCGACCTACACAAGGCTGGAATGGGCTACAAGACCATTGCCAAGCAGCTTGGTAAGAAGGTGACAACAGTTGGTGCGATTATTCGCAAATGGAAGAAACCCAAAATAACTGTCAGTCTCCCTTGGTCTGGGGCTCCATGCAAGATCTCACCTCGTGGAGTTTCAATGATCATGAGAACGGTGAGGAATCAGCCCAGAACTACACGGGAGGATCTTGTTAATGATCTCAAGGCAGCTGGGACCATAGTCACCAAGAAAACAATTGGTAACACACTACGCCGTGAAGGACTGAAATCCTGCAGCGCCCACAAGATCCCCCTGCTCAAGAAAGCACATGTACAAGCCCGTCTGAAGTATCCCAATGAACATCTGAATGATTCAGAGGTGAAAGTGTTGTGGTCAGATGAGACCAAAATCAAGCTCTTTGGCATCAACTCAACTCGCCGTGTTTGGAGGAGGAAGAATGACCCCAAGAACACCATCCCCACCGTCAAACATGGAGGTGGAAACATTATGCTTTGGGGGTGTTTTTCTGCTAAGGGGACAGGACAACTGCACCGCATCAACGGGACGATGGACGGGGCCATGTACCGTCAAATCTAGGGTGAGAACCTCCTTCCCTCAGCCAGGGCATTGAAAATGGGTCATGGATGGGTATTCCAGCATGACAATGACCCAAAACACACAGCCAAGGCAACATGGCTCAAGAAGAAGCACATTAAGGTCCTGGAGTGGCCTAGCCAGTCTCCAGACCTTAATCCCATAGAAAATCTGTGGAGGGAGATGAAGGTTCAAGTTGCCAAACGTCAGCCTCGAAACCTTAATGACTTGGAGAGGATCTGCAAAGAGGAGTGGGACAAAATCCCTCCTGAGATGTGTGCAAACCTGGTGGCCAACTACAAGAAACGTCTGACCTCTGTGATTGCCAACAAGGGTTTTGCCAACAAGGGTTTTGCCACCAAGTACTAAGTCGAAGGGGTCAAATACTTATTTCCCTCATTAACATGGAAATCAATTGATAGCTTTTTCGAAATGCGTTTTTCTGGATTTTTTTGCTGTTATTCTGTCTCTCACTGTTAAAATACACCTACCATTAAAATTATAGACTGATAATTTCTTTGTCAGTGGGCAAACGTACAAAATCAGCAGGGGATCAAATACTTTTTTCCCTCACTGTATATATATATATATATACACCTAAAGGATTATTAGGAACACCATACTAATACTGTGTTTGATCCCCTTTCGCCTTCAGAACTGCCTTAATTCTACGTGGCATTGATTAAACAAGGTGCTGAAAGCATTCTTTAGAAATGTTGGCCCATATTGATAGGATAGCATCTTGCAGTTGATGGAGATTTGTGGGATGCACATCCAGGGCACGAAGCTCCCGTTCCACCACATCCCAAAGATGCTCTATTGGGTTGAGATCTGGTGACTGTGGGGGCCAGTTTAGTACAGTGAACTCATTGTCATGTTCAAGAAACCAATTTGAAATGATTCGACCTTTGTGACATGGTGCATTATCCTGCTGGAAGTAGCCATCAGAGGATGGGTACATGGTGGTCATAAAGGGATGGACATGGTCAGAAACAATGCTCAGGTAGGCCGTGGCATTTAAACAATGCCCAATTGGCACTAAGGGGCCTAAAGTGTGCCAAGAAAACATCCCCCACACCATTACACCACCACCACCAGCCTGCACAGTGGTAACAAGGCATGATGGATCCATGTTCTCATTCTGTTTACGCCAAATTCTGACTCTACCATCTGAATGTCTCAACAGAAATCGAGACTCATCAGACCAGGCAACATTTTTCCAGTCTTCAACTGTCCAATTTTGGTTGGCTTGTGCAAATTGTAGCCTCTTTTTCCTATTTGTAGTGGAGATGAGTGGTACCTGGTGGGGTCTTCTGCTGTTGTAGCCCATCCGCCTCAAGGTTGTACGTGTTGTGGCTTCACAAATGCTTTGCTGCATACCTCGGTTGTAACGAGTGGTTATTTCAGTCAAAGTTGCTCTTGTATCAGCTTGAATCAGTCGGCCCATTCTCCTCTGACCTCTAGCATCAACAAGGCATTTTCGCCCACAGGACTGCCGCATACTGGATGTTTTTCCCTTTTCACACCATTCTTTGTAAACCCTAGAAATGGTTGTGTGTGAAAATCCCAGTAACTGAGCAGATTGTGAAATACTCAGACCGGCCCGTCTGGCACCAACAACCATGCCACGCTCAAAATTGCTTAAATCACCTTTCTTTCCCATTCAGACATTCAGTTTGGAGTTCAGGAGATTGTCTTGACCAGGACCACACCCCTAAATGCATTGAAGCAACTGCCATGTGATTGGTTGGTTAGATAATTGCATTAATGAGAAATTGAACAGGTGTTCCTAATAATCCTTTAGGTGAGTGTATATATATATATATATATATATATATATATATATACACACACACACACACACACACACACAACACGAGCAGAAGCAATAAACCCTACATTTAAACATCAATGTTTATCCTTATTTATGTTTTTTCTTCACAGTTTGATTGATGTTTATGTTTTATTAAGGTGCAACCTTGAGATTGATGAATATTAGATCTGGTGGCAGTTTATATTATTTATTGCAGCAAAGCCAAAGATTGATTTAAAGAATATGAGTAGATTTGTACTTGGAATTCCGAGCAGGCTTTTAAAGGTGCTGTCTGAGCCACTGACTTACAGCACGTTAAGACATTTCGCCTCATTGTTTCATGTAGTGCAGTAAATATAATATGTACTAGATATATATATATTTTTTTAGAATAACTAATTTAGAATTACAATGAATAAATGTATTAATTGGAGAAAAACAGTATTAAGCAGCAAAATATAATAGTTGTATTTTTGTCCGTGTAAGGCCAATTAGTGTATTGTAATTAGTGAATCTTACAGAGCAACATCTCTGTCACAAAATGATTTATTTTCAGAACTGTTAAACATGTTAAATAACTGTGCCTGTCAGTCATAGACTAGGGACAGGATTAAATCAAAAATGTTCGCAAGGTGCGAACGCGACAATTTGCGGAAGAGTCGCAGGAGGGAATCTCGCAGCTCAGCTACTCACTGAATTAAATCTAAAATATGAGTTGCGAGCGGGCAGGAGGCATGTTTTGCTGGTGTGGCTTCCGAGATGGGCGGACAGCGCGAGAGGCACCGCGAGCCAATCACAGTGTCTGAAATTGAAGAGAAACCGGGGGCGGAAAAGCAGGATGGACAGATATATAATGATCATTGTTCAACAGTATATCTGTCACAAATTATATATATTTCTAAATGTGCAATGTTCAAATGTATTTTTGTATTCATACCCTGTGGATGTGTATAGAATAGATTCCATCCATTCTCATTTACTGCTTAAGCCAGTACAGGCTCACAGAGAGTCAGAGCCTAATTTGGCTGACACAAGGCACATCGTAGGATACACCCTGGACTGGATGCCAGTCCATCACAGTGCTGCACACACACCCACACACCATACTCATATGACTACAGGGCAATTTGGACTAGCCAATAGACCTAAGCAGGTCTTTCTGATGTGGGAGGAAACTGCAGCACCCAGCTAAAACCCAGAGGGAAATCATACAAACTCCACATAAGCAGCCTTCAAAGAAGACAAGATTCAAACCTGGGTCCCAGAAGCTGTAGTTCTACAAAAACTGAGGATGTTAACTTGTTAATTTTTGGGTGTCACATTGAATGGTTAAAAATGGAGGTTAACACAGAAACAATTCACACAGTATTATTTTGGCCTCATGGGAAAAGCGAGAGAATTAGTCTGAAGAACTCTGGTGAAAGCTAGCAATAGATTCATAGAGTTATGGACATCCCAGTTTTTATGATAGTGTCCATAATAAAGAAGTTCAAAGCTTGTGGGACATACCTCTGACTGTGAAGAAGATTAAAGGATGTTTAATGCAAAAGTGCAGTTACAACAGTGGATTGAGAGGTCTCAAAACCAAGGGCAACAATTGAGGACTTAAAGAAACGTTGGCATCTTTGAAATATAGCAAATCTAGTGTCCATGGCAGAGCTCAATTGAAGGAGCCTGTCATACTATTACTTTTTTTCGAGTTCATTTTGATTGATTTTTATTACTTTTTATGGTTAGAGATATGAAGGTGGCGATAAAGATCCATTTTATTTAAATATGAATATATATATATATATATATATATATATATATATATATATATAATATGCGTAATGAAACATACTACAATTCCCCACTATCCTTAAAAAAAATCTACCACTGGGGATTCAGTTAATTTTTCCTGATTGAAAATATCTAGAAGATGTACTGAAACTTGAGAGAGGAGAGTAAGGAATTATTCCAGTCTGTTTAGGCTCATAAGTAGTGTGAAGCTGAACAATGTGTGATGGGCCATTAAAAACACACACCATGAGTGTCAAAGCAACATGTTTTAAGTCAAATTCCTTCTTTCAGTTAATGGTATGACACTGTAGTCTTCTTTAAATTAGACATAGCAATTACAATATACCCATTGATGCAAGTGTCATTTAATGATGTCTTTAGTAATTTCTTGGGCATTATTAAAAATGTGTAGTGCTAATATAGTAGATTAAATAAGACAGGGACAACTTCTCCGTTGTAGCCAAACTGTGATGACAAAATTGACACACATGCACAAAAAAGACTGGATAATGTGCAATTAAAGATATCCCAACACACCAAAAATAAAATGCTGTGAAATATTACTACTACTACTACTTTATTTACCTACTATTAGTTATTTATTCCTTCAGTAAATCCAGTCATTCATTCAGTGTCTTTAAGTATGTTTTCTGTGTTTGCTGAGTGCAAAACAATGGCTTAAACTATATATAGCTTTTTAAGAATTGACCATGGAACTATACTTTCTCCAACATCCTGTGTATTCCTAGGGCGAGGAAGCAGGGGGTGAATAATTACCTACTTAAACATCCTGTACTGCAGGAGCTTCCTTTTAATTCCCTCAGTACAAGTTTGTCTGAATTGTGAGGGTCAAAGGAAGCTGAGATCATAGGATAGAATCCTTTGCCTTTTAACATAATGAATGACTTATTGTGAATAAGGATCTCCAGAGTAATTGCTAATTACAAGATTATCATATATTAAGGAAGCACTTATTTTCTTCTTTTATTTTTTTACATGGTTTGAAATGCATACAGTGACTATGGCACAATATTTAAAGTCAGCACAGAGTACTCCCCAGTTATTTTGCCTAAAGCTGCCACTGCATGTATGGGAGGGCAGCAATACAATTGACCCCAAAGTATAAAATGTTCTGCTTACCCATTGGTGGAACAGTTATTCCAAATGACACAAACTTATCTTAGTTTAGTAGTGGACATTTGGCAGAAACTGCTTAGAATAAAAGTATGTATAATATATAACTTATTTTGTTGAAGTACAAATATTGCCGTTGCATCTTCTTACATTTTACATATTTAGCTGTTTTAGAGGTTTCTAATGCCTCGGTTCCACTGGCTTAAGCGTCGTGCCATGCCATCCTCAGACGCGTCCAGAGCTGTTTCTGCAAAACCAGGCCGTTGTGAAGTCCGTCCCTCTGATGGAGGAGCAGCGACTGTGGGTTTGGTTTGTGTTTGTTTTTTTTAAACAGAGACAGAGAACAACACTACCAGTGACACAGCCTGACGAGGAGAGGGCTTTGTGTCTGTTTTATTCTTTCTGCTTAACATGATTGTAAACAGCATAATAAATACATGTTTCTGTTCAGAGATATTAGGAAGAGCTAAACGTGTAGAGACAACATTATATTCAGACAAGCACATCCCCATAAGAATAAGTTTCCATGTATAACTACATTTTTGCTATTTAGTATTATTATTATCATCATAATTTGTGATAGTATATATGTGTTTTTAACGGTATAACGTGACTCCCTTAACTCATTACTCTTTCTGCAGATTTGTAACTGCAAACAAACTTTTTGCCGTATTATTTATAATTTACTTAGCAGATGTCCTTAACCAGGGCAAGTTACAGTTGAAACAAAATACACGTTTCACGATGACTCATCTGCTGTATTTATTTATTCAATAATTTAACTTGTAAATGGACACATTAACTGAATCGTGTTCGCCTTCACACTGACTGTCTCTGCGGATTGTCCTGCACACCATTCACACAACACAGCCTGAAACACGTCCAGCTGTTCATACAATATTAATAACATCGGCTGCTACCATCCGATTATTATCCTTCAGTTTATTTTAACTAGTCAGGCACTGCACCGGTCCTGTGAAATCCAAGTTTTTAATGCACTCGCATATTAACTGTAAGCCTTCATTGTTTCTGTACGTGGATTTCACTCCATGCTGCTAATAAAACTGTAATTTCTTCGTTATCGCACACAGCAATTGAGATTATATCTTCTGACACAATATATCTGATCTCTTCCCTATGTCTACAAGTCCAGCACACATCTCGGCTCCTGAAAGTGAATCATGTCCTCAGTGGGGACGGACGCTTACGGACACGTCCAGCACCAGATTGTTAACCGGCCACAAAACACGGACGCGTCCAGACACTTAGCCAGTGGAAACGGGGCATAATGTTTCATGAACATGTTTTAAAATAAATCAGCTTTTTGTTTCATATAATCCATCCATGATAAGCATGTTTGTGGGGTTAAGTATTAATCCTTCCCTTGCAAGAGGCCACAGTTCTATAGCATACATGCTTGTCTGTGGCTAAATATGCAATTGGTAAAGGTGACCTATTATGAAATATGATTGAATGCCACTCCATCACAACATGGCATTGAGGTTAGATAATTCAGCAGTTAAAGTTCGGCCCTCGACGTTGATGAATAAAGGGAAGATGGAAAAAATGGTTGCAATATCAATCAATCTGTTTTTCAGTGCCACTTTTAAATTTACTTTTTCATAGACACAGCAAATCTGAGGGTAATAGTCCCAAGGCCAGGGAATATAGCGGTAGCTTTCAAGACACAATTTTTTGGATTAGACCATATTCCTTTTGCTTCAAGTATGAACCAGTTTTATAGGAGCAAACCATTTCAAGAATGGGTACCTGAGGCTTTTAGGTTTACAATAAATATTATTTTCATTTTAAAGCTATTTGTCAGTACATTCATAGGTGTGTGATTTATAGTACATCTTTACCCCAGTTAGTTGAGATGTGATTTTGCAGTTTCTGCAGCCTGAAATTCCCATCTTCCCTCTGTGGTCCTCACACTGTGTGAGATGAGATTGTACAATAAGAGACAGTCTTCATACATTATATGAACTTACACACAAGCATGTGCCTTTTTATATTGGAAAGTGCAAAGAGTTTAAAGTCTGAAGAACAGCTCCACTATCTTGGTATAAACGTCCTCTGGAGACATTAAGAAGTATCTTATAATGGTAAAACATACCTCCCCACCCTGTTATTGTCTCTTCATGCCCTCTGTCTAGTGCTCATAATTGCAAGCTGATTAAATCAGGGCTGGTTCATCATGCTGCCTGTCTTATGGCATTGCTAATACTGTGTTGAAAGAGTTGTGTGATGGCAGTGGAATCTTCTTCCAGTTTCACATGCTGACACTCCAGCTGAAGGCAATCCTATATCATTCGTCTGCTATCAGTCTGAGCATGCCGTGATTGCTTTCCAAATCGAGAAAATTGAAGTATTAAAGTTTCTTTGATTTAACCTTATATTAATGTAAATGTGTAAACAATATGGATGCATGCTCATATAAGCATATCACCTAAGTTTTCACCTAACCAGGACCACTGTTGCATGACAATAGCTTTCCTATATGTAATATTGAAATATTTAGATGTATTAAGCTTAACATATTTACCAGGCCTTAAAGCACATATAAATGAGCCTTAAACTATATATAAATGTATTATCCACATAAACATAACAGTACATACATTGCATTGCCATTTCAGCTCAGATACTCCCATGCATATCTTACCCCTCATAATGAAGTGTACTTCCCCTCTCTGGGAGAAGGCTGCAGCCAGCTTTCAGAACCTTAAATCATTTAGACAAGACCAGCAGCTGATTGACTTCTGTTTCTTTTAAATTGGGAGCATTAAATAAGGTTGAGGAGAGTATGGTAAGCGTGTTAACATGGCTCCAAGTTAGGAAATATAATAAAATGACCATGTTTCCACTACTACCATTCACAAAAAGAGAGGGGGATGTCAATGTTTCTTTTGAATAATGGAATGCAGTCCGCAATGATCAGCCACAGAGCAATAAACCAATAAAGGGAACGGCAATGGAGAACTGACAGACATTTAAACAAAAAAAGAGCATTTCAGTCAAAGACTAAACAGAATGTGAAGAAAAGTAGGGATGTTCTATGGTGTAATCTACACTGAAATATGGAAGTGATAACATGAAAGTGGGTATTTAAAAAAAAAAAAAATCAGTTCTCGAACAGGAGACAGTAAAACTTGATTATTGTGTAATGGTGCAATTTCACATCATTATACTGGGTAATGTAACGTGTTTGAAAACACACTTGTGGGTGAATTTAAGACAACATGAATTATTTAAATCTAAAAGCTATGGAAGATGATTAGAAGAGAAGGGATGCAGATACACTATTGTAATTGTGTGACAGAACACATTATATGTGTTGGGATAAGTCTGAGATGTTTTTGAAAATCCAGTAGAAATTGTACCTTTTTTACTTACATTTAGATGGTTCAACTTTTTTAATAATCAATAGTTTATGGCAACATTTCAGTGACATTTTAAGGTATGCCCATATTTCTTATGTGTATAAGTAAAATAGTGCAGAAACATGTATTTTCTGACATTTTGGGAGGAAGAAAATAGCATAATATTAGTAATTTTGCTGTGGTAATTTCTTGCAGTGGAAATTCATATCAGTGTGTTGAAAACATTAGATTGGTCTTACCAGTGGTCTAACTTTCATGTGGTTACTCATATGATTAAAATGCATGCACAAATGCACAACACTGTACTGTACTTACAGCATTGCGATTTCTCTAAATGAGATATACCATTAAATGATTGGTTGTGAATGCAACCCTGGTTGAGAGGGGACAGGAAACACAGATACTTGCCCTTCACCCATATGGGTGGCAAAGGAGGTAAAGGCCAGGCTTATCTGGAAATGGACAGCATCCAATATAATAATAATTGAATGAACATAGAACCAACCAGGAACCAACAGGGACTGTATACCTCCCAAAACAAGGCCAGGAGCAGGGGCAAAGCATGTTGGAAGAGAAAAAAAGCAAAGGAGCTGAAGACTGTGCATTACCTTCAGAAAATGGGAGGCCAGGACATGAGCCCCAGGCAACTCACCATCTTTGCAAATATGGATGCTAAATAGACCTTGTGTATGGATGGGAACTTGCCCTCATCCAGTAGCTCCTATAGAAACTTGGGTGTTTGCAGCACCGTTGCTCGCTCATGCCTGATCTTCTCCAGTATTGTGGACACAGTGACTCAAAGCCAGGGGAGTAAGGTGAAGGAAGTGCAGTTTATTTACAGTAAGCAAAACAAAGAGACATACAGCAATGGCAAACAAAACCTAGCTCCTTGTTGAGCCTAAATGAAAAATGGTTACAGATTTAACCTACACATGTAACTAATAAAACACAAACAAGACAAACAGCATCCAAGCCAGAGTATGCAACCCATAGCCAAAGTTAAGTTCAAAAGCCAGAGTTCATTACCAGGGTGTTCCTTTTGTTCAGTTCTTTTTGTTCTCTCTCTCTCTCCACTGTTTCCTCTCTCTAACCCAACCTCTCCTCCTGCCTCACCAACAAGGAAGGCCAATGAGTAACAGTCCTGCACATCATATGCTTCCTCTTCATGATGCATCTCTGGTGGCACCAGTTGTTTGTGGCACTCCAGCCATCGAGACACCTCACCTCTACGTCAGGTGTGGTTAGTGGGAGGAGTTTTGTACCACCGTATACACTAGCTCCGAGATGCACCACAAAAAACACACCGTGGTATGCTTCCCTGTTGTCCTTCGTGCGCCAGGCTGTGGGGAGTGCTTTGCAATGCCGAGGCCAATAAACACACTGTCCAGCAGTGGAGATGTAACTCTCAAGCTCTCAGGCATGAAGGGCAAGAGAGCAGAAGAAAAGACTCAATTCCTAGTCCTAGTAGGAGACAGATCCAGGCTATAGCCAATGTTACACCACTAGAGGAGTCCCTCTAGGCCAGTGGTTCTCATCTGGTCTAACCTCAGGACCCACATCTGTCCTTGGTCATTAAGTCATGACCCAAAAATAATTTCCAAACCATTATACTTTATTTCACAAACCAATCCGTGCAGTAATCCACAATGTCTATATGCACTTTTCAAAACATGAAACAAACAAAAAACAGCAACAAGGGCTTCTTCACAAAATGAATAGTTAATCGCAGTGCAAGTCATGCACTGATAAAAACAAGAAATAAATGAAAGTGCACAAGAGCTAAAGAAACAATGAAATAAAAAGCCAATGAAACACATGAGACTAAATCATGGTCCTCCAAAACACTGCTTTTTCTAATCTAGACTAGAGAATAGGCCTATCTTAAATTACAAGATGGACATGCTTAGGCATATGCTTTTTTAATAAGTTTTTTTGAAAAATATATATCAATATGCGTCGGCTGAGCTTAATAATGCTGCTGTTCACATGCAAGTTGTAATGCACTGCTTAGAACTAATGGGAAAGCTGGGGATGCTTTTTGTCTCAAAGTCTGGGGTGATGGTAGACAAAGAAACTCATGTTCAATATCCATTCTGTTCCTATATTTTGTCTTCAGCTGGACCAGAGCTGAGAAGCCATGATTTTGATAGCATGAGTTGCGATGGAGGGATATTCAGCCATCACACTACACCAGAACTGAGAGAGGCTTACCTTAGTAAATGTCTTTTTCAGCATCCGATCACATAAGAGCTCTACTAGCGCTCTCTTCACTGCTTGGCCACATGATGCTTTCCATTTCGATTCCAAAGGGATCACGTATCCAGCCGTCATCCCTGTGCTGCTCTTGGGAAGTAATCGTTGAAACGTTGCTGCAGTTTTGTGAGGTGCGCCGTTATACTTTTCTTCAGTGCATTTCTAACTGTGCTGTCCAGGTGTGTAACCTAATGATAAGTATTGGGGAACATATCAAATCTCTCTTTGGAAACATGACTTGCCATTTTCTTTTTGAAAGTCTTGATTTTTTTCAGTCTGTGCAAAAATATTGTGTCCCTTCCCTTGCATAGACACATTTAATGTGTTCAGCTGCTCAAACACATGAACGAGATAGGCAGCTTGTGCGAGCCACGCATCATCGTTAACCATTGGTAAGAGGTGAGTTGCATTGGGAGAGGAAGGCTGCGATTTCTGTTCTCAGTTCATATAAACGTGAGAGGACTTTGCCCCTGGAAAGCCAGCGCACCTCCACATGATACAGCACCTGTACTGCTCCTGAAAGTCTTCTTCCCACACATGCCTCACATAAACCAGTAAAATGGCATGGTTCACAACATCAGTGGATTCATCCAATTGATAGTATTGGTTTGCGTTGATGCGAGCGGTGGTCTGTTGTTTTATGTCATCGGACATTTCTTGAATCCTCCTGCATATGATATCATTGGATAGTGGAATCGTCTTCAATTTATCCGCAGCAGATTGATCCAGCACCTCTCTGGCCATGTCAATGGCGGTAGGTAAGATAAGGTCTTCTGCAATAGTGTGGGCTTTCTTGCATTTTGCAATACGGTGAGCTACATGGTAAGATGCACGGAGCCTGCTCTTGCTTTGAACATGAAGATGTTAGGCATTTTTGTGATGCCCTTAGCTCCTGGAGTTTTCGTTGAAAATCCTCAACTGGTTTCTCTGGATAGGCCAAGTGTTTTGTGTCTAAATGGCGCTTTAGCTTTGATGGCTTCATGTTTTGTTAGCCAGTGTTTCGCTACACAAAACACACAGAGGTTTCTGTCCATCTCATCTGTCTTCAATGTGCGAAAACCCATATTTAATATATTTATACGTATTTACGTTTCGAGGCCATGTTGACCGAGGAGCGCTACCTTAACTCGGTGAACTGCTGTGACAACATTAGCCTAGTTACTGTGTGTCACTGCTAAGTTTGTGTTGTGTTCTTTACTGTGATCATCCTGAAGATGGCACTGAAGTTTTGATTGACATGTTGACATTTGTGTTCTAGAATGTGTTCACAGGTCAGGGGTGCGAGCCTACGCACCTTTCAAAATAGAAGTGCACCATCGGAAGTTCGGTAAACTTGTGAAAATAAAAATCAAAGTTGGACTTTTTGACGGAGCCGAAGCCCACTTTCGAGTTGGGACCCACCAGTTGAGAAACACGGCTCTAGGCAGATAGGATCTGGGCGGCCTGGGGCGCCAATTATTATTATAATTAATATTTTTTAGCAATTAACCTGTTAATGACCCTAACTGTAAACAGAAAGAAGTTGAAATGTGTTTATTCCATGTTTTTTACAGTACCATCTTTTAACAAGGATGTTATGTTATTGTTGCACACCATGTGTTCTCCTCGGATATACAACTTAAAAAAAAAAATATCTGGAGACAAAATCAACAGTACAACATAGGAACATAAAATATGTTTTATAGAATAGAAATGTATGCTTCATACTATATATAATCTTACTATTTTATCTCAAAGAAAAAAACATGAAGTTTCTATAAAACAGAACTATTTATAATGGAAATTGAGCTCCTCCCATTTAAAGATATGTGGAATGCAGATGCATGTATATTTCAAGAACATATTTTTTGTAAACATTTTTGTAGTGTTTTTGAAATAAGATAAATGTTATAAGACCATTGTGTTTTTATAGTTACAGTGTTTAATTATAAAAAGAAGTGTGTTTCTTCATAGTGATGTACATCCTCTCTGCTCTTGCTATGACAGAAAATCTTGACACCCATATCAGACAGAAATTGCTGTCCCTTATAATGTCTAATATGTTAGGGAGATTTTCAGGGCACAATCTTCAATATTAAAAACTGACATGCTGTCAGTGAATTTCCCTTGTGACTATTAGCTTTTAGAACTGAGTGATTTTCTGTCACTCGCATCTTCATCAGATTTGAGATCCAGTACTGCAAGCAGTAGTAAAAGTGGACAGATCCTTTCCTAACCTGCAGTTTGTTTTTTAATAGCTCCTTTATGTTGGCTCTTTTTGAATGAAGCTTGAATTGTATAGTCCCTGCCATACATTGGAACATCAAAACACAAAACCAAATCAAAACAAAACACAAACCAAAATGAAAGAATAATAAAGCACAGACAAAACTATATTTGACCTTCTCTTATGGCAATATATTTAATCTCTGTATCAGAGCATTTTTACATAATTTAATGGTAATTGCCCTCTGATATATCATATCAGACTTAAAATCCTTTCTTTACAATGAAACTTTTGCAGTTTGGGCTTCAAGCTCTTCTATAAAACTTTATTTTCTTAGCATGATGTTTTTCAGATGTTCTTCATGGTTCATTTGCCTTCAACATCTGGACTGTTGCTTTATAGCCTGTGAAGAACAGCTGGAAATCATTTTAAAGCAGTACTGTAATTCTTTGATTCTGCCTCACTATTCCCACACACAACTATAACTTGGGACTTTATCAGACATCTATCAGAGTTGTCAGTGTTTTTCTGTTTTGTTTTATGAATTAGCAACAAGGACACTCATTGTTAGTTTATAACATGCTTCATAAAATAGAATTTAGACATTTCTGTTTTATGCTATTATAAGGGGCTTGTAAATAATGTATTTCATACAATTTGAAAAACACAATTATCATGTTTATGAGACGTCTTGCTTTCAAAAACAAAGGTAAAGGTCATATACACCATCTGGTAAACCCATTGAGTTCTTTATATACATGTCATTTGTTTTCATAAAATTCAAATCTTAACCTTGCAACATCAATGAAAATGTGTATTTGCACTTGAATGGTATTGTGTAGGTTGTAAAATAAGCAATTGTTTTCAAAATATTATATCATGTTTTTTTTCACCAATATAAATCACTATTTACTTTACCTCAGGCTTGTTTCCATAGTGATTACTAATACAAGATGTATTAGCCTGGTCTATTTATTTTCCCTTCACCGCTCTATGAAATTAACAATTTAAAATGTACCATATAATTTAAATTAATCTCTCAATGAAAAATACTGAAAAGGACCCTTGGAATCTCTCAGTATATAAAGTAGGCTGCTGCACATTACCAAGCCAACCCTGCACTGCTGCTGATCCAAGGTCTTCAGTAGACACCTATTTAAATGAAAGCACTGTTGTGAAAACAGACAGTTCAGCTTCATATATTTACTCTTCTATAACGTGATGGGTCAGATGCAATTTGATCAGCTGATGAGATTCAACCTTTTGATCAACCTAGATTAGAATTAAATGTGTTGATATAGGTCTGCAAAAATATATAAATAGATATAACATTTTTCCTAGATACAGATAAACTGGTATTAATGCTGTCTATTGTTCTTTTCATTTTGCATCTTAGGCCTATTCCCTGCAGTGCTGAATCTAGCATCAATGGCTAACATCACCACCAATGCCACCTGTGGTCAAAGAGGTCCTGAAATGTACTGCAAGTTGGTTGAACATGTACCTGGGCAGCCAGTGAGAAATCCACAATGTCGTACGTGTAACTTAGCCAGTAATGAGCCATATGGTATGTATCCTTTTATTTCCTATAAAATGTATCACTGTGCAAATTTCCATTTTTGAAAGGAGACAGATAAACAGATACAGACAGACAGACACAAATGTGGCCATGACAGAAAGAGACACACAGAATATGTAATGATCACAGTAAATGGCTTAAATCAACACTTGGTAGTGATATTTTTTAAAAAAGGGATTGAAACCAGTCGTATCACTGAACTACATGGAAAATGTCTGTAGAAACCCACAGTTTATTATCATAATGAGAAGCTAAATGGCTATGAAAAGCCAAAAGGCCTTGTTTTATAGCAGTGAGATTTATGGGTGATCCATAACCTTATAACCTACTTCCTATAATTCCATTAATACATGGTATGGATCGGAAATGACAAGCTATGGCTTTTGGGATGTAACTAGATAGATAAATATAATCTGAAATAAGTTCATCTTAAAAGCTTACTGTTTTGGATAGAAATGTATGGCTAACAATGAACTGATATAGGTTTGAAAGGCAAAACATAATGTATTCCCCATTTTCTAAAGTCAAACTGATTCCAAAAAGATGTATTGTAAACTGTCATATAACTTTCAGAAAGTGTTTACTGATAGTCCAATTTGCATTTGTGTCTTGAAGACTTCTAATTAAGTACTGTCAATGAAGGGATCTCAGTGAGAAAACAAAAATCTACTGGTTTCAGTAATGTCATGACCTCTGAGGCCTGAAGCTTAATTCCTTTTCTTCAAGGCAAATAGGTGCCAGAGAACTGTTAATGTAGGATCTCATATTTACAGCAATACAAGAATATGTAATATAGAGCATTTGTAATGCTTTTCTCAATATAACAGGTTTGTGTAATTCTGACAAACCAGGATTCCTCACATGGTGATATGCAAATCCACTAGAAATGAAGATGAGTAGCCACATGAAGCACATTTATTATTATTATTATGCAATATTTTACATGAGAACAAAGAAACGTAGCTCTAGGCACACAATGAGGTGAAGCCCAAGGTCTCAATAGCTCTAGTGCATGTGAGAAACTTCAATATATTTTATATTAATATTAAAAGCACAAATTAAAAAGACCAGAATTAGTAAGAAGCTGTACATTTTTGACCCTAGAATTGTAAGTTATATTATAAGATATCCAAACTTTCCAAACTTATCTGGCTTTTTCTTTAACTTGATCAGTCACATACCAATGAGAAATTTCAAATCAAATTTACAATATATATGGGTTTGGATAACCTGGGGTCAAAAAGATTACAGATACTCTGATTGAGGTCAGACACCTTATCCAGTGATATCAGTATGCATTTAAACAGTTTATATTTTTGAAATCTCAGAAGATCCCTGAGAAACTGAAATATCAGAGAGTTTAATTACTTTTACTAATGGAGATGCTACTCTGAATTAACCAAGAGCTGAGGCCATTTTTTGTTCCTAATGTTGGAATTACCTATTATTAATTTGACTTACCATCACAACGTTTGTAGCAGCAAGGGGCAAATTAATAAAATTGACATGCATCTTCTGCAGAATCATACTTACAGCCCTGACAGCCTGGCTCACATATCAGATGAAGGACTCAAAAAGCTTCCACTGATAATACTACACATTTTAATCTAATTCAAACAAATTGCTTGCTCTCCGATAGTTCTGATGGGCAAATGATTGTAATGGAGATATTTAACACAATGTAAACCGCTTATTGATTAAAAAATGAAATAATCAGTACATAGGTTGCCAACTAAGGTTACCATAAGTACTGTATAAGTAAATAATCCTATGTAAATATCATATCTAGCACATACACATGGGAATGTAGAATCTTAATTTTTAATCAGCTTGCAAAGTATCACATATTAGTCAAAGTCACTCTCTAATTCCTCAGAGCCATAGCAGTAATCTGTCTCACACAAAACCATATACATCTGTGTCTGTAAAGTTGCTTCCTATGAAGTCATTATGTCCTTAATTAATCTTTGGGTACATGCATACATCAACTGATACTGCTAGTGGATATACCAACTCTGAGCTGTTAGGGTTGTGTGAGAACATTAATGACAATTATGATTCCATCTTGATGAACCATACACATGTTCTTGGCATGCCTTGCCAGATGAGTATCTGCCTCCTTGTGGTTGGACACTGAGTTGGAGGCCTTTTCCAATTGGAAATTGTCATCCTCTATTTAGTAAAGCTATGCTATGCCTTTTATTAACAGTTTGCCCTTGGATCTGCACAAATGTAGAAGGTGATCTTGAATTCAGCTTAGATGAGAATTTTCTTTTGGACAAAACCAAAGATGATTCATTTAATACCTGTACCTTCTAATCCAAGCGAACCCTACTTAATATCTGTGATTACTTTTCTATGAGTCATACTGATACTAAGTAAAACATGATAATTCCCAGATGGATTCTATAATCTATTCTATATTTTATTTTGAAAAGCTAACCTAGCATCCATTTCCTCAGGTATCCTATTATCATTCTTTTATACTGTTTTCTCATTGAGATATCCTTCAAAACCAGATGCATTCCTAAGACATAAAAATGTTGACAGTTTTCAGTTTCTAGGTACTATTAATGCATATTTTCTTAAGATCGAACATAAAATATACAAAGACAGAAATTTGATCATTTCCTTCAATCGGGTATTGTATTATTGTTTTTTTTGTTTTTGTTTTTTCTGTTCGACTTTTGCTTTTTAAAAGCCAAACATATTAAGTAGATATGAAAAATGTGGATCCTTTGGAAATAATTGTACATCTGAGCTGTCAGATAGAAGTCATCAGGGGATAACTGTTACAAATGTGTTGGCATTTTGGCAAAGATAATTTGAAGAAGGAAATTTTATCTCACTAGCTGTTTCAATCAATTCCCATTAACATAGTGAAAGTATGAAGTTCATAATCTTTAAGAAATGGCAAAATGATGTCCTTGATAAGGTGCATATGTAAATTAAGGTGACAAACATGTCTTCTAATTGGTGGGGACAGATTCATGATAAAAAACAAATAAAAAAATAAAAAAACACATTATAGATTTTTTTTAATATGAAGGAAAGTGATACATACTGTCACTGCCCAAAATATCCAAGTGACCATCCAGGCTATAAAGTATTAATAAAATCCAAACTAATTAATTTACTTGAATTTATTTTGTAAGTAAAATCAAAGATGTCCTAGTGTTCATGGACTGTATACAGGACAGATCACAGATAAATGGGTACAAAACATCTTAAAAACTCCCTCCCCTTTTTAAAAGACCATCTCTCATCTCATTATGATACAGTCCCCACATTCTGAAATCAAGACCGACAATTAAACAGACAGATAAACAAAAGCATACCTGCAACAGACAGACAAACAAATGCTAACCTGCTGGTATGCACAGTGCGTCTGAGTCTAGAAGAAATAGAAACTCTACTTCAAACACGTACAACAGTTAGATATATGCTTGTTATCAGTCTCTAACATCGGTTTGGGAGAGATGTTCATACTGCTGACCAACTGTGATGCTAGGGAGCTTATCAATTAGAATGAATGACTATTACATTATGCAAAGACTATGTCTAATACAATCCATCATTAGTCAATATTGAATTTGGATGATTTCAAACCGCTAATGGTAGAAAGGTGAATATCTCTTGACAGTAAGCAAAAAGAAAAATACAGATCACATTCAACCTATGGGTGGAACCTGGTTATGAAATAGTTAGCAATTAAGTAAGTTTTGATATTTCTCAAATTCATAAGTAATAGATATTGAATATGCAGATATTTGTCAGGGATTATGCAATTCAGTGCATTTATTCAAGGCAAGATAGTATCCCACTGATCAAGTGAGAAAGCTAGCTTGAAGATGCATTGCTTATTAAAGTTCCTTGAAGTCGTTTGTGGAATATTGGGAGAATTCTCAATATTAGCGGAAGTCTGAGCTGCTGGCTGGATCTGGTTTGGTAGAGTTTCTAGCAGCACGAGTTGTAGGCTTGTGTCACATCTTGATCAGTGTTTCCCACATGAAGGTACATTCAAAAGCATTTTAATCACCAGCAGAGCAAAGTTTTGAAGCTGTGCACCAGTTGTTAAGCACTGTTTCTCCAGATCTTGATAAGTTGGTTCCAGTCAGTGAACAGTGGCTGTGGGTTCCTCATTGGTGGATCCTCTGTTGGAGACAGACCATCGTCTAGCTATCGGCTGATCACACACTACCTTTGTGGTCTCTTATCACACCCCTCCTTGTGGGTTTTAATACTCTGATTAATATACTCCAGACCTCAAATTTAAGTTATTGATTTTGTTTGAAGTTGCTGAAGGCAGGCACTGGCCCAGCAGGGGTTGAGTCTGGGAGATTCCCTGACATATGGCAGGCTTATCCTATTTACTTAAGTTGTTAGTCTGAAGATAACAACCTGAGAAAGGGCGTCTGCTAAGAAATAAATTATAATAACAGGTGGTGTCCTTATTGATTTTATTACATGCCTAATTGTTTAAAGAGTTAAAAGAGAGAGAGATAAAGAGCAAAGACTACTTCAAGAAAAAGAGAAAGTTCCACTTCACCTTATCAATTCTAGTAATACTATCAAAGGATTGCCATACTGGCACGGCTGGTCGCTACACATACATCATGAACTCTTTTACAATCACCCATTACTAACTATCGGCTAAGAGGATAATAATATTAAGTTGTTTACGTAATTCCGAAAAACCCATTATGTATTTTCTGTACTCCTTTACAGGTAAGTCTTTCTGAAAGAATGGTGACCCTAACAAGATATGTTTAATATAATGGCTTCTCACTCTCTCTAACACACACACGCACACACACGCACACACATGTTGTGGTGCTGTGGGGGAATGTTCTGTGTCGTATGCAGTTTTTATGGGTTTTCAGCATTTCTTACGACAATAAGGTTAGTTAGGAAAAGGGTTGTGTAGTTGCTAGGTAACAGGGGGCAGTTAGAATAGGTTAAGGTTTGCTAGCATGAGGGCAATGTTAACAATGTTAAATGTGTTTGGGGATTACAATAAACAGTTTAGAATGTACTTCACTCCCTCCCATCTTTCTGTATGCAAAAATGACCATAGTGCTGGACTCAGTAAGTAGTTGGGATCTAGGGAAACAGATACATAGATGCAGGGGTGCAAATAAATGTGAATTTTATTATGTTTAGAACAAAAATCAAACAAATTCCTGATTCTAAATTCTAAACTCTTTCAAGGTCCCACTCTACACAAACACTAATAAATAGACTAGCAAGCAAATAGTCCAAATCACAAATTACCAGTGTTATCATTTGTCTCTCACTCCGTCTCTCCAAGTCTTCAGTCCAAATTCCTCAATCAGGGGAGTGCTGTGAGTCAGGTGCTTCCCACTGCTGATTCATCCCCCAAGGATTTTATGTCCCACCCAGCACTGTACCTCAATATATAAATATATGATTTATATTCAATAAGGTATTTTTCAAATCTTGCTTTGTTTGATACTACTCTTTACATGAAAATATTGCATTGATATAAAATTGATATCAAATTCACACAAATATATACCGCTGTGCGAAATAAACACCAGGTTTTTTGAAATAGGAAAACTACAGTTGATTGTCCGCAATGGAACTCTTGTACACAATGCATGGAGCATTCATCTGAGGTTTTATAAATAAATAGAATCCAAGTGTAATAGAATATATTTTCAATAGAATTGCTTTTCTGTCAAGGCTCTCCATTTGGGACACCAGGATATTTTAGGCCCCCTTATGAGAAACAGATGTTGGATTTTTCCTGTTTAATTGGAATCTATGTTTTGGAGATTGCTGTTTATACTCGACTACAAAAAACTGTTTAACCAGCAGCTTGACAATGTTTTAAATGAACAGTGAAAGTGAATAAGTATCACTTTCCTTCATTTAACTGTTACAATCATTGTATAACATACTTAACATGCATTAGTATTCCTGCTAACAGATGCTTAACTGGGCTATAACCAAATGTTGTTCATTGGGATAAAACATTTAAATTAAGTCAAACAGCTCAGTTATACTCCTGTGTCTTGTGATTCTGAACTACTACTTAATCAAGATGGTCAAGTTTCAGTAATAAAATACATGTTTTCCATTTATATTCATGAAGTTTGGGGGGTCATCAGTGAGATAATATTGACACCACTGATGACAACCCACAGTACAAATTAGCACACATGAGCTGACAATCAACAATGGCCGTAGGTGAAGGTTATAAAGGATCCTGTTAAGGTTATTAAATAGTTATGATTAGATGTGATTATATTATCAGAGTTGTTAACCACTTTGTGAAATTAAATGCAATATCCTCTTGCATAAAAATTGCTCTGAAATTCATGCAGAACAGTTATGACTTTGTGTTTTTGGATGTATTTCAGTCCATTCAGTCTTTCCTTTGGCATAGTAATATGTGTGCGACATGAAAGGAAAGACTAGATTCGTGATCGGCCCTGAATGTTGTGACACAGGGTCCAGGTTTCACTATGCTTCCACAAAGCTCTTTTCACCCTGTATCTTCCCGCAGCTGCCTGGAGGGAAGTCAGCTGTTGACAGAGGAGCCATTCAGCTGTGGCCATTTGCATGACATCAGTTAACTGTTCCATTGCCATCAGTTCTGTGATGTGTTCCCAGTAGCTGTTGGGAGTTTCAGGGAACAGAATTTGTATTTGCCCCACTTCAGTCAAATTGGCTGATAGCAATTAAGAAGTCATAGTTATTAAAAGAGTATTATATAGAGGCATTTCTGACAATTGGAACACAAAGCTAAGGCATGTAGTTGGCTTACTGATGAGTGGTCAGTACAACACACCAGTTTTGACAGGTGAAGCTCAATTAGCAGCTAGACCTCTTTATTTACAGTGAGCCCTGTGAATGGAGATTATCAACTGAGTCTGGATGACTGAAGAGGGGCAGCAAAACAAATTCCATTATCTCTAGTTCGCCTCCACATACTTTTTCCAAAGAGCTACTTTGATGCCTGTAGGCACTGGCTACTTGAGAAGAGGATGAAGGAAGATATAATGGAATTGTGACCAGTTCACTGGTGCCATGCCAAAGGTTATGTCTGAATGGCTCTGTTCCCACCTGCTGATTTCCCTCCAGGCAGCTGTGCAATTTGCTGAGGACCATGTCATTGAATGGTAGTAAGACACGGTGTGAAAAGAACATCACATAACCCTAGTAAAATCAGAACTCCACCTTGCGGTGAACTCTCTGAGACTCCTGGCACAGAGATCAGGCTGCAGCTATCCACTTGGACAATACTGGACAATACATTAATAATAGTTATATTGAAGCTAATGTGTAGATATTCTCCTTTCCTAGATGAGAGTTGCTCAAGGAAATCACAAATGTGTTGTTCTTGTCTGAATTGCATTTACTTTGCATGCTCATTATTCATGTGCTTTTCTTTTATACAAGGTCTGATAACCCTTTCTATTTATTCTATGAATATATAGAGCAGCATCCTATCACATATGCCATTGATGGTACAAACAGATGGTGGCAAAGTCCGAGCATCCAGAATGGCATGGATTATCATTATGTCACAATTACTCTGGACCTTGGACAGGTAGGAATTAAACTTCTGCTTGTCTTTGTATCTGAATGAGTGTACTGTTTGGATCTGGGGTACATATGTGATTGCTTTGTCAACATTTAAATATTGGGAAAACATTTTTCTCTCTCTCTGTCTGTGGCTGAATTTCTTATTGTGATATCTAACGTACAGTGCTGTGCAAATGTTTTAGGCAGTTGTGAAACAATGCTGTAAAGTAAGAATGCTTTCAAAAATGGACATGTTCATAGATTATATTTATCAATGAACTAAGTGCAAAGTGAGTGGAAAGAAGAAGAATCTACATCAAATCCATATTTGGGGAGACCACCCTTTGCCTTCAAAACAACATCAATTCTTCTAAGTACACTTGCACACAGTTTTGAAGGAACTCGGCAGGTAGGTTAGCCCAAACATCTTGGAGAACTAACCACAGTTCTTCTGTGGATTTAGGCAGCCTCAGTTGCTTCTCTCTCTTCATGTAATCCCAGACAGACTCGATGTGGGGGCCATACCATCACTTCCAGGACTTCTTTATGCTGAAGATAGGTCTTAATGACTTTCACTGTGTGTTTGGGGTCGTTGTCATGTTGCAGAATAAATTTGGGGCCAATCAGATGCCCCCCTGATGGTATTGCATGATGGATAAGTACAGTGAAGGAAAAAAGTATTTGATCCCCTGCTGATTTTGTACGTTTGCCCACTGACATAGAAATGATCAGTCTATAATTTTAATGGTAGGTGTATTTTAACAGTGAGAGACAGAATAACAACAAAAAAATCCAGAAAAACGCATTTCAAAAAAGTTATAAATTGATTTGCATGTTAATGAGGGAAATAAGTATTTGACCCTTCAACTTAGTACTTGGATTTCAAAACCCTTGTTGGCAATCACAGAGGTCAGACGTTTCTTGTAGTTGGCCACCAGGTTTGCACACATCTCAGGAGGGATTTTGTCCCACTCCTCTTTGCAGATCCTCTTCAAGTCATTAAGGTTTCGAGGCTGACGTTTGGCAACCTTGAACCTTCAGCTCCCTCTACAGATTTTCTATGGGATTAAGGTCTGGAGACTGACTAGGCCACTCCAGGACCTTAATGTGCTTCTTCTTGAGCCACTCCTTTGTTGCCTTGGCTGTATGTTTTGGGTCATTGTCATGCTGGAATACCCATCCATGACCCATTTTCAATGCCCTGGCTGAGGGAAGGAGGTTCTCACCCAAGATTTGACGGTACATGGCCCCGTCCATCGTCCCTTTGATGCGGTGCAGTTGTCCTGTCCCCTTAGCAGAAAAACACCCCCAAAGCATAATGTTTCCACCTCCATGTTTGACGGTGGGGATGGTGTTCTTGGGGTCATAGGCAGCATCAGTTTCTTCCATTTGCGAATAATCGCACCAACTGTTGTCACCTTCTCACCAAGCTGCTTGGCGATGGTCTTGTAGCCCATTCCAGCCTTGTGTAGGTCTACAATCTTGTCCCTGACATCCTTGGACAGCTCTTTGGTCTTGGCCATGGTGGAGAGTTTGGAATCTGATTGATTGATTGCTTCTGTGGACAGGTGTCTTTTATACAGGTAACGAGCTGAGATTAGGAGCACTCCCTTTAAGAGAGTGGTCCTAATCTCAGCTCGTTACCTGTATAAAAGACACCTGGGAGCCAGAAATCTTGCTGATTGATAGGGGATCAAATACTTATTTCCCTCATTAACATGCAAATCAATTTATAACTTTTTTGAAATGCATTTTTCTGGATTTTTTTTGTTGTTATTCTGTCTCTCACTGTTAAAATACACCTACCATTAAAATTATAGACTGATCATTTCTTTGTAAGTGGGCAAACGTACAAAATCAGCATGGGATCAAATATTTTTTTTCCCTCACTGTATCTGCCTGTACTTCTCAGCATTGAGGTGACCATTCATTGTGCCCAAATCCCCAACTCTATTGGCAGAAATGCAGCCCCAAACTTGCAAGGAACCTCCACCATGCTTCACTGTTGCCTGCCGACACTCATTCATGTACCGCTCTCCAGCCCTTCGGCGAACAAACTGCCTTCTGCTACAGCCAAATATTTCAAATTTTGACTCATCAGTCCAGAGAACCTGCTGCCATTTTTTTCTGCACCCCAGTTCCTGTGTTTTCATGCATAGTTGTGTCACTGGGCCTTGTTGCCACGTCGGAGGTATGGCTTTTTGTACGCAAGTCTTTCATGAATGCCACTTCTGACCAGACTTCTCCAGACAGTAGATGGGAGTACCAGGGTCCCACTGTTTTCTGCCAATTCTGAGCTGCTGTTGCGAAGGGAAGTAAGCATGATGTGTCTTTCATCTGCTGCAGTAAGTTTCCTTGGCCGACCACTGCGTTGACGGTCCCCAACGTTGCCTGTTTCTTTTTGCTGTAAACCCCTGTCTGCTACCTTGTGTCTTGTTGCTGTGCTCAGTCTTGCCATGGTGTATGACTTTTGACAGTAAACTGTCTTCAGCAACCTCAATTGGTTAGCTGAGTTTGGCTTTTCCTCCCCCAGTTTTATTCCTCCTACACAGCTGTTTGTTTCAGTCAATGATTGTGTTTCAGCCTACATATTGAATTGATGATCATTAGCACATGTTTGGTATAATTGTTTAATCATGTACCTGACTATATGCCTATAAAATCCCTGATTTTGTGCAAGTGTACCTAGAAGAACTGATGCTGTTTTGAAGGCAAAGGGTGGTCATACCAAATATGGATTTGATATAGATTTGTCTTCTGTTCACTCACTTTGCATTTAGTTAATTGATAAATATAATCTATTAACATGTCTATTTTTGAAAACATTCTTACTTTACAGCAACAACAACATGTAATACACCTAATAATAATAAAATCAACAAAATCAGGAAACCACACTTTCCTGATGCAGCCCAAAGAGCTTACTGATAAAATCAAGAAAACCAGAGCAGTGTCGTATTATATGGTTATGTTTTATTTGGTTAGTCTGAACAATCTTCACAGTTCATAGTAATAAGAATCTATTATCTCGTTAACATTGTAGCTAAATAACACTTGCTTAAACCGCAAGTGTGCCTTGTTCACTTAGTCATGCAACAATGTAATGTGCCTAGTATGAGTTTCATGGTGGCCTCAAGGCAAGGAATAATATCCAAACAGCTGCACAAAGCATGGCTGGTTAAATTACTTCAATTTCATGATTAATAGCTTTCCTTAGCATTCACTGTGACTTCGGTTTACCTTTGCTAGATCTCTGTCTTGGCGATAAGAAGTGAAAAGACAAGAACAGTTGTCATTCTGAGGGCAGTATTCAATAAACATGTTTACCTCACTTTTTTCTACAACGATAGAATGCCAGATTATGGTATGACAAATAAAATGAAACAAAATGTAGTATTAAAGAATCCTTTAATGAGTCAATTTTTTTGGCAAACCAAGTCAATGTTTTTCTGAAGGAAATGTATCTGAAATGTTGACTTTATACATCTGTTGTAGCAGAGAGACATTTGTAATTACATTAAACCCAGGGTTTCTGAACATCTTGGACATTCCTATGGATTTAGTGTTATTTCAATGAAAAAAACAACAGCAAATGGGTTGTGTTATCTATAAGCTCTCATATTATTTGTTTAAAAAATAAATACATATTTGTACTTATATACTATGGGGACAATTCTACTGCACAGTTGCTATATGAAGTATTGACCCCTCTTGTACTTTTTCATATTGTGTTTTTACAACCTGAAATGTTAATGCATTTACATTGATTTACACAGCCTACTCAGCACTTTGATGAGGCAAGATTTATTATCTGAATCTGAAATTAGAGAAATATTCAACCCCCAGTGTAAATACTTGGCAGAGCCACCTTTGGTAGCATTTATGGCTATGAGTATTTTGGGTAAGTCTCTACTAGGTTTGTGCATGGGTACAAAATGGACTTTTTTACATAGGCTTTTTTCAGAAATGCCACTCTTCTACACTCACCTAAAGGATTATTAGGAACACCATACTAATACTGTGTTTGACCCCCTTTCGCCTTCAGAACTGCCTTAATTCTACGTGGCATTGATTCAACAAGGTGCTGAAAGCATTCTTTAGAAATGTTGGCCCATATTGATAGGATAGCATCTTGCAGTTGATGGAGATTTGTGGGATGCACATCCAGGGCACGAAGCTCCCGTTCCACCACATCCCAAAGATGCTCTATTGGGTTGAGATCTGGTGACTTTGGGGGCCAGTTTAGTACAGTGAACTCATTGTCATGTTCAAGAAACCAATTTGAAATGATTCGACCTTTGTGACATGGTGCATTATCCTGCTGGAAGTAGCCATCAGAGGATGGGTACATGGTGGTCATAAAGGGATGGACATGGTCAGAAACAATGCTCAGGTAGGCCGTGGCATTTAAACGATGCCCAATTGGCACTAAGGGGCCTAAAGTGTGCCAAGAAAACATCCCCCACACCATTACACCACCACCACCAGCCTGCACAGTGGTAACAAGGCATGATGGATCCATGTTCTCATTCTGTTTACTCTACCATCTGAATGTCTCAACAGAAATCGAGACTCATCAGACCAGGCAACATTTTTCCAGTCTTCAACTGTCCAATTTTGGTGAGCTTGTGCAAATTGTAGCCTCTTTTTCCTATTTGTAGTGGAGATGAGTGGTACCCGGTGGGGTCTTCTGCTGTTGTAGCCCATCCGCCTCAAGGTTGTACGTGTTGTGGCTTCACAAATGCTTTGCTGCATACCTTGGTTGTAACGAGTGGTTATTTCAGTCAAAGTTTCTCTTCTATCAGCTTGAATCAGTCGGCCCATTCTCCTCTGACCTCTAACATCAACAAGGCATTTTCGCCCACAGGACTGCCGCATACTGGATGTTTTTCCCTTTTCACACCATTCTTTGTAAACCCTAGAAATGGTTGTGCGTGAAAATCCCAGTAACTGAGCAGATTGTGAAATACTCAGACCGGCCCGTCTGGCACCAACAACCATGCCACGCTCAAAATTGCTTAAATCACCTTTCTTTCCCATTCAGACATTCAGTTTGGAGTTCAGGAGATTGTCTTGACCAGGACCACACCCCTAAATGCATTGAAGCAACTGCCATGTGATTGGTTGGTTAGATAATTGCATTAATGAGAAATTGAACAGGTGTTCCTAATAATCCTTTAGGTGAGTGTATACAGGCCAGTATAGATATTGATGACACATGGACATTTTCTCCAATCTCAACCATAAGTCACTGAAGATCTTTCAGAGTTGTCATAGGCCTCTTCTCCAACCAATACACCTCTTACCCGACTGCTCAGTTTGGGTGGACCGCCTGCTCTATGTAGATTCTGGGTGGTACCTTATACCAGGAGTAGTCAATAGGCAGACCGTGGGGCAAATCCGGACCACCAGACGCTTTTGAATGGACCGCAATAATTATTTTAATTAACTTATTATCATGATTGTTTTTTTTTTTTTTTTTTTTTTTTAAGGTATTGTTATGGAGGTTTGTTGCACTCAGTGCTTGTTAGTGTGTGGAAGCTAGTAGCAACCCTTCCTGGTTATTAGTCGATAGGATGTTACGTATTAATATAGAATGTCCTATATAGAGCTTGTGTTCCCATTAGTTAATCAGTTAGTTGATTGCTCGCAGATTCCTGGTTTTGGGCATCTCTATACACATTCTGGACTGGGCAACAGCGTCACTTTGTACCAGTAAGAAGAAAACAGCAACAGGTATTTGGTTTGTTTTCCCGATTTCTGTAAATAAACTGTGGATCGTGGATCGTTTGTCGTGTGGACATATTTCAACCTGCATTAAAAGTGGATACACATGACCGGGGAGGGGGGTGGGCATGGTGCCATAACTTGTATTCACCTAGAAACTCCTACACCAGTGGTGGAAACAGCTGATTTCCAATGAAGACGGATATTTCTAGCAGAGCACAAATTGAAAATTGTGCATGCTCACCCATTTCAATTACAGAGCTCCACCAAAATAGATCTGTGATTGACAAGCACCAGAAACGGCGTCTAGTTTGCCTGCATAATGTCAGTTGATATGGGATTTTTCGCAGGTGATATGTGGTTGTGAAGCAATGAATTGTTACAGTCAAAATCTGCCTGATTTCATGGAGATTTTTAACTTAGTTTTTTGATTTCAAAATTACTCAAAATCATGCATTTCAGGTCTCCAGTTTTCAAAATCTTCTGGATGAGGACCCCCAAACCCCCTGCCCTAAATTCCTCAATACTCTTTGCCCTCATTTTGCATTTTGTACAGTGGACAGTGGGACAAATGGAAATAGTAAACACTTGAATCTAATAAGACACAAAATGCTTGGAAGTTTCTAATAAGTTTATCTGTATACCTACAATAATCCTTAACAAATTAAAACAATTAAAAGTGGTCTGAGCATTTGAATACTTATATTTACATTTATTTAAACATTTTATTTTTGTACTTTGTCAAATAAATGTACTAACTATAAGCAGAATTGTGTGTGTGTGTGTGTGTGTGTTGGAAAGGGGCATTAGGAGGTGTGATTTTTTCCCCCCTCTGGAGTCTGGACCTTGACTATACCTTGACCAAGAAATTTGGACCCTGACAAAAAATAATTGACTACCCCTGCCTTATACCGTTCATTTCTTAATCATCCACTTAAAGAGATATTCAATGCCCCTCCCCCCCCCCCCCCCACACACACACACACTGTACCCACATTGAAATTGTTAGTCTTTGTAGGTTGTGTAAATCAAAAAGGAAAATATCCCATTTATATGCATCAGATATTCAGGTTGTAACACGAAAACATTTGCAAAAGTGCAAGGGGGTTGAATCTTTCCAATAGCCACTGAGTAATTCTAACACTTAAAAAAATCAAATGCCTCACACACACAGGCTTAATAGCCTTTAAATTTGAATCGGGTGCATACAAATATAAAAGTATTCAGAGTCCACACACAGAGGCATTGGAGAGTAAAGGCTGAAATGTGAGACAACTAGACTCACCCTGTCATTGAACTGCAGTCAGAAATTATTGGAGCAAACATAAATAGTCAATTAATATGATTATATGCTTATGTCTGCCTGTGCTCTACAGCGATTTTAAAGTGTTTAAGATCTCTAAAAGAATTGGCATGGCCTGTTCATTATATTTGTGTGGGCTGCCTGTTTTTCTCAAAGGATGTAGATATCACTGTGGGCGAAACTGCATTTTCAGAGAGTACTGTGACAGCTGCTAATTAATTTGTATATGTCTTCAAGTGAATTATTATGTCTGGGGTTAAAATGTTAAATGTGTCTCACCCAGGGAGGAGATGAAGCTCAAGAAACACCTGTCAGTTATTTATATTTATATATATATATATATATATATATATATATATATATATATATATACACACTCACCTAAAGGATTATTAGGAACACCTGTTCAATTTCTCATTAATGCAATTATCTAACCAACCAATCACATGGCAGTTGCTTCAATGCATTTAGGGGTGTGGTCCTGGTCAAGACAATCTCCTGAACTCCAAACTGAATGTCTGAATGGGAAAGAAAGGTGATTTAAGCAATTTTGAGCGTGGCATGGTTGTTGGTGCCAGATGGGCCGGTCTGAGTATTTCACAATCTGCTCAGTTACTGGGATTTTCACGCACAACCATTTCTAGGGTTTACAAAGAATGGTGTGAAAAGGGAAAAACATGCAGTATGCGGCAGTCCTGTGGGCGAAAATCCCTTGTTGATGCTAGAGGTCAGAGGAGAATGGGCCGACTGATTCAAGCTGATAGAAGAGCAACTTTGACTGAAACAAGCACTCGTTACAACCGAGGTATGCAGCAAAGCATTTGTGAAGCCACAACACGTACAACCTTGAGGCGGATGGGCTACAACAGCAGAAGACCCCACCGGGTACCACTCATCTCCACTACAAATAGGAAAAAGAGGCTACAATTTGCACAAGCTCACCAAAATTGGACAGTTGAAGACTGGAAAAATGTTGCCTGGTCTGATGAGTCTCGATTTCTGTTGAGACATTCAGATGGTAGAGTCAGAATTTGGCATAAACAGAATGAGAACATGGATCCATCATGCCTTGTTACCACTGTGCAGGCTGGTGGTGGTGGTGTAATGGTGTGGGGGATGTTTTCTTGGCACACTTTAGGCCCCTTAGTGCCAATTGGGCATCGTTTAAAAGCCACGGCCTACCTGAGCATTGTTTCTGACCATGTCCATCCCTTTATGACCACCATGTACCCATCCTCTGATGGCTACTTCCAGCAGGATAATGCACCATGTCACAAAGGTCGAATCATTTCAAATTGGTTTCTTGACCATGACAATGAGTTCACTGTACTAAACTGGCCCCCACAGTCACCAGATCTCAACCCAATAGAGCATCTTTGGGATGTGGTGGAACGGGCGCTTCGTGCCCTGGATGTGCATCTCAGAAATCTCCATCAACTGCAAGATGCTATCCTATCAATATGGACCAACATTTCTAAAGAATGCTTTCAGCACCTTGTTGAATCAATGCCACGTAGAATTAAGGCAGTTCTGAAGGCGAAAGGGGGTCAAACACAGTATTAGTATGGTGTTCCTAATAATCCTTTAGGTGAGTGTATGTACTGTGCAAAAGTTTTAGGCAGGTGTGAAAAAATGCAGTAAAGTTAGAATGCTTTCAAAAATAGACAGTGTTTGAATTGAGGGGGGGCTGGGGGGGTTCGGGACCCCCCATAAGAGAGAAAACTTTGAACTTGGGGGGGGTCCCGATATTTCATTGACAAAAAATATTTTTTGTCAACATGAATGCCCTGACACGAGACGACTTATTTCCACAATTTCCACAATTTCCATCAGTGTTCCAGAATCGTTTTTTTTTTTTTTTTTTTTTTTTTACTTCACTGACGTTCTAAACACCCGCATGTGTGGAGCATGTCAATTCGTTCCCGCCATGGACCCGTGTGCATCCGAAAACTCGCAGTTCTATTAACACATCGGAGCAGTACAGGTTTAAACGGTAAAATTGAATACATTTTACTTAAACATAATATGTATCAGAATGTATTTAGTGTAAACAACGTAATACATTAAATACTGTTTTAGTTCTGGTGTGCACATACACTAATTTGATGCAGTATATGGATGACTATGGGTGTGATGAAGTTCATTGTTTTAGCAGGTAACAGATTATACAAGTAATGCATCACTCTTTTTTCATCAAAGTTGAACATAATGATTACAGTTCAACATATTGCTGTTACAGTAATCCAATTACAAAACAAGGGTAACTAAATAAGTTATGCATGTATAACAGTTACTCCTATAATCATCTTAGAGTTACTGTTAATAATTTAAAGAATGCTTTTTTAAATTAGAAAAACATTTAACAGTATATTTAATATAGCAGTAACATCTTTTCTTATTCCAATCTGGTCAAGAGATTACTTTTGAATTATAGTGACGGTATTCCCCCTTGACCCAAAAGCTATTGATTTCTCACATAATATTTTGGGCTGCTGATGAGCTTAAATTTGTCCTTGTGCATTTCAGATGGTTATAAACCATTTCTCTATAAAGTGTTATTTTGTGGATGTTTCTTTTTTCTTTCAAACATTCTTCATTGTTTATTGAAATAAAATGGACACTTGGCAGATCATGGGGAACATGGCACAATTTACAAACACACACTCTGTGTCTATTAAAATGTCGACGTGGAATCGACAGTTTTTTTCTAACATGCCCCAGAGTATGTCAGAGAGCATATCCATACAACTACACCATGAAGACCAAGGAGCTTTCAAAATAAGTCAGAGAGAAAGTTATAGAAAAGCACCAAACTTTGAACATTCCCGGGATCACAGTTATTAAAAAATTGAAAGAACATGGCACAACCATGACTCTGCCTAGAGCAGATACTCTATCGAAACTGAGAGACCGGGCAAAGAGGTCGGTGGTCAGAGAAGCCACCAGAGGCCAATGGTAACTCTGAAGAAGCTTCAGTTACACAGCCAGGATGGGAGAAACTGTCCATATGTCAACTACTACCAAGTTTCTCCACAAAGCTGGGCTATATGGAAGAGTATCTGAATTGCTGAATATCACATCAAATCCAATTTGGATTTTTCCATAAGGCATGAGGAAGAAGCAGCAAAGATGTGGCAAAAAGATCACTGGTCGGATTAGATCAAAATTTTACTTTTTGGCTTAAGTGCAAAACGCTATGTGTTGCACAAAGCCATCATTGCTCATTTCCCTAAGAACACCATCTCCACAGGAAAGCATGGTGGTGACAAGCATCATGTTATGGGGATTCTTTTCAGTGGCCTGGACTGTGATAAATGTCAGAATTAATGGCAAGATGGATGGAGCCAAATATAAGAAAATCCTGAAGGAAAACCTGCTTCAGACTGCAAGAGACCTTGGACTGGGACAAAGGGTTACCTTTCAACAAGACAAAGATCCTAAACACACAGCCAAGACTAAACTAGAGTGATTAAAAAACAAGCAGCCTAGTGTCCTAGAATGGCCCATACAAATCCCAGACCTCAAGCTGATTGAGAATCTGTGGCAAGACTTGACAGTTGCTGTTAACCAACAGTGCCCATCCAACTTGAGAGAGATAGAGCAATTGTGCCAAGAAGAATGGGCAAAAATTACAGGAACCAGATGTGCAAAGCTGGTAGACACTTACCCCAAAAGACTTGCAGCTGTAATTGCTGCCAAAGGTGGTTCTACCAAGTATTGACTCGGGGGGGTGAATACTTATGTAACTAACACATTTTTTTTTTTATTAATTAACTTCAGTTTCACAATAACACCTTTAGAGAGAATCCCAGTTAAATCAATTTTCATTCCAGATTGTAACGTAACAAAATGGGGAAAAGTCTTTGGGGGTAGATACTTACGAACTCCACTGTATCTGTCTTTACATTTGTCTGAAACAGGGTTTGCATGTGACCAAGGAAAAGAAAAACATGGATGTCACAAATGATAATGATTTGTGTATTCACATCAGTACATGTGTCAACAGCAGTGATTCATTTAACACATAGATGGCAGCTAACACAATTACTTGAAGTAACACACATCTACAGGGAGCACACTTAAGATTCAATCTAGTGATTTGTCTTTGCAGCAATAAAAGTTAAGAAAAATCAACACCAAATGGACTAACTGATTGTACATTCAAGTACATATGGATGCAATTGTTTGACTTATTAAAATTCTGTATATTTGATATGCCCTTAACAGTATTTACAGACGTGGCCGAAAGTATTGGTACCCTTGCATTTTATTCAAATAATTAGTTAGAAGACCTCTCTCAACACAAAAAAGCCAGAAATATATATATGTGCAGGGCACGATGAAATCAAAAGACTATCAAGGCATTTTGGAGCGACACGCACAGCCCATTGTCAGAAAGCTGTATCTCAGTCGCAGGTCATGGGTGCTCCAGCAGGACAATGACCCGAAAAATACCTCAAAAAGCACCCAAGAATGTATGAGAAGAAAACATTGGAATTTGTCTTCTCTGAGTCCTGATCTAAATCTCATTGAACATCTGTGGAAAGAGCTGTAACTTGCAGTTGGGAAAAGGCACCCATCAAACCTGAGAGAACTGGAGCGGTTTCCTCAAGAAGAGCGAGCCAAACTACCAGTTGAGAAGTGTAAAAATCTCATTCAGAGCTACAGACAGCACTTGATTGCAGTTATTGTCTCTAAAGGCTGTGCAACAAAATATTAGGTTTAGGGTCCCAATATTTTTGTGTGTGCCATTTACATTTGTTTTACTATTTAAAGAAATATGTTATGTCATAAATCAAAGCAAAGTTTCTGTTCTATTGAATGTGAAATAAAGAATGGTGGATACCAAATACTTTTGTCAATTTCTACTTAGTTCAGAAAACTTTTGCATAACTATATTTTGCTGTGGAGATATATGGGCTGATGCTTTTGCTTACTTTATTATGACCCTTCTACATTGTCAAGACATTGTCAAGTAGTTTATTCTGTTGAGGGTTTGTGGAAGTGTGTACAGATGTGCTTGTGAGTTTGTCTATGGGAAGAGTTTAGCTCCATGTTAATACACCCATTGTAAGATCACACCCAGAGCTGGGATATACATGCTATACATCTCCAGAGTTGTTGCCTTTAAAACAAGTGTCAAATGCCAATACTAAACATATAACACGTGTACCTGCCTCTGAGTGGATAAATAGCATTAGATGGCTCAGGTACAGCTTGATGGGCTAATGAGATGTATATGAGTTAGCTGCCTAGCCTGGTAACAATGGACAAACCCATATATATAATATTTGTTATCTGACATGAACACTTTGAATGTCTGAATTCCACTGTCCAGTTCTGTCTATCTTTAATTCAGAATTACTAATAAAGTATTTATCTTAGTAAATTAAACCTTATTCAAATAAGTGTATGTTTTTCAGGTTTGTGATATGAGTGTACTTTCATCTACATTTTGTAAGAAGAGCATGATATAAATCCCTTTCAACAATTTGCAACTCCCCTGTTGTGCCACAGAGGATGTATCGTTTAAATCTATTTACTTAAAAGCACTCCTTGGTGCCATATTACAATGCATAAAGCTTTTGTTGTTTTGTTTTTATTTTTACGTCTGAGTTTCTTTCAAAACATATTCATGTCACTGAGGAGGTGATCCGTAATTTGTCTGAAATGATCAAGGAAATCTGTTGCAGCTTTCCACTTACACAAGATGCAATGATAAAATTGATTTAATTACTAGCACAATTTGTGGTGTCATTCACTGGCCCAAGATCGGTGTCTCTCATAATGTCTATAAAACAGCTGGAAGATTGGTAGCAAATACCTCATAACCTCTTCCGAGACTTGTGCATGTATGACTGAAGGAAACTGCTTTACATCACAAGCTAGGAAGGGTACTGCTACTTAAATGCAACATTAAAACTCCTGCAAAAATCATAATTACATAATTCAGCCTTAGGGGTTAAATCTTGATAATCCCTGCTGATCGTTTTACTTTACAAGGTGCTTTCACATACTAGCATTAGTATGTGTTTACTTGACTGAATGTTTACAAACCATTCTTTTTGCAAATGTTCAACTAATAATGTCTACACACTATATTAAAGACAACAGAATAATTTAGAAAAAATCATTAAAACTGGAACAGTGAAACAAATGGTATGTAATAATCACACTATGGCTGTTGTGTGTTAATATTAAACAGTTTAAAAATTATAAATTATATTTTTCATGTAGATCACTTTTTTATATGTTAACAACTAAATAAAATCATAGTATTGCTTCTTTCATAGATTTATTCTGCAAATAGTTCCCACTGGTTCAATTTTATACACCAATAAAACACATTAAGTATAGGACTATTTGCAAGTGCTTCAGTTCGCTCGCAACATTTAAACTGATCTTATTCCTAATTAGCATGATACATTTTCCTCTCATCACACCTGATAGGATTAAATTGAATGTGTAGTTTCTTTACCTTGTGCTCTACAGAAATGTGGCAAGATGAAACTTGAATTATTTATATGGCATATGGTGGTCAGACAATTAACACAGGATGCATTCCAGTACTGTTCCATGTAACAAAAATCATAGCTGACCTAAACTCATGCAACCTGTGTTGCACTCAAAATATTGCAGTTTAATCTGTATTCTATGATGGGAACAAAACTACAAATCACTTTTCTGTACAGGTACAAGAAACATCATCATCATCATCATCTTATTAACTAATACCAAGGTTATTGGGAAGAATTAAACACAGTGCAGTAAAATTAAATGGATAGTAATCAGATGGATGTGTGCAAGATGTTGGGAAGTTGCCAAGAAGCCATTTATAGCAATTGTAGGATATTTTGAGAACTTTCTGTGCTTGTGTTTTTGCAGATTTCATCAGTTAAGCTCTTGTTTACCTGTCATAATCTCAAATTAATATGTGCCACAGAAACTGAACCAAAACAAAAATGGCAGAATCTCCTCGTAAAAATATAAAGCTCTCCTTTCAAAAATAAAAGTTTGTTCTTTCCTAAATCACAGATGTTTAAATATCCCTTTCCATATATGGTTATTAACTAATCAGAAAATGGTCATGACTTGTCCACATAGATAGTAACACTGAATATAGACTGCATATCAGAGGTTGAATTGATGTTAGTTGGTTAGTTATTGTATACTTATGTGAGAAGTTAGCAATGATTCATTAGTTTGCATAAGATTATGTCACATAGATCTGGACCAGATCTAAACATTGTCCCACTCACCCACTCACCATTGCAATTCAAATACTTGATGGAGTATTTCATTCGAGAGAAAATTGTTCCTTTCTGCTCTGTATAAAACCAACCATCATCCTATGTTTTTAATTTTGAATTTGGCGGGTGGATTGGTGTTAGGAATTAAGTGTTAATGAAATGCATTTCAGCTAAATATGTATTTCAATCATGCAGAATTATGTAGTGTGGGTAATAATGAGGTATGCATTTACATTAATTAGGTACAGAATAATTGAAATAGTAACCATTCAGGGCTGTCCGTCACATCCGTTTGACAGTAAACTTTATGAACACTTTAAACACATTTCAGTATTTTACAACCCTGATTCTGAACTGGTTTGAGTAATAGAACTGATGTTTGGCTAGGGCCAGTCCTTTCTTAAAGGGAATGAGCCAAGGAGCTGTTGCAGAGGCAGTGGCTGGGTAGGAGGTGGGATGTGAAGCAGCAAATGCTAGTTGTGTGTGTTAGGGACTATGCTTTACCATACTACACTATCCTATACTTTCTTGGGTGGAAGTAAGTGACCTGAATGGGAGCTGTTTATCATCAAATAAATGTATGCAGTAAATGTCTAAGCACTGAATGCTTTAAATAAACCGTAGGAAATCTGTCTATTTGTCTCTGTCTCGCTCACTATATATATATATATATATATATATATATATATCTTTATATATATTTCTTTGTTATGCCTTCAAGGTAACAGGGTTGTATAAATTACTTAAATAATTCAAGGGGATTTTCACATTTAGATGCATTTAAAAATCTATCGGAATAAACATTTCTTAAAAAAAATACTTTCAGCAAATTCTGAACAAAGTCGTACAATAAATTGTTTGTGTTGTTTATAATACAGGCACTGAAGACTGGAATAAATACTTACTTTGAGTTGAAATTGGAATTGAAAAATACAAACACACATACTGTACAGTGAGGGGAAAAAAGTATTTGATCCCCTGCTGATTTTGTATGTTTGCCCACTGACAAAGAAATGATCAGTCTATAATTTTAATGGTAGGTGTATTTTAACAGTGAGAGACAGAATAAACAACAAAAAAATCCAGAAAAACACATTTCAAAAAAGTTATAAATTGATTTGCATGTTAATGAGGGAAATAAGTATTTGACCCCTTCGACTTAGTACTTGGTGGCAAAACCCTTGTTGGCAATCACAGAGGTCAGACGTTTCTTGTAGTTGGCCACCAGGTTTGCACACATCTCAGGAGGGATTTTGTCCCACTCCTCTTTGCAGATCCTCTTCAAGTCATTAAGGTTTCAAGGCTGACGTTTGGCAACTCGAACCTTCAGCTCCCTCCACAGATTTTCTATGGGATTAAGGTCTGGAGACTGGCTAGGCCACTCCAGGACCTTAATGTGCTTCTTCTTGAGCCACTCCTTTGTTGCCTTGGCTGTGTGTTTTGGGTCATTGTCATGCTGGAATACCCATCCACGACCCATTTTCAATGCCCTGGCTGAGGGAAGGAGGTTCTCACCCAAGATTTGACGGTACATGGCCTCGTCCATCGTCCCTTTGATGCGGTGCAGTTGTCCTGTCCCCTTAGCAGAAAAACACCCCCAAAGCATAATGTTTCCACCTCCATGTTTGACGGTGGGGATGGTGTTCTTGGGGTCATTCCTCCTCCTCCAACCACGGCGAGTTGAGTTGATGCCAAAGAGCTCGATTTTGGTCTCATCAGACCACAACACTTTCACCCAGTTCTCCTCTGAATCATTCAGATGTTCATTGCCAAACTTCAGACGGGCCTGTACATGTGCTTTCTTGAGCAGGGGGACCTTGCGGGCGCTGCAGGATTTCAGTCCTTCACGGCGTAGTGTGTTACCAATTGTTTTCTTGGTGACTATGGTCCCAGCTGCATTGAGATCATTAACAAGATCCTCCCGTGTAGTTCTGGGCTGATTCCTCACCGTTCTAATGATCATTGAAACTCCACGAGGTGAGATCTTGCATGGAGCCCCAGACCGAGGGAGACTGACAGTTATTTTGTGTTTCTTCCATTTGCGAGTAATCGCACCAACTGTTGTCACCTTCTCACCAAGCTGCTTGGCAATGGTCTTGTAGCTCATTCCAGCCTTGTGTAGGTCTACAGTCTTGTCCCTGAGGAGTGCTCCTAATCTTAGCTCGTTACCTGTATAAAAGACACCTGTCCACAGAAGCAATCAATCAATCAGATTCCAAACTCTCCACCATGGCCAAGACCAAAGAGCTGTCCAAGGATGTCAGGGAAGTCGAAGGGGTCAAATACTTATTTCCCTCATTAACATGCAAATCAATGTATAACTTTTTTGAAATGCGTTTTTCTGGATTTTTTTGTTGTTATTCTGTCTCTCACTGTTAAAATACACCTACCATTAAAATTATAGACTGATCATTTCTTTGTCAGTGGGCAAACGTACAAAATCAGCAGGGGATCAAATACTTTTTTCCTCACTGTATATACAGGTGCCAGAGCAAGAGAGGGCAGTAGGACATGCATCTTTTTTTGCTTCTACATATAATTATAACATTAAACAAAACTTAATTAAATGTATTTCCAATCTTTAAATGTTGCACACATCTGTCTTGTTCCCCCTAGTATGGTTAACTTTTGATTTCCCCCCAAAACGGAAAGACCAAGGCTGCTCATCTCCATTGTTTAAAAGGTCATCCTATTCTCTAAAAGAAAGGTCAGGTTTGCTTCAACCAATAACTTGAAAACTTGAAAAAAATAATGAAGAAAACAAGAATGACAGCACTGATTTTAAAATGATTAAATTATAAAATAAAAATACTGATTTAATATGCATTCAATAAAAAAAAACTAATATGTGTGTTCATTTTAAAATCAAGCTTTTTTTATTAAATATTTTAGATTGAAAAAAGAATAAGGCCGACTTATTCAGGTTACGGCGTGCCTAACATGAGCAGAACCAGAACCTAAGTTTGTTTGCTACAAATTAGAATTAGTCTTTATGGACAGGCAGGAACACTTTTGAGCAGTTTTCAGCAGTAATTTGCATCCACCCTTATGCTGCTTGGAAGAAGGGGCGTAACTATTAATACATTTATATGATGAAGCACAGATTTATGCCACTGCATTATACCTCTCTGCAGTACCTTTGAACTGAAATCCATAAGTGTTTACCACAGTGTTTGCACAAATAACTGCTATGTCAGTTGTTGATTACCAGGTCACATTCCTTCCTGGCTAATAAAAACAGATGTGGCGTGTTAGAGTGGTCTCATTACTACATCTGCACTGTACACAAGCCAGTGCTTCAATCAACAATGTTCGGAAAACAGGACCCCTCTTCTTTCCACTTCCTCTGCAAAAAAGAAAACAAAGAACTTTTGTAACATTTTACAGACTACCAGCATGGAATCATATTATGTTTCAGTTGATGAGATGATTCTGGGTTAGTTAGCCTTCAAGCTATTATAACCACAGAAATGTAATACTGTATTTATAAAGATGAAAGTCGTTTTTCATCCTTTGAGTCCATTATGAAATGTTGAGTTAGTGTGGCCCTTGTATTGATACATTCTGAGAGTCCTCACCTTTCTAAGAGGTTCAATGTAACATTGCCTTAAGCTCTTTAAAAAAAAAAATCCTTGATAGACATTCCTTTATAGGGACAGTGGTTTACAATGTAACTAAATCATTAAAGTGTACTTGAAATGTATCTATGTCCAGTTTTAAATGAGTGAAAACTAATAAACCCAGTGGTATTCATCTCAATAAAATGAGAGATGATGGTATCACGGGGAAAGCATGCTATAGAACTTTAAAGGGACAATACAAATAGATGACAGGTTCAAGTCTGTAAAGAGATCATTTTCCAGAAGTTGAATAATATTGTTAATCTTTCCAGTAGTATACTGTTTTACTCTGCCTCTTTATTAAAAAAAAAAAAAACTATAATAGTGTGCCTGAAAGGTGACTTAGCTAAGAAAATGCAGGTGCACATTCTGGTCTGTTTGTTTTTCATTTTTACACAAAATGTAACAAAAATATATATTTTTCTATATATTTCAGATTTTTCCATATTTGTCTAAATATGCAACATTCACATATATAAAAATCCTGCCAGTCCTTTGTTGCTTCCTATAGCCATCGGTCCACACTAGATTCATGCACTCTTGGAGTTTCTTTCTATATTCCCATTTGTTGTCATTGAGTTAAACTCCCAAACCAATTTTCTGACTGCTCCCTTGAATAAAATGTTGTTGTATCCTATTATTTTTGGGTATTAACCATCCCAGTAGCAAATTTCCTTATGATTGATGCTACTGTCAAATTTAATATATTAATCTTATGGAAATTAATTATTAATTTTTCACCAGACCTGTGTAGGACGATAAGACCGACTGACAATACTCAACTTTCCCCATGATGAAGAATTGTCCTGACTAGACTGCTTTTGTACATGTCCACCTTTTATATAGCAGCAATCCCTCCAAAAGCATCTGTTCGATTCCTGTCATTTTGTGAAGTGACCAGTTGAATCAAAATGGTTGCCAGGTGACGTGAACAGCATTTTCAGGTTCTGAATACAATTGAAAATTGCGTATGTAGAAGTATGGTATTATTTTGTAAGACATGTAATTGATATGTACCATATTAATATTACTTTTTAACTTTTTGATGTATGTTTTTTTTATCATTTATTTCCTCTAGCATGAACTTGCAGTTTCAAAGAGGAAAATAACATTGTGTCCATTATGTGTTGCTACTAGTTATTTAATTAATTCAGACTCAGAGAAGGACTCAGAATTGTAAAAGAACAGGTTGTTACACAAACTTATTTTTAAATGCTTGTCTTCCACAGGTTTTCCAAATCGCATATGTTATAATAAAGGCTGCCAATTCTCCACGACCTGGAAACTGGGTGTTAGAGCGCTCTCTGGATGGTGTTAGCTTTAAACCCTGGCAGTATTTTGCAATTACTGACACAGAGTGCCTTACCCGCTTCAATATAGTCCCAAGGAGAGGACCGCCATCCTATACCAAAGACGATGAAGTAATATGCACCTCCTTTTATTCAAAGATCCATCCATTGGAGAATGGTGAGGTAAGGAATTAAAAATGTTGCATGCAAATTAAGAATTATTTCAAGGGAAAGCACATAAAAAGTGAATAGCCAAACACTACTACTATTACTCTGAAAACCTTTTGCTAAAATTGAAATCCACTGACTGTAGTGCAGCTGGGAAAAAGTATGAATACATACAAATCTAAAATACAGGTATCTTGTTTAATGTTTTTGTATTTCAAGAAAATAATTTGTGTTAAAATATTGCTTCAAGATTGGAATTATTTCATGAAGTTACATTGTCTCCCATGATCTGAACACTATCCCTACCACAGTCATTCTATCTCGGCAAGGTCAGCTTAATTTGCCCATTTAAATATCACTCACTGAATAATAAGGCATTAATTTCAAATTATTTTATCATTGATTAGGCACTGGCCTTTGAGTGCTTCACTGACACTTTGGTAAAAACATGGCAGATTTTGCTCAATCAAATAGTACCTCTTAGATTCAGGTTGTTTGAGAAATGCTATTATGGTGGCTATGGTGAAGGGTGTATAAAGTCATATTCAGTTTGAGTCATGTTTGACCACTTCTGTGTGTACATCATTTGAATGACTGGATTTAAAAGTTGTTGCTCCATGGCATTTGTTATTGTCTGGAGACCTCCTGAACTCAATTCTGCCTTTTTAGGTTTGCAATCCATGGATGACTTGGCCCATTGTTGCTATACCTCAAAATTCTGGAGCATCATTCTTAAATAAATCAGGGATTATTCCACTTTGAGTGCTTTTAAATCTAGTTTAAAAATTTACTTTAATTTAAAGATTTTTGTGAATGTTCCATTCCCTGTGTTTCCCTGTTGTTGTAATTTGATATTCTGTCTTGTATAACGACTGGCATTTAAAGTGGATCCACCACAATTCATAAAATCACTGTTTTATGTGTAGTTTTTGTATAAGAATGATACATACCATTCTTCCAGATCGAGTCAATCATATATGCAACTTGTAAAAATTTAAAACAACAAATGATGGCAGATGTCAAATTTCAGCATGTACACTCTCTCAGTTCTTTTGGATGTGTATGTGTCCTCATAACAATGTTATTATTATAACATTTTAATGCATTGTTTTTTATAGGTAGTTACATACACATATTTCCATATCTAAGAATTGCAGTCAGACAAAACAAAATACAATTCTCTCATGCAGAAAAAAAAAATGAAATTAAGGATGCATTCCTGCATGCTGTCATAAGTATGCAGCCTGCAATTTCTTGGAAGTTTCTGTGTCCATATGGAACTTTTAGACTTTATAGTAATGCGAAGAAAATTGCAATCTATTCTTTTGGAGCCACTTTTCATAGTTATGGTAAATCAGAAAGCATGATGTTTTGACTTGGCAAATAACAGTGGCAATTTTGAAAAGACCAACTGAGCGTCACCATCAGACTCCAGAGAATTGTATCCACCTGCTTCTTGACAGTTCTGTGTTGCTGTCAAAAATCAGAATCACAATCTCAATTTAACTTGTAATGTCAGAACTCATTTCACACATTGTTTTATAATATAGGGCTCAGACTGCTTTTGAGGCAGTTTCACTGACGTTTTGTGTTTTCAAGACAAATTCCTACAAAATCCTATTCTGAAATAAGAGCTATTTTTCTCTGATATTACTTATTCTTATAAGAGAACACATTGTGTGTGTTAGTATCTGGTTGCTTGATGAAACCAGGTTAAAGAAAGTAAGAAATGTTAATAAGAGGTGTGATGTAGGCTATTGTGTGAGCACAATATATACATTTATCCTGTGGGAACTACAAAACTAAAATAATGTGTTTTTGATTGAAGAGAATAAAAGGTCTCATCAAATGTAAATTGGCTGCACTGATTGAGTCAAATTATCTTTCTTCTGGCAATAATGCTGTCAATGCATTCACATCTAGAAACTTTTAGGAAATTATGTATTACATTAAACCATCAAGATGACCCATTGCAAACTTATTCAGAGACTTATATAATAAATATGAAGGATTTATGTGAGAACTAAATTCAAATGCCCTATTTTTAAGGCCTTCCAGCATAATCTAAACCACAAAGTGTCACAAAATAATAGTAAACAATATTAATATATATACAGACTGGTGAAAAATTAAAGGAAAAACCAACATAAAGTGTCTAAGTAAGGTGTTGGGCCACCACGAGCCGCTAGGACAGCTTCAGTGTGCCTTGTCATAGATTCTACGAGTAGAGAATTCTACGATTCTATAGGTGTTCAACTGGGTTGAGATCTGGTGACTGCGAAGGCCATAGCATATGATTCACATAATTTTCATACTCATCAAACCATTCAGTAATCCTTGTACCCTGTGGATGGGGGCATTGTCATCCTGGAAGAGACCCCTCCCATCAGGATAGAAATGTTTCACCATATGATAAAGGTGATCACTCAGAATAACGTTGTAATGATTTACAGTGACCCTTCCCTCTAAGGGGACAAGTGGACCCAAACCATGCCAGGAAAATGCCCTCCACAGCACAACAGAGCTTCCGGACCCCCTCACTGTAGGGGTCAAGCAGTCAGGCCTGTACCATTCTCTTGGTGTCGCCACACATGCACTCGCCCACTTGTCGAGAATATGGTGAAGGATGACTCATCTGACCAGATCACTTTTTTCACATCTCTGTAGATTAGTGCATCACTGAACTCTCAAATGTGCATTTGTCTTTGTAATGAGGGGTTTCTGCACTGCAACACTACTATAATATCCCTCTCTGTGTAGTTCTCGACGGACTGTTCTTGCTAACACGGTCTGATCACATCCTGCATTGACATTCTCAGTCACCTGGGAAAGAGTTGCTCTTCTGTGTTTCCTTACATATCGCAGTAATGCACGAGCAACACGGTCATTGAATGTACGCTTTCAACCACAATTTCCAACCCTATTTACTGATATCTTTCCCATAGATCTAAAGGCAGATGTAACTTCAGTCACTATTCCTATTGAAACACTAGCCAGTTTAGCATCTTTGTGACAGAAGCTCCTGCCATTCGTGCCCCAATAATGATCCCTTTTTAATAGTCACTTAGATCCTTTCCTCTTGCCATCTTGATCCAAAACCGAGGTCAGCTGGGCCTGCTCAGCATTTGTATACATACCAAGGATAGGATGTTAATTGCTTAATTGTATCATGCAGTACACCTGTTTGGAGGCATGTCCATTCGCTATGTTTCTCCACTCATTTATTCAGGTTTTTCCTTTAATTTGTCACCCGTCTCTATGTATGTTTGTGTATATACAGTGCCTTGCCGAAGTATTCACACCCTTGCACACTTTTCACATTTTGCAGCTTTAAAGCTTGCAGTCGTGATTGCATGAGTATTTAAGCCTTTTGGTGTGGCAAACCTAAATTAATTCAGGTGCACAAAATGACCTAAACAAGCCACACAATTATGTGAATGGCCTCTGTCTGTGTCCAGTAATAGTGGTTCCCATGATTTCAGAATACAAACACCTGTCTCTGTGAGGTTCCTTGATCAGATCATGCATTTAATCTCTAAATTAATTTGAAATATCTCACTTAACTCCATTTACAGATATCTGAAATAAATTTAAAGATATCTTGAATACATTTATATCTTTATTTCATTTCAAGATATCTCCAATTCATTTCGAGATAACTTTAAATGATTTAAAGATATCTGCAAATGACTTCCTGTTCATTTATAGATATCTACAAATCGTTTCAAGATATCTGTAAATTACTTCTTGTTTATTTAAAGATATCTGCAAATCATTTCAATATCTAAAGGCATCCACAAATCACTGACAGACTTCGGTATGTTGGCTGAGATTACCACTTCCTGTTTACTCATTCAGTTACATAGAAGTGAATGAACAAATGATAATCTTGGGCTACATACAGTAAGTAATTTGCAGATATCTCCAAATGATTTACAGATATGTCTAAATGAACAGGAAGTAATTTGCAGATATCTCCAAATGATTTACAGATATGTCTAAATGAACAGGAAGTCATTTGCAGATATCACTAAATGATTTGAAGATATTTGTAAATGAACAGGAAGTCATTGGAGATATCTCAAAATAAACAGAAAATAATTTGCAGATTTGTTTCAATGAATTGCAGATATCTTATTTTAAAGTGTAGTAGAAGATATCTTCAAAACATTTAAAGATATCTGAAATTAATTTAGAGATATCTCTAAATATTTAGAGATATCTTGAAATGCAATTGAAGATATCTCTAAATGATAACTTGGCTTGGCATAACTGTGAGGCCAACAGCATTGAAAGAGCTACAGAGTTCAATGGCTGAGATGGGAGGACATGTGCATCAGTCACAAATATCCAGAACACTGCACAAAACAAACCTGTATGGTAGGTGGCAAGCAAGTAGGATGTCATTATTTAAAACATCTCAAAGCCTGCATGTAGTTTGCAACAAAGCACCTGGGTGATCCTGGAACAATGTGGCAAAAGGTGTTGTGGTCAGAGATCAAATTTGAAAATTATACTGGTATAATTATTATAAATGATAAATTATATGAAGTATACTGGTGGCAGCTTAATGTTATGGGTATGCATCTCCTCAGCAGGGGCCGTAAAGCTTGTTAGAATTTAAGGAAAAATAGATGGAGCAGAGTACAAACAAATACTAGAGGAAAATCTGTTTGTCTGTTCAGATTTCTGTTGTTAAAAATATCTAAAAATGGATAGCACATTTCACAAACATAGTCATTATTTCCACAGTATACTTTGCTGTATGTACAGCCTCCTAGCTGGGTGACACAGAGCCACTAGAGAGAAATGACAACTGATTTAGTGACTCAGCACCCCTATACTGTGAAGGAGAAGAAAACTCCTAACATAACCACAATGCTACCATGATTAGCTGTTCAGTGAAATTACTATTTTTAATTGACAATTAGGGAAGGACATATCCTTGCCAGTATACTGTAACACTCATTCATAGAAAAGTGTCATCTATCACAGAAGAGATTAAATTTACACAGACACCCACACCATTAAATCCCCTGATTTTTTGCACATTCTGTAGCTCTGCAGACATCACTAGGATTTCTTTTTTTTTTTTTTTTACTTTGCTGTGCTGTGCATTCAGTTGAGCATGCCTTCCAAATACATATTTAAAATGCTTTGAAAAGGTTATAATTATCAATATCAGCTACATATAATGTTTCAAAATACAATGCATAGTAAAGACTGAATAAAAAGCTTATAAGGTAGTGAGTAACACCTATTCTGAAATATGTTTATAACCATCAAAGTTGTGAAATACATTTTTAATAGCATAGTATATAAAGTAAAAGTTCTACAGAACTTGTCTGACTCTTTGAATTCCCTTGGTCAGCTATTGTCTTCTAGTCCTGAACAGCAGCAGCATTGAAACATGACTCGATTTGTTAAAAGTGTCTTTACACAGCGTTCTGTTTTTTGGTTTAGATTCACACTTCTCTTATCAATGGAAGGCCCAGTGCGGATGACCCATCACCTGTCCTTCTGAACTTCACCTCTGCTCGCTACATTCGCCTTCAGTTTCAGCGGATAAGGACACTGAACGCAGATTTAATGACTCTAACTTACAATGATCCCAGGGATGTTGACCCAATTGTTACTAGAAGGGTAAGATCTTTACAAAAATAAAACATAAGCACAGTGTTTCTGTATATTACTATCAGACATGTTATTAATTTATATTCACTTGTCAGTCTATACTATTTCTCACCAGAAAATTAATTGTACAGCTTGTTGTTTGTCATCCAATGAGAAGTTCTTAATTCATTGTTGTTGTTGTTGTTTTTTAATTGAGGAATCTGTTAACTTCCTAAAGAAGGTTAATTTTATTCTGTATGAATACTCTGGCCAACAAAACTACTCACTGAGTTTTTCATAACAGAACTAGGACAGGTTAAAAGTGAAACTTTCTCATTAAAAGGTGCTATTTATTAAAAAGGCTGTGCAGTAGAATGCTCTTGATCTCTACACAGAGTAATACATTTGGAATACAAATAGGTTGCTGTTAAATATACGCAAAGATCATATCAGTTTGGAATTTATTGTTATGATTAATTATAGTATCTTAGAAGAGTGATGACCTACACAGACTGAATAAGTGGTCATTAATTGTTGCTGAATGGAACTTTTTTATTAATTATAACCTGCATGAGGTAAGGCATGAAAACAGCATGTTAATCATAAGTTTGGATAGACTTTCCATGAGTTGTCTATTTTGAAATAAAGTACTTTTGATCGTTTAAGTACTTTTCAGCCAGCTCTGATTAATCTTAATTCTGTTATGGCTTTACCTTATTCTTATTACATTTAAGGCAGTTTATTTAAGTTTAATATGTATTTTGTCAAGAGAATTTCCCTAATATTCTAATATATCTAATGTGTCTTATTTTTCACAGTATTACTATTCAATCAAAGACATATCAGTTGGTGGAATGTGTATCTGTTACGGACACGCAAAAGCTTGTCCCTTGCACAGTGAGACCAAGGTTTGTGTTTTTCTGCTTATTTATTTTATTTTATACACAGTATGTGTGTGTATTTTCATTCAAATTAAGTAAATGAAGGATTGTTTGCAATTAAGTTTTTATTTTATTCTTATTTTTTGGACATTTGGTTTTACAGAACAGATCATTATATTATATATTTTATCTTGTAGAAATTCAGCTGTGAATGTGAACATAACACCTGTGGAGAAAGCTGTGATCGATGTTGTCCTCTTTACAACCAAAGACCCTGGATGGCTGGGACCTTTCTAACACGGCACGTTTGTGAAAGTAAGCAAATTTAATGCCCATGTATCAGTGGGGTAGATGCAATTGTGCCTCTGGGTTGATGATTCTTCAGCACAGTTATTCAAAAATCTTCTGAATTTGTGTAGCTTAGCACCCCTGCTTGCATTGTTACTCTCAATGCTTTGAAAATCAAAAGAGTTGAAGGGAAATTGTGACCGTCGATCTAGGAATAAATAGAAGTGAATGCATTTAAGAGGAAATCATTTCTAACTTGCACAACATGCACCTACATCAATGTCAAGGGTTTATGTGAAGGTGAAAAAAACATCCTAATAAATCCTTGGAAATGCAAAGAATACCGAAGAACAGACATCTGTGATAATAGAAAATTCTTGTAAAATGAAGGCACATACATGCTGTCAGTCTGCTGTGGACAAAGTGAATGCTGTTACGGCTACTCTAAGGCATATTAAGCAAGGTATTATGATTTTGCAAGACTGAATGTTCTACGCAGTACAAATACAATTCCTGGAATGATGTGTCATGTTGTGTCTGATGTCTGCAGGACTGCTGTGGGATCTGGTTGGGTAACATCATAAAAGAGTTCAATACATGATACTGCATTTGAAAATACAAATAGATAAGAAACTCCTGTTCAAATGTATTTAATTTATTTATATATATATATATATATATATATATATATATATATATATATATATATATATATAGTTACATTTGTATCATGCACAATATTTCCTCTTTGTATGTCTTTCTGGTAGCATTTCAGTTTTTAAATAGATGTCAAAAAGCCATGCTGACTCCTTTTAAAATTCATGGAAACGTATCATTTAAATAATAGTTGAATTAATTATGTGCAGTCAAACCACTTGTAAGTAATTTAAACCTAGCATTTTTGCTTGTGGTCAAATTAACTTTTGAATTTCCCTTGTGGAAGAGAATATGTATAATTATTCATATCTGCTTCTACAGACCTGTGGAAAAATAATTGGAATAATATATACTGTATATTGAAGACATGCAGACATTCCCCACATGAAAATCAACTCAAAATATTTTCACTCTTACTAGGTTCATATTTTTAATATATTCATTCATATACATGGCTCATATATTTCAGTTTATAAAGAACGTATAACAGCAATTTGAGTACTTTAATGTAAAATGTTACCATTCTTTTCTACTAACAGTTAGAAACGTGACCTCCAGATATTCATGAATATCAGTTTTATATGGTTGTTATGTGCATCACTATTCACAATGTAATACATTCTTCAGTGTTTATATTTGTTTGTGTCTCTTTGTTATTTGTTTTGATATTGTTTTATATTATATATTTGTAGACCTAAAATTATGCCTTTGAACACAGTCTGAACACTTAATGGACTCTGTATAATACAAAATTGCTTTTTTTATTATCTGTACTCATATCACAACTTACAGAAGAAGTACTTTGTTTCTAGAATGCAATTGTCATGGGAAGTCAGAGGAATGCTCCTACAATCAAACTATTGCTGACAGGAAGCTGAGCTTGAACATCAATGGGGAGTATGAAGGTGGCGGCATCTGTCTGAACTGTGTCAACAACACTGCTGGGGTAAACTGTGAGACCTGCATTGATGGATACTTCAGACCACTAGGAGTAAGATGTCATTTTTTAATTCTTAGCTTGACATTGGTGTGTGCTTGTCCCGGTGTATGGATACTGTTTGATTGTGTTTTGTGTTTAATTAGTGACAGTTGCTATTTGTATAAGAGAGACTTTCATCACAGTTGTGATTAATGTTTGCCTAGATCTCTGCTTGGTGTTACAGAGTATGTTCTATTTGCTTAATTTTAGGTTACCCCAGAAGAGCCTGATCCCTGTGTGCCATGCTTCTGTGATCCCCAGGGGTCTCTCCATACCACATGCATAAAAGATGAAACGAAAGCTGTAGGAGGTGTGATACAAAGAGGCATTTATACATTTCAGTGCATTTTAATTTCAGCTTGATGAACATGGGCAAACAGTTTAATTAAGATTAAAACCACTGCAATTCCTCAGCAACCTTACAAATCAAGGAGTATGTTCTTGTGAAACTTCTACTTCTCATAAGAATATTCCTCAGAGCCACCATTCACTCTACCAGCTTGCAGTCATTTTTAAATAATAAACATATTATACACAGTTGTCTAAACAATACTTATATAAGGCAGAATCATTGTCTTCCACAAGTTTCCTTGCTCTTTCATCCTTTTTGATATTAAACATGCTCATCCTCCCTTTCTTTGAACCAAATTTTGTTCTGTAACACAAAATGCTCTCTTATCCTGTACTGCCTAAGAACTTCCCAAATCAGCCCCCCTAAATCCTTCAACAGTCTGCACTACCCAGTGCTCTCATCTGACAGGTTATACCTGGAAAAGTGTGTTTAAAAAGTGTGTTTAAAAAGTGTGTGATTAAATATACTGGGATAGTATATCGTGGCTGACACCTTTTACCTGTGCTGAGAACATTGTGGCAGGATATAACGTTAAAATGCTTCATACCTGAAAAGGTCAAACAAAACTGACATTTCTAATTAAATATAAACATACCAAGAGGTATATATTCAGATTATAGTTACATTATTCTTGTTTACAAAAAAGAACCACCATATCGATTGGGTTAGAACAAATAAACAGTAAAATAATTCCTGATACGATTTATTTGTATTGTTTTCCATGAATTTGAGTCACAGACTAAGAAAGATAGATTATACGATATGCTATACCTTCCGCAGAATAACAACCATTACCTATAAAGTGCGTTAGTTGGCAGCAATAGGATCAAGTAACAATAAGAATCGTAAAACCCAAATATACACCTACAAAGCATACATAATGTGAGCAATATTTTCAAAGGCAAGTAAACACTGCTTTAAAAACGTATAAACAAACGCACAATAAAATAAATAATGGAACTTACATGATTGTGAAGTAGGCTATGGATAGAAAATTGCTGTTGAAAATATGCATAAGCATGACATTCACAGTCTCAGAAATGTTACATTAGTTGGAGCTCAGAACACAAACCCATCATTTTCTCATTTCAGGGATCGTTTCAAAAGCAATTGATCATCATTGCTGTAGCTACTGGTCTGACAAGCTCATAAACAAAACCTTGAAACGTGTTGGTAAACCACAAGGGTTTTATCTGACTTTATGAAAGAATTGCAAAGGGGAGCTGGAGCAGGTGTAAAAATACCAAATGTTGCCCCATTCTTAATAGATGCCCTACCTCTTTAAATTTTGGGAAAGTGCCCTTTTCAACCTTTCATCAAAGAATAAACTGGAAAACATGAATAATAATAATAATAATAATAATAATAATAATAATAATAATAATAATAATAATAATAATAATAATAATAACAATAATAACAATATAGATACATAATATTAATGATATATTTTCAATGTAGCTTAGGGGCTGGTTTCAATTTATTTTGATCTGTAAACTTAATATCTCTTTTGATTTTATAATAATGTGTGTGTACCTGACACTGTGTCTGGGTTGCCAGGGATACCCCTACTGCAAGTTGCAGTTTTACACTGTGTTTGCTGAAATGTACTGTAAATAGTACAAAATATGTTCACATGTATAGTTTGAAAATGCATAGTTTATTCTTACTATTTTTTAATTCTTATTCTTACATTATACATGTCTGTTAGGTTTATATCTGTTCACAATGGAAGTTTTTTTTTTATATAGTGAATGTCTTCCTTTTTTAGAGTGTACACAATATGTTTTAAATTAGCATAGTTAATACCTTTGAAATGTAGGTTTTACAATAGGGATGCACCGATTAATCGGCCAGCAATCAGTATTGCCAGATTATAGGCAACAAATGTAATAATCGGTATCTGCCGACTGCTTTAAAATGGCCGATTACTTGTGACTGATTGTGGTGTCTGTAAAGGCATCATGCTTACATAATTTTTATAATAGGCTAATGCTTTTTTCTCCAGTCACATTTCATTAGATAATATAGTCCCAGGCTGCTTTGTTGTATACACCGATCAGCCATAACATTATCACCACCTGCCTAATATTGTGTAGGTCCCACTTTTGCAGCCAAAACAGCCCTGACCCATCGAGGCATGGACTCCACTAGACCTCTGAATGTGTGCTGTGGTATCTGGCACCAAGACGTTAGCAGCAGATCCTTTAAGTCCTGTAAGTTGTGAGGTGGGGCCTCCATGGATCGGACTTGTATGTCCAGCGCATCCCACAGATGCTCGATTGTATTGAGATTAAGAATTTGGAGGCCAAGTCAACACCTTGAACTCGTGATTCATCAGACCAGGCCACCTTCTTCCATTGCTCCGTGGTCCAGTTCTGATGCTCACGTGCTCATTGTAGGCGCTTTCGGCAGTGGACAGGGATCAAAATGGGCACCCTGACTGGTCTGCGGCTACGCAGCCCCATACGCAACAAACTGCGATGCACTGTGTGTTCTGACACCTTTCTATCAGAACCAGCATGAACTTTTTCAGCAATTTGAGCTACAGTAGCTCGTCTGTTGGATCGGACCACACGGGCCAGCCTTCGCTCCCCACGTGCATCAATGAGCCTTGGCCACCCATGACCCTGTCGCCGGTTCACCGCTTTTCCTTCCTTGGACCACTTTTGATAGGTACTGACCACTGCAGACCGGGAACACCCCACAAGAGCTGCAGTTTTGGAGATGCTCTGACCCAGTCGTCTAGCCATCACAATTTGGCCCTTGTCAAAGTCGCTCAGATCCTTACGCTTGCCCATTTTTCCTGCTTCTAACACATCAATTTTGAGGACAAAATGTTCACTTGCTGCCTAATATATCCCACCCACTGACAGGTGCCATGATAACGAGATTATCAGTGTTATTCACTTCACCTGTCAGTGGTCATAATGTTATGGCTGATCGATGTATAAGGTCAGAGCTTTCACACTCATGCCCCGTTTCCACTGGCGGACGCTTATACGACTAGTTAAAATAAACTGAAGGATAATAATTGGATCGGTAGCAGACGATTTTATTAATATTTTATGAATAACTGGAAGGTGTCAGGCTGTGGTTTTGTGAATAGTGTGCAGGTCTGTTGTATAACAGCCCCGCAGAGACAGTCAGTATGAAGGCGAACGCGATTCAGTTAACGTGTGCCCATTTACCAGTTAAATTAATGAATATCCATGGTATTAATGAAGCAGATCTGGGTTTCCCTCTAAAACATTAAGGTCTGGTTTAATAAATGCGTCCATAAATGCCATGACTGAAACATGCACACTTTAGTTACATTTTAACCTGCTATATTGTATCTGCTGTTACTGTATGATTAATCGTGAAACGTGTGTATTTAGTTTCAGCTGTAACTTGCCCTGGTTAAGGACGTCTGATAAATACATTAAAAATAATACTGCAAAAAGTGTCGTTTGCAGGTACAGGTCTCTAGTAAGAGTAATTAGTTAAGGGAGTCAAGTTGTGCCATTTAAAATATATATCTACTAGCACATATCTTGTTGATTACAATAGTAACAATACTAATAATATTTTCCATGGAAACGTTTTCTTACGGTAACATAATGCTTTGAATATAATGTTGTCTATACACGTTTAGCTCTTCCTAATATATCTTAACAGAAAAGTGTATTTATGTCTCCAATCATGTAAAGCATGAAGAATTAAATTGACACAAAAGTCCTTTCCACATCAGGCTCTGTCGCTCGTAGTGTTTTCTGTCTTTGTTTTTAAAACAAAACACAGCTCTTCCATTGACGTTTTTTAATCTTTAAAATACAGACGTGTTAAAAAACGAATGTTTAAATGTAAATGTTTAAAAGTTCGTTCTTTTTGCAACTACGTTATGAACACATCTGTCTGACATATATATAAATGGTCCTTCCCCGCTTCAGATAACATATGCATAATACGTGAAGCCTGCTACTATAGTAGTGAATAATAATCTTAAGAAGAATTTGAATAAGATGTGCACTTACGTACATATTTAGTCTATATTGTACGTTATTAAATACACTAATCTGTAAAGAAACCAGAAATTCTTTTCATACAAATCCAAGGTAAAATAGACTACATCCGAAAGAAATGTATCGGCTTTGTAGATGGGTTTCCCCATTGCGTACCTTGCATTTCTAAAAAATACACCATATGTCAAATTGGTGGCCTTTCATATGTCTGAATGGGGTATACGTTTTTTCTTATTCAAATATATGGAAAAATAACTTGTATAATTAAAATGAGCTGAAATTAGAAGCATTTTTAATTTAATTTATGACAGGGTAACATCGGTATCTGCATCGGCCAATCATGTTATGTGAACATCTGCTATCGGTATCGGACAATATTTTTCTTATCGGTGCATCCCTATTTTACAAGGTGTGATTCTTTGCATGTTTGTAAAGATTTGGCATAACTAGTCTTACATCATTGTATTTCTTTAGAACATATTTCTACTGTCTTTATAGTAACCACTCCATTTAAAACAATTAATTAGTATTAATTCTAATCTTATAACATTTCATTTTACATTATTGTAAAATTTCCACACTTACATTTCTGAATTTCTACAGTTTTTATGTATTTCTTTCCTTTCACTGCAGACTTGAATGCTGGTTCCTGCCATTGCAAGCCTGGCTACAATGGAAAAATATGTGACAGGTGTGCTTTTGGTTACACTGGCTATCCATTCTGCATTCGCTGCAACTGCAGCCTGGATGGGAGCCAGAATGAAAATCCTTGTGAAAAGCCATGCAAGTGCAAGGTAGGCAAAAAAAAAGTTAATGAGCATAATCAAGCAAGAGTTTAACTAAGCAACTAAACATAATTATTAATATGAGGTTAAAATGATAAGACTAGCAATTCCATTTCATCACAGTTGCTGTGGGACCTTTGCATCACTTAGCATAAATTGAATAATGTCATCTATCACTCTGGCTATAAAGCACAATTAAGTTTAATTTGTCTGATGGTGAGAGATGTATTTTCTATTCTGATATTTTTTTATTTATTTTTATTCTAAAACCTAGTTTACTAAATGGCAAGTCTGTGGAATGTCAAGTAATACATGTAAATGTGTCTCCTTTGTCTGGTTTAAATAGCAGGTTGTATAGAGAAGCAATATAGGAATATCAACTGCTGGGTTCCCTGTTTCAAAAACACTTAATACTTGTAATTTGATTCTTTTTTTTACAAGCATTTTATACCATGTTGAATTTTTTAGCAAATCATATTAGTTTTGTTTTGCATAAACAACATGTGCTACTGTTAAGATGGTCATACCACTTATCCTGTAGTACATTACCATACAATGCATGCATTTAAGAAATAAACAAATAAATTAATCAACTTTACTTCAGTACATTGTTTTTCAAATGTATAATAATTACTTGAACTATTCCGCATCTACCAGTTAGTGTACTGCAATTAAAATAAAAAATAAAATAAAAAATACACAATTATTATAAAAGTAAGAATATCCACAATTAAATAATCTCATTATAGCTGGCAGGGGTCAAATGAGTAATGATATTAACATTACAATTATCAGGTTTTTAATACTTCGACAAATAGCTATGCAAGGCATTTTCCATGAAACTTTTGAAATTTAATCAGTTGCGCAAATCTCATTATTTGATTTACAGCTTAGGCTGAGACCAAAAGCAAAACCTAGATCCACCTGTTAATTCAATTTTAAAAAAATGATGGTGGGTTTACATTAGGTAGAAAGAAGGATCCCCTGCCTCGCCAAAATTACTATGTATTGTAATTAATCGCAACTGGCAGATTAATCATAATTCTTATTTAGTCTGGCTCCTGCTTATTTTCTTATTTTACCTCTTTTGAAACGGGTACCATTAGTGTTTGGAACAAAAAATACCTTCAGGGAGATTTTTGTAAATGGCTCATAAACACATAGCAGCTTTCTTCTAACCAACAAAGGTTAAAACAACCTTTGGAAAGCTCTCCTGATCCAGTCAAGCATAGATTCTGTTTACAGGGCTTAGGTACTTATTCTGTCACAACACTTCCAGGACAGTTTTACTTTATATTAGGCCTGTCAGAATTAACGCGTTAATAACGCATGAACGCAAATTCATTTTAATGGCACTAATTTTATTTACGCGCGATTAATGCAGCGCGCATTTTGACCCATAGTCTAGCCCGTAGTTGGAGAAATGGAGATGCAGCCATAGCGAGCCATAAGACAGGAAAGGATGCAGCATCGAAAAGAAATGGAGAAAGAAAAAGTTCTTCTGAACGGAAAATTCATATACAAAACGATGTCTGAAGTTGTCTGCATTGATTGTCGGTGTGACTTAAGTTATCACCGCAGCACGTCGAGTTTAAAATATCACTTGATGGCGAATTCAACTGATGCAGAGCTGTCCTCCCCCTCGCCAAAGCCGGAGCACACTAGATCATTTGCAGCGGAGACGGATGGACAACTCCACAAGCAATAGACTCATTACAGCGATAACTAAATGGGTGACTAAATGTAAACAGACTTGTGTAAGTAAATTGCTCAGTGCAAAGAAAGAGAAATACCAGGTTCCCATTACTTCTATGTTCTTTTTTTCATGTGTCTAATAGACATGAACATTTCTTTGAAAAACATCTGTGACCTTTGAAACACGTCTAGTCTTCATGCTCTATGTTGAGTATGGTTTCACTAATAATAACATAGATTTGCATAAAGCATCCATATTTGTCCATGCCCATGTTGATTAGAGTATTAAAAACTTGAAAAGTATTAATTTAAGGTACATTTAGAACAAATAAAAATGTGTGATTAAATTGTGATTAATCACGAGTTAACTCATGACAATCATGCGATTAATCACGATTAAATATTTTAATCGATTGACAACCCTACTTTATATTTTTTATATGCCTCTCTTTTATTGAGGGCTTAATAGTCAATTAAATACACACTGCACAACCCTTAATTAGCTGGTTGCAGTAGAACATTTGGTAATTAGCTATGATCCACGATCTCATGCATTTGTCATGTAGCACCATCTGACATTCCTGAGTAGACAGAGCAGAAAAGGGTGAACCTGAATACACAGCAGTTATTGTTCCTGATATATTCCCATGCAAAAAAATACATACTTTTTACACACAATGGCAACATCTCTGCACTCCTGATATTCCTGATGATATGCTATGTCACATTCATATGTCATATTCATTCCAGAAAGCAAAACAAAAGCCTATATAAATATCCACATTTGATGCCTTGATATTTATAACTTCTTTCAACCAAAAGTGACTCTAAAATGTGCTTTCCTTGTCAAAGAATGGTAGTTGTATTTGAATGCATGATTGGATAATTGTTCTCCTACACTGTACGTACTCCTACGACCTACAGGAATGAAACTTACAATTACACCAAAACAACAAACAAAAGAAAAAGCAAATATACAAATAATAACAATATGGGTCCTTTATAATTTAGCTGTAAAACATTACATATATTTTAAATATATTACACATAAAGATTACTTGGTATTGTGTATAAGACATGTACAGTGTCTCTCAAAAGTATTCAGCTTTTTCATTGTAGGATTTAAGACCTTATATATTGTTTACTGTATATCTCGTATACACTTGTGTAAATTGTGAATTTATTAAATGTATTATGTCTTCCACGGCTGAGCTGGGAGACACTGTGTATACTGCTACAATAGCTTGGGTGCTTCACATAAGTGGCCTTTATGGGAGAGAAAAAACTCACATCAAATCTCTGCTAGAGTTTGACAGAATTATGGGAATATTTCTCATTGGCAGAGACTGGGGCACTTGTCAGGATAGAAGGGAAAATGAATGGAGCAAAGTACAGGGAAGGGAAACACTTTATACAATGGCATCATATATAAATGATTGGTAAATTGTTTATAAATGGTTAGGAACCATTAATAAATCAATATATTATTTATTAGTAAACATTTATAGGATATGATTGATAATTTATAATAATAAAAAAACATATAAAGGTTTACTGATAAATTATAAATGGAATTATGAATGATTCCTAACTGTTTAAAAACTATTTACCAATCGTTTATTAATGACACTGTAATATAAAGTGTTACCCACAAGTCATTGAGGAAAACTTGTTACCCTCTGCATGAAATCTGAAAATGGGATGGAAGTTCACCTTTCAGCATGACAATGACCCAAAACACACAGCCAAAACTACACTTGAGTGGCTAAGAATCAATGAGGTAAATGTTCTTTAGTGGCCCAGTCAGAGCCCCGACCTAAATCATTTGTGGCATGACTTGAAGATTGCAGTCCATCAACGATCCCCAAGGGACTTGACAGAACTTGAACAGTTTTGTAAGGCGGAATGGTCAAATAAATTGCTAAATGTAGATGTGTAAAGTTGGTAGAGACCTATCCCAACAGATTCAAAGCTGTAATTGCTGCCAAAGGTGCCTCCACCAAGTATTAACTTTGGGGGTTGGAGACTTATCCAATTATTATATTTCAGTTTTGCATTTTTAATGTATATATTTCACGATCAAAACTTCCCCCCTTAACAGTGTGGAGTATGGTGTGAAGAAAAGTGGAAAAAAATATGAATTTAAATGCATGAAACTCAACAAACACAACAAAATGTGAAAAAAAGTTAAAGGGGGTGTAAACTTTCCATAGGCACTTTGTGTGTGTGTATATGTATATATATATATATATATATACACACATATGTACATGTGTGTGTGTATATTGTAACATCATAATAAACACCTTAGATATACTGGAATTATGTTTTTTCCCTATAACAATTCTGTTTGTGGTAGAAATATCAGCTTTCTTTTGTCTTTAGAATTTTGAGCTTTCTGCTGTATCTAATGTATGTTACCTATAGGTTGCTCATAATATGGCACAGCTCTCTGTTTGGTTGGTATTGGGTGATTAAGTGTCTCTTATGAAATGCTCTATAAATCAATAATGTGGTGTTGTCTTATTCAACATCATATCATAACATAACCATAAACTTGTTGTCTGATTGTCTCAATAATTGTGAACACTATAGAATGTAGTGATGGACTGCCTAAAAATAAAAAATCAGACAGAATAAATAAATAAATACAGAATAAATAATAAATAAAAGTTTGACAGAGTTTTTAAACCTTCAAAACTTCAAGAAGAAAATAATTTGGTCTGAGCTCTACAGCTAATAGCTTTGAAATAGGCAGCCATCCAAAGTGTTTGTGCAATATGAACGGCAAAAATGACATTATATTTACAACTTAGCTGGAGAACTTCCAGAGTGACAACATGACATTATAAATGACACAATGTGACATATCCTCACAAGCTACACCCACACACATACACACATTTATACATTGTTTTAATATATTGTATTTGTTGTTTTTAACTTTCAGGAAAATGTTGAAGGTGAGAACTGCGACCAGTGCAAGCCAGGGTTTTATAATCTCCAGAGAGAAAATATCAGAGGCTGTGAGAAGTGTTACTGCTCAGGCATTGCAAGTGAATGCACAGACTCCCATTGGACCTACAGTAATGTAAGAAATATGGCAGGCTTAACTGTCCCATTTCCTTTACTATGCAATACATTAGTGACTTACAAGGAAAACTAAATTTAACACTTTCGTTCCCCAAATAAAAGGGGTTTTGGAATACAGAAGCAAACTCCTGTGCTCAGATGTTTGTAAAAAGAGTAATCTGAAAGGCAATGCTCTATGGAGCTGTAAATTTGCAGTGATTTATAAAGTGCCCAACAAAATGACATGTTTGTTGAAATTATATTATTAAGGGGAAAGGTTAACCGCCTTAATAGCCTGCAGTGGTACGTATCGTTAAACAAATCTGAGATGAGCAATCAGTGCAGAGGGGCAGGCACTGGTGGATTACGGAAGATAATCTGCAGTATGATACTGCATGTGACAGGTTGTTTCACATCTGTCTTTGTAATAAAGCTGACCTTGAAAGGAAGGTTACTGAAAAGGCTGTGTAATGTTTTATTTATGTTCACCAAAGCTATCTATTTCTGAAGGAACACTCATCATTTTTATCAACTAAATAAATAATATGTGTGTGTGTGTTAACACACTTATCTATTTTACATTACCCATTTACACATTTGGAAAGTTTTTCTAGGAAATTCCAAGGAATTGTTTTTACAAACGTATACATGGAAAATAGTAAATTGATGTTTTTTTACAAATCAGAAGGACCAAATCAAAGCTCGCCGTTAACACATGGAAATACAAATACTCAAAGGCAGCTTTGTTTGAAAGTAGATTCTTTCTCCTTCCTAATGCACACACACCATCATGTTCTGTATTTCTAATTTGTTATAAGTAGGTTAATTTGTTATTAAGTGCTGCGAGAGGATATAACTCCATATCCTTATAGAATAATAATAACTTGACTATAATTTGACTAAATTCTCCATTTTATGGTGTGAAATGTTGCAGCTGACAGATATGTCCGGGTGGAACCTTGCTAAGTATGATAGACTTCAGCTGCAATGGAACAGTAAAGAAGAAGCCGGACAAGTGCTGCCCCAGCCTTATTATTGGAGCGCACCTGCAACATACTTAGGAAATAAGGTAAAAACATCATTGTAATTTGTACATTTCTTTCCAGGCTTCCCAGAAAGGTGAGTTTATGCACTGAATTGTAGGATTATGGGGTGAAATCACTTACTTGAAATCGTATGATGTTGAAAGTGTACCATCATACATTTCAGTTTGAACCAACCTTTTCACTCACATTGTGCAATTAAACATGTATCGTTGCCATCAGGAGTTTATTTATATCACAAACAACTTTTATTTTATTTTATTTCAAGGAATTTTAATTCAAATGTTGTAATAATTGTTACCAAATTACAGTATACAAATGAAAAACAAATTGAATCTACACATTGCCTTTGTGTCATATATCCAGTATATTTAAAAAAAAATGCTTTGCTTCAGTAGTTTAAAATTATTTTCATAAAAAAGATTGATATATATATATATATATATTATTAAATATATATTATACATACAAATGTCAGGAAGAAACATAGTTGAACATTGCATATTGTCCAAAATAGAAAACAAATGTTTGCCTTTCAGTGTCAGTCTGTCATGGTTTGTGTAAAACTATTAGGAACTGAAGCATATACATTTCTTATGCTACAGTAATGCTCAAAGCCCTAAACAATTATTTCTGTACATCTTAAGTGTCATGTTCCATCATATAAATCATCCTTGTTTGGACGTACATTAAAAATGACAGCCCACTTTCTAATGAATAGGAATCATGCTATTTTTGTTCAGATCATTTTGCACTTTCATTGCCATGGTAAAAACTGTGTGCATACCCAGAAATCTAGTTAAGAACAGATGCAATAAAGAGTCTTTGAACCAATGCTGGCTATATTTGCATTGGAAGTCTGGAAGGGAAAACTGCTGGTGGTGATACATTGGTGATGCATCAATCATGATGCATGATATTTAAATATCAATACAAAAATAAAAATATATGTACATGTGAAAAAAGTATTCAATAATTGAAAGTTCGTGTTTTTTCATTAGTTGCTTTCATTTGGAAGGTAAAAAGCACATATAAAGGCTGACTTCATTGTAATGATTCACTATTTATAATTGTTTGTAAAGATCTTTACAGGAAGGACTTTCATTTCATGCATACTGTTATTTCACATACTTAATAGAGTCGACCCTGTCAGAATGGTTTCAGTTCAAACACTGAACTTTCTTTAGTGTGCGTGTGATATTGTTTTATGTATGGGATAAAACAATATAAGAAATTAATGGCAGCAAGTACAGGCAGGCAGTGTGTGAAAATATGAAAATAGCAAAACAACACACATTGATAAAATAAATAAGAATAAGTTAAGGCACAACTACTTTAGATATGTTTTTGAACAGAGATGATGTATTATTTTGTTTAGTTTGTAAGATTATTCTTTCTTTATTTTTACGCTTTTTTTGAACACATAATTCAATTATCTGTGCTAAAGCTAACATTATTTCTTCCAGTTTAAGAAGTTCATATTATATTAGGTTCAGAATATCAGAGTGTGTTGTAAACCTGTGTAAACTGTCTCAATGAACTTTTTAGACAAAATGCTTAATTCTGTGATTGACTAAAGCCTATGAATTGCAGCTCTTCACCTTCAGGGGTATTCAAAGTGAAGGGAATAGCACCAATTACACTGACTGAATCTTCACTGAGTTGTGACCTATCATGGGTAATAGCCTATTATGATGATAAATGAACCCATCTTTCAGGCTGTTGCCTGAGTACACACTTCAGCAGTTTCATAGAAACTGGGGCCATTACCTCTCATCTTCAGATTGACAAGAATGACAGCGCTGTGAGCAGAGAATATGCATGGATAGACGCCAATGATTGTTTTACTCAAATGAATATATTTACAGTCATTTCTACCGAGGGACCTGGAATGAGTCTTTCCATTGCACATTGCACTCTGCCTTTCATTTGAATAAGCAGTGTTCAATTGGAGGCTGTTGCTCCTGTCGCCCTTAGTGTCAAGGCTGCCTGCTAATATGCCCATTTCAGATGTACTCCTGCAGGAGCAATCGAAGGCAACCAGAACCCTGGAAGTTTTGTTAACCTAAGTGCATCACTTATCAAAATAAAATTATTGCACTTTTTACTCTATTCTGCAGGGCAGTATCTGTTTAATAGATTCACTCATTCCTAGACTATCTGTTTAATGTGTTATGAACTATGAAGATGTGGTTAAAAAGTTTTGTACTCATCCAAATGGATTTTTTATCTTACTCCAGTGATTTTAAATGTGGCGCTGACTTATTCATAAAGATTAAGCTCATGATTTATTCAAAATATATAATTTGTAACTTAAAATGTGTTGAGTTTAATCTTGCACCTCTGATATTTTTGCATACATACGAATTCTGAGAGAATAAAGTAAAAACCCTTGAGAATATATGGAAGGGATTCATGGATTTATTTTATTTTATTCAGTTCTTGTGTAATTTTCCACCCAGCCAGTAATTTCTTAATTCAAAATGTAATTTAATTTAATTCATGATTTTGTTAGTTTGTCCAAATACTTTTGAGCCCCTAAAATTGGGTGGACCACATATAAAAATTGGTGTAATTCCTACACCGTTCACCCAATTTGGATGTAACTACCCTCAAATTAAAGATGAAAGTCTACACTTAAAGCATATCTTGATTGTTTCCTTTCAAGAATGATGACAATTGTGTCACTGTCCAAATATTTATGAACCTAACTGTTTATGATCAACCAATAGGTACAGAGTCCTTCATTATCAGAATTAATATTTTTTTCAGTTATATCCCATTCCAGATTTTGCCTTATGTACATGAATATGTTGTGTAGGATGGAAGCATAACCTGGACAAGGAAATATTAATAGACTTCCTGATTAAAGTGTATGACCTGGATCTGCAATTTGTAGAGAACAGTTGCTTACCATTATTAATCCAAAATATTGTACAATTAATAAATAATACATAAACATAACTTGTCAGTAGACAGAGCCATCCAGCCTTCAAAACAACACCATAGAAGCAACTTCAGATTCCTACAAACACTCAGAAACAATCCAACAGAGTTATGCTTTGATGGCATGTAGATGCCACATTTATACCTATATTTGTATTCCTGTCTTTAGAAATATACAGATTTTGTGTCACAGCAGTATGGAAAAATGTTTAACATCATATTTAGAAACTACTAAGAAAGTGAAGATTAGCATTAATATTTCACTAATACACTGCTCAAAAAAATTAAGGGAACATGTAATCATCACAGTATAACACCAAGTCAGTTACACTTCAGAGATATCAACATGTCCAGTTAGGCAGCCTAAGCGATTTTGAATCAATGTCACCTGTTTTGGTGCAAATGAAAGGGAATGGTTTTGCAGGTGGTGGCCACAGACAATTGCTCTCTCCTTATCCTTCCTGACTGATTCTTCTCTAGTTTTGCATTTTGCTAGTGTCCTTGTCACTACTGGAAGCATGAGGCGGTACCTGCAGCCCATTCAGGTTGCACAGGCAGTCCAGCTCCTCCAGGATGGCACATCCATACGTGCCGTCGCAAGAAGGTTTACTGTGTCTCCCAGTACAGTCTCAAGAGCATGGAGGAGTTACCAAGAGACGGGCTGTTACACGAGGAGAGCTGGACAGGGCCATAGATGGGCATCAACCCAGCAGCAGGACCGGTATCTGCTCCTTTGTGCGAGGAGGAACAGGAGGAGCACTGCCAGAGCCCTACAAAATGTTGTGTAGATGAAAAAAGAAAAATGCATTTTAATTCCACACTATAAGGCAACAAAAGGTGAAAAGGGTGTAGTCTTTATATAGGCACAGTACACTGACCTAAAGGATTATTAGGAACACCATACTAATACTGTGTTTGACCCCCTTTCGCCTTCAGAACTGCCTTAATTCTACGAGGCTTTGATTCAACAAGGTGCTGAAAGCATTCTTTAGAAATGTTGGCCCATATTGATAGGATAGCATCTTGCAGTTGATGGAGATTTGTGGGATGCACATCCAGGGCACGAAGCTCCCGTTCCACCACATCCCAAAGATGCTCTATTGGGTTGAGATCTGGTGACTGTGGGGGCCAGTTTAGTACAGTGAACTCATTGTCATGTTCAAGAAACCAATTTGAAGCAACTCCTCTAATCGACACCCTCTGTTTCCTATACATCAACCAGTTCATTATTATTATTTTTTTAATTATTATTTTTATTTCTTGGCAGACGCACTTACCCAGGGCGACTTACAACATAAGTGCAAAACAAAGTGCAAAAATACAGATAAGTAAAGGCATCAATCATTACAAATTCAATTTACATAAAACATAGCAATTCAATATATAATACAATATAATACATAATCCATCTACTTACATTACCCTGAATGCCTACAGCTTGCAATTTGAGGATAAGTCTTTGGTGTGGAACCTTATCAAAAGCTTTTTGAAAATCTAAGTATATCATATCATATGCTTTCACATGATCTACAACTGCAGTTGCATGTTCGAAAAATTCCAATAAATTAGTAACACATGATCTGCCTCGTCTAAACCCATGTTGACTGTCTCCAAGAATATGGTTTTCATTAAGATGCTCTATTTTCTGTCTAATCATTTTTTCCAACATTTTACAAGTGATGTAGGTGAGACTGATTGGTCTGTAATTTCCTGTCTCAGTTTTGTCCCCTTTCTTGTGGATTGGTATGACATTTGCTGTCTTCCAGTCAATGGGCACATCCCCTGTTCAAAGTGTCATTTGGAATATTTGAGTTAGCGACCTATAAATAATTTCCCTAATTTCTTTAAGTACTGTTGGAAATATACCATCTGGCCCAGGTGATTTGTTTGTTTTTAATTCTGCTAGTCCCTTTAGTACCTCCTCCTCATTTATCCTGATCTCTCTTACGGTTTGACTGGACAGATTGTTAACCTGTGGCATCTGTTAATCCGTTTCTTCTTTTGTAAAAACCTCTGTGAAATACTCATTTAGGACATTTGCCACATCTTGTTCGTTTCCAAGATACTTCCGTTTTTGCCCTTTATCTGTTTCACTTCCTCCTTTATTGATCTCTTGCTGTTGTAATATTGAAAAAAAGCTCTTTGCATTAGTTTTAGCTCCAAGAGCTGTGTTGTTTTCTATTTCCCTTTGCTTTCCTGATCCCTTTCTTAAGATCTCTTTGCAGCTCAACATATTCGAAGTATTTTGTTTCGTCTCCATCCCTTTTATATGCGCTATACAAGATTTTCTTTCTCCTAATATGTTTTGCATACTTCTACTAAACCATTTTGGTCAATGTTTTTTAGTCCTCAATTTGCTACGTTTTGGTACAAATTTCTCCTGAGCCTCAAGTAGTATATTCTTAAAATATACCCATCCATTTTCAACTGAATCTGTATCCAATGTGCTCCAGTTAACTCTTCTAAGTGCCGCCTCATACCTTCAAGGTTTGCTTTTCTAAAATTGTAGACCATTGTTTTAGACTTGGTCCTTGTTTTTTGAAAGAATGCCTCAAAGCTAACCATATTTTGATCACAGTTTGCCATTGGTTCTCTAACTACTGTCCCTCTGACTCTATCTTTGTAATTTGAACATATCAAGAAAATGCATACACTCTCCCTGGTTGGTTCCCTGACAAACTGAGTTAGAAAGCAGTCATTTACCATCTCAACCATTTATATTTCTGCTTCTGTAGTCCCGTCTGGTCTTTCCCAGTCTATGTTAGGGAAATTGAAATCCCCTATTATAATACCCACATCCTTGCTAAATGCAGTCCTGATTACATTGTGCAGTGCAACATCTTTCTGAATATCTGAGTTGGGTGGTCTGTAACACTAATCCTCCAGATCTCTTGTTCAAAAGTTTAATCCACAAAGATTCTGTTCCGTTACTGGGATCTAATTTGAGTTCTTCTGCCTCAATGTCATTTTTCACATATAATGCTACCCCACCTCCTCTTTGATTTTGCCTGTCTCTCCTAAACTGTGTGTATCCTTTCAACTTGTATTCATCCCCATCATTTTCTGTAAGCCATGTTTCCGTCACTCCTACAACATCATAGTCACCCGCCAGCACTGTGGGTTCTAGGTCTAAAATCTTGTTCCTTATACTCCTGGCATTGAGGTACAAACATTTCAGGACTTTCCTACTAGCAGGTTCCTTTGGTTTTCTTTCCTTAGTGGAACATCTCCCATTGTCAGAGCTCCCTGCCCCCCTGGTCCCTAGTGCTACGATGGAAATCCACTGAATGTAATAGTGATGTTGCTGTTGATATTGTTTTATGTTTCTGTTCTGCTCCTTATGATAATTGGCAGAACCACCTTTGGCAGCAATTACAGCTGTGAGTCTTTTGGGGTAAGTCTCTACAAGATTTGCACATCTGGGTTGTGTAATTTTCTCCCATTCTAATTGTTCCCAAGGTAGAATTGTTCATCCTCTGTCTACTTGGATGGTGAAGTGTCGATGAAATCTAGAGAGAGAGATCTATTTCTAACCAAAAGGTTTTATTACAAACAGCTGCTTGGAAGAAGTGTTCGAGAGTTAATCTCAAGAACAGTTTTGAAGAAGTTACAAACTGCAGGCACTTTTATGCAGACCAGACAAGAGAGAACGATAACAGGGCACACGTCTGTCCCGTGATGACTGGAAGTTTGTTTTCTGCCTGTCAGCTTTTCAGGAAGACCCATATATGGCTTAACTGGGGTAAAATTAAGGCATATGTACTGTTTAATATAAGGGGAGCTTGTATGATGTATCAAGCCCGAATTGCTGGTTTATCAGACCCTGTTCTTCTAGGTGTCAGGGTTGAACTACAGCACAGTACCATAGCACAGTAAGACTGTCAGACAGTGACCTTGTTCATACAGACACACAGGGAAAGAAATGCAGTTCTTCAGAAGGGGATTGTTGGTGGACAGCAATCTTCAAATCTTGCTGCAGATTCTCAATGTGATTCAAGTCCGTGACTGGGCCACTCTAAGACATTCACTTTCTTTCTAGCCACTCCAGTATGGCTTTGGCTGTATGCTTGGTGTCATTGTCATGCTACAAGGTGAATATTCATCCCAGTCTTAAGTCATTTGCAGACTGAAGCAGGTTTTCCTTTATAATTTACCTGTATTTAGCTACATACATTTTTCCCTATAAACTGTCAAGCTTCCCAGTCCAGCTGATGCAAAGCATCCCCATAGCATGATGCTGCCACAACCATGCTTTACAGTAGGCATGGTTTTACCTGAGCCATGTGCTGTGTTGGGTTTACACCAGACATAACATTTCTCATTTAGTCCAAATACTTAAATTTTTCATCAAACCACACAATATTTTGCCAAATCGTTTTGCAAATTCCAAGCAAGATTGTACATTGTCTTTTTTCAGAAATTGCTTCCTTCATGACACTCTTCCATACAGGACAGTTATCTTGTCCATAGGAATGACAATTTCCCCGTCTCCCTTTGCATAGTATTCCCGTTCACTTGGATGTTCTGGGGTAGGTTGTGTAGATGAAAAAAGAAAAATGCATTTTAATTCCACACTATAAGGCAACAAAAGGTGAAAAGGGTGTAAACAGAATGAGAACATGGATCCATCATGCCTTGTTACCACTGTGCAGGCTGGTGGTGGTGGTGTAATGGTGTGGGGGATGTTTTCTTGGCACACTTTAGGCCGCTTAGTGCCAATTGGGCATCGTTTAAATGCCACAGCCTACCTGAGCATTGTTTCTGACCATGTCCATCCCTTTATGACCACCATGTACCCATCCTCTGATGGCTACTTCCAGCAGGATAATGCACCATGTCACAAAGGTCGAATCATTTCAAATTGGTTTCTTGAACATGACAATGAGTTCACTGTACTAAACTGGCCCCCACAGTCACCAGATCTCAACCCAATAGAGCATCTTTGGGATGTGGTGGAACGGGAGCTTCGTGCCCTGGATGTGCATCCCACAAATCTCCATCAACTGCAAGATGCTATCCTATCAATACGGGCCAACATTTCTAAAGAATGCTTTCAGCACCTTGTTGAATGAATGCCACGTAGAATTAAGGCAGTTCTGAAGGCGAAAGGGGGTCAAACACAGTATTAGTATGATGTTCCTAATAATCCTTTAGGTGAGTGTATATATATATATATATATATATATAGAGAGAGAGAGAGAGAGAGAGAGAGAGAGAGAGAGAGAGAGAGAGAGGGAAAACCAGTTTTCATTAAAAACAAGTATTTATAAGCACCCAGCTGTAGTCACCTTAACCCACATTTTCTAAGCATATTCAGCTAATTGATAACAACAGTGTTACAAGCATCTGGAGGAATACTGCTGTAGAGTGTTAACCACACCATGTTATGGCAAGCCAAATTATCACTCTTGCCATACCTTGTCACTTTAACAATTCCCCTGTGATTTATGGTTAATACTATATAATTCAATTACTTAGCTGTTTAATGTATCATTGATTCACTGCAGACCCGGAAGGATATATGGGTATAATTCCACTTTCAAACCAAGTTCAATCTTGTTCTCATTTAATGACTAAAGACTCCCTTTCTGAAATAATATTTAAATAATCAGCTGTCATAGAAGTGATACTGCTGCTCAGCAAACTGTTATCAGGTATTCACTGAACTGAAGAGTTAAAGTGCAGACAGGCCAACCTCACCAGGCAGGGATTTGTTCCCGTCGCATGCTATCTTGAGGTTTGAAGCACTCTCCTACACCAGGAAAATAACCAAAGGACTATATGCCAATGAAGCATGTCCTCACACACTGACACTCATTGTATATGAGTGACTACCATTCAGGTCCACCTCCCTGCCGGTTATTCACCTATGCCCACACATTCACCCTTTGTGAACACCCAGGTTAACAAATAAGACAAACACACAAAGACATGACAGGGACTTAATTGACACATATGGCGTATTCCCACACTACTATGGAAGAGGAATTAGTCCCCTACAACCTTTATATTTCATTTGATGTAGATATTCCTCTTCCAGCTGTTTTGATATTTTATCTGCACAATCCCTTCCATAGTCCTCAGTCATGCATATGTCCTCCCAGCAGTGTGGAGTAGTGGTTAGGGCTCAGGGCTCTGGACTCTGGACTGATTTTGGGTTCAATCCCAGTTGGGGGACACTGCTATTGAGCAAGGTTATTGAGCTACTGAGCAAGGTAATTTTCCTAGATTGTTCCAGTAAAAACCCTAAATGGGTATTTGTATGTAAAGATAATGTGACAATTGTGCATCTTGCCCTGGATAAGGGTGCCAGCTAGGAAATTAAATAATAATACATCCTCCCCTAGTCAACTAGTATTATCCCCATATATATTTTGGACAGTATTTTACATAGAGGGCTCTAATGGATCAAAACAAAATCAATTTACAACAAACAAAAAATGCTAATAATTATACTAGTGTTAATTTTAATCTGGAAGGAATGTATATTACATACAGTGCCTTGCACAAATATTCACTCCCCTGTAAAGTTTCCACATTTTCTGTTTGCAATTATGAAACTTTCAAATTGGTCTTTATATTTAGAATCTACTCTATCTACTCCAAACTGATAAAGCTAAAAAAATCTGATATTATGTAAATAAGTTAGATTTGCAAAGAAAATTAGAAGATTCTCAATTGCATAAGTATTTAACCCCTTTGCTACGGCAACCCTAAATCAGTGCAGGTGCAAAGGATTTGTTTGAAAGGTTACACAATTAGTGTCATGCTCTCTGTATCTGTGTAATCAAAGTGTTTTACCTTGACTTCAGAGTAAATTAAGCTGTTTCTGTAAGTTTCCTCAGTTAAGTATTGAATTTAAACTCACATAATGATATGACAAGCCAACCATTGAAGACCAATGAGTTTTCTAAACAAGTCAGGGAAAAAGTGGTAGAGACGCACAGATCAGGAGAAAATGTAAAAGTCACTGAATACAATAAAGACTACAATTAAGAAGTGGAATGAACTTAATACCACCCAGTCACTACCAATATCAAGTTGACCTTATGAACTGAGCAGCTGGGCAACCAGGAAACTGGTTAGGATGCCACTATGAAGTGAATAGTGACTTTGAAAGATTTGCAAAGTTCTGTGTTTGAGATAGGAGTCAGTGTTCACACATCAACAATATCCCAGTCCCTTCACAAAGCTTGCCTGTGTGAGCGAGTGGCAAGAAAGCAGACATTACTGAAAAAGACCCATTTTAAATCTAATATAGGTTTTCATAAAAAGCAAGTTAATGATACTGCAGACATGTGGCAATAGGTTTTGTGGTCAGGTGAGCCAAAATGAAACATTTTGGTCTAAATTCAAAGCATTACATTTGGCAGAAACTTGACACAGCACATCATTCAGTCAACACCATCCCAGCTGTCAAGCATGGTGGTGGCAGCATCATGTTATGAGGATGCCTCTCATCAACAGGGACTGGGAAGCTTGTTGGGGTTTAGGGGCAAATGGATGTACAGGCAAATCCTAGTGGAAAACCCGTGTGAGTCAGAGAATAATCAGTACTGAGTTTAAAACAATCACATTTCAGCAGAACAATAAATTGAAGTACAAGGTCAGATAGTGATTACCACTGTAAGTTATGTACTACATCATTTATATAATCCTATATCAATAATGGACATATTGCCTTTAAACAGCACATTCATACAGTCCTGATCAGGATTAAACTCTTGAAGGTTTTATTACATTTTATTACATTTGATATTTTATTACATATTGGTTTGTCCTGACCCACTAGTTATCTGAAAGAAAAGCAGAAGCCCCTATGGCTCTCCAGGACACCTGGAATAAGTAATGTAAATGTTGTAATTTACATTATGGGTCAAACTGTTTTCTGTGAGTCAGGGTATTATTACACAGTCCAAATTTGATATAGCAAAGTGAATAGCACTTTTTTCAGTGGAACTGTATGTTCTGCACAGGATTCTTGCTGTATCTTCAGAAGAAATTGCAGCAACATTTTATTGGACTAATAAGACACCTACTGATATACTCTTTTATTGTCCGTAACATTTTTATCCTGGGAAATAATACCTAGATACAACCCTAATGTAATAATAAGACCATTCATACCTTCATCAGTATCACTAATTTAACTTTAGCACAACCAACGACCATCCTGAAATCTTATCTAAACTTAAAAGTAGCCCAGCACTACATTTCCCTTAGGATGAGAACTGACATAGGGTTAGGTTTCAAGCTAACAGTTAATATAGTGTTCACGCAGAGAATTGTGAAAAGGGGTAAAATTGGTTTGGGTGGTCTTTGCTTTTTCTCTCACTGGGGATTAACTTTGAGAGAGAGATGTGGGATTAGAGTGACATTTGAGTGATACTTTAACAACACAGCTGAGTACAGACTTGGTTACACCTGCCATGCACAAGTCAACAGTGTTGCATCACAGTTTTAATGTATTTATGCATTTTTATGCTAGATAGATGGGTAGATGATAAGTATTTGTAAAGTGTTTTGGTAATTGCACGGCTCCACGAATGAGAGTAAATGGGTCCTTCATATTGCCAGTTATCAGCCACATCACAAATCATTGATGATCAAAGTTAAGGGCCTTTACGTTGCCTTCAAGGCCTAGTTAAAGGGTTTCCTGGGTCAATCTTCACAGCAGCTTTATTTATTTATTATACTGATGCCCTCAAGATGAATGTTTGAGTCACAGTGGGAGCCGACTTTGTAGAGCTAAATAATGGTGATTTGAGAAGTTGTCTTTTCTTGGTTGGGAGCTTGGAATTCAGACAGAAAACAGTGTGGAGGAATGTATTGTGGCGAAAGAAAACATTGCAAGAAGTGCATGGTCAGTGTCATTTCAGCTCGTCACATCTTTGTCTTTTTCCCTTTTTATTGCTGTCAAAATAAAAATATATAGATAATGATAACTAACTGAAGTATATCCTTTAACATAATTCATAGCACCACTGAATCCATTTCTAAATCTGTGGTTCAGAAACTGTAGGATCAGTAACATTATATTTCTGTATCATTCTATGTACCATTACTTCACTGAAGTGTTTGTTTCATTGTATTTATGTTTTAGAAAATGTGTTCACCCTGTATTAGTATTACAAATATTCAGTTCCAGCAGTGTCTACGCAATGTGTTTGGTTATAAATACTGCTGTATGCCATTTAACTGTAAACATTTTCTTTTCAGTTATAAAAAGTTAAAATGAAATGTCTGGTTACTGAACATTACATGTTTATAAACATACCAGTCCTAGTACTTTATTCCCTAACAGATAGTTTGCAAGTAAAATTCCAGTTGAAAGCACTAAGTTAAAATAGGGATGTATACACGTTAGACTGTCTTTCTGTTGATTTCTATGGAGCCAAACTATTTTACAAAGGTCAGGAAAATCTATAAAAACTGTTGATTTGCTCATGTGAATTTTACAGTTTTTTTTTTCTTTTTGCCCTAATCTGTTACATAGCACTGTGTATGGCAGAAGGTTGTGCCACAGTTAATCAGGAGCTTTCCATGTAATGAAAACAGTCGGGTTACACTGACTATTAATTTAAAAACATTAGCTCTACTCAAAGGGCAAGGACAAAAATTGGACTTGAATGCAGTAATAATTATTTATGTGAAATGTATCTTAAGTGTTTTTTTATAAAGCTATAATCAGAGTTTGTGTTTATGTATGTATGTATGTGTGTAAGGTGAACAATATATTTTCTTATGGGGAGCATGAAGAGTAAAAAACAATTCTACATTTTTCTTTAACCTTTAACCATCTAGAAAACATATGATAGTCATGTTTCATGCTATTGAGGATCTGAAGCGTTGAAGTTATGAATTGAGCATTCCATGAAATATTGACATCTGCATTTGTGTTTAATTACAGTTAGCAGCTTATGGAGGCAAGCTGGTTTATACAATCTTTTACGACTTTGTGGGAGTGGATAAAACAATCCAGACCACAGATCAACCTGATGTCATTATGGAGGTAGGTACTTTGATATTGTTTATGGCATGTACAGTTTCTAGCATGTGAGGACTACTGCAGGTGAGACAAAAATATTAAACAACATGTTTTATATCTGTAGACTCTAACGGTTATGTACACAAAACTTACAGGAATTAGGAATTACAATGATATATGTCATTGTTTGTCTGTTAGTTAATAGCTTATCTTATAACCAAGGACCATATTATAAACAGAATTGGAGGGCTATGTTTCTATCCATTTTAAATAGAAAAAATAGATCACCGTTGAACACATTCTGATTATTTCAGGTGGAGTATGTCCAGTAGAAGGACAATTTTAATTCAGACCCCTGTGTATCTGATTTTTAGGTGCAAAATTCAACAGCATTTCTCTGTTTAAGTTTTGACTGTTGTTACACCCAGGTACCACTGAGTCATTTGTCTAAGTGTTTACGTGCTTACATGTATATAAAAAAGTGGTTTATAATACCTTTTATAACAGTAACATTGTAAACAAAAGTAGATCAACAAATTTAGAGCTAGACCAAATCAAAACTTTGACCCACCCATGAATCTCAAATTACTAAGGTGTATCCTATTTGATTTGTAAATAGTAGACAATATCTTCCAACAATACATTAGACTGCAAAAGTGTACTGATTTGTACTTTGAAATGCTGTGGTAGGTAAAAGTTTTAATTTGATATAGCACCTAGTTTGGACTGTGGTATCTGTTAATGTGTTCATGTAATCTGGAAAAAAGTATTAATGCATACATACATCCTCAGCCATTGCCATAAACTGATAGGATGAGTATAAGGCCATTTACTTTAACAGTTGTCACATGTAATTAATCATACAGTAGTATGTCAGCAGGGCACTCCTTTTCATGTAGTTTCATAATTGATCAGAACTGCTTATAAGCCATTAAATGAGTAACTGACATATTTTAAAGTGTAGTGTTTTTTCTGCCAATAAGACCTTTTTTAAAACCTTTAGATAAAAAAGAAAAAGGAAAAAGTACAATGTACTAATTTGAATACATTTTAAACTTACACTTAATAAACCCCATCTGTACAATTTGAGCGTTAACAAAAAGTAACTGAGTTTATGGGGACTTGGGGACTCTTCTTTATGAATATGCAGGCTCTGTGGATCTCCAGCTGATTCAACACATGTAACCAAGTATCATGTTGTTGTTTAAGGTTCAAATCAAAGTTGTCTGACTAATTCGTCTGGTTTCATTTATACAGCCTTTTGGGTTGCAGCTGCTCTCCAGGGTCATGCTAATGTTAATTCCTGAACAGCTGTCTGCCATTAGCTGGCCTTTCAAACTTTCGGCTTTGTACTCACTCATGTTCCTCCACGTGTACAAAACTTAGATATCTGAGTGTATCGACGTGGTGGCATTTCATCTCTTCACATTGAACAATAATTTGGTTTGTTAAGGGGTAGTATTTATGTATGCTGACATGTACATATAGATATCTGCTTATATCAGAGAGATCAGAGGAGATCCTCACTGTCAGTTGTGCCCGCTACCTTCTCCATAGCTGATCTATATTTCATGGCTATTAGCACAGACAGTGATTCCAGTAGTGGATTGTATGTTATTTAAAGATACTATATACCTGTTGTTTTCATAACAAAGGAAGGTATAAGAAAGCTATACTAGTTCAAGGGAGCACATAAATACAGTTTTCACAATACTACACTGACAATTGAGAGGGTGACATCTGTCCTTGTCCATCATCCTTCCTCTTACTTCAGAAACAGACACATACAGTTAGAGCCTTTATTTTGCCTCTTCTTCTTCTTAATCACTATCTTCATTTTGAAGCTGCTGTCAAAAATACACTTTCGTAGAATTCACAGATAGACCGTTTTCATTTCCTGATCCATGGCTTTCCAATTGGTTAAATACACCAGTTATATTCCTAAAGAAAAGATTGAAAATCTGTTTTCTATGCCATGCTATGTGTGTATGTATTACTAGGGCCCCAACATTGATTAAGCAGCAGCTATGGACATTTATCCATTTATTACTAATAAGTCTTATTAAATACTTTATCTTAAAATGTGTGAATAAATCACTTAAATGTTTCAGTTTACTACTAGGAACACACAATTTGTTATCAAAAGAGTAAACATAAACAGCACTGATTCCCAGGAAAATGTATTTAAAAATACTGCAATTGTAGCATCACTGCTGTAACATATATATTACAAAGATAACATACTAATAATAATGCAAGATTTTTCACAAGCAGCACATTTAATGTCACAGTTTCATGAAAGATAATGTCTCATGCAATACATTTTGCTATTCAATGTATGCATCGTCAGTTGGTTAACCCTGCCTTCTTTCATAGATTGATGTAGTTCTGTAAAAGCTTGGCCATAAGAAGAAACACTGCTTTCAGCATCTACAGATATGCTAACAAAGTTATATTTTTTAGCCTTTTCTGGTAAATTGTGAAGTAAGTCTTCAGCTTTTATCCCAAAATAATTAATTAGAATGTCATTTTATTTTGCATATGATAGGGAAGAGTGTTTTGATTTACAGTCAGCATCAAATAATGGAATAGAATGTAATGGGAGAGCTTCCAGATCCAAACTACACACTTGCTGTAGGTCGAGAATCCTTATTGTCCTCTGAAAGTTATGAGCTGGTTTATTTAAAATATGGTTTCTGTTTGCATTGATCCAAGTCATAGTGATTAGTCGGTTTTACAGAAATGTCATTGAAGGTTTTTACTAATAGTTTGTTTGTGATGTCTGGGCTGTGCCAGTGCCACTTGTGCCATTGCTCAGTATTATTATTATTATTATTATTTATTTATTTCTTGGCAGATGCCCTTATCCAGGGTGACTTACAAAACATATGCTTTTATTATTCTGCAACTTTATTATATGTTTGAAGGACTCTCACTTCAGGGCTTTCAAACCATTGAATAAGATACACCTGTCCCTTGCATGAGTTGCAATCAGGGAATACCTGATATACTTTAATACCTCAGTGTTTGGTGAAATGTGCATTTCCTTTTCCACAAAGCCTGCGTAAAAATAGGTGTGTTACGATTGATATTCAACAGCAGAATACCAAGTGCCCCATCATGTTATGCACGGCTCAGGTGGTAAAAGTATGGGTAAAGTACAGCCTTCTTGTTGGATTGCTTGTGTCGGGTGATCTTAAAACATTGTTTTCTGCTTGGGTAATGTTTAAACATTTTTTGAATGGTTGCAACCAGTTGTCTGCTTTTGGAAAACATTTTTTCCTAGATATAGCTGCCAAGGGCTAATATGTGGGCATTACAAGTCACATGTACTGAATTTGGCAGTAGACCTCAAAGAATGTCGTGGTGTGCCTTAATCATGTAATGAGACTAATCCAGTCACATTATTAAAATTAACTTGAAATGTAATTCAACATTCTAAGTGTCCTGTGCCACTAATGAGCAATTCACAGAGTGCAGATTAACTGCATCGGCTGATATCACTTTGGGTTCAGAGGTATTGAATAGTCCTTGGAGAATAAACAAAATGTGCAAAACATACTGATCTTTTGCATCTGTAGGCTTGTCAGTAACTACAGATACACTGTCAGACATCTTAACCAGTTGTACAGTTTTCATCTTGTGCAAATCAGCAATTTGGGGTAGACATTCCCTTCTCAGTTGACATGCTCCAGGAATTGCTCCCACATGTATTACATTTTTGTTCAGAAATGCATGCACACAGTTTGGGAATTATAATTTATTTCCAGGGGAATATTTGCATAAACAAATGCCTCTGTCAAATAAAAAATAACATCTCATCTGCGTTCATACATTTCTTTCCCTTTATGTATTTTACTGGACACAGTCTCATAGCTTTTAATCGCAGTCTTTTAATTTTCTGTATTGTTTTCATGATAAATGTTGGTCTGTTGACATTCGTGTATGATCCAAAGATCAATTGTAAATTGTGCAAAATAAATTAAACCCATGGGTGGAACACCAGGTGGATATTGTTGTGTGAGTTTGCTCAACGAAATACTTGATCTCAGTGTTTTTGACTGCATGTTTAGATCTCTCTATTTTTAATTTAAAGCATCAATTTATTCCGTTACCATTCATACCCATCATAATTACTTTTTATTTTTCTAATAAGTTACAGCATAATGTGTTGATTTCTTAGCTGTGCATTCAATTGCTACAATTAGAGAGGCTGAAGGGAAAAGTCACATAAAATGCAGGGCCCTATATAGTAAACATACTATAGAGAAATACATTTAAATACAAATAAATTAACAAATTCACACTGTTCATGAATTGTAACCAAAAGTTGATTTAGCACGAAAATGCAAGTTACATACAATATTGATTGTCATAAAACATTTTACTTTCTGAGTGTCCTCTGGCATTTTCTTTCTTGATCAGCTCTTAAATGCACATCGTCAAAGGTGTGAACACATTTGAAAGCTACAGGAGATACCTAAACATGCTTCTGAAAAGCAACAGAGATTTTTGTTGCAGAACAGACTATGCTTTTTTACTTAAACAGACAATAACATGCTACTAGAACCTTGCTTTTTATTATTATTATTTTTTTATGCCACTGCCAATATAGTGTGTAAATCAATGTACTTAAAAATGTGTGACACTGGGGTGACTGTTTCAAGGTATACATTTCCTAAGGCTTAAAGTCATTTTTAAGTGTCACTTATAAATCAGTACGGTTTAATGTTTTTTTTTTTTTCTGATTAAGTTATTCTTAATTTGAAGGCATAAGTGATTCATTAATTTAAAAAGCATTAGTTCTAATAACTGTTTTTGCATGAAATGAAATTAAAGTGAATTCAACAGGACATTTAATTTCTGAAAAATGTTAGTAGTGCAGATATCTAGTATGTGTACCCTTGGCTATTAATTAAAGCAATGTTGTGTGATCTAAAGGACTCCCAAAACATATTTTAGGTTTAAGAAATATTTTCTCAGAAGCTTGAGATAAGACAAGTCCCTTATTTCCCAACACCAAATTACATGTCTGTCTTATGTATTTTACTTGTTTTGCAAAACAGAACACTGAAGTGCAGGTCTATATCAACAGTCTAGTGTTGACATATATATATATATATATATATATATATATATATATATATATATATTATGTGTATCTCATGATTCTTTACAGTGATTGTGAAGCATGGTAGAAGGAGAAAAAAAGTCATTTCTACAACTTGGTTTCAAATGACTTAGTTTCTCTGTTTCCAGGCAATTACCAATGTGATTGACTACAGTGAATTTTATAGGTGACATTGGCATGTATGTTCCAGAAGGAAAGCGCTGAACATAAATCACACATTCATTAAACTCACCCAGAGCAGCGGTGGAAATAGCTTTAGTTTAATCATTTATTTGACTGTCTCTTCTATTCAAAGCCCCGGTTTGGGTATTCCTTTTTCACATATGAAACATTATGTGTGAACCTTATAGTTCACTGTTGTACATGTATATGAATGTATGGACTCAGTACCTAAGAGGAAATAAAATTCTGATTGAAAAGCTTAACATTAAATACAACATTAATAATGTCTTTTTCTATTCTATTTTTTTTTTCTTCAATCCCCTTTAGGGCAACGGGATAAAAATTATTGACAGCAGATTTGGAGTCCCGCTGTTGCCATTGAAAGAAAGCACAAAAGTAATTGTGCTGCATCCTGGAAATTTTCAGCATTACAAAACAGGCTTGCCTGTCAGTAAGAAGGATTTCTTGATGCTTCTATCAACTGTGACTCAACTCCTCATTAGAGCCTCCTACAGCAATGAAGACAGCGCCATCTATAGGTACAGAGTACAAACATGGACTGATTAAAGCATGATTTTAGACTATTAGAAGGCAGTCAAATTTGTGTTTTTGTTTTACAAATCCTAAATCAATCTATAGCACTTTAACTCAGTTCCTTGTCTGTTTTACTACTTTAATTCTCTGATGTTGAACTAAATAAGGTGAAGATTAATATACTAATGAACTTTAACAAGTAAAATAAGCATATGGTTAAGTAATTTATAAGCAGAGAAAATGGAAACAACAATGCAGTTCAGAAATGAAAGATAATTAAGATAATCTGTAAGCAGAACATTGTAATGTGAGTGTTATATAAATCTCTTGAATACAATTCATGCATAAAGCAATAAGTATTTATCTTGTTTGCAGTGCTGCCCAGTGAGTGTTTACTTGTTAAAATTGTGTTCTCCAATTCTTTAAATTCAATTTTTCAATTTTCAATTTTATTTTTATTAAAACAGACTAAGTTCTGCTACTCTGGAAGTTGCTGCTCCTCACTCAAGTACTGGAAGTGTGGCAACAGCTGTTGAAATATGTCGCTGTCCTCCTGGGTACAGTGGCTCTTCCTGTGAAGTGAGTAACAGTCTTATCATTTTCCATTATCCTGGGATGTGTCATAGGGTGTGCAACATGCAGAGCTCAGTGGGATGCATTAGAATAACCATTATTTACCGTCTGTGGGTAGAATGATGGTATTTTAACCCAACTGGATATTTGAAGAACATAAGATCATAAAATGGAGTTGTCTTTTTTATAGCAGGTATGCAAATACTTATTGAATGCTTGTTATAATGTTAACACCTGACTTTAATAATGGCCATTATTTTTTATGAAATCCTTCTATTGAGATTCAGTGTTTCTTCATTAGACTTAAGTTCCACTGGATATCTAATGGTGCCAAACATATTTGGTTCACAAATGCTTATGGTAGCCACCTTATAAGCACAAATGCAATACACTCCACACCTGAATTACCTGAGATAAGTCTACACTCAAATAAAAATAAAATAGAAAGTTAGCTATTTAGGAAAGGAGCCCTTACTTCAGGAAATAATAATGCGTTGAACCCAGCATGGTATTGATCTTTCAAATAAAGAGGGGACATACTTTGCCCATTTTGTGTCTTTCTCTAGTGGAAGTTTATTTTGAATTGCTTTCAGCAAAATATGTAAAATCCATTGCGACTAGTGAGAGGCAGCCATCTTGTTGTTTTCCTAGTTTCAGACCAGTCTTAGCATTCCTCATTTTGTTTTAACTTTGCCTTAATTGAAGACAATTCAGTTCAGCTGCTAAGTTGGTGAAAGTAAATAGGTTGTAGAAAGGTGATTTAGTCAAGGACTAGCAGTAATTGTGTGCCAGGTGGAGCCAGTTAGGTGTGAAATGGACTGCTGGGCACCGACAGTATACAGTGACAGTGGACAATGACGGCTCAGAGGGTGATGGGAGGGCAGCTGAGCACCAGATCACCATGTTGCCTACTCCTCCCCCAGAAGTGGGAGGTAGTTATAGTAGGAGACTCAATTCTTAGAGGTGTAGATCACACAGTGTGCTCTAGTGATAAGGAGACCCGTATGGTATCTTGCCTGCCTGGTGCTCAGGTAAAGATCTCCCTAAACTAGTAGACGGCCTACTGGCCAAAGCCGGGGGGAATCCACTGGTCATGGTCCACATTGGAACCAATGATATAGGAAAAGGTAGGGCAGAGGTTCTGCAAGACAAATTTAAAGAGTTAGGAAAGAAACTAAAGAGCAGAACCTCCACTCTTAAATACGTCCGGTACACGGTGCATTGGTCTATCTTCTGGGATAGATGGAACCTGTACAATGTGGACAGTCTACATCTAAACAGGAGGGGGGCTAATGCATTGAGAAAGCGTATGTGCAGAGTAATTGAGAATCTTTTACACTAGGGACCAGGGGGGCAGGGAGCTCTGACAATGAGACATGTTCCACTAAGGAAAGAAAACCAACGGAAACCACTCATAGGAAAGTCATGAAATGTTTGTACCTCAATGCCAGGAGTATAAGGAACAAGATGTTAGACCTAGAACCCACAGTGCTGGCATGTGACTATGATGTTGTAGGAGTGACGGAGACATGGCTTACAGAATATGATGGGGATGAATACAAGCTGGAAGGACGTACACAGTTTAGGAGAGACAGGCAAAATCGAAGAGGGGGTGGGGTAGAAGAACTCAAATTAGATCCCAGTAATGGAACAGAATCTTTGTGGATGAAACTTTTGAACAAGAGATCTGGAGGATTAGTGGTAGGAGTGTGTTACAGACCACCCAACTCAGATATTCAGAAAGATGTTGCATTGTACAGTGTAATCAGGACTACATGTAGCAAGGATGTGGGTATTATAATGGGGGATTTCAATTTCCCAAACATAAACTGGGAAAGCCCGGTTGGGACTACAGAAGCAGAAATAGAAATGGTTGAGATGGTAAATGACTGCTTTCTAACTCAATTTGTCAGGGAACCAACCAGGGAGAGTGTATACATTGACTTGATCTTTTCAAATGACCAAGATAGAGTCAGAGGGACACTAATTAGTGAACCAATGGCAAACTGTGATCAAAAAAAGCTTTGAGGCATTCTTTCAAAAAACAAGGTCCAAGTCTAAAACAATGGTCTACAATTTTAGAAAAGCAAACCTTGAAGGTATGAGGTGGCACTTAGAAGAGTTAGACTGGAGCACATTGGATACAGATTCAGTTGAAATTGGATGGTTATATTTTAAGAATATACTACTTGAGCAATTTGTACCAAAACTTAGCAAATTGAGCAAAGAAAATGTTGTATAGCGCATGCAAAAGGGATGGAGATGAAACAAAATACAAAGAATATGTTGAGCTGCAAAGAGATCTTAAGAAAGGGATCAGGAAAGCAAAGAGGGAAATAGAAAGAACCATAGCTCTTGGAGCTAAAACTAATGCAAAGAGCTTTTTTCAATACTACAGCAGCAAGAGGTCAATAAAGGAAGAAGTGAAACAGCTAAAGGGCAAAAATTGAAGTATCTTGGAAAATGAATACGATGTAGCAAATGTTCTAAATTAGTATTTCACAGAGGTTTTTACAAAAGAAAAATCAGATAACATGCCACAGGTTAACAATCAGTCCAGTCAAACCCTAAGAGAGATCAGGATAAATGAGGAGGAGGTACTAAAGGGACTAGCAGAATTAAAAACCAACAAATCACCTGGGCCAGATGGGATATTTCCAACAGTACTTAAAGAAATTAGGATTTTTTTTTTATAGGCCACTAACTCAAATATTCCAAATGACACTTAGAACAGGGGATGTGCCAACTGACTGGAAGACAGCAAATGTCATACCAATCCACAAGACAGGGGACAAAACTTAGCCAGGAAATTACAGACCAATCAGTCTCACCTACATCACTTGTAAAATGTTGGAAAAAATGATTAGACAGAAAATAGAGGAGCATCTTAATGAAAACCATATTCTTGGAGATAGTCAACAAGGGTTTAGACGAGGCAGATCATGTCTTACTAATTTATTACAATTTTTTGAACATCCAACTGCAGCTGTAGATCAGGTGAAAGCATATGATATGGTGTTTAATGAAGATCGAGCCGCACATGTCGCGGGTGCGACGGCTGTGTTTATCCAGAAATCCCCGGGGTTCTGGTGGAACATGATTACATTTCATTATTATTATATATTACTATTATTTATTTATTAGCAGACGCCCTTATCCAGGGCACCTTACACAACATAAGAGCATTATACAAGTGCAACACAGTATACAATTACAGATCAGTATGTAGTGTATGCGTCTCAGTATGTAGTGTATGCGTCTCAGTATGTAGTGTATGCATCTCAGTATGTAGTATATACGCATCTTAGTATGTAGTGTATGCATTTCAGTATGTAGTGTATGCGTCTCAGTATGTAGCGTATGCATCTCAGTATGTAGTGTATGCATCTCAGTATAGTGTATGTACCACGGGGTGAATTATGTCCCTAACAGCGTCTCATAGTAATTTAAGTAGATGGATTATGGAGTTCCACAGGGATCAGTACTAGGGCCTTTGATTTTTCTAATCTATATTAATGATCTGGACTCTGGGATAGTTAGCAAACTTGTCAAATTCGCAGATGATACTGAAATAGGTGGCTCAGCAGATGCAATCTCGGCAGTGCAGGTTATTCAAAGGGACTTAGATAACATTCAGTTGTGGGACGACACCTGGCAGATGAAATTCAATGTGGACAAGTGCAAGGTACATGCAGGTAACAAAACTGTCCACTATAATTACACTATGGGAGGAATAGAACTAGATGAAGTAATGCATGAGAAAGACCTAGGAGTCTATGTGGACGCCTCACTTTCTCCAGCCAAACAATGTGGGGAAGCAATAAAAAAGGCAAACAGAATGCTAGGGTATATTGTCAAAAGTGTAGAATTGAGAACAAGGGCAGTAATGTTCAGACTGTACAATGCACTAGTTAGAGCTCATCTGGATACTGTGTACAGTTCTGGGCTCCACATTTCAAGAGAGATATTGCTGCTCTGGAGGCAGTTCAGAGGAGAGCAACCAGACTTATTCCAGGTCTGAAGGGAATGTCCTACTCGTAGTGACTTTGGGAACTGAACCTTTTCACCCTGGAACAGAGGAGACTATGTGGGGACTTGATTCAAGTCTTCAGAATCATGAAGGGCATCAACCACATCAAACCAGAGGAGCTTTTCCAGATCAGCAGGGACACACGCACTCGGGGACACAAATGGAAATTGGGCTTCAAGGCATTCAAGACAGAAAACAGGAGACACTTCTTCACACAGAGAGTCGTCACAATCTGGAACAAACTCCCCAGCGATGTGGTTGAAGCTGGAAATTTGGGAACATTTAAAAATAGACTGGATAGGATCCTTGGATCACTTAGTTATTAATGAACACCAAACGAGCATGATGGGTCGAATGTCCTCCTCTCGTTTGTAAACTTTCTTATGTTCTCACGTTTTGTTCTTTATTTTCTTTTACTTCACAACCATTGATACAAACTGTGTTTGTAGCTAATCAAAATATGATATTGATAGAAATGTGATGCGTATTTATAACTTTTGTGCAAATTTCTGTGAAATGTGAGTTAATCTCTCTTACTTGGTGTCAACACCTGGTAATTCATGAACTTATTCTTCAAAGAACATTATCACTAAAACTCCAGCAATTCTAGTAACAGTTTGATTTATGAAGTTACTGTTATTAAGTTTAGTAGCTCAGTTGTGTGTAAGATGTTTATAGCTGCCTATGTTGTATTTTGAAATCCCAGATGTCTAGACCTTATCATATCATTTTCAATCTTTAAATATCACCCCCCTCCCCCCCTCAATTTATGATATCAGACTCAAATTATCCCTAGGTATTCCTAAACTGTAAATGTATTCTGAACAATCAGTCCTTTCTAATGAGATGCACTCTTTCTCTTGTATGACTTTCATATCTTTTAACTTCTCCTGCTGCTTCTTTTGCTTTCACTCTTTTTTCTCATATCTTTACTTTTCTTTCTCAGCAGAGGCATAAACCAGGTGCACGCTTGAATAACAGTGAGGTCAGTAGAGGAAGCTTGGTGCCGGAGACAAAACATAAAAGATGCCCATTAGTTTTGTCACATACCGTTTTAATATATTTTGTCAATTTTATAAACACCAGGATATCCATAAAGGCTACCTGTATGTTGTCTGGAATTATTGTCTCTTGCCATATAATAGATCTTAAGAGATAATGTTATGACAATGGATGAAATATAAGCTTTGCATGACTTAAAAAATTACAATAAGTCTAGGCTATGAGCATACCTTTCCATACGGAACATTTATATAACTTTTAATATAGGGCAGAAATGTGTGATCCTTATATATTTCATATGCCACAATTGGCCTCCTTGTATTTTTAAAATATATGGGATGTATTTAAAATATATTGTAGTAGTATTCCATATATGTATAGGTTGACAATAAATGGTGAGCTTAATGTCTACTATACATGTTTAACCTAAAAATTACCTACAGTATATGGATTACAAACTAAAATATATTTAAAATATACCCAATATATTTTAAATTCACAAAACAAATTGAAGTGGAATATGAAAATGTAAGGTTCACACAATTCTACCATATATTATATATAGTCTGTATGGATTTATTGGTTATGTGGCCACCTGGGACACTTGCTGCAAAAAGCTTTTTATAGCACATCTAATCAAGATGGATTTTTAAACCCAGCCTGACTCACTGATTTCCCTCCATCTTATAATTGTGTATGTCACATAAGAATGATTTAATAACAGAAAGTCCATGAAGACCTTTTGAAAATGTCAAGAATCATTGTTACAAACTAATTTCATCATTTGCACTTTCATTATTACTAAGAAACATTTGAGAATCACCCCCATATTTTTAAAGGTTTAAATATAGAATATCACTAATTCAGTACAGGAAAAATGCACTCCATTGGAAAGAATCCAAAGTTTTCTCTTAATGACCATCAATAAAGGGTGATATAAACCCTTTATTGATGGTCATTAAGAGACAACTTTGGACTATCTTAAAACTATTATTTTGGATATCTTGAAAACTAACAGCATGCTATAGCACCTATTAGACAGTATGGCCAGTGAAAGATTGAACCATCCATTTTGTATTTGGATATAAACCACACCCCCTGTACCTTAAATCTCTGTTCATTTTTCTTATTCTTCATGCTGCCATTTTTCTTTACAATCTTCTTGACTTGCTTTACTCTCAGTTTACATCTGAGTTGTTTTTTTTTCTCAGTTTTCATTACAAACAAACTATATAAAAAATATATATATATTGCTAGAATCCATATGTAATTGAACTGAACACAACACAGGTGATCATGTCTAATTAGAGGGATGCATTAATTAAAACTGTAAGATTAATTGACTACTAGAAAATATGTTATGTTATACATAAAGCTCAAACATGCAGCTGACTACAGATATATGTTTCCTTGTTTTTCATGACTGAGAAACATGGTTTATTTTTAGACACATCATCAGAACTTATACTCATTATAAAAACTATCAAACCTGGAACAGTTTTTCTCAGCTGCAAACCTCGCTTTTGTTTCAGACATGCTCTGCTGGCTTCCGACGAGTTAATGGCACCCTGTACAAAGGAGTGTGTGAACCATGCCGCTGCTTTGGCCACTCAGACGACTGTGATGTCTTCAGTGGCGAGTGTCTGGTAAATTCAAGGGACTACCAATTGTCTCTCAGCATAACATCAAATTTCTATTATTTGTTTATAACCTTGTCTAGTTGTACAGACAATGGAGAATGCATAACTAAACTGGCCATCTACCATAGTCTTCTAATTCATTCACACATTTCATGTCATGTATGACTATGGATATTGTAAGCACCATAACATTTGTAAAGTTCAGAGTTTACTGAGACCACCGCAATCATTATTCTGGTTTTGATAACACAGAGGAGGTGCTTCCTGTAACTTTTTAATTAACTAATCAACTTCTCAGTAGGGATATTAGACCCCTGCTTCATGCAGAACCCCTCCAGTCCCTCCAGGTGGCATGCCTTGTGCTTGTGCCAGGGGACTGCTATTTTCATTGCATACCACATATTAATCTGTTGAATTGAGGTCTAAATATGGTGAAGGCCAATCAAGAAGATTAATCTTACTAATGTATGCTTCAGATAATTTCTAATAATGGAAAGTTCATTTGCAACCATCCTTGAGCTGCTTGACAGAGGACTCCAGGTATATTGCCTAGAAAAATCCTGGTATATTTTGGAATCTATCCATGCTTAATTCTAACAAGAACAACAGACCTGGCGGATGTAAAACAGACACAAATTAAAACAGGTTCACCTTCATGCTTTACAATCAGTATGACATTCTTGAAATAAATTCATATTTTTTCCGCCAAGTATACCTCTGGTCTGTTTGGATACATAGACCAGCGGTATATTTGGTGCAAAATTAGTTATACTTTATGAAGGGTCTGAAACATTGTGAGGTACTGTATATTCTTTTGCCACAATGTTCAGTTGAATGCTTTAGTACTTAAAGGTACACAGGTGTTAAAATAGAGCCCTCTTTGGAAACCAGACTGATTCAACAGCTCTCAAGTGATGTGAATATCCAGTTGGCCATTTTAACCCATTAGCTAAATATCCCCAATGCTTTCATTTTAAAATGAATTCCTAGAGTTTCTCAATTTATCCCTCATGCTTCCTGATAGATTTTTACTATGATGAAGAAGTATCGGCTTGCATAGTGAAACTGTTCAAATAAATAAATACAAATATCTGTATGTCTTCCCAGAGTAGTCAGAGGTTAAGGGATTTCTCTAGGATTTTCTCCCAGCAGCACCAGTCACTTCTTTGGCAGACTACATTGTGTGGCAATTCATTTGTCTTCAGACCGTCTGCACCCGTCCAATCTACACCTGACAACCTGTTCACCCCACAGTTCTTATTTTTAACTTGCCTCTAGGCTGAGTCAATCCTGTCAGCTAAGTCTGTCCAGTTTCTACAGAGGGAAATCTACACTTAAGTTAATTGGTTGGTGGTTGTTGTTTTTACCCCACACTGAAAAAGGAAGTAAAGAGCAAGTGTGATTTATCTTTACCATAATGAAGATTTAAACATCTACAAGAAATTCTCCCAAGTCACATGTCTTACATGATTTAAAATGATTAAAATGACATATAACATAGTCTGTAGACAACAACATATTGCATATCACTACCCACGATAGGAATGTTCAATTTGTCTTCTTTGCCAAGGCTGGCAAGTAGTGTAATTGGTGCAGCCATATGAGGTTGAAGCAAGAAATCATCCCTCCCTCTGAGATATGTTCAATACTAATAAAACCATTAATGATTTATTTTATGAGAGGTAGGAAACAGTTTAAAAAGCAATTAGCTTTGGAGGAACAGGCAGACATTTAGCACAGTCTGCCAAGTAGGTGCAGTAATAAAGCAGATATATCTGGCTCTGGCCAATCCCATCACACCATTTAATAAACATTTTTTTCTCTGTAATCAAGAAATCTTCACCATGTGGATAATTATGCTGAGTAGACATCTGCAATTAACTCAAGAGCATTTAAGTTTTATTAGGCCTGACGAGGCGTGTAGCTTAAAAAAACATTTCTCATTCCATTAGGACTGCATTAGCAGAGTTTGGGTTAATGCCAAATTGTGTGAAAATGCATTACTTTTAATTCTGTGACACCAGCCTCACTTTCTTACACTTATTTTGTATTCTTAATCCAATTTTATTGGAAATTACTAATGTAAAACTTCATAGAGTGAAATTGTGAATTGTGTTTTCCCTAACTACTGACAGGCCTTATTCATAAAACATTAAAATAAATGTTGGTATTAAAGAAATCATAAAACTATTTTTAGATGAGGACATTTCAGTCTCTAAGTGTTGGTAGTTAGTTTCTGCTTTTAATCATTTTAACCTTGAAACTTCCATTGGCATTCCATGAGAAACAGTTTTTGATTTAAAATGGCACATAAGTGAAAATGCAAATGGAGGCAACTTCATAAGCTCTTTCAGTGTGTAAAGCACCCTTTACATACTTTGGTTCAGTGTTTTACTTAATAATTAAAAGGCTTACATCAAACTTTATTCTAATATGTTTTTAGATTGAAATACATTTTAATGTAATTTTTTAATTGAAAACTCAAATACAAAACATAGTTTTGTTGCCACGTCAGAGGTATGGCTTCTTGGCCGCAAGTCTTCCATGAAGGCCACTTCTGACCAGACTTCTCTGGACAGTAGATGGGTGTACCAGGGTCCCACTGTTTTCTGCCAATTCTGAGCTGATGGCACTGCTGGACATCTTCCAATTGTGAAGGGAAGTAAGCATGATGTGTTTTTCATCTGCTGCAGTATTTTTCCGACCACTGCGTCTACGGTCATCAACGTTGCCCGTTTCTTTGAGCTTCTTCAAAAGAGCTTGGACAGCACATCTGGAAACCCCTGTCTGCCTTGAAATGTCTGCCTGGGAGAGACCTTGCTGATGCAGTAGAACTACCTTGTGTCTTGTTGCTGTGCTCAGTCTTGCCATGGTGTCTGACTTTTGACAGTAAACTGTCTTCAGCAACCGCACCTTGTTAGCTGAGTTTGGCTGTGCCTCACCCAGTTTTATTCCTCCTACACAGCTGTTTCTGTTTCAGTTAATGATTGTGTTTCAACCTACATATTGAATTGATGATCATTAGCACCTGTTTGGTATAATTGTTTAATCATACACCTGACTGTATGCCTACAAAATCCCTGACTTTGTGCAAGTGTAACTTTGCATTTACTTAACTGATAAATATAATCTATTAACATGTCTAGTTTTGAAAGCATTCTTACTTTATAGCGTTTTTTCACACCTGGCCAAAACTTTTGCACAGTACTGTACTACTCTTTCTTCTATTTCATTATTTCACTTGGCTCATAAAAAAATAGAAACTCGATTTTGTAGATTGTAATAATTGATTTGCAAACCTTGACTAAAATGTATTAATTAAAAAATGTATATATTATTGTGACATGCCGCACGGCTCACAGTCCCAGCAGCTCTCAGCAATTACAAGGCAGACACGGTGTTGCATGCAATATGGGCACAGCCAGCTTTCTTATACATGACATAGTTGTCCTTTACACTCCAGAAAACAAAAGATAAAACTTCTTCATCTGTGACTCCCACGGGGGAGGTGGACAAACACAACTAACTAACAAAACAACCAATTAAAGTCTAGGTAACCACGTGCCAGGCATTCCTTTCCAATTGCACTGAATTGCCCATCTGTGAGTCTGACCTTCTGGCTGATGTAGGATACTGGGTGTTCTTCTCCATTCACCTCCAGGACTGTACCCAAGCCTTCTCCAATGCATTTGAATTTGGATGCAGCATTGAGTTTCCTACTTCAATTCAGAATCATACTGACCCATATCGTTTTGGAAGCAAAACAATGGGACTACACCACTCACTCTGTGATTCTTCAATCACTCCAATTTCTAGCAATTTATGACTCTTTCCACACTGATTTGTTTAATATTCCGGCAGTCGATACATTTGGGTGCGGACTGCAGTTATGGGCTCTGTGTGAAAGTGGTGTTGTATAAGGTCAGTGCCCCCTATTAAAAATGTATATGATGTTTATTATAAAGGGTACTGAGTCTGTTATATGTTTGTATCAAGCCTAATATTTCCAAACAATGTATAACATTTCAATACATCTCCTAAACACCACACCCTGCAACAGAGATTCCCTCTTGCTTTGACATGCACTGTTGTAGACACAAACTATCTGCCTTGTTTTACTGTTGAATCATTCACAGTGCCACATTATTCTATGTATCTTTAGGGCTGCAAAGACCATACTACTGGTTTTCACTGTGATACCTGCATTGCTGGATTTTATGGCTATCCAACAAGGGGAACACCTGATGACTGCCAGCCTTGTGCTTGTCCATTGCAAAGTCCTACAAACAAGTAAGTTACACTTTAAAAAGTCAAAGCAGAAACCGGTTTTATTGCATTCTGCCAAAAAGCTAATTGTTACTTTGTTTCAGGTTTACTTTGACCCTCTGATTTCACACATAGGGGCAATATGTCATTATCCTTTCCTATTCAAAGTAATTAACTTGTCCTTTATGAAATTAAAACCAATAATGTTTAACGCTATTATAATTGTTGACCTTAATTGTAATTCTTTTGTTAAACTGCTTATTATTTTGTTTTGTTTTTTAAAGTATGAATTAGTGATTCAGTGACAACAGTGAGCTTTTGGTATCTGGGTATGTTTTAGAAGTTAATAAAGGCAAGACATGTCTGCCATCTTGTTTTCCAGTTTAAGGTTACACTGCCTAAAATTAATTTTAAGCTGCTAGCAGTCATATTATCTTCCTGTAAATATGCCAATCACTCATTAGCAAACATCCTACAAGGCATAATTTTAAAGTTGTTTTTGAGAATCAAATGTTAATAAAGTGTCAGAATATGTCTCTTCTTTATCTTGCACATTTATCAGGGTTTTTATTGTTTATTTATTGTTGTTGTTCTTGTTGATTATAAATGCTTTTTTCGTGTCAATTCTATTCTATTTTGTTTTGTTTAATAAATTGCTCACAAGAAAAATTATTGCTTTCCACCATTCTACCCAATGCAAACCCACCATTTAGCATTGTTTTTAACTCGGGATTGGGGAGGTGGTACAGGTTTTCATTTGGCCTGGGCTTTAGTTTACTTACAATGTTGTTTGGTAATGTTTATGAGTTCCCTTCCTACAAAATGTAATTGTAATTTTGTCTGCTGTCCTCCATAGTGGTCGGCAAGTTCTAAGCTTTCAATAAACAATTGCTCCACCGAGGCACTTAATAGGACGAGTAATCCCTGACTGACAAAACGGACCGCCAGGCCCCCAGGGCTGGGGGAAGCAGCTGAGCATTCCTTTTTTAACTGGGGCTACAAAGTGACAAGCTAAAGAAAGCTTCTGAACAGCATTCCAATGGGATACTGCCATCTAACTCACTATATCTAGTGTCGTCAGTTATAGACACCAGCAATTTCAGTGTCTTTCATTTGGAACACGATCCCCATTCTATCTTTGGGACCTGTAGGACTCGGCTCATACTTTTTGCACAGTGATGTTCCTCCTGCAAATCAAGAAGGTATGGAGCTAATATATTTTTCTCTGCTTATGTCCCTTGCTCCTGTTTTTTCACAAAACCACCAAAGTTTCAGTCCCACGTGTTTTCTGGACAAGAAAGGAGAGTTGATATGCGACCAGTGTCAGCCTGGATATACTGGCACACGCTGTGACAGGTGAGAGACCTTCAGGCCAGAATTGCTTATAATTTGATATTGTAACTAGAACACAGTTCATCATACATTGGGTTGATGTTTAAATATTTCTTAAAATATTGTTTGCAATTTTACTCGGTCCAGAAATTATTTTATTCATAACTCGTGTACTTTTTTGATGTTTGGTTACTGCATTTTATGATAAAAATACATTTGTGTTTATTTGAAGTTAAATGCTCTTCCTTTTTAGGTATCTAAATGACTAAGTGTACTTAATACAAGTAAACATGCAATTCACACCACACAACACATTTAGGCAGTGGTATAGTTTGGCATACTGTTAATATTTTAGTCATTTTATTGTGAAGTTTAAGTAGTATCTCATCATCAGTAGGATAATATTCATGAATGACAGGCTAGAAAGATATATTTCTCAATCCACTTATAACATATATATATTTTGGTAAAAATATATTTTCATATGCATTTAAACACAAAATGGAATATATCAATGGCTGTAAATATAATAAAAATACATGCAATGATTTGTAATTGTATGAAATTTCAGTGAACAAGTTTGTTGTCTGACTAAGAACATGTTTAGTGTTTTAGGATTGTGTATTCTCTTTTTGCATTATAGGGACCAGTTTACATGTTGGGTGTGTAACTCCTTTTGTTTAATTTTATTGGTCACCTATGGGCTTGTTGATACTATTTCATATCTTTGTTTTTAATTGAAAACAGAAACTAGCATTGGGTTTGTAAAATATATTATTACACCATGGCAAGATTGTTGGCAAGATCATTGATATGCTCAATATTTATGAGCATTTTCATTTCCTGGAATGGATTAAAAGATCATGTTTTTTTTTTTTAATTATGATTATTTATTTTGTTGCCCATAAGGAAGATTGATCACATATAATCACTGGCCTAATTTTGTCTGAAGCCTTTCATTTGAATCAGAAATGTTTCCATTTGGTTTATCTATGAGTGACAGATCTCTGCCAGCCCTTAGTCTTAGCCAAAGCTGATGGAGCCACACTTTACAGAGCACTGCCCTCAGTGTGCTGCCAATGGACAGGGATGGCACTGGGTACCAATCACTGTAACTTGGTCTCAGTGGCAGATGGAAACAAGCTGTAGCAGAAGTACGTGCCTATTTGCATCTGTCTCAGGTTGGATAAAATCCCTATACGTTTTGACTGGATTGACTTGAGGCAGGTGGATATGAAAATTTTGATTTAATTGTTCTGGGCTGGACAAAGAAAGGAGTACATTTGTAAAACAGAATGGACTCCCATTCATCATCTGATGTGGTTGAAGCTCAGCCTGTGGTCCCTGAGGGTTTTGATACAGGCAGCAAAGGGCAGAGCAAAGACAAAAAAATGGTGCAGATTTTAGATTAAAGACAGACATTTCTTAAATATAGAGTTCTCTGTTATACGCTCCAAACTTTTTTAAATGTGTATGTGATTGTAGCAGATTACATTCTGACAGAGGAGTCTGATGATTAATGCATAGCTGTTAGTAGGGTTCTTCCAGGGATTATACACATATCCTACATGTGGGTGTCCAGGTCATCTAGTAAACAATTGTGGACAATATATGGTTAACAAATAAATTGATTCTTAACCTGTAGACCTGTAAAATTTAATTCAGACCTTGAGAGAAAATTGATCTGAAATACAGTCCCTGAACTTGAACTAAGGACAGAATCTTAATGATGCTTCTGGACAATACAATGCAAACTGTGATAAAAGTTATATTTCTTTTATGATTGCATTGTTTTATTTAGAATACTAAATAAAACAATAAATACTAAATACTTACATACTAGAACATGTAAATTAAGTGTAATATTCAAACTTTACATTTTAAACTTGATCATTGTAGGTTCACAGGGATTAGGTCAAGGGTATATATTCTATGCGAAGATATACTAATACTGAATCTTATTAATATTATATTTATTATGATTTGTTGGGAGTGCAGGAGTGAGGAGGAGTTGAGTTGAAGAGAGAAACAAAGGATAAAAAGATGAATGGTAAATAAACTTTGGCCATTGGACTTGGACTTGCTTCTGGATTTGGATACCTATGCATATTTATATAACTGGAACCAAAAAAAATCATACGACAAGAAGTACAAAGATTCCACAATGATGGGTTTAGTGCAGGGGTGCTCAATCCTGGTCCTGGAGAGCCCCTATCCAGCAAGTTTTAGAGGTCACCCTTGTATCACAAATTTATAAACACCTGGAAGCATTTAATTCTGATAAATGAAGCAGGTGGTGTGGTAAATTCAGTGCTTTAGAAACCATTGGAGCAATTATCTAAATACCTGCAGCCTCCTAAGCAAAGAATTCATTTAGTTGACTTTCTTAATTGATTAATAACTCACATGTATTCCCAGTATTAAGACATTGGTGATTTAGGGTGACCTATAAGATTAAGTGGATTGGGGCTCTCCAGGACCAGGATTGAGCACCCCTGGTTTAGTGGATAGAAAGAACTTAAGGGACTTCATTGAGGATTGATGTGAGCTTGTTGATTAATTTGAGATCAAAGTACATGATCCTGAAGAGAAAAGTATTAGCCTAATTTGTAATAGAGGTTTGAAAACCAAATGAAGAAATGGTGAAGGGACCCATTAGAAAATGGGAGTCCGGAAAAATGTAACAAGTGAACAGACAGTAGCAGAGAGAGGCTGGGTTATGGTTTCCTGTGATGATAAGAAATGACCAGTCCCACCTCTTGATGGACTCTGAACTGGAAACTGATTACTGCCTAATTGGAGGTTAGTTGGGCACCAGGACACATTAGTGTTCACTCCCTTGTAGAAAATATAGGTATTGAAGTAGTAATTGACAACTCACTAATAAGTGGAGTAAATGTCTTATTTAACAACATCTCATATGGTTGGCTGCAAGGTGCCAATCGACAAACCCCTGCACAAAGCAGTGGCAGATCTAGTTGTCACATTCTACACTGCAACCAAAAAAATTTGTGAGTGTGAATGTAAATTCTGAAGGATTCATTGAAACATTAAGGGTGTACAGAAAAATGGACCCTGTTATAGTCTTCTCAGAAGTACTGATGGTATCATAAGCAAGTGTTGACTAGCAGGGAGAATAAAAAAATCATTTTTTTCCTTTGGCACAGTTGAGACTTGACATGAGTAACAGTGGTAGATTGACAATATCAGACGTTTCATAGCAGGTCAGTTGAAGTCTTAATTGTACCAGTTATTTCAAGTGGTTTTCATCCAGAAACATACTGAGACATAGGGTCCATATAAATGCATTTTTAGCATTCTAACCTACAGATTAAACACAGGAAGATCATAATATCTGTGTCCAGCAGGATTATATGAGTTGCAAAATGATAAAAAATAAACTGTCTCCTTGATGGTGACCACCTCCATTATTTTCCATACCAGCCAGACTGTTATCGTGCTAGCAGCTATGTGCAATTATGAGCAGAACCTTGATGGTTAGTCAACTCATTATTCACCTCCTCCACTAGGAGCAGAGAATGTTATTTGCTTCAAACACTACTTGTGCATTCACAGCTTGAATTCTTTTTGCAATTTATAGAAATATGCAACTGTGAGTATTGGAATAGTAACTTGTGCAGTCAGTAACACTTGTGACTGTAGAAAATCCAGTTTTATTTAAAATAATAATAATAATAATAATCATCATCTTGCAGCTTATGAAAATATAAATTCCTTACTGCACTAAGTATACCGTTTACACTTGCAGTAGTTAAGCAAACATGCTTAAACATCAGCATGTATAGCTGACATTTATAGCAAGCATTTATACATAGCTGCTGTAGCAGGCTTCTTGTACTGGGTACATCACAGATATCCATCATGAGCATATTTCTATTCTAATGCATTTTTTCAAAGACTAAGGAAAACTCAACTGCAGCCTTTTAGGCTCCAAACATAAGTGAACATTTAAGATGTACAAGAATGTCATCCTGGCTCAAACACAAGCTTCAAAATAACCTAGAATCTACGTTGGTGTAATATTGAAAAATCAACTTAATATTAAGAATCACAATATAAAATAAGAATACATGGAGCATATACATTTGGGTTAAATCATATAAAACCCGAGCATCATAATCCTTACTTATCTCTTCCTGTATATCTTTCTAAATCTCATCAGATTTACAGGATTTACAGAAAACAACATAAAGATATTCTCTTGCAAATGCAAGAGAATTGCAAATGCAAATTCTCTTGCAGACATTTATTCTTCTGTTAGGCTTCAAAATAGCTACCTTTATTGCTTTTGTGCATCTGTCTGTAAAACAAGAGTATATTTGTCTATTTGTCTGTAACTATATAATGTATATTATTATATTTGCATTGTTCACCTTGTTTCTCACTTCACATCTTTCTATAACATCAGTGTCTGTGTTTGTTTGTTAGCAATGCTCCCTGTTTATATTCTGCAGAAATATTTGCACTGATGATTGCATTTATACATTCCTGAGGTGTCTCTTTTAAAATGCAAAAGCAGGATGCTATAACATGCTTTGAAAAATGAATATCTCTTCAAAGGGATGTGATAATGATACCACTCTTCAGAAGTAATGCCAAGCACAGTAGCAAGTGCTAGTGTAATAACATTGCACAAAGCATCACTACAAAGTCCCTTTGCAATGCAGAAAAAAACATTTTGAGCTTTAAAAGTGGGCCCAATCATCCTTGCCATGTGAACAGAATCTGTACCATGGTGTTGATATTCCCGGTTAGCAAGTAATATTTCCAAGTAAGTAATGCAAGTATAAAGCATTAATATGTGTTTCCTACCCTACAATAATCAAGAGAATTGCCAATTAAATAAGAGCCCCCTCTAAATACCGTAGTTTGGCAGTATCACAAGAATTCTGCTGGACATTATTGAAAAAATGCAAAGTACTGTAGCCAAACAATGACTTAGTGCTGATCACCAAAAAGTTGTTTTCAAACTTCTCTGGATCTATGTGCGCAAGTTTACTTTAATAAATCAGTGAATGTTTGGGACTGTCTGTTTGTGAATGACGAAAAATACACAGATGTAAGGTGTGTTGAAATGTTACCTTTTTAAATTGGAAATATTGTGCTGAGGATGTCTTTCCGAGACATTATTTCTGGTGCAGACAAGCACCTGGTTTCAAACATCACTGTGGCTGAATGCTGTTTAGTCTTTTTCTGTCTCTCTCAGTAGGCTCTGTTGTTGGCCATCAAGTTAATGAGAACAGAAATGAATCGGTCTGCATAACATATTTCAGAATAGCTTGTCATTCCTCCAGAACTAGTGCACTGTAAAACTGTGGTACTAGTTTGTTTATGAAATCACTTCATTTTTAGGCATTTGTATATGTCTTAAACATTTTACTATTTAAGATTAATTAAATAGTTATTTATCTGCTTTAATGTTTAATGTATATTTATCTTATATACTCTTGGTTTGTTTTGTTAATAATAATAAATAATAAAATGTACAGAATACCAATGAATGTGGAATATGTATAAAGATGTTTCAAATTGCAAAAGCTTTATGCTGCTCTTTTTGCTATATTTAATGTGAGTCAATTATAAACAAATTGCAGGATATTGTAAAATCATTTAAATTATGTATATTCTTTTAATAAAAATAAAAGCATATTTTCACAACAATGAAAAGAGGGGCACTGGTACATGTATATATACACAAACATGTATTTATTTATTTATTAAAAAAATACTTTTGCTGTTTCAAATATTTTCAATGTACTGTATACACAGATTAACTTTAAGATTATTTATGCTGTCAAAAAAGTGCAAACTTTTTTCACATATTTTATTTTGACATTTAATCTGGTAAGCTTTTCCTTTTTACAGAAAGCAAACTTGTGAAAGTGTAGCTTCACACCCCTCCTCATAAAACATGCAATTTTGAGAATGCCATAAAAATATTATTGTAATATTTTATTTAATGGGACAATAGTCAGTAAATAATATTGTTAGACAAACATGTATCTGATGCATATTATTTCATTATTTAGTTTTCTTATACAAGCATAACCTGACAGTGTAAGTATCTTTGTGGATTTTTTTCTCTTTGGTTTTAATTCAATTCCATTAACAGCAGGGATTGTAAAATACCTTGACAGATCATTTAGTCTTAAGATGTAGTTTTCCATGATATCTGCATTACTTTAGTTCATCACCTCCATATCTGCTTGAAGGTTCAAATAAAATTACAGACACGTACTTATTGTTCCACTTCAGTGGTTCATTTTCACATAAGCCTGTCACAACCAATAACATATTCAATTAATGCATCTCTGGCCCCTGACAAAATCCGCTCTGCACGATATGGAATGATTTCTTTTTCCATTTACCATCGTGGAGATATAAAGCTGACTGTAGATAAGCATTGTAGAAACAATTTAGCAAAAAGGTAATAGTTAGATCATATATCTTCACAGTGAACATGAGGTTTTCTTTCTCTTCTTTTGGATGAGATAAATGGGAGGAAGCCAGGAAAGTAAAGATAAGAAAATGAGCCCAAAAAAAGGCACAGTTGGTGGGCTTAAGCACTTTCTGTGTCTCTCTAATTTATAGTTTTATGTTTTTACCTGCTAACCATATGATGTACAGACACTTGCTGATTTTGTTGTTCTAAAAAGGGAGCACAAAAACGTAATCGTTTTTGGCAACACAATACAATTTCTATGGATGGATAGGTACTGTTTTACTAATATATAGGGTCCAAAACCTGGGAGCATTTTTTGTGTAATATTTCTCAAGACATGTTGTATCTGCCTTTAAGGAAATGTTTTAGTTCTAGAAAATTATATTGACTTTCACAGAGGGAAAGAGAAAAAATATATATATATTGTGCTTTGTGAACTGTGTTTATTAATCTGTTTCTTTCTACTCTACTGCTGTTAATAAATACTGTCTTAAAGAAATAATGAATAATTAGGCTTTCATTATCCAACACACGTTAAGAGTACTTCCTATTTTTGAAAAGCAATTTAGAATATGGGTTAAGTCTTTTTCAGTTTACGGTATCCATTAATTATAAGTATTGTAAAAAAATAATGGGTTTTTTTTCCACTCATTTTGGGATTAAGTGTTAATTTCCTCTTTTCACTTTCAAACTCCAGGTGCTCCAATGGTTTCTTCGGCCGCCCTACTGAGCCAGGAGGCTCCTGTCAGCCGTGCCAGTGTAATGGCAATCTGGATTTATCAGTCCCTAGGAGCTGTGATCCTCTGACTGGTGCTTGTCTGAAATGCAGGGAAGGATTTGGTGGGGAGGACTGTGAGAGCTGCTCTGAAGGGTATTTTGGGGATGCTATTACAGCCAAAAACTGTCAGCGTGAGTATCTGAAAATAATTCTCACTCCATTTCACAGCTGTATATTTCTACATTAAAGCTCAATGTCTGCTCATAAAGAATTCCCCTGTAAGTCTGTTCACAATTGGGAAACCAGAGAAAATGTCCAAGGAGGTTCAGCTCTGATCACCATTTATGTTCAGTCTATTTTAGTAAGAGCTGCTGATGATCCTTAAGCCCTTCTAAAATATCAGTCATAATAATAGTAAAAAATAATAATGAATGAAACAGTATCAGTGAACATCCAGAAGATAAAAAGTACCAATTTGGTCTCATCTGACCACAACACATTTTTGCAAGATTTTGCAGGTGCTTTGAGATGGTTTATTATTAGTAATGGCTTCCTTCTTGTCACCTTACCATACACATTCTGTGAAATGTTCTGGATATTGTTTTTTAGTTTAGTTTTCTACATACACAAACTAACATATATATGTATGTGTATGTGTGTGTGTGTGTGTGTGTGTGTGTGTGTGTGTGTGTGTGTGTGTTATTATTATTTATTTTGTTATATTACTTTATTCTCTTCTTTTGGTAGCCTGCCAGTGCCATAACAACGGTTCAGTATCTGAGATTTGCAACCCACAGACAGGCCAGTGTGAGTGCAGACAACATGTGGTGGGGAGGCAGTGTGATGAATGCATGGTGAGTTTCAAGAATCTTATCTGTCACGCTTTTATTATATTTACTCTCACTTACAGTATTTTAACACACAGTCTCTTCTACAGTTTTAAAAATCAAACAAAATAAACCAGCAATAAGCTGAAATAAAATGAAACTGATTAAATATACTTTTTATTTATTGATTTATTTTTAAACATGACATTTTCAGGGTGGCTCTGAGGTGGGAAACATGCTGTAATAACATAAAAATATAATTATAGTTAGTTGGTTGAAAACCTTAGAGACGGAAAAGAAGTTGGTCTTTGAGAATTTTTTAGGGGACATAATCCAATAATTGTATACGACTACTTAGTGATGTATATTGAAAGACCTAGAGTTGTCCTTTCCTGGATTCACTGACTTCCCTCTTCACCTGTGAACTCCAAAGCCCAACTGCTGGTGGGACCCAGAGCAGCTGGTTTGTATGCCCTGCAGCTGCAGCCCTGTGGGGTCCATGTCCCCACGCTGTGATCTGGTGGGGAGATGTATCTGTAAGCCTGGCTTCATGGGGAAGCGCTGTGATCTCGGTAGGCAGGGCTATGAGCGCAGGGAGACCCGTCGGCCAGTCCATCAGGTGCCGTTTCAGCAGGCACAACGCTGGGCGTCACGCAGAACAGGGGGATGTCCACGGGGAGCTTACCACCCAACTGCTCCCCCTGGCAGAGCGGTAATGGCACTGCATGTTGTGTGAACCAGCCTGCAAAACCACAGTGTGTTTGCATCCAACAAATTGTTGTTGATTTTTTTAACAGCTTGACGTTTCTTTAATTCCTCTCTGTATTTTGATAATGATGAGTCCATGGTACTAACAGATGAGCTAAGAATCCATTTGTAGAGAGAGAATCCTATGATATAGTCAATATAAAATTAAATCTTTACATAAGTAACATGGGTAGTTTGGACCATGTCATTGTCATGATTCGATACATTTAATTTCACTGTAGTGGTAGCATTAAATACAAAAAGGGAATTAAGTTGTCCGAATCAACTTAAAAAATAATGGCATACAGACCAGCATAGTAATCTAGGTGAAGCCTTTAAAATCTTTAAAAATCTTAAACTGAGGAGAAATAACAAGTGGCCAAATATATACATGTTTTTGATGTACAAAATACAAGTATAGCAATCAACAAGGAATGGAAATTAATAAATATTACATATTAGGTACATTGCAAGTATGACAATGTAATACCATCCCTGAAACATTATGCTAAGACTTTTTTTTTATTTGCTGTTAATGTACAATTGTAGAAAAAGTTCAGTAATGAAAACTTCCTTCAAAATGCAACTTTCTCTTTTGAACTCTGTAAATGTATTTAAATTTTTGTTTCTTTGTGAAAGATATAAACTGCTTTTTGCAATGTTCAATGTGCACAAATATTTAAAACATATAGGGTTGTCACTTTCTAGCAATGCAATATTTCTAGAAATTGTTAAAAAGGTACAAAATAAAGTGCTGTAATTAGAAATAGTTAGATCAAAATGAAAAAAGTTGAATATTTTATTCATAAAGTTGCATTATTAACCTTTCTATGTTAATGATCATTTAATAGTCCTATAATCAAGTAGTCTCATTTAAATACCTCTTTAATGATTCATATATTTCTTGTTACCATTTGTACACTTTATACAGATTTATTATACCATTATTATTAATAGTTCTGTGCATACCTAAATTACAGGAGATAAATTGGCACCAAGAGTTTCTATTTCCCATTCTAATGTTCATCGTACTTCCATACTGCATGTCTAATGTTAAGGAAAGCTATATGATATGATAAGAGTTAATATAATTTAAGCTATATATATACATATATATATATATATATATATATATATATATATATATATATATATATATAATGGTTTTACGTGTGCGTGTAAGTGTGTGTGTAGGTGTTCATGTGTGTGTTAGATAAGCATTGGATTGTACCAAAATGCTTCCTTTATTCTCTGTCAGAATCTATTATTGTGTGTTTCCATATACTCATTGATAAAACACCAATGACATTCTCTTCCATTTCCTTCTGTATTGGGCTCTCAGATCTTTCTCGTAATGAACACACACACACACACACACACACACACACACACACACACATATATATATATATATATATGAAAATCATCATTTTGGCTCTGTATGCCACTACAATGGATTTGAAATTGGGTGAACAGTGCAGGAATTACACCCATTTTTATATGTGGTCCCCCCAATTTTAGGGGCTCAAAAGTAATTGTACAAATTAACATATTCATTCATTAATTGTGAGTTTCAATACTTGGTTGCAAATCCTTTGCAGTCAATGACTTCCTGAAGTCTGGAACCCATAGACATCACCAGATGCTGGGTTTCTTCCCTGCTGATGCTCTGCCAGGCCTGCACTGCAGCTGTCTTTAGTTCCTGCTTGTTGTTGGGGAGTTTTGCCTTCAAGAATTGAAATGCATGCACAATTGGATTCAGGTCAGGTGATTGACTTGGCCATTGCAGAACATTCCACTTCTTTACCTTAAAAAAGTTTTGAAGCATTTGGCTGAATTTGAGCAGATAATATAGAACTTCAGATTTCATCCTGCTGCTTTTGTCAGCAGTCACATCATCAATAAATACAAGGGAACCAGGTCCCTTAGCAGCTATACATGTTATTGTTCCAGAACTGTAGAGGGTTCTTTAGATGTTTTTTGGCAGACTCTAATCAACTGGCCAACTGTTGTGAAGGGGTTTTTCTTCACCAGGGAAATAATTCTTCTGTCATCCACCACAGTTGTTTTCTGTGGTCTTCTGGGCCTTTTGGTGTTCCTGAGCTCACCAGTGAGTTCTTTCTTTTTAAGAATGTACCAATATTTGATTTGGCCACACCTAATGTTTTTGCTATCTCTCTGATTGGTTTGTTTTCTCAGACTAATGATGGCTTGCTTCACTCGCAGTGGCAGCTCTTTGGACTTCATATTGAGGGTTAACAGCAACAGATTCCAAATGCAAATGCCACACTTGAAATCAAATCTACACCTTTTATCTGCTTACCTAATTGAACTAATGATGAAGTAACACACCTGGCCATGGAACAGCTGAGACAGCTGAGCAGCCAATTGTCCAATTACTTTTGAGCCCCTAAAATTGGGGGGACCACATATAAAAATGGGTGTAATTCCTACACTGTTCACCCAATTTGGATGTAACTACCCTCAAATTAAAGATGAAAGTCTACACTTAACTTAATTGTTTCCTTTCAAATCCATTGTGGTGGCATACAGAGCCAAAATGATGACAATTGTGTCACTGTCCAAATATTTATGTACCTACCTGTATATATTTGTTTGCATTTTAAAATTACATTAACATTAGGTTTTTGGTAGCAAAAACAAAGGAAAGTAAACAACACCACCAAAATGATGTTAGAAAATTACAACAAAAAAGCCTCTAACAGATTTTAATTTTATTTTAATTTATTGTATTATTCATTCTCTTGCAATATCTACATTCCGGGGTAAAATAGCATGACAAGAAGCAAAGAATAATATTGATGCACAGTTGGCTTCTTACGTAATCAAATTCTTATTGGACCATCTGTGATGGCTTGGATTTTTCTTCAATATTTCAGTGTTTTAATTTTGATTGATTTATTCAGAGCGTGTTACAACATATTGATTACAGCTTACAGTTATAGTCCTCCATTGCTGTCATTACTACAGATATTATAACAAATTATATTTGGAAAGTTCAAACTTTAGGCAAAAATAAACAGTTAAGGAGGCAATATTGTTAACAGGTAAAGTATGTAATACATCTTAATATAATGCAAATTCCTTCTGGGATTCTGGGAATGTAGATCTACAAAGTGTAAAGTTTCCATACAAATTGATTATTGAATTTCCATATTGTGTGTGTATATATAAATCTATTTAATTTGACAGTAGAATTTACCTGCATGAATTATTCTTAATTTATCTCAAACCTCAGCTCAGCCCGTTTATAACACATGAAGTACTTTTGGACATATTGATGAAGTTCACAGGTTTTACGAGTTTTATTAATATGTTAAATCCCAGCTGAAAATGTACTTATAAAACCATTGTAAACTATAGTATATTGCAGTGATGACCATAGTAAACTATGACAATGCCATGGTTTATGCTGCCAAAAGTCCATAATATTGACAGCATTACTAGAAAACTTTACAGTATTTACCATAGTACTTTTTCACCTGGGAATGTTTGTTTGTTTGTTTGTTACTCCCAGAATTTGTGGGATCGAACCAGACTTCAGACTTCAGCTTTTCAAAACATAGTCCCCCTTTCTGGGAAACATGAAGAACTCTTGGATTCTGAATGTTATCCAGGTTTGTTTACACCAAATGTCTTAATCTAAATAGTAATTTGGTGTACTTGTAATCCTTCCAGCCCACAACCTTTGACCTGCTGCCCTCCAGGGGTTGTGTACCATGTCATTGTAACTCTTTTGGATCCAAGTCCTTTGACTGTGATGAGAGCGGACAATGTAGATGCCAGCCTGGAGTGACTGGGCAGAAATGTGATCGATGTGCCTCTGGATTCTACAACTTCCAGGAAGGAGGCTGTACACGTATGCATTTTTTTTTTTTTTTTTTTCTTCTCTATATTTGCCAAAATATATATAAGTGAATTATGAGTGTAACCTTTCTTTTCTTCGCATTTCACACAGCATGTCAGTGCTCTCATGTTGGTAATCACTGCGACTCGAACACCGGCCAATGTATCTGTCCTCCGCATACAGTTGGAGAGAGGTGTGACAAATGTGCTTTAAATTACTGGGGGCATGATATTGTCACGGGGTGCAAGGTGAGGTTGTTTTTCCTTAAAAATTGCAGACTAAAACTAAATGTGAGGCACTCTAGATGGCCTGTCATCATTTTATTCCTGTCGATGCTTTAAATTGAAAAGTAATAATAATAAAATACACACAATTTTATAAATTATCTGGCAGTAGCTGCAAAGCACCAAACATAATGCTTTTAACATATGTGCAATATCAATTTTGATTAAAAATAAGGTCCAACAGAATTATAATATAATGGATTGTAAAGTGACAAATTGTAATTCTTTTTTGCAAGGTACAAATTGATTATTTCCTTATCTTTGCTACTAGTCCAAAACGATTTATATGATTCAGAGTGTCTATTTATAATGACTATATTTTATTATTATTTTTCCCTACAAAATTGAGTTTTAGTTTCAAATTACTGATAAAACCGAAAGTGAACTGACATGTATAATTCAGACTGCTCCCAATATGTCATTAAATAGATTGAAATCAACAGAAATAATTCAGAAATTGATATATGAATTGGTTGTACATTGTTGGCTGCTTCAAATAAATTGCATCTCAAAAACCTTCACCAGTTTGAGATTAATGGAAAGTTAATTAAATAGAAATTGGATTTTACAGGGGGAGTGTAACAACAATTACAATAAACAAATACCTAATTTTACTTTTATTTCTTTTTTCTTGTTTGTCCATATTACAAATCATGTTTGTTACAAAATGTGATTTATTAACTCCTTCTGGATCAGGAGACTAGTACACAAAAGCTAATAAAATACACAATATTTTTTTTTTACTAAATTAACTCTTGAACTAGAGCCGTTCACTGAGTATGCTCTTTAACCAGACACAAATGTATTATTAATATAGGCAGAATCTTTGTTTTTTTCCTTATTTTTTCCATAGCCTTGCAGTTGCAACCTAGTGGGGTCTGTTACACAGCAGTGTAATGTTGATACTGGTTGCTGCTTCTGCCGAGAACAGTTCACTGGGGAGAAGTGCAATGAGTGCAAGCCAGGGTACCGAGACTTCCCACAATGCTTTGCCTGTGAATGCTCCATGGCAGGCACATCTCCTCAGACCTGCAACACAGAGATGAACACGTGCTCTTGTAGTGATGACACTGGCAAGTGCGCCTGCAAGGTACTGTCAATTCCTGAAGAATTCAAAATCATAAGAGGCTTTTAAATAACATAATAGCTTGCTATCTTCCACATTAGTTGACTTCTCTATAAAATGACCAAATTTAAAAAGTTATGTTTAAAGTGACGGCCTGTCTTTCAACTGTCAGAAGATTTGTACAAATGAGATTTAATCATTCAGATATTCCACTGAAGCGAGTGGTCTTCCTCGGTGTACACGGTCTCTGGGGAGACCGGAGATGAATCTCTTGTCAAGATGGATGTTCTGCTGGTATACTGTTTTATTGGTATGAGTATTTTACATTACTGTTCTGCTGGTATAGCAAGGACAAACAGCCTTTAGTGCAGCATGAGTAGCTGCTTTTGGACTGAATTATTCCAATTCAGTTTGACGGTTGAAAACTAGGTGCACTTCCAGCTCATGGTATGTTCCTCATTGGTGGATCTCACATTGGGTTAGATATATCATCTGCTGATTGGCTCCTCAGCAGGTAGCTGTCAAGGATTTATGATTTCATGTCCTCTTTGATGGTGAGATTGACACCTTCCAGAACTGAATCATAGATTCCGTTTGTGTGAGAAAGTGTCAAGATGGCACTGAGCTGGATCCCCATCTCCTGAATTATGTGTTTCTATCAAAATTTCTGTGTCCCCCCTAAACTGTGGACTTAGAGGCAACATAGAACATCTTTGATGCATTTTAAACTAGAACTGACCAGACTCTGAGAGTGTTCAGAATTTTTTTTTCTTCATTAGTTTCAATAATTGTACTTTCCAGGGCTCACTTAATATTTATGGTTGTTGTTTTTTAAGTCTCACTGTATTCATGGAAAAGCACCTTATTTGGACATGCGCTCGGACTGAATTGAAATATCTTTCTGGAGGTTGGCTGAGATGCTGTAGATTGAAGATACATTGGTGCTGTAGTAGCTGATGGGATAGTGACTGTAGGTTAATGTATTTTTATTTTGGACAAATTAGCCAAGTTTTATTTATATTATTAATAGACTATGAAGATTTTTCTTCATTTTCATGTTAATAGTTCCTTCTACTTCAGTCAGTTCCTCTCACTCCAATCCTTATTGTGCCAGGGGATATAAAGAAACATTTTTGATAAAGAATGCATTTATAACTTGCAGCCTCTCAAATACTATAAGGGACAATTTTAAAGACACATTGACTTGACCTGCATTTCAAACCTAAATCTCCACTGTAGATATACATAATCAGTTTGTGCTGTTAGATATCATGTTAGTTGCCAAAATAATCTTGTTTATTGATTATCATTGTGTGCATTTAGGTGTGAAAAGTTCGATTTTAGGATTATTGTCAGAATTACTGCGTCCGAGAGTCAGAAAGAGAAAAGACAAGAAACAAATGTGTGTAGCTTAATGAAAAGACAATTTTAGTTTTAGTTCAGTTTTAGGCTTACACTTTTTGTTGTTATCTGCTCACCCATTCTGAAAACAGCCATACATCTACATTTTTTTTTTTTAACTATATATTACAATTTCCTCTAATTATCACAATTGTGGATATAATGGCTAATTGCTTGCTAAGCCAGAATTGCAATGCTTCCACACAGCAGTTTTCTGTAGCGAAGTCATGAAGCACATTGGTGGCCCTATTATTGGAAGCACTATACAGTATTCATAAAAAAAATACCATGTGAACTTCTTTGACTATGTGGGTGTGCCAAAGAGATATAGAATTGACATGAACATTGCCTTCAAATTACAGAAATCTTTCTCTCCTTGACTTTGACAGTGGGATGACGCTTTGACAGTCTGCCAAGCAGCTTGCAATTATGACTAGTGATGACTTTTATTATATATATATATATATATATATATATATATATATATACACACACACACGCATGCACACACACATAGTGTTTTTTTTCTTCTGCAAAACCTACCTTTGAGTAAAATGTATCATATCTTTCAGCAGGTAAAAGAGGAAGAACTTGGAAGAATTTAAATATTTATTTTACTCTGCTACATCTTCCTCCTGGGTTAAAATTATTTAATATAACACTTTGTGATGAAGTGTTGTTTATATGTTTTTTTACCTTTGTAATACTTTGTATAGATATACATTTTAGGAGTAACATTTAACAGACACATACAGTGGCTCTCAAAAGTATTCACCCCCCATCCACATTTCATTGAGTTTCAACATGAAATCAGAATGGATTTAATCAGGAGTTCTTGCCACTGATCAACACAGAAAATGTCTATAATGTCAAAGTGAAACATATAATCTGCAAACTGTTCAAAATTAATTACAAATACAAAACAAAGTAATTGAATGCATTATTCACCCTTACATGTCACAAGAGACATAAGAAAGTTTACAAACAAGAGGAGACCATTTAACCCACCGTGCTTGTTTGGACTTCCTGGTCAAAACTAAAGAAATATGTGCACCAAATGAAAATGGCTTTGTCTAAAATATAAACAGATTTAAAATATTGTGTGCATAGGCTTAGGTTCTTTAGCAAACATTAAATTGTCCCCCCCAATAATGTATGCATAGTGGATGTGTGTTCCCCAATATTGACAGTGCCCTCTCAATTTGTAAGCAGATTGGTAAGGATGGCCATGAAGAGATGTTATTAATGTTTTATATAAACTGTATTATGTTGTATTATATTATGTATATTAATAATAATACGCAGACAAAGCAAAGTAAATGTATTATGGTAGCAACAACCATTTTGCAAGTTGTTCAGGGCATACCCTCTAGGCATTCCTGTCCATAATGGAAAAGATCAAACTGCAGAGAGAGAGAGGGCCCACAGCTGTTTGTTAAAACGTCTGTTTGTGGACTTAATCTTTTCTCCAGGTAGGCAGGAACTGTTTTTGTTAATGAGCGATTGACAGTTGTTAAATAAGATCCGTGGGGTCGGACCTTTTCTAGTATATCAAAGGAAGACATCTGTTCTTTGGATCCCACACCTCTTCCGAGGAAGAGTAACATGAACATTACAAGGGTCAGAAATCTGACCTCGAGATAACACTCTGGCAAACCCCCAGTGACAGACCACAGCCACAGACCCACATGTCATGCATTGTATATAAGGCTGACCACTTGTGCTGTTCAATAAGTCTCTGCTGAGGTAGAGTGCTTCCATGTCGGGCCCCTTCCAGGCCTGGCATGTTAAATAAATACATTTATCATCTATGCATCCAGACTGGGTTCTTCAGGCCATCATTCATTTAATAATGTTTTCATTAGAATTAACTTGAATTCAATATTATTCAGACAATGTCTATAACTTATAATGTAAAGAGAAAATAACAGGTAAGGAGCACGTAATATTTCAGCATTTTAGAAATTAAAAAGTGTATATTATCCTTTCATGTTAAACTGGGAAATAAGCATTCTGACTAAGAAAACAGGAGACACTTCTTCACACAGAGAGTTGTCACAATCTGGAACAAACTCCCCAGCGATGTGGTTGAAGCTGAAAATTTGGGAACATTTAAAAATAGACTGGATAGGATCCTTGGATCACTCAGTTATTAATGGACACCAAATGAGCACAATGGGTCGAATGGCCTCCTCTCTTTCGTAAACTTTCTTATGTTCTTATATAATATTCCTTATGTAACATTCCATTTTATATGTTGATACTTTGCCATTATCAAAAATTATATCTACAGAGGCAGAAGTCTAAAATGTTCTTTAAATGTGTAAATTTATTGAATGGCTAGAGATATTATTACAGAATTATTCATAACTTAATGTGTTAATTTCTTTCATTTCACTGCTTTTGGTTGAACTGAAGTGGCTACAGGAAGACAAATTGTTTATTTATTTATTTATTTTATTATTTATTTCTTATCAGTCAACCTTACCCCGGGGCAACTAAACTAAATTAACTGAGCTAGAGCTTGAAAACATTGAAAACATTGAAGCATTTCAAAGTGCAGTAAATACAATCAGAACAAAGTACAATAAGTATAAATCCTAGTACAATTGAGATATTAAGTGTAGACTAGTATAGTCTCAATATCAAGTTCCCAACAACTTTTTACTAAACGATAATATATTTAATTAATTAATCTTTCAAATGTTTAATTTCTGATGCATCGATTATACTGCATTACAAATGGAGATGAAAAAATGAGTGGTACACATATTAGCTTTTCTAAGGCAGTGCCAAATTCACATTACATTATTAGGGTGGCCACTGATAATGCTTTTTCAAAATGGTTCAGATCACACACATAGGATCTTTGTTGGTAGGATAAGAAATAGTACAATAATACTAATAATAAATTAAAGCCTGTATCTATTGGGCTGCAGAAGTTTTTGGTGTATGTAATGGGTATGCCTGTATGGCCCAAAATCACAGCATACTTTGGGATATGTTTCCAGTAATATAATGTACTAAGAGCACATTAGATAACAGTTGTGAATGTTTCAGGATGACAATTGTATTTTGTTAGTATGTATTTTTTGGATGACTTGTTAATAATACAACTGTAGTTTGTATAATGGAACACTGCAAATGCCCACGTAAATATGTAAAAGTGACTACTAAATAGAATGGTCCAACATTGCAGAGTGCAGCATTAACACTGCACACTAAATTGCACAGCTGTGAAAATACAGTATACGATATGGGCAATCAAAGTTAATGTACTGAGAGAATCTAAGACAATACCATGGTACAGTGAGCTTGCTGCTGACAAAAGGTGCCTGTGATCTGATATGCCGTGTCAAATAGTGCGGGCCTGGAAGTAGAAGGAGAATGAACGTGTCTGAGAGGGAGGAGAAAGAAGAGAAGCTAGAAACAGGTGGCCAGTAGAAGCTGGGTAGAGAGAATTAAAGGAATTATAGGATACAGGAAGAGACAAGGGACCATAGAGAAGAGGGTGCATAAGGTAGCAGAGATGTAGGCGAACATTGCAATAATTATTCTGTGAAATGTGCTTGGTTGCATTTTGACATTCCTGATACCAAAATTTCACTCAACCCCTATACCATCAGAGGTATTACCAACCTAGTTAGATGTCTTTTCCACATTTGGAATGAACTAGTTGTCTTTGTGTTGCTTCCATCATATTACAAGATGAACCCAAGCTTCTCAGAGCAAAGATGAATGCATGTAAAGTGTTTTATTTGCCTGTATTGTTTATTGTATTTTTTTATTATCAGATGCCCTTGTGTAATTGAATTACAGTATATGCCAAATACAATGAGATACGCACAAGTCCTAGTAAATATGACTCTTGGAGAACCAATGATAGTTTTTCTATGTCTGAATCTACAACCTTTATATTAGAACATATGCAGCATATTTGAAGGGTCATGTTGCGGTCTAAGGTTTTTTGCTAAATGCATAGAAGTGTGTTTTGTGCATACTGAACTTGCAAGACAAAACTTTGGTAATTAATTTGAATTTTCTTTCTTGTTGCCACCTGTGAAGGCGAATGTGGAGGGACTGCAGTGTGACAAATGTAGGACAGGCACTTTTGGATTGAGCACAAGGAACCCACTGGGCTGCAGCAACTGCTACTGCTTCGGCATGACTACTAAGTGTACAGAAGCAAAGGGACTTATTCGTATGTGGGTGAGTAAGAAACTACTGAAGTGTATAATGTGATAATGTCATTTCCAGCAGGGTCCTATTAGTCACTTGGAGAGAGGTAATTGGGAGCATTGATTGATTTATACAGCTTTGTTGTTTGACATATGCTGACTAGAGCAGCCACGTCCGTAAACTATCCACCTACAGTATATCTATTAATTTTTTCTTGTTTCTTTTCTACTATGCTTCCCTTCATAATAACCTCTGCAGGAAAAATGATCTTTCATGCTTGACTTTCTTCTACAACATTAGTAGTCAATTTTGCAATGTTCTGTGTACCCTCAGCATCTGTTGTGTGTGTGAACATTATCAATACTGACTTTTTTCAATCATTTAACTGAAGTCCTAAAACATCTTGACACAGATTCATACATTTCTATTATGTGAAATCAAGGAAGCTGTGCATTTACTGTTGTTATTATTATTATTATTATTATTATTATTATTATTATTATTATTATTATTATTATGTATTAAAACATTAACCAAGCAATTGATTTACCAGGAACTACACATATTCTAAATTATACATCCCAATGTATGTAGCACAGGCTTGAATATAATGGACCTTAGTCAGGGTACATTTTATTAACACAAGGGAAGAGACTCTTCACAATATTGGCTGTATGAATATCTGAGATTTTGAATAATTTAAGTGTATATGAAATAAAAATGAAAGTGAATGGGTTCCTTCACTCCTATTACAATGAAGTACCTATTTTACTTTCTTATACAAATATTTAACATATCAATTTTGGAAGGTACTAGTACAAAAATAAATATAGTAGCTAGCAGGCAGCAATCTGGAGATATTTTCTTGTTTGTTTTTAATAAGGATTGCTAGCTAGAACACAGAATGATCAATCTGCTTCCTTTCCCACTGCAGCGTGTCCATGGAGACTGTCTGAGTACCTTCATAGGGCACTGAGAAACAACATTTTTATATTAATGGAAAACGACAAACAAATTAAATAAAGCAGTCACAAGTTAATCAAAGTTTGTTTACTTTAAGAAAAGTAAGTTTAGCATCTGTGATTTATTTATTCCAATTCAGAGGATTTTCTCCAATTCACTGAGTCGTGAGATTACATAGAGCGAGGTGTAGGAGTGCGCAACATGCCCAGCCTCCTCTCCTAATGTGCACGGTTCAAATTGTTTCTGTCACTTGGTTTTGGCTTTTTAAGTGGTGATAGGTATTTTATGACTACTGCTGTGAGCTGAGAGCATTGGTAACATGTGGTAGTGAATTAATCTTGTTTTAATAGTTAGGAGCTTCCGAACCACATAGTCTTACTCACTTTCAAGCAATAAGTTAGGCAAATGGCCAACGTTAATTAAGAGCTGAGTAGATGTGTTACCACCCTAGCTCTGTGCACTTTCCCAATCCTGGGCAGAACTGAGAGCTTTCTGTTTCTCACGCTGTAGTAATATCAATACACAGAAATGATAGTTGATTAGTTATTGTCAAAATTTGAATAGGAAAAAAAAACATGCTTAGGAGTGCCTTATTACACATACAGATCTAAGATCTGATAATACATTTATGTTAGTTGTTATGTTATTGAGCAGATGCCTCAATACATTGTATGTACTCAGTTCGACACAAATCGGTTAGTAAATGCAGTACAGCAGTCTTGACAGTTGGTCATGTGAAGGATATTTTTCTTTGCTCTATATTAACTTGAGCTTCTTATGATTTTCAATGTCTTGTGTAGCTGTCACTGAAGCCTGACCAGATGGTTCTTCCCCTTGTGGATAAAGCAAACCAGCAACGAACCACCCATGGGGTCACCTTCCAGCACCCCGAGATCGTGGCCAATGCAGACATCGTGGCCCGGGATCTCTCCGAACCCTACTACTGGAAACTACCGGAGCAATTCCAAGGATCCATGGTTATAATTAATTTGTTAAACAATTTAACATTTATTCTTAAATAGACTTAAGACTCTTTCAGCTTGCAATGGATTTTGTAAGATATGAAGATGCTTTAAATTCTCACGTTTTGGGCAAGAACGTAATATTTACATATCTTGAAAGATCTTTGTTACATCCAGTAAGGTACAAAAGTGCATTTGACCTTTTTCACACCTAAAAATCTCTTTAATTAAATGTATTACTAGTGAAATAATTGTTTAAAAGGAGTGATTGTCTTTTGTGACTTTTACGTTTTTTACCCAGATTACAGCTTACGGTGGTAAACTCAAATATGCTATTTACTATGAGGCACGGGATGAAACTGGACGCTCCACCTATGAACCCCAAGTGATAATACGAGGTGGTCCCAATAAGGACAGAGTGATCATACACCATATGCCCGCTCTTCAGATTGGCCAGTTAACTAGACATGAGGTAGACATGGCAGAGGTAAGATTATAGTTATATGACTTAAAAAGTTAAAAAGTCTCAAAAAAAAGGAAGATAAACATTTTCGTATTTATGTTTTCAGCACAATTGGAAAGACTACAACAGTAGAGATGGTAGAGGCATAACACGAGAGGATTTCATGGATGTTCTGTTTCATATTGAATATATCCTGGTCAAGGCCTCCCATGGAAACCTAATGAGGCAAAGCAGGTAATTATAGTAAGGGCTAAGGTTTTGTCATGGAGAAAATTGGGTTTACCGACCTGCCTTTTAAAATGTTTTCACTGACTTTGTTTCTTAATTAGACTCCCGTGAAAGCTAATAATTGTAATGTGATTGTATTTATTGACATGGCTGCACCGAGCAACAACCTCCAGATCACTTTGTATCAAGGTAACTCCACAACAACGCAAATGATTTTTCCTAATTATTATTCTGTTTAATTAATTAATCAATCACAGTGCAACCTCCGTGGCACAAAATGCTTCAATGTCTTTTGCTCATACTAGCTATGGGGCAAATTGAACTTTACTACAATAGCTTTCACGTGAGTGTTATTTAGAAACGATGTTGGCAGGTATGTTGTGAAAGGCAGATAGGTAAACCCAATTAAGTTAACTTATAGCTCATTAATGTGAATCTTTTATTTCCTTTTACTTGCCCTAAGATTGTATATACATAGATGCTACATGTGGCATCCTTAGTTGAATTTGAGTTAAAAGTAGCCCTTTGGTTGCTGGGCAACTAGATGACGTCAATGAGGTACCCCGAATGTTATCACACACTTCTCCTTTGTCTCCTGTTCTCTCTATGGCTTTGGATGAAAATGTTTTTCTAAAAATCAGCTACACAGAACTACTGCACCGGTCGTCTCTGGAGCGATACACAAAGCTTAAATTCATACACGGGTTACACAATCTTGCTGCAACAATGGTGCAAATATAATATATTTGGCATCTAGACAGGGCACTGTCACGCATCACAGCCAAAAATGGAAATTATTAAAATAAAGATGTATGATTCCATATGTCTGGATGCGTGTGCATGTTTTCATGTGGCTGCGTGTTCTGTAAATTGAATCGCTCCCTGTAGTGATTCCAGTCATCTTCCCATGCAGAATGGATGAGAAAAACATGTGATGTCACTTAGAAATGTCCCAAATAAAAAAGTGACACTGAGATATATGAAATTATATGGAAATAAGAAACATTTTTCCTGGGTTAAATAAAATAAAATATAAAATGATAAACATGGTTATGTTATTGAATGTACTGAAGTTAGAATTTAATAGAGACTCAAAATATACATTATTATTGTGTGTATATATATATTTATGTATGTACTTACTTCAGAAGGTCTCTGGATTAAATATAGGACATCTGTCACATTCTTATCTGTTGACTATGATAGTGTGGCTACTATGTATTTCCATAGTTATGCAAATTTCTTAATGAAAGAACAAAAATTAATTGAAAATCCACAAAAGGGCTACACAATTTGAACAGGTGTTACCTGCCATGAGAAATAAATATATTCAGAATGTTTACACATGCCTGTACTATAACCCTGAAATTAAAACAATGTGAAATGTGAAAACAATATTTAATATTTAAAGGAATATATTGTATTTTGTTACCTAGAATCTCAGAGATTTCATTGGAGGTGGCTGAAGAGGGCGAACCCTCCGTTGAGAGTGAACGTGCGTATCAGATAGAGAAGTGCGAATGTCCACCTGGATATTCTGGACACTCCTGTGAGGTAATCAATCTACCTGTAAAGACTGGATCACCGCAGAACAGTAGTTAAAAGTAAGGTGTTGACAACTCTTTACTTGTCCTGGAAAGTCTGATATTTATTTTTATGTTGTAATAATACAATTCATGAATGTGATGGTCATTATTACTAATTAAATTATGATTTAAATATACCTTTAATTGCTGCAGGATTCCTAATGTGGTCTTTATTGTATTCATATATTTAAACAAATTAAACCTGTTAACATAAAAAAATTTAAAACCCTGAAGCAATATTATTTAATGAGCAGCTACTTTTTGAGGTGTCAGCTAACATTAAAAATATTATTACAACGTTTCTTTACATGACAAAACATACATAACTTGAAAGTCGATACTTTGAAAACTGACCCCCTAACCTGATACATTTGAAAGGTGATGTATGAAACTCTCATGATACATGGTGCAACTGAAAGGATGTTGTGTTTTGATTTGGCAGGAGTGTGCTGCAGGATATTACCGTTTGTCTGTGAGAGCTAGTGAAAGACTCGTGAGGTCTGGTCTCGGGAGCTGTGTTCAGTGTCAGTGCAGTGGCCACAGCGAAACGTGTGACCCGGAGACATCAGTGTGTCAGGTAGTCTCCTTCTCTTCAGAACCTCTCTCACAAAAACTTGTCTTTTTATTACAGAAATCAACATCTCTAATCTTTAAATTGAAATACAAATCACAGGCAGACAGATGTTGTTTTTAGTTATTTCTGTGTGTGAAAAGCTTCAGTTGATTCATGTCACCTATATTCTCTCTTTTCTGATGTAATACTTCATGACAAGTAGGCCCCACCATCCTATGATTATTGTCATTTCTCACTTGGTTCTCCCTTACATTAGGGCTGGGTTTCTTGCAGCCCAACTGAGCATTATTTCTCTATTGAATTACATCTGAGGCAAAAATCAGATGAGCTTCTGTTGTGTTTGTCTTAACAAGAATGTAATTTGCATTTCACTGAGCTTGCAAATGTAATATATACAATGCTATTTGGGTAATTGAAACATACAATAAGATAATGAAAGCTTATATCTGCAAGACTGAGCATAAGAAATCCACAACTCCCATCTAGAAATGATTATGTCCATTAACAACGGTTAGTGTGATGTTCTGTTGAAACCATTGTTTACTCATTATAAACAACATTACTTATATCTTGTCAGAATTAAACACCCCAGAATTTAATTTGTCGGTCCCTTTTCCTTAGAATTGTCGACACAACACAGTGGGGGAACGCTGTGAACGCTGTGCTCCAGGTTTCTATGGGATAGTGCGGGGGTTTCCTGATGACTGCCGTCCTTGCGCCTGTCCGCTCTCCAACCCAGAAAACAAGTACGTCTTCGTTGACAGCACTGTTGGTTCTTATTTTCTGAGTTCACTGTCAATGGCAGACTAATATTAACATGCCAGTTTCTTTCAGCTTCAGCCCAGCCTGTGTCATGGAGGGTTTTAATGACTACCGATGCACTGCATGTCCTGTAGGATATGAAGGGAAGTACTGTGAGAGGTAAGAGGAAATACTGAAATTGGCAGGGAGGGTCTTTTGTTCTGAATCGTCTTATAGTAGCTATACGTGACAACTGACATGAATTTGAATATAATGGATTCACATTTTTATGGCTCTCCTTACGTCTGTGTGAAATTGTGGTGGTAGCTCTTTCAGCTCCTTAATACATTACACTCTGGCCATATTTCAATATAATGCTTTTATAACTGCTCAGCATATACTCTTTCTGCTGAGAGAGAACATCTTTGGTCATTACAGTCCATTATTGACCTGCACAGGACATGATTTTCTTATTCATACATTATATATAATAATGTTTCCTTTCTAGGTTCACTTTAAAAGGGTACTTGAATACACAATTTTATGATGTGTTTAATGTGATATATTTAGACTACAGAAAACCAAACAACCATTTCAATTAAGGATTTAACATGTGTTTTTGTGTTTGTAATCTTCTGCTCATAGATGCTCCTCTGGTTTCTATGGTGATCCCCAGAGTCCTGGAGGCTCTTGCCAGGAATGTAAGTGCGACCGCATTGGCTCCTTCCTCCAGCCATGTGACACACACACGGGCCAGTGCCACTGTCGACCTGGAGCACTGGGACTGAGCTGCGACCGATGCATGGAGCGGCATGTGTGTGAGGCTGTGGGGATTATCTGTACGTGTACTAAGTATACTAATACTTTACTAATACTTTATTATTATATTAGCTTATTCTTATATACTTTTTAATTTAGATGATTATACTTTTATATTATTTTGTTTGAAAAAGAAACATGTAACTGTACAATATATTAAAGAAAACAGCTAAAAAGACTGAAGCCTAGTGACAAAGGAAGTAAAACCACTTAAGAGATATCTATACTTTGCTCATTCTTCTTTCGCTTACTACAGTAAATAATGTAATGGTCCTCTACTGGTCATGGTCATTTATGCCTCGTGTCCACTGCCGGAGCGGACATGTCTGGCCCGGCCCCCATTTCTGAACTTTTTGAAAACCAGGCTAATGTCTGAAATTCTTCGCCTGCTATAGGAGTTTCCAGAGGGATTGTGGGATGCAACTGTGTTTCCTATTATAAAAGCATGGAAAGAAAACAACTCTTAAGTAAAATAATCTATGTATTGTTGATGTTGTTTTATATATATTAATTTAATGCAATGTTAGCAATATTTAACATTTATTTGAGCAAGATAAATTAAAGGAAAGACTAGAAAACTCTTCCATGTGAAAAGATAAAGTGGAGATGTTTGCTTAATAATGATAAAAGAAGAAGAAGAATGTTTTTGTGGTTTAAACACAGCGCAATCTTCAAGCATATATTATTATTATTATTATCATTGGATGCTGCTAATAAAACATAATTTTTTTTGATCTCAGAAACCTGACAATTCTAAGTTTCAGCATAGCTTATGTGTTTCAACTGCCACTAAGTCTACAAATTCAAACACACATATTTAGGGGCAGCTTAGCTGCTTCTGGTAGCAACAAAATAAGCAAGAAAAACGCTAAACTACACCCAGTGTATCTGTTAGAAGAAAACACTAAATCTTATGGCCAGAGCGACCAGTAGAGACAGGGCATTAGTGATGTCAGTGAATGTCTTAAGAGCACAAAAACCTTCATGTTTCACCATATAGGCCTACTATTTCATTTCACAATTCTAATGCATACTATTGTTGCAGTGAGTTTCATTACCGGTATACTATAATATCAATTTCATTTCAGACTCGTATCACTTAACTGGGTTGTCATTTATTTCACTTTCGCTGACTTAATCTATAAATGCAATAATGCTGATAAAAACATTTATTAAAAAAAAGTCACACTTTATCCCGGAGGAGAGTTAGGCAGTGTCACAGTGTTATCCTTGTAAATGACTGCTGGGGACACTGCTATCTTATTTATTTATGAGTCTTCTGAAAGAGTCTTTGAAAACCAATAAAGAACAATCTGTGCTTCATTAAAAAAAGCATGATTTTAGGTACCTTATAATCTGTTAAAACAGATTGAGAATATTATTGCATCAAAACATTTTATGCCCAGCAGTTATTATTTATATGTTCCAAACTCTTGAAAATCTGTGAGTTTTACTGCTTGAGGTAAGACTTTGCATAATGTTTTTAACTTATTTATATATTAATCTGTCACAGTCATACTACTTTGTGATTTTGTTTAACTCTTTTATTACTACTAAATGCATTATTGCTATGGGAGTATTTGAGATTTTGTCTCTAAATTTACCCTGGAATTAAATAAAAACTTTGACCTATCAGCTAGTACAATATTGCAATAGTATGTTTTCAGTGGTGGATTAATTTATCATCAGATAAATGCTTCTTTCTTCCACTCATGAATATGACTATCACAAGTGCAGATTTGCAATTTACAGTCAAAGTTTTGATTCATTCCAGCCCTTAATCTACTTGCATCCAAGCTAGTAGTGCATTTTACATGAAGCAGATATATAAAGGTGTAATTTCACTGCAACCTCTTGAGTATTGTGTTTAAATTATTTATTAAGAGATTGGTGAAATTTTAATGTAGCAAGTTACTTCTCTACATTATACTTCATTTGAACATTGTGATACATGCTGCGATTAGTGCAAGAAACTATAATGTGGAAATATATACAGCAGGGGTATACAAGATAATAGTTCTTATCTGCTTTGTCATTGGTATCTTGTCATTGATGCTCATAGGAATGTCAGAAACAAGCGAAAAAGGTTTATATATGTGGGACAGAAGGGTTATTCATTAATTAGAAAAATGTTTTTTCAGTCTGATACACTTGCATGTTTTTGTACTAAGAATTTACTAAGGTTTTCATTATACGCGTACTCTGAGACACTGGATTTACTGGACAAGTCTGCATTGCTGCACAGATAACTAATCAACAGTCAAAATGTATGCATGCCAAGTTGAAAAGAATGAGTGTTATTGTGTTTTTATAGCTTTCAGGTTTGGCTATTGTAAAACATCGAAAATAAATAAGCAAATCAGTGTATCACCATCTTTTTTTAAAGTTGTATGTGGAGTAGAGTTTTTTTTTTTAATGTACTTTAAGATTTGAATAACCTTGTACAAACCTCATAGACACATTCTGCTGCTCTACTGCATATTGAGTGCTGATGAAGAACATATTCAACTCACTGACAATCGTATTTCCCACTACTGTTCCTATATAATCTTAAATAACCTGAAACCACTTGAAATGATCGGCCTGTTTTGTTTTCTTGCTGCTGTTGTGTCAATACATAAGTAACATAACAAAAGGTTTTTCTTTTTCGCTAGAACAGATAATTTGTTAAGTTACTTTTTTTTATCTATGGTTGATTTTCGAAGATTTCCTGTATTGTCATTCCAGACTGTTGAAATTGTTTTCTCATTTTTGTGTTAGCTTGTGATGACGAATGTACAGGACTGCTGCTTAATGACTTGGACAACCTTGGACGAATGGTTACAAGTGTGAACCTTACTGGTCCTCTGCCCCCGCCTTACACAGTTTTATACAGATTTGAAAACATGACACAGGAACTAATGGTACTTTTATTTTCTTATTATTTCTTTATTTATTTGTTTTGTTTAAATGTATTTAATGTGTTATTTTGTGGGGGTGGTAGAGGATGCTGGTAATATTACAATTAATTCAAATTTTCCAGTCAGGTGCCAGGCCCCACTTCTATACCCTAAAAATATGTATTTGCAGTATAAGTGTTATTAGGTATGGAAGATTAATTTCCTTCCCATAATATTTACATCAACCGCATCACAGACATAATTTAGGTTGCATTAGGGAGAGGTCTGGGTGACATTTGCAGGAAAAATGCTTAGGCTGCAAATGCCTTATTCTTTCTTTAATACAGAGCTGTGAATTTCCTATAACTTGTTGTAAATAATAATTTAATTGGGCCTGTAGTCTTATAAGCATATATTTAGAGAGAGTTTCTATTTTAAGAAAACAGATCTCACAAGATCAAACTCTAATATAGAAGAATGGCGAAAAAAAACGTGTAGTTATTTGATATTTGTACTGTGGTGTTAAAAAGATGTAACCAGAAATTAAACCGGAAAAGAGCCTGAAGACTATTCACAGCAGAGATTTAAAAGATTGTGTTAAGGATATTAGTTGGAAATTGAGACGTTACTTGATTGCTTCATCAAAAGCTACTGTGGTTCCTTCAAATCATCGGGAGCAACAGACCGGTCTGTGTGTGCGCAGAACTGTGAAATGTTCCTGGCAAGAATCCTGTGAGCCAAGCTTTAATGTAGGAGGTTAAAACTAAAAGTTAAACAAAAAATATATAATTCTCTCATATCAATACTTCACTTAACCTGAAAACCTGCAGCCTTCAACCCTGGTGTAAGCTTTAAAGTATGACTTGACAAGATAAACATGTTCTTCCCCAGCATCTGCTGTCACCCCAGAGAGCACCAGAGAGACTCCTCCAACTGGCTGACAGCAATCTGGGCACACTGGTAACAGAGATGGACGAGCTACTGAGTCGCGTAGGTCAAAAGTGCTTTATTGTCCATTTTTAGCACCACCTGTTCTCCCCTCTATTTTTACAAGATTGAACTCACAATGGCTCATTGTTTGGCCCCAGAAAGTGACAGGATTATCCTAGTCGTACATCGTTTTGTTCATATTTGGAAACTTTTCTTAAAACATTTTCTTTTGAAAAAGTGTTTTTCATTTATTTAATGTAGTTTAATAAATATTGTTTATAACTATACTTATACATCAGTTTAACACTGCATGGATATTTTGAGATAACAATAATTTCTTACATCGAAGTTTAGTCGCCTTAGGCTCATGACTGATATAATGCATATGGGTCATTGCTGATTTAATGTAAATGTAAATTGATATGAGAAACAAATTTAAAGTAACATATCCTGAATATAGGGTTAATTACTATATTAGACCATTAAAATATGGCTGCAAAAATATATTGAAATTCAAACTTTCATTATACTTTTGTAACCATTCATTTGCATTTATTTTGAAAAGGTAAAGAAATCCAAAGGAATCAACCATTTTATATTTGTTTTACATGTCAGGTACTTTGAAGATTGAACTCTAGTGAAGAAATTGGTTGCATATATTTTTCCCTTTTATTCTAAGTGACTGACTATGTATCACTACCAGGAAACGTACAGAATTTGGCATCTCTGCTACATATTTGCATCTCATGTGCTTGTATAACAGTATATAGTAAATTCATAGTTTTTCTGGTCAGGAATATATATATATTCTAATGAAAATATAGAAAGAAAATTAGTAGACAAATCAGATTGCAAAAATGTCTACACAGACACAGGTGTATTGAAAAGGAAATCAAATAGTTTTATTAGGAAAACAAAAAATAGTAGTCTTATATAAAATACATTTGAATACGGATTTGTTTGAATTTGTATTTTCAAGGAAATTACAATATAGGTCAAGATAAGAATTGCTGCTCAAAAACAGATAAAATAAACGTTAAAATAACCATTCCATAATATTATGAATGATCTTTCCCAAACTTACGCATATAGACAAGTGTTTGATTATACTGTCATACTTTCTCAGTATTGAAATTGGATGTATTTTTCTGATAAAGTTGAAAGCATACATAATATTTCCTATATAAAGCAAAATAAACATTGAACAAGATACTAATAAACATGATCTGTTTGTTGATCACGACAGTAGGACTGTCCAAACTATATTGTAAATATGTGTGGTGAATACATTGAAAGTAATGTTTAAACTGGGATAATTATTCTTTTTGATTTTTTTAATGTAGTTTAAATATTCATACAAAACACTCATAAGCATAAGTTTATAATAACTTTATTATTTGATGATGATGATGAATAATCTTCTTCTGCTTCATTATTATTAATAATATTATTATCCTCAGTCCCAGCAACTTAATTTGAAATCCTGATTGTGTTTGTTCTCACAGGCAACCAAAGTATCTGCAGATGGTGAGCAAACAGACGATGATGCAGAAAGGACTCACAAAAGGGCTGAAGACTTAGATGTATTTGTCAAGAACACATTACAAGCTGCTGAAGGTAAATCGCTAATTAACATTATTATATGCAAATTATACTGCAGATTACCATCCTTTAATTTTGTTTGTTTGCTTTGAAATAACAATAATACGTAAAAAGGGATTTTTATTATAATTATAAGTATATATTTTTGTTTTAATAATAGCTGAACATTATAAAAGTAAGGATTTATACTTAAGTAGGAAGGTGAGATCTTCTAAAATGACAATCAAACACACTGCCAAAACAGGAGCAGGCAGCTCTGACATCCTGAATTAACGCTGGTTCAGGTCATGGAATTAAAGAGATAGGTGGGCTAAGATTAGCCTCCAATGCCCAAAACACAACAGGACAAAACAATCCAGTAACCTCAGTGGCACAGAATCCAATTGTAAAGTGGTGCTCAGGTCTGCATTGGAGGTTCACTGTGAGAGACAGCTGTCAAGACAACAGATTGTAATATGCCTGAGTTCAGGTAGGACCATTGCCATTGTCTTTCACATTTCATGAACACTAAAGAAATCAAAATAAAAAATATATACTGCAGAATGCTTGACTGCAATTTGCATATCTGAGAATTTGTGCTGTGCTACTTTAATAGGTATATTTATTACCTTTTTAAACATATTACATTTTCATTATAAAAAAACATAATAATTCAAGAAGTAATAATAATGTAGCTAATTGGGATTTCATTTTCATTATAATTTGGTGGTTTATATTTAAATTAGAATACATGCAGTCACTTCTCTCCTTTCAAACTGATTAGGTTTTGATTTCAAAGAAGACCAATTTTATTTGATTAAAGTAAATCAATCTGCCAAGCAAAATTAAAATTGCTTTGAAATCAACCTTAAAGAAGCCTTAGCAGCAAATAGGAAATAAAAAGTGACATATTGCAGCTTTTGTTGTATACTACTTTGTTCTGTTCTTTGAGCTCATCTAATCTTTCCCTTCACTGTGATGTCTGTAGGTTTTTCTGAAGATGTGTTACTTGGTGCCTGAGTTACAATAAAAAAAAAACATTTGCTAAAATTGGCACACAAGGCAGTGCCAATCACTGTGCATCTCCCAGCCGATACCGATTGCCAGTCGTAGAACACAGCAATACATAACAAGAGAAACTCTAGTATTGCTCGGTTCACATTAATAGGTGGGGAGTCATTTATTAAAGGCATATATAGGAATACATATAACTTATATATATATATATATATATATATATATATATATAATTACATGAAATCAGCTGCATAAATGGCTTTGTGCTGCTGGAGTTGGTTTAGGCTGGAATAAGCCAGGGTTAATTGTAAAATGGCAGTATATGACTGAAGAAACAAAAATGCGTTGCTGAGAACTGTATTTTATACACCTCTATTACACTTAAGGTAACAAAATGAATTTTTTTAGTCGATACATTATTTATTCAGTGAATATTAATGCAATATATGAAGCACTACAAAATAAAAAGACACTTCCAATTTTCAGTTGAGATCAAAGACAATCTTAAATCTTAAGAACTATCGCTGCTACCAGGCCACCTGGAACTCATTGTTGAGGCTCTTTAATGCAAATTCAAACAGAAGCCAGAGGTTAAGATGTTGCTTTACAAAGGCAAAACTTCAAGTGGACTGGCTCGGCAAACGGCCCAGTGTCCGCCCCAGAAACACAAGCTGCTCACAACTGCATTTAGCTTCTGTAGAGAGAGACCGAACATATGGTGACGCTTCACAAATTTCTTGTTTGCTCTGAAATGCTCACAATCTCTCAAAGATAAAGTACTGATAAGACAATAAGAGAGATACATTTTAATTTAGAAATCATTAAAAATCTATTTTATTTCAATTCTTGCTCATGCACTTTGTATTTGGGTCTTGTATTTGTGTCACTTTTCTCTGTATGTTGTGAAATTATATTAGTATTCTAAGAGTCCAAATGTTTAAAAACTCCTTGCATTAATTGTTAAAATGTATTTACACACTTAAACTACATGAGAAGAAGGTTGTTCCAGTAAGCACATTTCTGTTTTAATTTGAGATTTATTAAAAGGCTTTAGTAAAATAATCTCTTGCCAGCTCCCTGCGCTCTGGAATAGACTTATGTAAACATTGAGAATAAACAGTGTACATACATTTCGACAAGGGTACAAGATTCCCCTCTTGGATGTCCAAGTATTATGTTACTTCTGATTAGTACATTTGATATACCAATAATATGTCCTCAACATAGACTGAGGGATAAAATATAGATAGATTTTATCCTGACACACATGATACACAAGTAAAACACTGACATGACAACAACAAGAGTGGGACAATAAGGTTCATTCATGGGGACATTCAAGATTTTAGAAATTCTGAAGTTAATATTTGGCTGTTAGTTCCACTTAAAGCTCCTTGTACTTTAAATACACTTGTCCATATTAGACAGCAGATTGTTCTTAATTACTGTCCCATTTACAGCCTTGAAAGAGAAAGCTCAGAAACTCAATGAAACGCTTGGTATTCGGAATGGTGTCCCTGAGAAAAGTCTTCACGAGATGCACAAAGATATTGAGAAGATGTTAGCAGAGCTTCGGAGGAGACAGCTGGGTGAACAGAAGCAAATAGCTGAAGAAGAATTTGGGTGGGTTTCTTTCTTGAATGTGTGACCTTGTTTTTTGGAAATATAAAATACTTGCATCTATATACACTCACCTAAAGGATTATTAGGAACACCTGTTCAATTTCTCATTAATGCAATTATCTAACCAACCAATCACATGGCAGTTGCTTCAATGCATTTAGGGGTGTGGTCCTGGTCAAGACAATCTCCTGAACTCCAAACTGAATGTCTGAATGGGAAAGAAAGGTGATTTAAGCAATTTTGAGCGTGGCATGGTTGTTGGTGCCAGACGGGCCGGTCTGAGTATTTCACAATCTGCTCAGTTACTGGGATTTTCACGCACAATCATTTCTAGGGTTTACAAAGAATGGTGTGAAAAGGGAAAAACATCCAGTATGCGGCAGTCCTGTGGGCGAAAATGCCTTGTTGATTCTAGAGGTCAGAGGAGAATGGGCCGACTGATTCAAGCTGATAGAAGAGCAACTTTGACTGAAATAACCACTCGTTACAACCGAGGTATGCAGCAAAGCATTTGTGAAGCCACAACACGTACAACCTTGAGGCGGATGGGCTACAACAGCAGAAGACCCCACCGGGTACCACTCATCTCCACTACAAATAGGAAAAAGAGGCTACAATTTGCACAAGCTCACCAAAATTGGACAGTTGAACAGAATGTAAACAGAATGAGAACAGAATGAGAACATGGATCCATCATGCCTTGTTACCACTGTGCAGGCTGGTGGTGGTGGTGTAATGGTGTGGGGGATGTTTTCTTGGCACACTTTAGGCCCCTTAGTGCCAATTGGGCATCGTTTAAATGCCACGGCCTACCTGAGCATTGTTTCTGACCATGTCCATCCCATTATGACCACCATGTACCCATCCTCTGATGGCTACTTCCAGCAGGATAATTCACCATGTCACAAAGGTCGAATCATTTCAAATTGGTTTCTTGAACATGACAATGAGTTCACTGTACTAAACTGGCCCCCACAGTCACCAGATCTCAACCCAATAGAGCATCTTTGGGATGTGGTGGAACGGGAGCTTAGTGCCCTGGATGTGCATCCCACAAATCTCCATCAACTGCAAGATGCTATCCTATCAATATGGGCCAACATTTCTAAAGAATGCTTTCAGCACCTTGTTGAATCAATGCCACGTAGAATTAAGGCAGTTCTGAAGGCGAAAGGGGGTCAAACACAGTATTAGTATGGTGTTCCTAATAATCCTTTAGGTGAGTGTATCTTGACAATATTGCAATAATTACATATTTTTGTAATCAGGAACATATTTGTCCTTGGGAAGAAAAACATGAATGCCAATTTTGTAATATCATCTAGGTGGATGTGGGTGTGGGTGACATTTGTCATCTAATTTCATTTTTAATAAGTACTGTAGTCCCTTAAAATATAACTGCTTCACTTTTATAAGTACAAACAGAACCATCTAGTGGTAGAGTTGAGGAAATGCTATTATTTCATATATAAGCAAATAACATTTTTTAAATGTTAGAAATTGCATACTTTCTCTGTGTATGTGTTGTGTTGTGTTTTGTTTTGTTTATCAAATTGTATTCAAATTACAATTTCCCCCCCCCAAAAAAAAGAGTAAAGTAAAACATTTTGGTTATATGGAAAGAATCAGTGAAGTATTGTATTGGGTTATTTCAGTGCTGCTGATGCCCTTTTGCAAAAAGTAAAGAGGCTTTTTGGTGACCCACATCAAGCAACAGAGGACCTTAAACTAGAGGTGTCAAAAAAACTGGAAGATTATAAAAACAAGCTGGATGATGCACAGGATCTGCTGAGAGAGGCACAGAGGAAAATCCAGGAGACTAATGCCTTATCTGCTGTTAACCAGAGGAACATGACTGCCTTGGAGGTCAGTGTAACTTCACGTCTCTGAAGATCTAGAACGTGCTTTGCAGCCTTCAGTTGGAGCTTGCATGGAACATTTTAAACCTTTTCACATTATTATTATTATTATTATTATTATTATTATTATTATTATTATTATTATTGTTGATGTTTACTGCCTTAACTTTAATGTAATGTTTAAATTACATATTACATGTTTTTCACAAACAATGAATGCACAAATATGGCTATACTATTTGCATTTAATTTAGTAATTATATTTACAATATGTTGGAAGACAAAACTACTTAGTGGTCTTCTATGCAATTTACATAGTAGTATCATCTTGAAATGATGTTCATTAAATTAATAATGTTAAATATTTAACATTTGTTCACACAAAGAAAAAAAAGGATACAGTTAATGGGGCTAAGAAGAACATTGAAGATGTCCTTGCTGAAGGTGAACGTATTCTTGGTGAAGCCAATCTGCTCTTGAATAACATAAATGACGAAGTTGAGGTGAGAATTGTGTGGATGAATAAAGGGCCAGTACTCTATTTTATTATATATATATATATATATATATATATATATATGCACTCTCATTATGGAAGTATTGGAAAAAATGTATTAAAACATAATAGTGTTGTCCAATACTTCTGTAATCAGATTGTGGCTACAGACACCATTTCTATGACATACTATGGCCTTGGTTGGGCAGCACCTAATGCAGGACTGAAAACACTGGAGTACATACATGTTTTTCTCTACATGTACATATACTTACACATATATATATATATATATATGTATATATGTATATATATATATATATGTATATATATATGTATATATGTATATATGTATATGTATATATGTATATGTATATATATATATGTATATATATATATATGTATATATATATATGTATATATGTATATATATATATGTATATATATATATGTATATATATATATATCATCAACACCACCACCTACTGTTGGTTGAAGGCTCCACTTGCTTACGACTACAGCTTCTCTTTTCCATGTCAGGCCTGCAATACTTATGATATCTACCCATCTTTTATGTGGCTTTCTTTTTAGTTATTTTTTAATCTGTTGGCATCCAGTCTATAGCTTCCTTTCTCCAACTTTGATCTGTTCTTCTTGCAATGTGTTCCTCCCATTGCTGTTTTAACATTTTCACTCTTTCAGTGATAGTTGTTCTCAGATCCATGTGTGCATGTTTCTGTCACTTCATGTTTTTCCAAGCATAAATTATGTCATGCTTCTATTTTGTTGTTTTTGCAGTTTCTGTATCATTTTTGCATTAAGTGACCAGGTTTCAGATCCATAAGTGGGTACTTATGTGTCTGTGCATTTTTCATAAACTGAAATTGTCTGTCTCATTTTGATACATTCTGAAGTAAATATATCTTAGATAAAACTTAAAATAAATGTATCAACTGGGCGAAACACCATCATTGAAAGGATTTAGCTTACACCACTTCCAGCTTCATAACCAGGTAATGTAAAACACCTGGGGCACCTGCCTATCAGTAACTTGTACAAGTGTGTACATTATCACAAGAAATAATATGTTCCATTCATTCTCTGTGAAAATGCAAGAAAATGAATTTTCTTAGCATAAAACTAGATTCTAATTATTGAGATCAATTATATACTGTGCCTTGCAAAAGTATTCAGACCTCTGGCCAATTCTCTCATACTACTGAATTACAAATGGTACATTGAAATGTTGTTCTTTTGTTATTTTATTTTAAAACACTGAATCTCAAAAACAATTATTGTCAGGTGACATTAGTTTCATGTTGGGAAATATTTGTAAGGAAAAATAAAAAACTGAAATGTGTTGCTTGCATAAGTATTAAACCCCTGTGCTGTAGAAGCTCCCAATTTACACAGATGAAATACATTTTCGTAATGAGGACACAATTACCTTACCCAGAGTTTCTTCTACAGTTACTGTCACATTTTCTGGATGAAACCCTCATTGTTGAAGGATCATTGGTCAGACTGTGAATCTGAAGGAAAATTAAGAACAAAGAGCATTCTACAGAAGTTAAAGATAAAGTCATACAAATGCATAGATTAGGGATAGGGTACAAAATAATACCCAGGTGTCTGGATATCCCAGTGAGCACAGTTGGAGCAATAATCAGTAAGTAGAAGATGCATCACACCACCCAGGCACTGCCAAGAAAAGGCTATCCCTCAAAACTCGGCACTCAAACAAGAAGGAGACTTTTGAGAGAAGCCAAAGAGAGGGCAACAATCACTTTGAAAGGAGCTACAGAGTTCAGTGGCTGGGAGTGGAGTAATGGTGCACCAGTCAAGCATATCAAGAGCTCTGCATAACAATGCCTGTATGGGAGGGTGGCAAGAAAGAAGCTGCCATCTGACCACAAAACCTTTTCCCACATCGCAGCTGGGTCACTCTCATGCTTTCAGATGGTACTTTTTGTGTAGCGGCTTCTTCCTTGCCATTGTCACCTTACGATAATTGATTTTGAGTTTCAGTGTTGTAAAATAAAATATCAAACAGAATGAAATTTCAATGTACCATTTGTAATCCAGTAATATTAGAGAATTGGTCAGAGGTCTGAATACTTTTGCAAGGCACTGTGTGTGTATATATATATATATATATATATATATATATATATATATATACACACACACCGATCAGCCATAACATTATGACCACCTGCCTAATATTGTGTAGGTCCCAAAACAGCCCTGACCCGTCGAGGCATGGACTCCACTAGACCTCTGAAGGTGTGCTGTGGTATCTGACACCAAGACGTTAGCAGCAGATCCTTTAAGTCTTGTAAGAGGTGGGGCCTCCATGGATCATACTTGTTTGTCCAGCACATCCCACAGATGCTCAATTGGATTGAGATCTGGGGAATTTGGAGGTTTGAAGTCAACACCTTGAACTCGTAATTCATCAGACCAGGCCACCTTCTTCCATTGCTCCGTGGTCCAGTTCTGATGCTCACGTGCCCATTGTAGGCACTTTCGGCAGTGGACAGGGGTCAGCATGGGCACCCTGACTGGTCTGCGGCTACGCAGCCCCATACGCAACAAACTGCGATGCACTGTGTGTTCTGACACCTTTCTATCAGAACCAGCATGAACTTTTTCAGCAATTTGAGCTACAGTAGCTCGTCTGTTGAATCGGACCACACAGACCAGCCTTCGCTCCCCACGTGCATCAATGAGCCTTGGCCGCCCATGACCCTGTGGCAGGTTCACTGCTTTTCCTTCCTTGGACCACTTTTGATAGGTACTGACCACTGCAGACCGGGAACACCACACAATTTGGCCATTGTCAGAGTGACTCAGATCCTTACGCTTGCCAATTTTTCCTGCTTCTAACACATCAACTTTGAGCACAAAATGTTCAGTTGCTGCCTAATATATCCCACCCACTGCCAGGTGCCATGATAACGAGATTATCAGTGTTATTCACTTCACCTGTCAGTGGTCATAATGTTATGGCTGATCGGTGTGTGTGTATGTATATATATATATATATATATATATATATATATATTTTATTCTTTCAAATTCTTGTTGCTTAATTATGTCTGTCTGTTCTTTTCATTTCCTTTTTTGACAGTGCAATCACTAAGACATTTCATTCCCTTGATTTGAACTTAATTTTGCACTCTCTATTGAGTTCTCAGTAGGGCTATAACCTTTCAGTAGGTGTTACCAAAATATTTTATAATTTGTAGATTAAAGATAAAGGACAATAAAGATATACAATGTGAAATTATTCTTAAACCTGTCTGTCCCAAGCTTCTTCTCTAAGGGTTCTATGTTTAATTTTGTAGGTTTTATGTGACATTTTAATACATTTTCCCACCTGCCTCAAAACACCAAAGACGGCCTGAGATCTGAAAGTTACAGGCTGAAAGTCTGAATGTCTGAATGTCTTTTTCTTTCCTTCTTTGCAGGCTCTGGAGGAGATAGAAAGGGACATGGGGCCTCTGCATGATAAACTGGATTATAAAGTCAGCGATCTGACCAAAGGTCTAAATGAGAAAAACCTCCCAGAAATAATTCTTAGAGCCGAGAATCATGCTGCCCAACTTAATGACTCTTCGAGTATTCTGGATGGGTATGTGCTTATTTTGCTTTGACTTTCCAGTTAAACAATAGGGATTGATGGTGCAAACCAATCCAAGTAAACAGAAAATGGAAAATGCAATTTATATTTTAAAGCATGTGATTTGATTGTTTAAACTAGGAGGTGAGCATGGTTTGTTTTTCCTATGCCTAAAACAGCCTTTATCCAAATTCACAGCATCCTAGCAGAAGCTAAGAACCTGTCATTTAATGCCACCGCAGCTTTCAAAGCTTACAGCAACATTAAGGATTTTATTGAAGAAGCAGAAAGAGTTGCTAAGCAAGCGAAGGCCCGGGGTATTGAAGCCGTGCAACTGGTAAGAACATCCATTTCCTTTATAATCTGTTTGGAGTAGATTTTTTTTTGTAATGTGTTGAACTACAAAGATATATTTTTTAAATGTTCACATTTTCTTATTCATTTAAATTTGTTAGGCTTCGAAGATCAAAGTCCCTCTAATTTTTTTTATTTAAGCTCTTCAAGCAGGAAAGATGCTCTGAAGTGAGACGCCACATTTAGAGCGAATCCTAGGATGCTAATGTCCACGGGAATACTCCATCCTTCAGTCCCAAACCTCGTTTTGGGGATTTTATTTCCTTTTCTTACACTCAAGTTGTTACTCATTTGTAGTATTTAAATTAATACAAACACTCCATTTAAATCGTAACAACTCATTGCAGGTATTTGAAACACATACTATGTTTTTAAAAATCTTATCACTACAGACACGCATATGGTTAGTGCAGGAGAGACAAATGTGCACATTTATAGGGGAATAAGTTCTGCACTTTAATGGGATGGGATTTGTGATTGCATTTGCTTCACTTATGCAGTTTCCTGATGTGTTCTGCCATATTCTCAAGTGGTGCATTAGCGCTCCATACTTTAAATTAAATTTGTCATGTTTTCTCCTCCCTCAGATTATGCAGATTTGTTGAGACTAAAAAAATATAAAAAGTAAAAGTAGCAGAAGAAAAGTCTGGCTGAGTTAATTAAATCATGTTTGTGTTTCTCATAGTTCCGTAGCAACTATATGTGTATAGATATATGTATATATACACACACATCTACGGTGTCAGTATATCAATGATGTGTTTAATAAATATTTTATTCAGTTGCCTTATATATTCACTTTCACTATATTTCCATTGTCCTCTCTTTTTTTATAACATAATTGACATATATACAGATAATTCACTGTACAGATCAGCAAAATTCTCCCAGCCTTTCACTTTAGCAGAATGCAAACATTTTGGGGTTAATCCATCACTTAGACTACATACATTTGAAAAAAGATAAATTATAAAATGATCAAATACCAGTAGTTACAAAGTTCTTAAATCTCTATTTGATTAAATGTGTTATTTAAATAATACTAAGAGAAAAGCATGAGGGTGAGAAGTTCCTGCATAGTCCTGGGTTACAGAATAAGCTGTTATCACTCAATATAGCATGCCTCGAACATGCTCAGTGGGGTTCGTGTTAAGAGAGCTCAGTGGCCAGTCTATCCTGCAGATTGCTTCCTGCTCAATACAAACAGTGATATTAGATCAGATATTAGATTTTACTTAATATCTAGCTGCCACTGAACAGCAGTGCCTCAATTACATAAAGGTGACCCTTAATGTGCAGCCACCCTATGGATTTAATACTCAGAAGATGTATGTATTCGTAAACAATCTAATTATGTAAGAATGGGTATTTTTATCATCCATTCATTATCTATATATCACTGTTAAGCAAGCACTGGGTTTCAATCCATTGGCAATTGATAAGGTTATTTAACAATCAATAGGTAGAGGGAAATTGATTTAGCTTCATGAAAGCCTTGGGAGATTTGGTGTATTCCCTTCATTGCTGAGGCAGCCAATAGATAGAATGTTAATTGCTGCATTTTGATAGATGAAATATTGGATTTTGTATTCTATTTATTTTCCAAGTAAATACAAAGGGATTTATTTATTTTTTAAATGCATAGTTATGTGACTCTATGCATCTTATTTAGTAATATTATTACTGTGTAATGTAGCACATCATTAAAAAATGAAGAATCTGGTAAAATGACTGGATAGCATATTTAATATAGAATTCAGAGAATGTATTCTTAATTATAAAATGGGCTCCCCCTTTTCATAATTAAGAACAAATTAACCTATATTAATTATGCTTTAGGCTTAATATGAAAATATTAATATAACATACATTATTCAGTTTTATTTTCTCTTTAGAATGTGTGAATGATTCACCACCTTGTATGTTACATCTTTACTTTTCTGCTCATTCTCCATATATACAACTTCAGCAACAGTAATTCCCTCTAGATCAGTGATCTTCAGGTCTGGTCCATGAGGGGTCAAATCCAGCCATTAAAAAATATATACAGTGCATCCGGAAAGTATTCACAGCGCTTCACGTTTTCCACATTTTGTTATGTTACAGCCTTATTCCAAAATTGATTAAATTCATTATTTTCCTCAGAATACTACACACAATTCCCCATTATGAAAATGTGAAAGAAGTTTGTTTGAAATCTTTGCAAATTTATTAAAAATAAAAAACAAAAAAAGCACATAAGTACATAAGTATTCACAGCCTTTGCTCAATACTTTGTTGAAGCACCTTTGGCACCAATTACAGCCTCAAGTCTTTTTGAATATGATGCTACAAGCTTGGCACACCTATTTTTGGGCAGTTTCTCCCATTCTTCTTTGCAGGACCTCTCAAGCTCCATCAGGTTGGATGGGGAGCGTCGATGCACAGCCATTTTCAGATCTCTCCAGAGATGTTCAACCGGGTTCAAGTCTGGGCTCTGGCTGGGCCACTCAAGGACATTCACAGAGCTGTCCTGTAGCCACTCCTTTGTTATCTTGGCTGTGTGCTTAGGGTCGTTGTCCTGTTGGAAGATGAACCTTCACCCCAGTCTGAGGTCCAGAGCTCTCTGGAGCAGGTTTTCATCAAGGATGTCTCTGTACATTGCTGCATTCATCTTTCCCTCGATCCTGACAAGTCTCCCAGTTCCTGCCGCTGAAAAACATCCCCACAGTATGATGCTGCCACCACCATGCTTCACTGTAGGGATGGTATTGGCCAGGTGATGAGCGGTGCCTGGTTTCCTCCAGATATGACGCTTGCCGTTCAGGCCATAGAGTTCAATCTTTGTTTCTCATGGTCTGAAAGTCCTTCAGGTGCCTTTTGGCAAACTCCAGGCAGGCTGTCGGAGGAGGCTTCCGTCTGGACACTCTACCATACAGGCCTGATTGGTGGAGTGCTGCAGAGATGGTTGTTCTTCTGGAAGGTTCTCCTCTCTCCACAGAGACATGCTGGAGCTCTGTCAGAGTGACCATTGGGTTCTTGGTCACCTCCCTGACTAAGGCCCTTCTACCCCGATCACTGGTCCTGGTGCTTCCAAACTTCTTCCACGGATGATGGAGGCCACTGTGCTCGTTGGGACCTTCAATGCTGCAGAATTTTTTCTATACCCTTCCCCAGATCTGTGCCTTGATACAATCTTGTCTCAGCAGTCTACAGACAATTCCTTGGACTTCATGACTTGGTTTGAGCTCTGACATGCACTGTTAACTGTGGGACCTTATATAGACAGGTGTGTGCCTTTCCAAATCATGTCCAATCAACTGAATTTACCACAGGTGGACTCCAATCAAGTTGTAGAAACTTCTCAAGGATGATCAGTGGAAACAGGATGCACCTGAGCTCAATTTTGAGTGTCATGGCAAAGGCTATGAATACTTATGTACATGTGCTTTTTTTGTTTTTTATTTTTAATAAATTTGCAAAGATTTCAAACAAACTTCTTTCACGTTGTCATTATGGGGTATTGTTTGCAGAATTTTGAGGAAAATAATGAATTTAATCAATTTTGGAATAAGGCTGTAACATAACAAAATGTGGACAAAGTGAAGCGCTGTGAATACTTTCTGGATGCACTGTATACCACCCACTTAAGATGAGATTGATTACTTTAAGTAAATTAGTTAAATTGACTGTATAAAATATTGTGTGTAATGAAAGGCAGTAGTAGTAGTCCCAGAAGACAAGGCTAAAAAACTCTAGAAGGGTGTTACTTTGCCTGGGAAGATCAACTGCCAATCAGTGCTTGCTGAAGCACAGCTCCCAGCTGGTAAATAAATCACCCCTGTGGAAAGACCTTTGACTAATATAGACATACAGACAGTGTTGTATATGTTTGAGGTAACATCGTTTTTGCATTTTCATTCCCTAGGCTTCCAGTCCTAAAGGCTCTTTAAAGGATAATGCCAAAACCTCTCTCCAGAAGAGCTTCAGGTTGTGGAATGAAGCAAAGAAGTTAGCTAATGTAGTGAAAGGTAAATGTTTGCTTCTTATCATCAAGTAGTGAGGAAATGAGGAATTAAAGAAAACTAGACTGCAAGGAATTTGAAATGTAAATGTATGCTCAGAGGTGTCTTATAATTAACTCAGTATTGTTCTGCATGTGGAATTTCATAAACCATACCAACAACAATAAATCCAAGGAAATCCCTGAATATAATTTAAAGATGAATGTTTACTTTAAGTTTTAGGAATCTCAGTAGAAATGATATTAAAAAAACATAAACCTAAAATTCCTCTTGTGAGGAATGTGAGCATTTTATTTTATGCTGTTACTGAATATATACCTCTTCTTTTCAGAAAATGGGGAAAATGCTGGTAATCTGCAGTCCAGAGTGAAAGTGGCTGGAATGAACAACAAATATTTATTAAATGCTCTAAATGACACATTTGGAAAGTTACATGCAATGCCAAATGGTTTGTGTTCATTATTTATTAGTTTCGTTCTGCTTGTTTTAAAACTTTGTCTACCATATATGTATGGAAAATTGAAACGCTTATCATGAGATGAGGAGTTCTCTGAAGTTTTTCATTAATCACATTAACCAGCAGGAGAAATTATTTTATTAAAGGGGTCTATAGAACTGTTACAAATAATTTCTTTAAAGGGTTGTTGGCAGTGAATTGATACCTATCATATTTTTGGTCACCTTTTTGAAGCTCTGCTCAAATTAGTACCCTACAATGTGTGGATTTAAAGAGAAACATTATAGTCCTATAAAAATGCTTGCTGCAAATGTATTAAATCTCTACCTTTCAGACACCAGCTCGAAGTTACAAGCAGCCAAAGAAAAGGCCAGGAATGCAAATGATACAGCAACTGATGTGCTTTCTAGAATCAAGGACATCAACTTGAATCTTGTAGGACTTCAAAGAAACTATAGCAAACTGAAAGATGATGTAGCCAAAACAAATGCTATTATTCAAGATCCCACAAAAAACAGTAAGTTTCCCTTAATTATATATATATATATATATATATATATATATATATATATATATATATATATATATATATTATATACACACACACACTACCGTTCAAAAGTTTGGGGTCACTTAGGAATGTCCTTGTTTTCCATTAAAACATACATGAAATTAGTTTGAATCAGAAACATAGCAAAATGAATAGGAAATAATAGTAATTGACAAGGTTAGAAATAATTATTTTTAATTGAAATAATAATAATGTCCTTCAGACTTTGCTTTCGTCAAAGAATCCTCCATTTGCAGCAATTACAGCCTTGCAGACCTTTGGCATTCTAGTTGTCAATTTGTTGAGGTAATCTGAAGAGATTTCACCCCATGCTTCCTGAAGCACCTCCCACAAGTTGGATTGGCTTGATGGGCACTTCTTACGTACCATATGGTCAAGCTGCTCCCACAGCAGCTCAGTAGGGTTGAGATCCGGTGACTTTGCTGGCCACTCCATTATAGACAGAATACCAGCTGACTGCTTCTTCCCTAAATAGTTCTTGCATAGTTTGAGCTGTGCTTTGGGTCATTGTCCTGTTGTAGGAGGAAATTGGCTCCAGTCAAGCTCCATCCACAGGGTATGGTATGGCGTTGCAAAATGGAGTGATAGCCTTCCTTCTTCAAGATCCCCTTTACCCTGTTCAAATCTCCCACTTTACCACCACCAAAGCATCCCCAGACCATCACATTGCCTCCACTATGCAGGCGTCAAGTACTCCTCCAGCATCTTTTCATTTGGTCTGCGTCTCACGAATGTTCTTCATTGTGATCCGGACACCTCAAACTTAGATTTATCTTTTTTCCAATCTTCCTCTGTCTTAATCTTTTCTTTTTATTGGCCAGTTTGAGATATGGCTTTTTCTTTTGCAACTCAGAGTCGCCTCTTCACTGTTGACATTGGTGTTTTGTGGGTACTATTTAATTAAGCTGCCAGTTGAGGACCTGTGAGGCGTCTGTTTCTCACACTAGACACTCTAATGTATTTGTCCTCTTGCTCAGTTGTGCACCGGGGCCTCCCACTCCTCTTTCTATTCTGGTTAGAGCCAGTTTGCGCTGTTCTGTGAAGAGAGTAGTACACAGCGTTGTACGAGATCTTCAGTGTCTTGGCAGTTTCTCCAATGGAACAGCCTTCATTTCTCAGAACAAGAATAGACTGATGAGTTTCAGAAGAAAGTTCTTTGTTTCTGGCCATTTTGAGCCTGTAACCGAACTCACAATTGCTGATGCTCCAGATACTCAACTAGTCTAAAGAAGGCCAGTTTTATTGCTTCTTTAGCAGCACAACAGTTTTCAGCTGTGCTAACATAATTACAAAAGGGGTTTCTAATGATCAATTAGCCTTTAAAAAAGATAAACATGGATTAGCAAACGCAACGTGCCATTGGAACACAGGACTGATGGTTGCTGATAATGGGGCTCTGTACGCCTATATAGATACTCCATTACAAATCAGGCTTTTCCAGCTACAGTAGTAATTTACAACATCAACAATGTCTACACTGTTTTTCTGATCAATTTTATGTTATTTTAATGGACAAAAAAACTGCTTTTCTTTCGAAAACAAGGACCCAAACTTTTGAACATTACTGTGTGTGTGTATATATATATAATGTTTCTAAATAACAGTGACAGTTTTTCAAATGATGTGAATCATTGTTAATTATAATTATAATTACAAAAATAACTTTGTTTACAGGTTGCATTGGTCATTGCAATATACAGTATTGTTAACTTTATATATTGTTGGAGATCTCTGTATAGTATTCTAAGCACTGAACTAAAATTATGTACATTTCTATTTCAAATTATGAAGCCATACATAGTTAGTACTCAAGAAAATCACAAACTGGTTAATTATTGCAGATTACAGAGTTCCTTTGATTACATTTGTAGTTATGAACCAATTAAATATATTAAACAAATGAATCAAATAACTATTGCTTTTTATTTTTTTCTCTATGCACCCTTTTTACAACATCAACAGCAATAAGTATGTATACCTTTTTTCCTCTGCGCTCTTTTTTTAATCTTCAAAGTCTTTTGCACACCAAAGCTTATGCATGGTGACATAGCCTACTACTTTGATGCTGCATGTGCATTAGCTGAAGAACAGAATAGCTTTCCTTGGTCATCTAAAACAAGTATAACTTATTCTTGTTTTATTTCCACACGATTAAGCCTGTCCTTTGTAAGCTTCACAGGGATTCTTCTGTGTGCTTATAAAGATTATGCAAATTTTGGTCTTATTATGCACAATTATTTGCCATCCCTAATACCAGTTTTATTTTGTATCTCCAATAATTTTAAATATTTAATTAAGATACCCTTTCCTTGTTGCTGCTTAAAATACTTGGCACCCAACATATATCGCCAAAGTTGCTATATTTGCGAAACAGAGCTTTTATAACCTACAGGTATGTGTTGATTCTTTTTTTTTGTCTTTCTTTCTTTTTTATAGTTAACGCAGCAGGTGCCAAAGTTAAGGATTTGGAAAATGAGGCTGACCGACTGCTAGAAAAGCTGAAACCAATCAGGGAACTTCAAGACAACTTAAAGAAAAACATCTCTCAGATAAAAGAACTGATCAACCAGGCTCGAAAGCAGGCAAATTCAGTGAGTAGCATTTACTCTTGACCTGAGATTAGGTGGCACATCTAGAGTAGTGGGTGTTTGGAACAAATTATGAAATATATTCAGTGGGATCTTTCTGAAATCATTGAGTCTGTAGATCAATAAGCTATTAGCAAACTAGCAAATGTGTTTTTGGTTCAATAAAAGAACGACCACTAGAGAACTGTCTCTAAATTGGATGCCTTACAGAAATTTCCAATACTGCTGTAGAAATAAAATACAATTTTAATTTCCTAAATACTGTCCTAAACATACATGTAACTAAAACTATTATAAATAAGTAGTTAATATAGTGTATGTCTGGAATATTCTAATACATTAATGATATGTTAAAATAAATAGTGATTTAATTAGTGAATGTATAGTATGTATGAACCTTTAAGAGGTTTTATACTTTCTTGGTCCTCTTAGCTTCAATTAAGTTGATACAGATAATTGACAAAGTTTAAAATAATGTATTCAAAGCACTGGAATATAATTATTTTCTTGACTGCAGTATTCCTTTTTAAGATTCTACTAAAAAGACAACATACCGCGATTTAAAATCTCCACTGACCTCAGCATTTAAACAAGCTAAGCTAAGCTAAGAAACATCAAAGTAATAAGTTAACGTTAGCCTCTTCAAGGAACATTTTGCATCAGATGAATTGCTGGGATGACTGAAGCATGATAATTGACCAACACATTTCCAGATTATGAATCTCTGAATGTTGCAGGGCTGGGAATTTTGTTTGTTTTTTCCCCCGTTGATAACTTGTTAACCTCCCGTCTCACAATTGTATGGTCTCAGACAATGAGTCTTTAAAGAGAAGGGCTAGTGCAGTGAAGAACTTGCATTTCTTGATACCTTCAGCTTTGTTTGTTTATAACTCTGTCTCTACCCTCTATTACTGCATTTCTCTATGAGTCTCTAAAGACAAGAAACAATTCTTCAGATAGGCTTTTATATTTTATTGATTCTCTTTTCCAGATTAAGGTATCTGTCTCATCAGGAGGTGACTGTATCCGAACATACCGGCCTGAAATCAAGAAGGGCAGATACAACACCATCATCCTTAATGTGAAGACAGAAGTCCCTGACAACCTTCTCTTTTACTTAGGAAGTGCCAAATATGTAAGTTTGTTGTGGTTATGAGTTGCATCATATTTATGGACATTAAGGGCTAGATGTTCTAAGAAAGAACCGTTCCAGCACAAACATACTGCAATTAGCACCATTGTTGTGCTGAGTCCTAAAATAAAAATAAAAATATGTACAAAGAGAAAATGTATTAATGAAGTCAGTGGCAAAATCCTGAATCCTGTTCAATAGTATCCAATAATAGTAAATACAGTGAATCAAATATGTTTATTACTGTTTAGTTTAATTGCATTAGAGTTTTCAGAATGTTTTTACTGACTCATTTTCTTTAAACTTTCTTTTGTTTGTTACTGAACAATTATTGTTTTGTATTCATTAGAATTATAGGTATTTATAATCCCAAAATGTAATAAAACACAGTTTAATAAAAATGTGTCCTAAGTATTAAAAAAAAAAAAATGAAGAATGGGTTCATTTAAATTATGTATGATATCACCATTAGACCAGACCAAACATTTCTTTTAAATATGCCAAATGCAGCAATTAGTGAGCGATTCAGAGAGCTATTTTCTTTGGCTTTATCACTGATTTCCTTTGGGAAATCAGTATCCTGTTGCTGCATTTGATTTACATGTGGCTCTTAATTCATAAGTATTCTATTAAAATGTGCTGTTCTCAGAATTGTACTAGTTCTGCTCGAAGAAAATACAATATTATCACTTATGGTCCCAGAGGGAAGGATTTGTAATGTAATGATAAGGTTATGAATTAGAACTTCTAAGCTGTGTCTTTGCATTTTATTTTTTCATATATTACAGACTGACTTTCTGGCAGTAGAGATGCGTAAAGGCAAGGTCAACTTCCTGTGGGACGTAGGCTCAGGAGTTGGACGCGTTGAATACCCAGACCTTACCATCAATGATCAGAACTGGTACAGAATTGAAGCCTCACGGTAAGTTAGATCATACATTCATTCACATACAGTTGTGCTCAATGTCTAATGACACGGTTTGACTGTATTTTGGTCTTGGTTGAAATGAGTTAATGCTATGTATTGTTTATAGTTTAATGTACTCTTGCAGGACACCATTCTATTGAAATTGCTATTATCATACAAATATTTATTATCATAAATGTATTTAATTTAAGAAATAATGTAAATCTTTAAAGGAATATAATATACATAATATAAATTATGTATACATATATAATGTATATGTTTACATTAGCATAATCATATTATTTTTGTTATTTCACCACATTTGTTCAAGTGGTGCTGTTTTGTTGTCTGCCATGCTCACTAGTCCAGAGGGAAACAGCTTTGGAAATGTAATCTACTAGCAGATTGCAATGAAGTGTGGAGGTATAGCAAGTAAACATGGCACATTGCTCTGAAACCAACTGGTAAAGTATTGTGTACTGAAGCCTTTCAAAAACAGAAAGTGTACCACAAAATCCCGATATTTTCAACCTTGTAGATTTTCTTTCCATAGCATTATTTACTGATATACTTGCAATTAAAAACCAAACATACAAGCAACAACAACAAAATCTATAATACATGTCATATTAAACTTGAAATTAAAAGAACAAAGCGAATAACAGAAATCACCCCTTAGAACGGCTTCCCACGCTGCCCCAGTTCACATTTTCTTCTGATTTTTTCCTGTCACAATTCTCAAAAGGTTAAAATAATAAATCTAGTCAGTTATCTTTCATTTCATATTTAATATTTATTAGGATGAATAATAATTAAAATGTTTAACTCTAAAACAATATCTTGAATGTATTCTTTCTCATACAAAAACAGCATTATGAGATCTACTACTGTACTTTGAGGATTCATACATTTATATAAACTGGATATAAATTGAATTAATCAATTAAACTCTTAACAATTGGATAGTCTGTTTTGGTCTGAATTAATGGATTACTAGTCATCCATGAGAGAATAAGAATGATGAGGATATACATTTATTGTAAATGTATTTTCAAAATTATATATCCTGAAAGCATACTGTTCTAAAAAGTAATAGAGGAGAATTTCCACTATGTGGTATCTGGTATATATAACCAAAACAATTATACTATTACTTGTTTTAATATTACAATTAAAGACTTCTTTCAAAATAAATTAATGTACGTGAAAAATAACAATCCCCACAAAGTGAAAAAGTTACAGAAGATAATTATTACTTTCCAAGATGTTGTGCTGTAATCAATTAAACTGTATTTAGAAAATAAATAACACATTAAAGGGATGATGTTTACAAAAAATGTGAATCAGAAGCAGTTTGGATAAAAACTACCTCATTTAAATACTGATCACCATCATAATAAGTATGCTAATATGAATTAATTTGTAGTTTTCAGTAAATAAACACAAGTTATCTATGTATAATTATGTTTTGCAAAGGGTTTATGTTTAATCAATTTAAACCATAGGTAATAAATTACTTGTCAGCTGTTAGTGTTTGTAGTATTTATGCTCTGCTGTCCTCGATATTCCCTATAGAGTTTTTTGATCGTATACTGACACATAGATACAACTATGTGTATGAATATCACTATAAATAGTCAGACAAATGTTTTACTTAAGTTGCTTCAAATACAGCAATACCAATGAGTTAGATACAATTAGATGGATAAAACAGTGTGTGATACAGGGCTCACCTGATTACTGTCTTCACTAAACCTTGTTCTTAATTTGAGGTCAAAGTGCTATGTTCATTTTCAACAAGTTGTGTTTTGTTATAAAACCTATGCAATAGTCCTATTGAAGAAATTATTTATGCATGACAAGTATATCATCTTTCTTCTTCCTCCTTCTTCTTCAAAACAGTTATCATGGTGGGAAATGGTATTAATAACTTCTCTTAGCAGAAGCATTTAAATGTATTTCTTAAATAATACTTTTCTGTACATATAAGAGTTTCAATTATCAGGAGTCTAGCTATTCTGATGAATTTTCTATTAAGTCTCTCAGAATTGACAAAACAATTGAACATGTTTCTACTTTTTAATCACACAATTAGGTTTTACTGTTTACAATCTTGTCCCTTCTATTCAAAATTAAATGTTGGCCTTTTACCAATTCTGTTATTTAGTTATTGCAACCTTTACAGGAACAATAAATTAATGTGTTAATTTGTTAATTAATTAATGTATAATTAAAGTGTTGAATTAAGGATTGCTGATTTTCATAAGTTCCCATCTCTATTTTTAGAGCTGTTTTTTGAAAAATAAAACTTTAACTGAAAAGTATATGATACATGTAGAAAAACAAAACTGCTGTTCTAAACCGGTTAGCACCAAAGAGCTACAGTGGGGGAAAAAAGTATTTGATCCCCTGCTGATTTTGTACGTTTGCCCACTGACAAAGAAATGATCAGTCTATAATTTTAATGGTAGGTGTATTTTAACAGTGAGAGACAGAATAACAACAACAAAATCCAGAACAACGCATTTCAAAAAAGTTATATATTGATTTGCATGTTAATGAGGGAAATAAGTATTTGATCCCCTATCAATCTGCAAGATTTCTGGCTCCCAGGTGTCTTTTATACAGGTAACGAGCTGAGATAAGGAGCACTCTCTTAAAGGGAGTGCTCCTAATCTCAGCTCGTTACCTGTATAAAAGACACCTGACCACAGAAGCAATCAATCAATCAGATTCCAAACTCTCCACCATGGCCAAGACCAAAGAGCTGTCCAAGGATGTCAGGGACAAGATTGTAGACCTACACAAGGCTGGAATGGGCTACAAGACCATCGCCAAGCAGCTTGGTGAGAAGGTGACAACAGTTGGTGCGATTATTTGCAAATGGAAGAAACACAAAATAACTGTCAGTCTCCCTCGGTCTGGGGCTCCATGCAAGATCTCACCTCGTGGAGTTTCAATGATCATGAGAATGGTGAGGAATCAGCCCAGAACTACACGGGAGGATCTTGTTAATGATCTCAAGGCAGCTGGGACCATAGTCACCAAGAAAACAATTGGTAACACACTACGCCGTGAAGGACTGAAATCCTGCAGCGCCCGCAAGGTCCCCCTGCTCAAGAAAGCACATGTACAGGCCCGTCTGAAGTTTGCCAATGAACATCTGAATGATTCAGAGATCAAAATCGAGCTCTTTGGCATCAACTCAACTCGCCAATGTTTGGAGGAGGAGGAATGACCCCAAGAACACCATCCCCACCGTCAAACATGGAGGTGGAAACATTATGATTTGGGGCTGTTTTTCTGCTAAGGGGACAGGACAACTGCACCACATCAAAGGGACGATGGACGGGGCCATGTACCATCAAATCTTGGGTGAGAACCTCCTTCCCTCAGCCAGGGCATTGAAAATGGGTCGTGGATGGTATTCCAGCATGACAATGACCCAAAACACACAGCCAAGGCAACAAAGGAGTGGCTCAAGAAGAAGCACATTAAGGTCCTGGAGTGGCCTAGCCAGTCTCCAGACCTTAATCCCATAGAAAATCTGTGGAGGGAGCTGAAGGTTCGAGTTGCCAAACGTCAGCCTCGAAACCTTAATGACTTGGAGAGGATCTGCAAAGAGGAGTGGGACAAAATCCCTCCTGAGATGTGTGCAAACCTGGTGGCCAACTACAAGAAACGTCTGACCTCTGTGATTGCCAACAAGGGTTTTGCCAACAAGTACTAAGTCAAAGGGGTCAAATACTTATTTCCCTCATTAACATGCAAATCAATTTATAACTTTTTTGAAATGCGTTTTTCTGGACTTCTTTGTTGTTATTCCAGCCTTGTGTAGGTCTACAATCTTGTCCCTGACATCCTTGGACAGCTCTTTGGTCTTGGCCATGGTGGAGAGTTTGGAATCTGATTGATTGATTGCTTCTGTGGACAGGTGTCTTTTATACAGGTAACGAGCTGAGATTAGGAGCACTCCCTTTAAGACAGTGCTCCTAATCTCACGTCGTTACCTGTATAAAAGACACCTGGGAGCCAGAAATCTTGCTGATTGATAGGGAATCAAATACTTATTTCCCTCATTAACATGCAAATCAATTTATAACTTTTTTGAAATGCGTTTTTCTGTATTTTTTTGTTGTTATTCTGTCTCTCACTGTTAAAATACACCTACCATTAAAATTATAGACTGATCATTTCTTTGTCAGTGGACAAACGTACAAAATCAGCAGGGGATCAAATACTTTCTTCCCCCACTGTAAGTGTTTAAAAGAGATTCATTGACCTTGATACTCTTTTTATATGTACAACATACAAAAACATTTGCATTCATTTATTTTGTCTTTAACTCCCAATTTCCCTTTTAATATAACAAAATCTAAATGTAAATAGATATGTGGGCAGTTACATTTTAAGAACATTATGTTTGAAAAGTATATTGGAAAATAGTAAATTAAATTAATCCTTTTGCTAATTAAATTAATAGTTTATAATATCAATGCCATTCATTAAGATGCATGTCTATTGTGTAATTAGCTTAAATGTAATTTGTTTGTGAATGTAGGTGATATGTTCTGAGAATAATGAATTGAAAATAAACACAACTAATTTCCTAGGAACAAATTCACACCCTGAATTTGTTAACACTTGTTTTCTCTCTGGTGTAGGATTGGCCTCAATGGGTCTATTTCCGTACATGCTCTAGAGGGGCCTAAAGCTGGGATTATGCCAATGACTAACAGTGCTGTGTCACCTAAAGGCTACACCATCCTTGATGTAGATGAAAATGCTTACCTTTTTATCGGTGGTATACTGGGCAAAATAAAGGTGAATGTTAGTTTATTTTTCTTCTAATTTTTGTTTGATGAAAATCAAAGTTAACTGTCTTAATTTTTGATTAATCATTCCAGTTTTGTTTGACTATTATAGAAGGCAGATGCTGTTAAAACCACCACATTCACTGGCTGTATGGGAGAAACGTATTTGGATAACAAACCCATTGGACTATGGAACTACAGGGATAGACAAGGGAACTGTAAAGGCTGTGTAGTGAGGTACTGTATTGCACATGCTCTTAAAGCATTTCATTCCTGCCACTACGGTTTCATGTTATGACACAACTGAATGACGTTGTTTTTCTTCCCTCCGAGTAGCCCCCAGCCAGCTGAGACCGAGGGCACGGTGCAGTTTGATGGGGAGGGATACGCTGCAGTCAGCCGGCCAACGCGCTGGAACCCCAATGTGTCTACAATCATGTTCAAGTTCAGGACTTTCTCCACCGATGCTCTCCTCATGTATTTCGCTACAAAAGATATGGTAATGTTTGTCTATTCTTTTTCCACAGGTTTTCCCTTGGAGTTATTTTATACAGGCAGTCTTCTATATTTTCCCTTGTAGTTTTCTCTGGTTTAACTGTATAGCACGCCACATACCATCGGCCCTTTCAGTCGCTAGGTTCTTGTGTTCTTCCTTTCTATGCCAATAGTCAGATAATAACAAACATTACTTTTTACATCAATTTCATGTCACTCTGTAATTTTCTGTCGAGTGCAACCACTTCAGTGCATGTTTTTCTTTCAACAGAAGGACTTCATGAGTGTGGAGTTGAGTGATGGGCGTGTGAAAGTGAGTTATGATCTCGGCTCAGGGACGGCTTCTGTGACTGGTCCTCAGCGTCACAATGATGGGAAATGGAAATCATTCACTATGGCGAGAGTTCAGAAACAAGGTTAATTTTTGTTAATGTATTTTTGTAGAGCAATCTTTATACGCAGTACAGTGTTACTACAGAAGTAAGCTTATAGGCTTCTTGAAACATGTCTGCTAAGAATTATTAATTGTGTGTGATCAGCTCCATGTAGATGCTATCACTTAAAATAAGGCCTTTTCAAGTTTCAAGTTAGTGTAGAGCTAAATTTCAGCCATTAATATGTAAATACTGTATTTGCACATCCAAAACAGTCTTCATAGCTTAGCAAGATAAAACTACAGTTCAAATTAAGCTATGAAAAAAGTAACACAAGTTGAATGGCAACAATAGATTATATCATTCCATTCACTTCCATTCTTAGGGACATTTCTTCAAGCTGTTGTTCTTCTTAACACACTCTTTCCCCTGCAGCTAATGTAACCATTGTAGACATAGACACCAATGAAGAGGAAAAGATTGTGACAGTTTCTCAGGGAACTAACTCTGGTCTTAATCTGAAGGATGATGAGAGGATTTATTTTGGTGGTTTGCCATCTCTTAGAAACTTCAGGTAACATTCTATTTTTGTAAAGCTGATTGTTTCATTCTTTCTACTTTCTAAGGGAAACAAATAATAATCTGTAACTGTGAGGGTAAATTACAGTTTATGTTACATATTTGTAATATAAGAGGTAAGCCTTACATGTTTTCTAGTACCAGTTGTTTTTCTAATGGTTCTTGTTGTCAGACTTATTACTCTTCTTTAATGTGGGATTTGCCCGTAACACTGAGCACTTCTTGCATTTCTTCTGATATGCCTAGATGTCTGTTTATATATGTCTAATTATTAATAAATTCTATATCCAAGTGAATAACTGAAACATTTTTCATAATGTAATGGCTGTATTGTTTTATATACCGATACAGACGTGCTCAAATTTGTTGGTACCCCTCCACAAAAAACGAAGAATGCACAATTTCCTCTGAAATAACTTGAAACTGACAAAAGTAATTGGCATCCACCATTGTTTATTCCATATTTAATAGAAATCAGACTTTGCTTTTGATTTTGGTTTTCAACATAATATTGTAAATAATAAAACAAATGAAAATGACATGGACAAAAATGATGGGACCCTCATCCTAATATTTTGTTGCACAACCTTTAGAGGCAATCACTGCCATCAAATGTTTTCTGTAGCTCTCAATGAGACTTCTGCACCTGTTAACAGGTAGTATGGTCTACTATGGTCTTGTAGCCTTTACCTTTACCATGCTTGTCTATTATTTTATTTCTGATCTCCTCAGATAACTCTCTCCTTTGCTTTCTCTGGTCTGTGTTCAGGGTGGTGCACGCAATGATACCAAACGGCACAGTGACTACTTTCCTCCATTTAAATAGGCTGAATGACTGATTACAAGATTGGAGACGTGTGAGATACTAATTAAAGAAACTAATTAGTTTGGAATATCACTATAATCCAATTATTTATTATCTTTTCTAAGGGGTACCAACAAATGTGTCCAGACCATTTTAGAATATCTTTGTAGAATGAGCAATAATTAATCTCTTTTCACAGCTTCTTTGAGAAGGAATGAAGCATTATTTCAATGAGCTGTAAGGGTACCAACAAATTTGAGCACATCTGTGTATATACACTCACCTAAAGGATTATTAGGAACACCTGTTCAATTTCTCATTAATGCAATTATCTAACCAACCAATCACATGGCAGTTGCTTCACTGCATTTAGGGGTGTGGTCCTGGTCAAGACAATCTCCTGAACTCCAAACTGAATGTCTGAATGGGAAAGAAAGGTGATTTAAGCAATTTTGAGCGTGGCATGGTTGTTGGTGCCAGACGGGCCGGTCTGAGTATTTCACAATCTGCTCAGTTACTGAGATTTTCACGCACAACCATTTCTAGGGTTTACAAACAATGGTGTGAAAAGGGAAAAACATCCAGTATGCGGCAGTCCTGTGGGCGAAAATGCCTTGTTGATGCTAGAGGTCAGAGGAGAATGGGCCGACTGATTCAAGCTGATAGAAGAGCAACTTTGACTGAAATAACCACTCGTTACAACCGAGGTATGCAGCAAAGCATTTGTGAAGCCACAACACGTACAACCTTGAGGCGGATGGGCTACAACAGCAGAAGACCCCACCGGGTACCACTCATCTCCACTACAAATAGGAAAAAGAGGCTACAATTTGCACAAGCTCACCAAAATTGGACAGTTGAAGACTGGAAAAATGTTGCCTGGTCTGATGAGTCTCGATTTCTGTTGAGACATTCAGATGGTAGAGTCAGAATTTGGCGTAAACAGAATGAGAACATGGATCCATCATGCCTTGTTACCACTGTGCAGGCTGGTGGTGGTGGTGTAATGGTGTGGGGGATGTTTTCTTGGCACACTTTAGGCCCCTTAGTGCCAATTGGGCATAGTTTAAATGCCACGGCCTACCTGAGCATTGTTTCTGACCATGTCCATCCCTTTATGACCACCATGTACCCATCCTCTGATGGCTACTTCCAGCAGGATAATGCACCATGTCACAAAGGTCGAATCATTTCAAATTGGTTTCTTGAACATGACAATGAGTTCACTGTACTAAACTGGCCCCCACAGTCACCAGATCTCAACCCAATAGAGCATCTTTGGGATGTGGTGGAACGGGAGCTTCGTGCCCTGGATGTGCATCCCACAAATCTCCATCAACTGCAAGATGCTATCCTATCAATATGGGCCAACATTTCTAAAGAATGCTTTCAGCACCTTGTTGAATCAAGGCCACGTAGAATTAAGGCAGTTCTGAAGGTGAAAGGGGGTCAAACACAGTATTAGTATGGTGTTCCTAATAATCCTTTAGGTGAGTGTATATATATATATATATATATATATATATATACATACAGACGTGCTTTTTACAAAATGAGAAATAGATGTGCAAACATTTGTCCATTTCAGAAACAAGTGTAAATTTGTAAATTAATATGCAGAAAGTGTTTATGTGTATGTTTTTGTTATTATCATATATATTATATTTTCTTATGGTTTACAACAGTGCTGCAAGTCCTTATCCTATACAAGCAGTCACTATCAATTCTAACCATGTTTATTGTAGATGTATTCAAGCTGTAATTGTAAAGTAGCACTAATATTGTTTTATCTCTTATTACAGTATGAAAGCAAGGTAATATTTTTTTTCTTGCTCGCACTTAGCATATTACTATGTTGCCCCCAAAAAGTTTGGCTACAAAGTGTATTTTCCAAGTTTCATTTGCAGTACTTGCTGAAAGCACCATACTTTGCTTTTTGGAGCTATAGTGCAATACATTTACTGCTCAACAAAATCTCAGAATTGTAAATGGAAAATTGTTGTTCTTTTTCCTTGAAAATATATATATATATATATATATATATATATATATATATATATATATATGAATAAAGATTTATCTTATCCTCAAAATCCAGCATAATTATTTTAATGGGATTAGGTGCGTTACAGGACTCAGTTTCCCAATCTGAAATTACAAGACCTATTACACAATACATAATAAACTAGGAAATTGTGGACAGTGGCAGTTAACTACCCCAACCACATTGATTAACATTTTCATTATACTTAACATAATACATTTATAATTATGGGTAGCTTCCCAGAATTCTTAATTAAGGCATATCTAATATTTCCTGAAATTCATTTGTTAATACATTTTTTTTTTCTTTAACATTCATTTGTTGTTAAATGACACAAATTGCATTTCACAATAAACACTCTTTAAAAAAATCTTGAAAAGTTCTGCTTATATCTTTCAGGAATGAAAACATTGATTAATTATCTAATGCTGATAATAGAGCATGTAACACTCAGTGGAAATAATCAAAAGTCAGCAGCCTTAGTCACCCCACTTTGGCAATAGACATTTAGGGCCGAATTAAATCAAAACTTTGACCCATTCGCTAATAGCAAACTAAAAACCTGTACGTCATAGCGGTTACATTTCTGATTAGGAGAAAGTGGCATCTTACTAAAAATGAAGCCGCAACTGAGTACAGTTCTGTAGTTTTCTATTAGCAGGTGGGTCAAAGTTTTGATTTAATCCCGGCCTTAATTTGTATCAGAAAATTATGCTAGATTTTGCATAAAGCTTTCTGTGTAGTTAATATCTGTAGATTGTGTTGATCAGATTAGCTTCCATACTGGCTACTGCATAAAGCGCTGTCTGTCTTTATTGTATTTATCGTGTGCATACATTTTCTTTCCTGCGTGCTTTAAAAATGATATTGCTGAGTGTCAATAGTTTTAATAGCTTCTAAGGAACATTTGAAGAAAGTTTCATTAATCTTGTTTGCAGAGCTTCAGAGATGCAACATCAAAGAGTGGGCATATAAAATGGTTTCATATTTTTAATTAATCCAGTTACCTAGGTTTCCTTTCAAAGCTTTAATGTTCATATTTGTAAAACTGCTAAAAGTTAGATTGCATTTCTAAAATGTGACCATTTCCCATCACTTGCAGAGCTGAGGTGACTTTGAAGAAATTTGCTGGATGTCTCAAAGACATAGAGATCTCTAGAACACCCTACAATTTATTAAGTAGCCCTGATTATACTGGTTTGACCAAAGGATGCTCTGTAGAGGTGGGTCAACAGTAATTAGGTTTTTCTTTTGATCAGCTTGCTATTTGATGCTATTAATTTTAATGTGTGTATTACCTCGAGTTAGTACACACATAAACAGGCACATTTATTAATTAGATATGTATTGTATATCTATATCAAGATTAAAACTAAAAATATATTTAATAAAAACTGAATTAACGAAATGTTTTAGAAAGATTAAAAAATAATGAATATGTTTTATAGACATACAGTGAGGGGAAAAAAGTATTTGATCCCCTGCCGATTTTGTACGTTTGCCCACTGACAAATAAATGATCAGTCTATAATTTTAATGGTAGGTGTATTTTAACAGTGAGAGACAGAATCACAACAAAAAAATACAGAAAAACGCATTTCAAAAAAGTTATAAATTGATTTGCATGTTAATGAGGGAAATAAGTATTTGATTCCCTATCAATCAGCAAGATTTCTGGCTCCCAGGTGTCTTTTATACAGGTAACGACCTGAGATTAGGAGCACTCTCTTAAAGGGAGTGCTCCTAATCTCAGCTCGTTACCTGTATAAAAGACACCTGTCCACAGAAGCAATCAATCAATCAGATTCCAAACTCTCCACCATGGCCAAGACCAAAGAGCTGTCCAAGGATGTCAGGGACAAGATTGTAGACCTACACAAGGCTGGAATGGGCTACAAGACCATCGCCAAGCAGCTTGGTGAGAAGGTGACAACAGTTGGTGCGATTATTCGCAAATGGAAGAAACACAAAATAACTGTCAGTCTCCCTCGGTCTGGGGCTCCATGCAAGATCTCACCTCGTGGAGTTTCAATGATCATGAGAACGGTGAGGAATCAGCCCAGAACTACACGGGAGGATCTTGTTAATGATCTCAAGGCAGCTGGGACCATAGTCACCAAGAAAACAATTGGTAACACACTACGCCGTGAAGGACTGAAATCCTGCAGCGCCCGCAAGGTCCCCCTGCTCAAGAAAGCACATGTACAGGCCCATCTGAAGTTTGCCAATGAACATCTGAATAATTCAGAGGAGAACTGGGTGAAAGTGTTGTGGTCAGATGAGACCAAAATCGAGCTCTTTGGCATCAACTCAACCCGCCGTGTTTGGAGGAGGAGGAATGCTGCCTATGACCCCAAGAACACCATCCTCACCATCAAACATGGAGGTGGAAACATTATGCTTTGGGGGTGTTTTTCTGCTAAGGGGACAGGACAACTGCACCGCATCAAAGGGACGATGGACGGGGCCATGTACCGTCAAATCTTGGGTGAGAAACTCCTTCCCTCAGCCAGGGCATTGAAAATGGGTCGTGGATGGGTATTCCAGCATGACAATGACCCAAAACACACAGCCAAGGCAACAAAGGAGTGGCTCGAGAAGAAGCACATTAAGGTCCTGGAGTGGCCTAGCCAGTCTCCAGACCTTAATCCCATAGAAAATCTGTGGAGGGAGCTGAAGGTTCGAGTTGCCAAACGTCAGCCTCGAAACCTTAATGACTTGGAGAGGATCTGCAAAGAGGAGTGGGACAAAATCCCTCCTGAGATGTGTGCAAACCTGGTGGCCAACTACAAGAAACGTCTGACCTCTGTGATTGCCAACAAGGGTTTTGCCACCATTACTAAGTCGAAAGGGTCAAATACTTATTTCCCTCATTAACATGCAAATCAATTTATAACTTTTTTGAAATGCGTTTTTCTGGATTTTGTTGTTGTTATTCTGTCTCACTGTTAAAATACACCTACCATTAAAATTATAGACTGATCATTTCTTTGTCAGTGGGCAAACGTACAAAATCAGCAGGGAATCAAATACTTTTTTCCCTCATTGTACATACAGATTTGGATTTAAACTGCAGCCCTAAAGCTGTATAACCCCAAACAAACTACAAAACCCACAATTCCAAGTGGTGCCTGACTACTGGGAATTTGTGTATTATTGAGAACCCAATGTAGTGACATCACCATAACAAAGACATATACATAACACAATTAATATCAATAGTCTGTGCATAATATTTAAATATTGATTTAGCAGAGAGGTGTTGGGTTCCTGATATTACTTTTTTTTCCATTCTGCAGGACCATATAGTTAATTATCTGTGTTGATCTTTAAATTGTGAAATGCTCAGTGTGCCTAATTTATTGGTTTATTTTTCAGAATATCCACACTGTCAGTTTTCCCAGACCTGGGTTCATGGAATTGAAGCCCTTCTCATTTGAAGTGGGAACAGAGATAAGCCTCTCATTCAGCACTAAGAATGACAAGGGCATCATCCTGTTTGGCAGTGGGGGCAGCCCCGTTCCCCCCAGAAGAAAACGCAGGCAGACTGGACAAGTGAGTTAGAGTTACAGAGACAGGGGTCTTAATAAGTTTGCATTTTAGACAATTATATTAATAACATTATATAGTGCAGCAGCAGTCTACTCCTCTGCTGTGTTGTGGTGAAAAGAAAGGAGAACTTCGTTATTAAATTAACATTTTCACTACAGTGAATGATAAAAACAACTATATGAGTGAACAAATCTGGAGCCTTATTTAATGGCGTTTAATGCTTGGCAGCTCAATGACTGTGCACAGGATCCACAATCATCTGAGCGGGGCTTAAAGAATTGTTTTTATTTTAATATAGACTGAAAGCTTACACTGCAATACCCAATTTCACCCTATTAGCCTCTCACATCATTGGTTAAAAAAAGGCTGTGCATAATTATAATTAAAATTATATTACTTTTTAAAAGGGCATTTTACATCTTTGTTAACAGAACCTTCATTTTCCCCATCTCTTCTGTCTTTGTGCTGTAGGGCATTGCAGTAATTAAAGCTTCCGGGTAAAGGAAATGATAGTAATTTTAACCTCTAACATTAGGGCTGAAGTGTCTTTAATAAAATAAATTATACAACAGTGCCGTAATAGATTGTATCCAATTTGTGATAACCCTGGGGAAAGGTCTAGACCATCACCTTTGAATATCATTAGCAGCCATAAATTCAGTTGATGCCATTTGTGTATAGTGCCGGACCTATTTTTAGTTTTCCAACCATTATTCTTCTTGCACCAATTTGTACAGGGAATATAATACAGGTTTAATTTGGACTGAAGATGAAACAGCTCCCCCTTACATTTAAATTAGCCATCATAATACAATGTAGTCTGTAAATTGGAAACGTGGAAACAAGTACTGGCTACTTATTACACAGAAGAAGTTATGCTAAAGAACCCATTTAATGAAAAGTTAATTTCACATTTAATGATATTGAATTTTTAAGGATGTAGATGTGACAACCGCAGTGACCGTAGTTAAAAGTTAGAGCAATAAAGAGGTCTCTTACAAGGATAGTTGCACTAGAAATGTGTATTCGAATTGTCTGTCCTCTGATTGGTCATTTAATTAATCAAACTATTTTCTTGTATATTTTTACAAGCCTTACCTTGCAGTGCTGTTGAACAAAGGAGTTCTAGAAGTGCATGTCTTCACTGGAACCCGGAATCCACGCAGAGTGCTGAAGAGACCAGAGGATGGGATCCTACATGATGGGAGAGAACACTCCTTAAAAATAGAGAGAGCAAGAGGCGGGTAAGAACCACCTGTCAACAGTGTACTGTACTAAATCCCTTTCAACAAAGCAGATCATGGTCAGAATATTGTCAAATTTGATATACCTTAGTTTATATCAGTTTGAAATGTTATTTTGTTAGTTAAAAATAGCAATACAAAAGACTGGAAAGCCTAAGTCTGTCCTTTTTGGGTTAAAATGCATACCAACATTATACTTAATTCTACTTACTTTTCTATAAATAGCAAAGCAATTATCATTTTGTATTTAGACACATGTATAATTGATATTTGTAATAATTAGCATCACAACTAACTCAATAAATATTGAAAGAAAGATTGTTCAACATTCTTGCCACCAAAAATGAGAGCACTGTACATTGACTACTGGATTTTAGATTACTGGAAGACTTCACATTTTCCAAAAAATTGTATTAGGCAATTCTACTGCATGTGTGGATGTAGATGTATTACTATTATTATGGTTAATGTTGTTGATGTTGTATTTGTTATAATACAGAACAAACTGTGTTTTATGTCTGTAAATTGAATGTTAACTGTACCAATATGATCTTTTTCAGAAGATTTACAGTGCAAGTTGATGAAGAAAACAAGGTGGAACAAACTCTGCTGAATGACCAGACACTGAGCATCAAAAAGCTCTTTGTTGGTGGCATCCCCCCATACATTGAAGCCAGCTCACAGAGAAGCAACAGCCCTTTTGAAGGATGTATATGGAATCTAGTCATCAATACCATGTATGCCTCTTAAAATGTACATATATTAGCCTGAATAGATGTAAATGTATTAATAATCTGTCATAATTTATCTGTTCAAAGGTGTTAAATTCTGGTTGTAAGACACAAGACTTGTGACTAGTTGAATGGCAGAAATGCACTTTGACCAAGATAAAATCTAAACTTTGACCCACCTGCCAGTCATGGATAGTCGAGAAGCCTCTGTAAAATTAAAAAATCACCATCAAGTACTGGGTGTGTAATTTGTAATTGGGAAGTTTTAATTTAACCAAGATTTAATCAAGTCAATTTTGCCAATCTTTTCTAATTGCCAGCTTCTTTGGCAAAATATTTCCTCATCCAAGTGATAACGTTAACCAACATGATTCTTAAATAATGTGTTTTTAACTCCTCCTGTTTGTTTGCTCAGTCCCGTGGACTTTGCTCAGCCTGTTTCCTTTGAGAACGCAGAGATCGGCCAGTGTCCGAGCATGGCTCCGCCCCCCAGGCCTCTTCCAGAAGAGACAACTGAACGTCCCACAACTGAACTCCTTCCTCTTAAACCAGCTCTTACCACTCTAGTGCCTGTCCAACAGCAACCAACTCCACCAACTGACACAAAACTGGTAACACTGCCTTCATTTGCACTTTTGTCATGCAAGATCAGCACATAGCAATATACCATTCACCTAGTCTGCTCCCTGAAAATAATTCTACTATAATCAAAACAAAAACAGCACAATTTTGAAGTATTGTACTCACAAAAAAGATGGGTGGGGAGTAGAAAAGTCCTATTTTTTTCTCCATTAAGTGTGATCCAAATTGTAGCACTTGCATTTACTATGTAATGAGGGGAGTCTAACGTTTGCAGATCAGTACAATGCTTCGCTCTTTGCACAGTCTCTTTAAACTCAAAAACAATATATAATTGTTTCTTAACAGCACAGGCTGTTTTCTCCCATCCATCTTCGAATATTTGTGCTGCTGCAGTGAACTACTAGTCTATTTACTTGGACTGTCAGTCTGTAGTCACAGCTCCTTATAAATTCACCTTAGAAAAAGGCCATCTCAAAGTAATTGATTGTTCCGGTAGTTAAAGTCATTTAATCTTGTGAGTGAACAGTTAAAGGTAAATCCAAAGTGTTCAAGGGCAGTATATATCTTGTATGGCTTTTTTTTCTTTTTTTTGCATTAAAAGAAGGTTTCTGGCCCAGTATTGATTGTATATAACCACTAATACAATGTGGAAAAAAACTATTTACCAAAAGCATAGGATTCCAGTCATAGCTGGGAACATTATATTGGACACGAATTAAGAAAAACATGTCATTGTGCTTGCTACGTAAGAGGAGTTTGACTAATCGGAGTCCTTCTTTTTGATTAATCAGTGTTTCGCTATATGTGATGTACTGGCTACAGTAAAATACAGTGAGTGGTATAATAAATATATGGTGTAAATCCAGAGTTCTGGTATATTAAATACCATCCATTTGTTGTTTACGGCTGCACTTGGGTGCTCATGATATAAATATCAGGCTCCTGGATTTGTTTCTGTATCAGGTGTAGCATGAGCTGCAAGGTCAATCTTTGACATATTATGAGGTTTCGGCTATACTTCGAGATTGATATTGTCTCGCATACATATTATCTTTGTCAGGGCTACAATTCAATATGATGAGTCTCTACATATACAGAGAGAAAGACCCCAAAAATGTAGTAATGTTATGCTATATCTTTTCAAGTGAGTTACACATTATAGTAAATTTGTAGAACGTGTGTCTTAAAAAAAATACGTAATTATTTGACCAGAAAAGGTTTTGGATGGTATCACGGTAGATAATATATATGCTAAACATAAGTGTTGGATCTGACATTAGAAATGAAATAATGTACCTATTTACCTAAGTATCTACAGACTTAACATCTGCAAAACATTACTGTACCATGTAAAGCATTTGTAAACCCTTTCTTCCATCTTCATCCTTTAATAATGTATCATGTGAAAATGAATACCAATTTGTACCATCTGTCATACATCTGATTATTGCTCAGCTTGTTTCCACACTGCAGTAGCACAGCTGTTCTGGCCACACCTAACTATGCTTTACCTCACTCTGCTGCTTATAGGGCTCCTTTGTAGCTGAATTCAGGAACGCTGGCTTTGCTACTGACCTTGACTTCATGCTGGTACCTTTAAGCTCCAAGCGTTTTATTTGTACTCTTTGAATATCAAGCAACATTTTAACGTTATTTTAACATTTTACTGCTGTGACATGAAATCATTCTAACACTATATTCCACTGATGAGAGGGGAGTAGCTCTTTAATCAATTGAACCTTTGTTCTTCTCCTTATATGCATGTTTATTTATATATTTATGTATATCTTTAGGTTTAAATTATATCAAATAATGACTATGTTTGACCCAGAAAAGATAGCGTAATTTAATTGCTTACATATCTGTCTTCAATGCATGTATTGTATATGTTGATTATTATGGGCTGGCACGTTCACAGATTCATTCAGCTGTGACATGTTGCATTAGCCTCCTGTCAATAGAAATAGCAATACATACATGTAGTACATCACTTAAAAGCTGATATATTTATCATGTATCCATAATTCGTTGAACGTTTGTTACTAATCTGCATTGTATGACTTCATTGCATGCTTCCGTTGCAAAGTAAAACTATTCTGTGGTGAGTATGAGCTAATTATATCTCAGTCTCCTTCACCACATCCCCCTTGCCTTTGGAAGCAATGTGCTGAGTAACTTTATTGAGAGATTTAAAAGTATTCTCTGAGTACATCCCTCCAGGCAGTCTGCACAATGTAGGGGACTTTTTGGAAAAGGAAAAATAATACTTGTCAGTTGCAACGCTGTTAAAGGAATTCCCAGAAGAGGTATAATGTTCGACCAACATTATCAATCATACAACTGAAATATTATATCTAAGGAAATAAACATACAAGCAGCTGAAAAGCAAGAAATGCGCAAACAACTTCAAAGACAAATAGTGCAGTGTCTATTACAGGCGGCAGCTCACATCAGTGGAGGCTCATAAGAAAGGGCTTCAGCTTGTATTGACATACCTTATCAGAGCTGACTGTTTTCAGTGTGCCACCAACCCGCAGCATTCCCTCATACTGTTACATCTGGAGTGACTGGAAAAAGAAAAAAAGATTGAAAACACATAGTTATTATTGTAAAGTGATACCTTTACAGGCAGAGAACACAGCCACAGCTTAAAGGAAAGACATTTCTAGTATTCATATTCATTTTTGTTATTGACTTAAATAATCAAAATAGAATACATGCATACATACATATATACACTGACAAAAAAAAATGAATATACTTCACTGTCCTCTAGGAAACCTAGAGGAAAACCCTAGAAAACATTAGAATGAATTATATGAATTCTGTCAGTGTTTTAATGATGATAATAGGGAAGTGATCAAGGGTGAGGCTTGTAATTGCAGCTTGAGTCTGATTCATATTTCATTCCAGTTACCATGCTACCCTGTATTTTTAAAATCAATGTTCTTCAGTTTTTACCACAACTATCAGTCTCTGTAAAGAAACAAAGAGAAACAACAGAACAGAGATATGCATTGTCATGGTATGCCCTTCATATAAAAGATGGATTGATGGACACATGGTAATGGCTTCTTCTTCCTTAAGAGCAATGTATATTCTACAGTATCGAAAAGAAATCTAGCTCCCAAACTGAGATCTTCATGGCAATTTTACTTTTGTGTGAGTGGTTCTATAAATGTGATTTCTTCTTTAATAGCCCCATCTATTGTTAAAACGGAGAATGGCTAGTACAGCATTTGTCAAAGCTTTACAATAATTCACTGAAGGATTGAACATAATACAGTAGTTTTTTTTTTTATAGCAAGTGCATTCATACATTTGTCATTGATCACATTTACTTAGATTACTCTGCAAAAAGTAATATTTTATCTAATAATTAAAATCTATTTATTTCTTTGGATATGAAGATCAGTAAAATTGGACATCATTAATATAAATGTGTTTTTAAATCTCCAGGTACCTTGTGCTGCTGAACCAGAGCCAGTGACTTTGCAGAATGCTAAGCAGTTTGGCCTCTCAAGAAACAGTCATGTGGCTCTGTCATTTGATGATACTAAGGTTAAGAGCAGGTAAATGTGTAATTGGAATTTTATTTTGTTTGTTTCTAAGTTAATACATGCAGTTTACATTCTCTGCTTGGTAAGCCCCATCGCCTTGCTAGAATCGATTGATCCAAATATTTGACTCCCATAATAAAGTGCACGATGCAATTCTGATAGTGTGTGGAAAGATAAAGATCCAAATTCAAAGACAATTTCTAGAAATAATTGCCTCGTTGTTGTATTTTCTTTCAGACTTATAATTGAGTTTGAAATCAGGACCGAAGCTCAGTCAGGGCTGGTGTTTTACATGGCCAGAATAAACCATGCAGACTTTGCAACAATCCAGCTGAAGGATGGCATCGCCCATCTGAGTTACGACCTCGGAAGTGGAAATACGTCAGTGAGCGTTCCCAGGATCATCAATGATGGAGAGTGGCACAAGGTAAAAAGGGATTGTGCAAAGCCTAACAAGTTAGAAAATATGTATAGCATTTCAGTGCCTGGCTAAATTAAAATTTGTACATGTGATGTGAAAATGATGTGTTTATATATTGAATATTACACTTCACAAAGTTCTTTACAAAAAAGTATGTATAATAATAATATTAATGTAGATTCCTTTCACGTTTTACCTATTAAGTGCTACCTGAATGCTAAAACTTTGTGTATGTTAACTAAATAATTACAATGTAGTTTCTTATTTTAATTTGGAACATCAGTTTCTTTTTTAATCAAGTTTTCGATTCATGTTTGTTGAACTGCAGACATAGTACTTTATTCCGAGTTTCCCCACTATTTCATTTAAAAGTTTTTATTTGTTCTGTCCACAGATTAGGGTGCTGAGGGAGAAGCAAAGGGGAATTCTAACAGTTGACAATCGTCATACAAAACAAACAACAAGCCCCAAAAAAGCTGACATACTTGATGTTGTTGGCATTCTATATATCGGTGGACTTCCTGTGAATTACACAACAAGAAGAATTGGACCTGTAAGAATCCTTTTTTTTTAATGTAACAAATGTATTTCACACAACTGTGCAACAAACAATGTATTTTAATATTCATGTTTAACAGAGGAAAGTAAAAATAAATGTATGTTATGACATTATTTTAGTAATTCATAATGCATCTTGTTGAGTACTTTTGGTAATACTTATACAGTCTTAAATATAATTAAAAGTAAGTGTGGTGTTCCCCACTGTGTATTAACACATAAATGTAAAGTAAATCCTGTGATTTCATTATGCTGTGTGTTTTTCTGTAAAATAGGTGGTGTACAGTATTGATGCTTGCATAAGGAATGTGAAAATGCTGAGCTCCTTGATGGATATGGATAATCCCACCTCAAGTTATAATGTGGGTAGCTGCTACGTCAGTTCTCAGAAAGGAACATACTTTGATGGAACTGGATTTGCCAAAACAGGTATTGCTACAAATAATAAAAAACAAAATATGATAAGCATTTGTTGCAATGTAGGTGCTAATCTCATGTCTCAAGTGTTACTTGCATAACCAATTAAATCACTCCATTGTTTGTAAAGTGAAATCTTTAGCCAATAATCCCTCTTGTCCTGTCACAGTGGGCGCCTACAGAGTGGGCTCAGATCTCTTGATAGAGTTTGATTTCCGCACATCGCAAAGCGATGGCATCCTCTTTGGAATAAGCAGCCAGAAAATGGATGGTCTGGGCATTGAACTATCTAACGGAAAAGTAAGTGAATGTCAGGTGTTTAACAATCATGGATGTTTCTGTCACCATGGCTCTCTAAGCACAGGTTTCTGCTATTCTGTTTAAAGCTGAAGTTTGACAAGGCTTGAACGTTGTGCTTCGCAGGTGTTCTTCCATGCTGACAATGGAGCTGGAAGGTTTTCAGCCGTGTATGAGCCTGAGGCGAGCCTCTGTGACGGTCAGTGGCACACTTTGGTTGCCAACAAGCTGAAGCACCGCCTAGAGCTCACAGTGGATGGCAAGAAAGTAGAAGGTCAAAGTTCAAACACTCAATCTACATCAGCCGACACCAGTGACCCAGTCTTCGTGGGGGGGTACCCTGGTAAGCGCTTTTAATAAATAAATAAATTCCACATGTGTCTATATATTATTTTTACCTGAATAATTATAATTATTGTACATGGAAAGATTTCTGTAATAACTAATAATTGTAGGATTATCATAGAACATATCATTGTTTATTCCGGTTGGGAAAGCAAGATTAATGTGTCCCATTAAATCAATGGATTACATTACAATATATTTTTTAGAATATTTCTTAGCAGACACCCTTATCCAGGTTGACTTACAATTAAAATTACATACAATTACCCATTTATACACCTGGGTTTTTACTGGAGCAATCTAGGTGCAGCACCTTGCTCAAGGGAACAACAGCAGTGTCCCCCACCTGGGATTGAACCCACAACCCTTCACTCTAGAGTCCAGTTTATGGAATAAATATGTAAAACTAAACAAATCTGTTTCCATTTAAGTGATGTATAGTTCTTTGAAATACCCACTTGTTTATTACAATTTAAAATATATATATATATATATATATACATTTCTCATGCAGCTAGTGACCGTAATTGTACAACAGTCACTTTGTATAACATAAACATAGAATGTAATGTAATATTATTTTATATTGTTCTCAATGTTGTTAAAATCTGCAAACAAAATATGTTTTTGTCTGTGTATTAGCAGTTATAGTAAAAAGCTTATGGACTTCTAGCTTATTTATTTGCCTTTATATCTTAGAGGTAATTGGTGGCTGAAAGACCTAAACATTGTTTTATTGTAACCTTGTTTTTTAATAATGTTTTCAGAGGGCCTGAAACAGTTTGGCTTGACCATTAAAACACCTTTTAAAGGATGCATCCGCAACCTGAGACTAACAAAGGCTTCCAAGGTCCAGGAGATCCACTTCAACAAGGCTCTGGAGCTGCAGGGTGTCAAGCCCCTGACATGCCCTGTAAAATGATCCCGAACACATGTTTTGTTTTGGAATCAGAACCTGTTTAAATGAAATGGAGTAAACCAAAAATAAACTACTCATGAAAATCATATTCATAATTGTCTGTTAACTAGCTTAAAGGTTTCATTTTAACAGTGGAGTTTTAGATTGAATGATTAGCTTTCTAGGATCAACGATGAGGTGAGCAACTAGAGATAGTTTTGAACCAGATATATGCATAGAGTATCTTCTACCAAAATATATTTCATTGTGGATCCAGCAGTCACTGTTTGTAAGCATGTCTGTATAATAGATAATGCATGGTGTGATTAAAGCACTGTAATTATCACATGTATATTTCTTTTAAATATATCAAGTGAAATTAAAAAGGATTTTCATGTCTTACTCCTAAGGCAAAAATATCATGAAAACAAATAAGTTCCCACGTTTAACTGAGTTTCAATTAGAAATGTAACTTCATGGCAGTATTTCAAAATCTAAGAAATTACTCCAGTTCTTCAACAGCAACAGTATTCCTGGCAAGTTTTGCAAGATATTTATCCTAACAATGGTGTCATTCCTACTACTCAGTTCTGTTATTTGAATTTGCAACAAATTAGGAACTTGGTCCAACTTTTGAATTTCCTGAGACCGCTTCCTTTGTCTTGGCCCATTACATTTAATATGCAGTGTAATTTAGGATTTAAAAATTACATAACCTTTCCTTCAGTGAGCAACATATCGGCTTGAACTTGAACTTTTTTGAGGATACCCTGTTCCTGCTGGCTGTACAGTTTTACAAATTACAGTTCATTTACATCTGGGTAAGCACCCCCCCCCCCTTTGTGTGAAATAAACTGAAATATGTTCTGAAACATCACTAAGTAACACAATATTAAATAAACCAGAATTGTAGGCGTATAACAGGATGTACTGACCACATCTTTCACTTTTGGTTTCCACTGAGGTTACTTGCATATAATCTTTGGCAAAAGTTAATTTCAATTTCAATTTTCCAACATTATTGTCCCCAGCCCTCTATATTCTCTATGTATACTTCCTTTGTACCATTGTCCACATTGCAGCACCAATGTTCTTGCAGTATTAAAATAATCTAAGTACATTAATTACATTGCCATTATGTATACTGGTTTCCATCAAGGTTGTACAAAGTTATAATCCTACCTTAACTTTGAGTTAAAATGTATTTTTGACATTGGCATCTTCTAATAGACAAAAGGAGTTTGCTTAATTCACTGTTTGCTCATCCAGTGACACACTGAAATGATCAAACTCTTTATAATGTCAGCAGGTGGTGCTCAATGGTCTGTGTTTTAAAGGTCATGTGGAAGCCATGACATTTCTCAGACTAAAAAGGTGGTAAGCTACTCAAGAACAACACTATGGATATGAGTATGGGATACAGTGAGACAACATTAAATATAATTGTAATAAAATAGCATTGAATTTGTAAGATGATTTTTAAAGTATTTGCCACAGATTGATCCAATGAACACATTTGTCATAGTGGAACTGGTAAGTCTGATGACTCCTCCATGCATCTACATAACAATCGGGTGTGCTGATGATTGCAGATGAGAAAAATAGAATGAAACAACACACTAGTTATTTTTGTACAATATTTTCACAATGAATATTACTAATAGTCTTATTTAACTCCTGTTAAAAAATGCCTATTGCTCTGGGTGCCCTTTCTCACTGGGAAATGTAGTTTTAAAATTGAAATAGAGGACACACATCTTTAATATTTTGAGCTCAGTTTCACTATTGATATGATTTTAATGGTGATATTGTCCTTAGTGTGGTATGCATTTCTTGTCATTCACAAATTGACTGTTGTTAGAAATACTAAAGTAATAGTGCCTGTAAGCTGACATATGTCTTTCCTAACCTAGTTCCAGCTTAAATAAATAAATTAACTACAAATGGCAAAGCTCATTATAATTATGTCAAGATAGGCTGCCAGTATAATTTTCAATGTTGTCATTATTTACATGTATATGTGTGTATATATATATTATTGCCGATACACATAGAATAAAGACAAAGTCCATAGACCCCGCCTACAAAGATTGTGAAATGGTAAGGAAGTAGACTAGTTTGCTATTAAAAAGACAGTTGACTCAATTTCTAAAGACACTACTTTGTTCCCAAACATGAGGAAAGCTGTTCTTTATCTGACCCAGCCTTCCCTATCAAGTATAGGGCGATGGACAAGGAATCAAAACATTTTCACTAAAGCAAACCCTTCTGTAGTTGAAAGACATTCATGCAAAGCACTGGTTTACAGAAAGCATGGAGAGACTAGTGATGTAATAAGGTAAGACATTATCATTTGGTTAGACTTCTGTTTTTGTTGCTTTTGTGTGCTATAAAGTAAGTGTATATATATGTGTGTATGTATATATACACTTTTCAAATAGTATTAAGTCAGATTGGAGTGTGTTAGTAAAGATAAATGTTTTAGGGAATTTTGAAAAATATCTGACTCAATTTGACTTCACAAAGAACTTTTTCCCTTTATAAGAATGGAGGAAATGCTCTTACCTGATGTTGAAGAAACAAATGTAAGACTGAAGATGCTGGCTGCACCTATTAATCCAGCAGATATTAACATGCTTCAAGGTACATTTATTTATTTATGGTTGGGGTCACTTCCTTGAAATCCTAGTAAAAAAAATGTATATGGGTTTTGTTATGTCTGCACATTGAGTTACAGTGCTGCAGTGAGTTACACACCTAAATAAATTTAGTTTACAAAAATATATTATTTAGCACATTCATGCTAGTTAATACCATCACACTGCATTCTTCACAGATTGATCCACTGAGATTTTTGGCTTTTCTAAAATGAGTGGGTCTTTAAATTAGACCACTGAACTAATGCTCAGAAAAGGTAATGTAATATAAGATGCAAGCTGACACACACACATTTATATCTCTATAAGATGCATAAACATGGCCTGGCTACTGTTTGGCTGACATCTAAGACAGTGCTGTGCTGGTGGAGATAATCATAGGTATCCGGATAGAGCCACACCTATAATTATTGCTTAAAAAGGACTATGTCAAGGTAGTTTACAGAAAGTGGAGAAGCCATGATGGCAAAGAGTGGAGTAGGAGAAATAGAGGGGGAAAAGTCAAGAAATGTTAAGGATTGTTTTCTGTTTTGTTTAGATTGTGTAGGGAGAATATATTTTTTTATTACTTATTTAGTAAATATGCAAACTGAACGAGGGACTAAATTACATGGAAGAGTGGTGTGTGGGTGAGAACTTAAGCCCTGTCCATATGCACATATAAAGATAATTCTAGACTAAACTAGAGTCAAGCCCACTTTCAGAACATGTATGAGCTCTAGAAGCATATATTATCAAAAGTAATAGAACACAATGAAAGTCCATAGAGAAAATAAGTATAGAACAATAGAACACTCTTTTACCAAGAAACAATGCTACAAATGTGAATACACAATCTAGAATAATACACAAATACACCAGAGTTCAAACTATACACACACTTGTATACATACAGAATTAACAACTGGAAATTGTATTTTAAAAAGCAAGCTCTGGCTCCAATTTAAGCATGTAGAATTTCAATACACATTTCTTAGTGCTTTGGTTGCAGTAACAGCAGTACACATGGAAATGCTGAATGAGATGATTGCTCAATAATATAATTGTGGAAGTAAAAATGTGAGCTAGACAGACAAAACAACTATGGTTTAAACAACGTTAACACTTTAAAAAAACAACAAAAAAGTTAAAATTACAAGAAAAAAAAGTGACTTGATAGCAATGAAACGGCAACAAAGTGCAGGAAGAGGAAGAGATTTGTTGAGAGTACGAGCAGGGGGGGCAAGGGGTGATGCTGTGGTTCTTGGCAGAGAAGGAAAGAGAAAAAGTTATAGAATGAAAGGAAAAAGCGATTTCAGATGAGGGGAAGGATTATTAATTGAGGTCAGACTTGGAAAGGCTGTGTTGGAGGTGATGAGGCTGGAGATGGGCAAGAGGCAGTTATAGATAAAGAAAGTCAAGAGAGGCAAAGGTACAGACGCGGTGAGCATCAGCAGTATGGAAGTAGTAGCTGAAGCCCTGAAAGTTGATTAAATAAGTCAGGGAGCTTTTGGTTGAAAAATATCAGATCCTAGTGCTAAGGAAAGGATCAGATAAATAAAGCCACACAAGGAAATCCTAAAACCCTGGAGCGAGAGGAAATTAAATGATTGAAATGTTATGAGCAGATGAGATCCAAGGTATAGGTTGTAGGCTTTCAAACAAACACAAGTGAGCCGAGCTGAGGTTCAGACAAGGGGGTTGGAGGGGGAAGAAGAGGGTTGGAATTAGTCAGATGAGGAGGGTGTGTAGAAAGAGGAAATTGGATGATTCTTAAGTGGGGGAGACTGAGAAAGCAATGAGAGGGGTGAAATTGAAGGAAGAGTATAGTGGTAGGCGAGAGAGAGCGTGAATGAGGTGAGGTGCATAAGGAGGGAATTGTGTTGTCTTTTGATCTCATACTTTGGAAGAGATGAAAGAAGCAGAGTGTTCTGATGAAATAGAGGGAAATGGAAAACAATGGTGGATGGTTTAAGAATGAGGATAAGGTAGAGGAAAGCTGTTAGCTGGGACTAGACCTAGGACTCCTTGGCACAAATAAGGGTCTTTGAGCATGAGAAGAGGAGAGAGCAGTGAATGTTCAGTCAGACGACAGTTTGGTTATTTTCTAGTAGGGCAGAAAATTAAGATTCAGAAAATTCAGTTTGGTCACCTGTAGCAACATCAGGAAGTTCAGGGAAAACAACAACAAAAATACATCCCCCCTTATTCTAAATCATGTTTTGTTCATTGAAGATTAAGGGCTGTATTACGATGATAGTAAAAAAGTGCTAAAACAGTAATTGTAGATAAAACTGAAAAGAAAACAAACCTGAAAAGGAAAAACATCTGAGAGAATAGTTGTGTTACTCTTTCTACTACTACTACTACTACTACTACTACTACTAACTACTAACTAACTACTACAACTAACACAACCACTACCACCATTACTACTACTACTAACAATAAATATATTAAGTATTTCAAATACTTTCAAATTCATTCTGCAGTATTCAATTTATTTAACATTCTGCAAATATCAGTTCCAAACTATATTTCTCCTTCAATTTGGTTATTTTTGTAAATACATTCATTCTATACAAAGTGAGTTAAAACATTTGGTGAGAATCACACTTTGGATGATGCCCCAATTTCATCAGAAAATAATCATCCTGAATGTAAGGTTTGCATGTGAGTGCATGTCATATAGCCTTTCATTCAGGTGAAAACCTCAATTGAAGCACATTTAATGGATTATTACAATCCACCATGTTTGCACTCATATATAACTTTGAAAAATTGTTCATTTTGTTTGTTTCACAAAATGGTTTTAGATGTATGAGATATGAGAATAAGAAATGATTACCAGTCTAATGTTTTCCAATATTAGGCACCTATCCAATTCTTCCTCCTTTCCCTGCCGTTGGAGGAAATGAAGGTGTTGGGGAGGTTGTTGAAGTTGGCAGGAAAGTTACAGCTTTCAAACCTGGGGATTGGGTGATTCCAGTTGATGCTGGATTTGGTAAGAAACCCGTCAGGTTATTACACAGGTTATTACACTGATAATGTAATTAATTACCATGCACACCAAACTTTAAACAGTGGGGTCATATAAAATTTACTCATTATTTTCTAAGAAGCCACAGGCAGGTAGGCCGAGTGGCTGGGAAGGAGGAAGCAAAATAACACATGCCAAGATGAAGAACCCTAAAATACCCAAAACATGCTGTTCATTAATTACTGACTTTTAACTCAGGCTGATGTGTCTGTACATGTAAGTTGATTTAGTGTGTTGTGAACATTCTCAAAGTATTGTTTGAAGCTTTAACTAGGTTTGAATTCAAAAGCCTGCCTTTGCTTGATTTCTAATGTAGATTGATATTTATTTATGTAAGGGTATTAGAACTTGTTTTCAGTAAGTATTTTTCAGTATTTTTATATTTGTTATTTTTTGCTATATTTTTATTTTTGTTGGCATAACAGTCTTGCCTTTTCATTCCTGTAGGGACATGGAGAACTGAAGCTGTATGTGATGAGTGTGACCTTATTAAGATTTCCAAAGATATCTCACTGCTATGTGCTGCCACAGTTGGTGTCAACACCTGCACAGCTTACAGGATGTTGCATGATTTTAAACAACTGCAGCCTGGTAAGTTAATATACAGTATTTGCCACATTTTGCAAATATGTACTTTATTCACTGTTCAAGTACATTATTTCTCTTTAGGGGACACAGTCATTCAAAATGGAGCCAACAGTGCAGTTGGACAAGCAGTGATTCAGATTTCGGCCACAAAGGGATTTAAAACCATCAATATAATACGAGACAGGTATGAATAATATTAATTAAAATATTCTATACACTGTATTAAAATCAAATGCATTGTTTATAAAACACACACATTTAATCAGTGAATTATAACACTCCAAAGAGTCAATTCTATATTAGTAGAAAATCACATTCAGCACAGTATACGGTCATGGACAAAATGTTGCGAATGTTTGCTAATTGCAAATAAAGAGAAAATGTACTACTTGAGGAAATTAATCATTATCCTTCCATGCCAATTCAGAGTATGTATACATTTGCGATCTATAGAACATTGTTTTAGAAATGTTTGTGAATTTCAATTTTTCAGGCCTACGTGTCACGAATTAGTGGAGAAGCTACAATCTATGGGGGCCGATTATGTTATTACTGAAGAAAGTCTGCAAAGTTCAGATATACAAGAAATCTTTCAGGTGAAAACCAAAACAAAAAAACTTTGTAGATCTTTCCTGAACTTCAGGACATTCTGAGTGGAGAGGTATCAGAACAATGAAGCAAAGAAAGCTGAAACAAGACAAACAAAGAAAATGTTTTTTCTTTGTAACTTTGGGATCTGACTTTCAGGTCTATTAACATGAAAACATGAATATGGTAATGATAAGTGGAACAATTACATCAATGTAGTTAAAAAGGAGGGATCTTTGCTTGACTTGGGTGTTCTAAGCATATAAATCAAATTCCTGGAATTGTAAACAGCAGTAACTTATTAATTAAATAAGTTTGATACAACTTTATTAATCTACAGTCCAAACAAGGCACACAACCCCATTGAGAGACATCTGAACGGCATCTATTTAAGCTTCTGTTTGATTTTCAGGAAGTTCCAAAACCAAAATTAGGGCTGAACTGTGTGGGTGGATTCAGCGCTGGACGTATCCTCAGTCATTTAGAGTCAGTATTGAATTAAATTGTATTGTTTCCATTGACTGTGGATTTATGATGTTTTGTAATTAATATCCTTTTCTAACAAATGTGCATATATGGGTTTGCACCTAATGCATTTTAATTTGATGAGTGTTTATTTCAAAACATTTGGTCATTCTCTGTGTGACCATTTCAAATTGAACTGAAGTGATGCTTTACTTTAAGAAGCACCACTTCTTAGGTTTTAAATGATAATTCTTAGAAACACTAGTCTGTGCAGTTCAGTTTTCTCATTTGATTACAGATGCGGGGGAACACTTGTAACCTACGGAGGAATGGCAAAGAAACCAATCCTACTCCCAGCTGTAAGTAAGAACTTACATTGAATCATGAATAAATTTGGTTTTGAGTAAATAATAGGGGTGACATGGTTTTGCAGTGGTTGGCGCTACCCAGGTTTGATTTTGGCCTTGGGTGTCTGCCTGTGCCTGTGTGGGTTTTTGCCAAGTGCTCCAGATTCCTCCCACACTCCCAAAGACAGGCTGCTAAGGTTGACTGGCTACTCTAAATTGCCCTGTAGTTGTGTGAGTGCAGTGTGTGTTTGTTGCCTCGTCCCAACCCTGCCTTGTGACCCGTGTCTGGTGGGTTTGGCTCCAGCTCATTGTGACCATGTACTGGTCGAAGCCATTACTGAAAATGGATAGAAAATTAATTTGGACAGCTTTCAAATTAATATCACTCATGCCAGTCAAAGAACTGTCCATTATGCAAAGAGATTGTTTAGGTTCAACTCACCTTAGCCCTGTAGATGTCAAAATGGCTGCAGACAAGGTACATGAATACCATGAAAGGACAGCACCCATGCTTCCCACTGACCAGGCAGGCAAATTTCACAAAATTACCAGTGGATAGGAACATTTTGAAGGATGAGGCCAAAGCCAAAACTACATAAAATGATTGTAATGTATTGTTAATAAACATCACTATCGCCTGAGCTGTCCAGACTGAAACCCATATTTAAATATGAATGTGTAACACATTTTGTTTCTGTTTTCAAAAGAAAACCCTCATATTCAAAAATATTGCAGTCCAGGGGTTCTGGATGACCCAATGGAAGAGAAACCACAAACAAGGTAAAGTAACTTAAAAAAAAAAAAGTATATGTAGCAAATTCCAATTCCAGGCCAATACACAGTAATCTTAAGCAAACAAACATGTTTAACATTCAACTTTTGTAATTCTACAATTGTAGTTCTTTACAATAAAGGAAAGCAATGTTATGGAGCAGTAGTATATCATTGAATTATCTATCAAAAGTAAATCGATGAATACACCATTATTAAAAATGCCATGCAAATTATATTCAGGAATCATTACACACTACATATTTTTATTTAAATGATTTCCATTTGTAGACCATAAGGAAATGATTATATAGATACACACCATTGTTATTTGTGGGTTTGGTGAATTAGTCAGCTGGAGTTTGTTCTCTTTCTCAGATCTGACCAAGCTGCGGGCGATGGTGTCCGAGCTGTGTGGGCTGCTGAAGAGTGGGCAGTTGGCTACTCCTCTGTGTGTTCAAGTGCCATTCCACCATTATAGAATGGCTCTCGCTGCCTCAATGCAATCATACCAGAGCGGAAAACAGATACTTATGATGTAAATCTATATGGGTTTGACTTACACACTTACAATACCTTTATATTAAAATGTAATTCAGTAATTTCAATTTCAGTCTAATATATATATATATATATATATATATATATGGGTGTGTGTGCATGGCATAATATATTAATTTTTCTTTTTTTTTTTTTACAATGTTCTTAAATACATGTTCATAAAACTGTTGAAATCATTTTTTCTTACAGTCAGCTTCCTCAAACAGTAACATACAGCATTCCACTATAGTTTTCAACCACAAAGGCAAATACACAACTAGGGCAATGGTTTTCAGTTCCTTCAAACTTACACAAATGTGGCAAATCATATTGGTTACGCCTGTCTACTACTCTGAATCAATATCACTTGTTTTAAACCATGCTGGAAATAGCATGGGAAGTCCCCTGCTGATGTGTTCTTCTTGGCAGGTAACCGTTTCATTCAACAGAATTCCAATAGAAGAATAGAGTTTCATATACTATAATACTATATTGAACACTTTATAATTGTAAATAGTATAAACAAAACGAAAAAGAAACTGAGAATATACCAATAGTACTTTTATTTACAACATAAATGCATCGACTCAATTAGTGGTTATGTCTTTTACATTAGAGCATATATATGTACACAGAGGGGGCATCCTTCACCATTCACAGTATCCAATGAAAAAAGGCTGGTCACAAGTATATAATTTATTTGGTATTAATAAGACTTTATTGGCTGGTTTCACACACCCACTTTAGCTCTAGTCCTGGATATTTTTTTTAACACTAGGTACTGTAAACTTTGTGTGAATCACCGTCTGTAAAAACAGTCATATATTTCCTGGAATTTGATTCTGTTCTTGATATAGTTTCCAGTTTCCTTGTGACTCTGTTGCTGGTCTCTGTGAACTATTCCCAAGAAACAGTGGCTGGAAAAGGCTTCAGGGATGTATGAGATGAAAATACCAGGGGGAAAGGCAGAATTATCAGTATTACACTTTCTTTTGTTCAGCTGTCCCGAGATGATTTGTCTGTGACCTGGACACAATGTGGAATCTATGGCAGGGGAAATTGGAATTTTATTTCCAATGAGGGTGTCTCAGTCTGTTACAGTAAAACCCTCCTGGTATGGCAAATTGTGTCATATATCAATACATTCAAAAGTTAATGATATGCACATGTATTCCTACTGCTTCCATGCCACACTTAAGTATGAACTGTGTTTCAGACCGCTTGAATGTGCTGAACATGAGATTTCTCTGCACTTCCAGCTTGGGAAAATGGAATACAATGTTCTGCCACTAGGTGTCAGGGCTCCAATGTATTGCCCTACTCTGCTTCATTTAAATCAGCTTTACTATGGCTAAATCAGGACCCAAGTTTGCTTAACCAGCATAACAAAACCAAAAAAACATTAGATGTGTAATGAGAACACAGGCCAGAAAAATATCTGCAAACAGTAGGACACTTAATAACGGTTAAAATTCAGAAGACATACATTACTCTTTGTGAAAAGGTGCACTGCAATTATGTTACAAGTATCCATTAACCCTGCAAATAGTTCTTAGTTCTGAATCCATTACTGGATTAATTTACCTATTGTACACATTTTGGCAGCACATAATGGCATAATCATGCAAGCATTTTGGACTGATGTTGATCTACTGAACTGTTCATTTTGTCATAGTGATATAAATATGTTTTAGCTTCACCATATAATATGGTGACAATAGCATACAGAACAGTCAAATTAGCTTAAACAACATATTCTTACATCATCCAAAACAAAAAGTCAAAGACCAAATTGACACAGGTAATAATAGAAACACAGGTTTAAAATTAAATAATACAAATCAGTACATGGTGTGATAAATCTTTCACGTTTGAAAGGAGCTAATTTGTTCTTTTGGGCCCATATCTGTCTTTTCAAATAGCTCTATAAAAAACATATTACATTTAAAAGGTTTTAAAACCAATGGAAAGCACTGATTTAAAGATCCAAATCATTATATCATACAATTTAAAATGTAAGTGCTCTGATTGTTTTATTATATCAAAAGGTATTCCATGTTTTATTTTTAAAGTATCAACAAAATCGACAAAAAATGTAATCCTTTTGTGCAAACCAGTGAAACAACCCCCTTGGTTGTGTATGAATCTTCGTAGCAGGGGTGGTAATAGCCATCCCGGGGCAATGTCTATTCTCAAATGCTAGTAAATAAGCCTGATTTGGTTGGTTAGGTAGCTATTCCTTCCCCTCTACCAAGTGGTCTATTAGTTATATCTCTCTGGGCATGAATAGCCTTCACTGCCTCCTGCCCGGGCCCAACTTGTGTCAAGCCTCATGGAACTGTGCACTGAAGACTCTACCTTTTCACTCTCATATAAACTCGGACAATTTTACAACATACAGGTGGTGAATCCTGATCTGTAATAGAGATGCATCTGCTTGAATTAACAATGAAAAGGAAAGTGGAGATATCTGTAGTTGTTTTCCTCTTGTCAGTTCTAGTTTAAGAACTTCATTAAACAAGGGTCTCCTCACAGGGCTCTTGGCATTATAGAGAATTTGTCCTTGTCCCGACAACAATGGATAACAACACATACGCTCTTCATACACTCAGTCTGTGTACAGATGCTCGATTATCTATTTTTTAAAAGGTTGACAACTGACTATCAGGCGTTAGTGGCAAGGTTTTCTTTTCAACATTAAGGACAAGGCTCTGTGGTTATCATGGTTATGTGTGCTAGCGTCGATTTATTGCCAAAAGTCTATCACATTTCTAACTTCTAACCTAAAATCTTCGTGTGTCCCAGATCACATCTTTGCCTCTCTGATAAAGATGCATTTCCCTTTTTCTCTTGAATATCTCCTTAGGGGTTTATTGGAGTTCTGAAATGAACAGGTACTTCCAAGTACACTAACGCAAATGAGTTTTGATAACCCACTCAGCATTGGGATTCACCTGGAGCAGCTCCTTCATGTAGGTTTCATCGTCCAAGCAACGTTCTCCTGTTCACAAGACAACGCAAAGAAAGAAATAAGCATCTGGCTGTTTTAAAACTCCCATTTTACTCCACAAAATGTGGTAACAAAGCCAGTTAAACATCTTCCTTCTAGTCCATGGGGAGTTAAATGTAAACTTTTCTAATCTCAATGGACATCAGTGAAACTTACCGATGTTCCCCCCTATTTCGCACAAGCACACTTCTTCTCTCTTTACAGACACGAAGCTGCAAAGAACGTGGTGGTGTTCATTAGATGATACATTTATACTGAAATAATAACAATATCAAAACTTATCACAGTGCAATGGTTGCATCATTTGAAGTCAGTCATAACCTCAGTTCCACTTCTGAGTCTTAAATTTGAGCTGCATTCATTTCCAAAGCTCTATGGGGGTAGGGGATCAGGGGTGACCACACGTCCCATCATAAATCAATTACTGATGTGGCCCTTTATGATATTTCAGTTCAGAAGAAATAGTTTCCACCAACTTGAAGAGTACAGACGAGATCAGAAATGTACAACTTCAGAACTTCATATCTAGTAATTTATTAAAAAGATCATGGTTAAAACAGTATCTGAAATACTGATCACCATGACTGTAAACCACTGCTGATAGGAACTCAGGTATAATAAGAAGAATTTAAGAAAATATTGTATTTTGTAACAACCCAGCTGTAGCATACTGCATAATAGAAAATAATATATTCTCCAATTAAAAATGCTGTAGCACTGTTACTTCTTTGGTTAATAAAAATAGTCCAAAGACAACGGAAAATGTTTCATACCCATCTTGGCTAAGGAATCTTGCTAGTATGTCACTTGCTTTCAGTTCCTCTGTGAGCTGCACTGCCATGGACACTTTGGAGAACTGTGGCGCCTGTACCCGTATGACTCCATGAAGGGCATCCGTCTGCAAACAGACACAGGCACAAACAAATACAACAACTGAGTCATAGCTATTCAAAATCTGTTTTACACTCATTGTCTAGATTTCTTATATTATTAACCTTAGTCCAGAAATCAGTTCACACATCTTAGTCCAGAAAAATAAAATATACAATGACAACTTGACAAAACAAATACAAAATATTTATATTATTTTATAAAACACAATAAATATACAAACATGGACTAGGCTACACTATATCGAAAGAGTTAATTGTGTGATACAAACCACTACTTAGCCCCTTCTTATCATTCTAATGTATCTATTTTAAAAAGACACATACATTCTCTCATGTATCCATTGGATAACAATCAGAAAACATGACCCTAGTTTTTGTTCAACAACGAACAGCAAAAAGAGCAATGTGTCCACTAGATGTCACTGGAAAACAAACATTTAAATTCAGAGAAAACGAATTCAGAAGGACTCTCAAAAGTCCAAAAGAGTGACTAGTATTCACTAATTAAATACATAAAAACAGGCTTGGTAGCCCAAAATGAAAACAATAACTTAAAAAATATAAATAATAGTTGTGGCAATATTCAGCTTCTCTGCTAGGTTATATTTATAAAGCTGCTTCGATAAACTGCTGCCTTTGCATTTCCTAGTTTCCGTCATACAGAGCAGTTCAACCAGCCTTCAGTCCCATTCAATCGAACTGCTCAGCAACATATAACACCGTCTATCACTGGAGAAAAGCTTTTGGAAATGTATAGGTCTGGTTATATGCCGCTTATTTCCATATTACACATTTCCATATCATATTCCAATAAGCTTGTTATGTAAATTAAAAAAGGTTGTTGATATTTATGTTCTGGCTTCTTTTACACAAATGAAAAAGATCTTTGCTACTTTGCGGTACGGTTTGATCAATACATCTTACCTCTGTTGTGTTCTTCTCATGTTTTTCAGACTTTTCTCGGTCATAAGCCATCTTCTTCAGCAATTTCTTCATTGCTTTATCCCTGGTCATTTTCTTTTGGTTTTCCATGTTTTGTTTCCTTACTTGATTCATAATAAATTTAGGTATCTGAAAGGACAGGAGTCATTTAATAGATGGTGTATTTAAAGACAAGACACAGATATATATATGAAATTTGAAGTCAGGTGCAGAAATGTTTTTCTAATGGCCTTTTTTCCACACCAAACAAAACAAATCAACAGAGATTCTCTTTTGAATACTGACAAGGAGTTAAACCAAATCAAACCATTGACCTCTCTGCAAACCGCAAATGTACAAATCTATACCCTACTGCAGTTACATTTTTTGACAGAAGCCACTTTCCACCATTTATAAATCAAAATGTGAAAGGGTACAACTTCGTAATCAGCGATTTGTGGGTGGGTTGAAGTTTTGATTTGGTCCAGCCCAAGACCAGACTACAGAGAAACAAATGGAAGTATAGGAAATGTTTCAATTCACTGGATGTGAGCATGAGGTCACTTTCTGAAGGTCTTGAGTAAGATAAAGAGGAGGACTTATTTTTATCATCAAATTATGTATGTATACAAAGCACAACTGCATCACCAATGTCCTCATGAATGTCACCGCTGAATCACTCCTCTGTGTGGGTGAGTTAGAGAAAAACACATTTTAAAATCAAGTAGTTGTGGTGGAAAGATTTTGGAATCCTGAAATCAAAGTATTAAAAGGAAGGGGAAAAGTTGGTAATAAAATAAGTCAACAGAGTTTTTAAAAACTGATTTACCGTCCAGAGCAGGTTCTGATATTGGATGAGTAACTTGACGATATTGGCCGTCCCTGTAGCCATAGTGAACTGCTGCTGTTCACTAGCCTTGGAGCGAAAGCCTTTGCACATGAAAAGGTTGGGAGCAATTACAACAGCAACATTGTTCAATGTCATTTTATTCTTCGCCTTGTTGTTGATCACTCTCTGAAGAAACTCCAACAGAGTCTAAATTTAAAGAAAAATAAGGACTGAGTACCAATAAGGTATTATTTATATATTAAAAACGCATTTAAACTAGCTGAAAAACTGTCCTCAGCCTCACCTTGTATGGCTGTACAGTCAACTGACATGCAAATTAATACTAGCTTAGCAACCCCAGAAAATTACACAGGCACAGTACAGTAGTATTATGTAGAATAATGCTTTGGATCAGTGTTATTTTGATTGAGGAAGTCTTTAATGTGTCATCTTTGCAGTACATTATTAATAACAGTGTGGATGTGTCATTTTATTAGCAGCAATGTAATGTGTGGATCTTTTGCCGATTTGTCTCATGAACCACTGAGGTCTGAGAACCACTGCTCTAGATCCAGTGTTCAAATGGTCTGTAATTAGTGTGTCTGTTTGCTATACCTTTAACGTGTCCCTGCAGGGCTCTGGGAGAAGCAGTACAAGGAGATTAAGGGCTTGAAGCTGCTGCTTTTTTGTGGGCAATTCTGTTCAGAAGACACAAGGTGTGTAACAATTATTGCATCACCTTTTAAATTCGATTTTTAAAAAGGAAATTCAAAAACATAGACAAAACATGAAAACAATGCACTTCATCAATAATGGCTCAAACCAGGATGAAAATATGACAGTTATTTAAAATGAAGAAAATGACAAAGAACCATTGATAGTCCAAGAACAATGTCAATGCTTGATTATGCAATATAAATAAATCCACAACTTAAAAATGTGGCACAGTTTTAATGACCCCCACATGGATATCTATACCCTAAATATTAATCACTGGATTGCCACTGTGTCTGTGTGTCATCTGAGAGTCATGTTGTAGAATTGGCCTGTGAACTCACTTTGCACAGCTACAAAGCCACTGAGATACTCCACAGTCAGCAGTGGGTGTGGCAGCTCCCTGATGAACAGTTTCAGGAGACTTGCAGCATCGTGCTGCTTCACACTCTCCCACGCAAAGGATCCATCGTAGAACTTCGCTTCCAGCTCTTGACAGACTGTCTGGGGGAAATTTAGGAAAAACTGAACATGTTCATATACAATATCTATTTATTATTTTTAAACACCACTTGAAGATTACCTTCTTGCATTTAACAACACACGTTTTGTTTTAATTATATTATTTGATGAGATACTTGTTGTAAATTGCAGTATTCTGTACTGACAATTGTCTGTTCTTTCTCCTCAGATTGTCATTAACAACATGATCCCTTACTGTTACAGAAAGAAAAACAGATCCCAACAGGTTTGTGAAAACTTAATGAAGAGGGTAAACCAGAAGCATGATAAGCAGATGCATTTTTAATTGAGTTTTCAGCTTGTAACAATAACCCTTTCACATTTCCCAGCACTCAAATTTAAACCTTAAATTCATCTTCAAAAATTAGTTTGAACATGTGCATTCAGCTATAAATTAAAATAGGTTTTCATCAGTGCAGATACTGTATGAATGATGTTGCTTGTTGTATAAGAGCGGGGAAGCTGGTTGATTCTATTTCAAGCTTTGCAAACTGCAAATGACAGATTTTGGACAGATGCATGCTTTCCAGAGTTCCCACAAAGTCTTGTTTGTAATGTTGTTTTTTTCCTACAGTGCACCAGCAACTGAAACCTTGGACAATGATGATTCATTGTAAACAGTTTTTATGTTATTCCAGGACTCTTGTTATGGGTATGTTTTCATGGAACATTGGAATCTCAATAAAGTATTTTGAAGAACAAAAAACTGTAAAGGAATGCATCATTGTGTTTGGTTAAAATGATCTGAATTGCTTATTAAGTCACTAAGTTCTATCTTGTTCCTTCACAGATCAAACAGTGGATGTGGGTGTTTGTGGAAAAAATATACTATGGAAGAAAGAAGCAGAAGACCTCTTTACTCCAGGTTAGTATTTTGCACATATAAATTAAGACCACAGAAGTGTTATTATTAAGGCATTTCCTTACAAACCAGACACAAAGCAACTGTGAAAGACTGTGTGCAATAAACATAAACAGGAACTTCAATCAATAAATACTAGACTAATGAAAGCTGAATTCCCATGAGTTTTAAAACATGTAGGCAACAGACCCTGACTCTCGTAGCCACTCCTGGTATTCGAAGGAGCCCTTCTGTTTCCAAGCCTTCCTCTTCAATGTGTGAAATAAGCTGCAAGGTCAAATGATAATGATAATAATCAATATGATAAAATAGTATTTATTAAATTGTATTTTGCAATGTTTATCAATTTGAATAATGTAGTAGTGTTATCTGAATGTGATACCTACATTCTGCAGTATAAGGGGCACCTTTGTCCCTTGCTGTTTCTTTTGATCCTGTTCCAACAGTGTTGTAAGGGGAACTCCAAACAGGCCAGATTCTACAACAGGCAAATAATACACATTGACATGATTTATTGTTCACTGAAGAAGTTAACTAGAAATGTAGATGTACATCTCTCAAAGTCAAGTGCAATTGCATATACTGTAACATTAATTATATAAATCACAGTTACAAGACTGAGATACTCATATGAATACTAAATGTCGTATGCTTAAAAAAAATTAAGCATTGGCATCCCAGTGTCTCCGTTTACCTGGCGAAAAAGCTGCATTCATGCATTTTTTATATATGATACACTTGGTTATAAATGTCTCACCTTTTAATTTACTTTTTACGGCTTTATGGGATTTAAATTCAATTCCAAAAGTGTCAAACAGTGCAGACAGTTCAATCAGTGCTAGGGGGTGGACTTTCTTCATGTCTTGAGAGGCCAAGTCTCCAATCTTTGTTGTGCCAGTTTTGTCCTTAGGGAGCTTAAAATTCTAATATAATTAAAGAAAAATGAATGAGATACTGGAAAACAAGACACCTTACAAGATTCTGTTTCCACCAGGTGTCACTCAAAGCTCCAATATAAGGAAGGAAAGGACAAATTTATAGTAAAGCAGCACACAAACACGAACTATTATCAAACATATCATATTATCTGCATGCATATCAGTTTATATTATACTTTAATGGCTACAGGATCTAGACTACATTATAAGTTTAAAAGGGTGTGTGTTAAAAAAGCAAAATTATTATTAATGATTGGAGCAATATTTTGTATTGTGTCTACTGTAATTTTCCAAAAAGACATTGGCTGTATGTCTGATGTAAATCTATTCCAAGCAAGTAAATAAATTGCTAATTGCCAATAAGAAATTCTATTTCCATACTGCAATTGCTCATGGGCTAAATTTAAACAGTATTTAGGTCAGCACTCGGTAAACCACTCACATGGTCAAGGAAAACTACTGGATTGTGCCGATTCAACACCCCACCTCATTTTGAAATGACACTCAGATGTCCTTCTCGTCTACTTTAATCAGCCATTCACAAAAACAGCATCAAATACTGTTGATTATTGCCCTGGAAGATCCAAGTTCAGCTAGTTTAAAACATTAACGAGATGACCTAACAGTATATACTCTTCTGTACGTCTTTATGCAACGGTGCCTACTTTAGACGCCACTATGTTTTTAGCCTGAACACTGACGTTTTAAGTGGCTTTTCTTTTCCCAGCATTTGTGTTTTATTTCTGCAAACCAATATTTGGATACATGAACATATAAATTAAATTTAACATGGTCACCTCTAGCCTTGTAATTGTACACCTTGCATGGTCCCCCTAATTGTAAAAATAATCCATTTGCTTAATATACTGCCGGGTGCCTGTAATGTCAACCCACTTCCCCTAATTCTGGCTTAACTCCAACTTCCTCAGGGCATTAGCTCAGCTGCATGTTCATGTTTCTTGTTCAGCTCCCATTTTGAAGTCACTGGGTTATTATTAGGTTCATACTTTGCCCTGGATAAGTCCACTTAACAGCGTTAATGTTTAATGTGACTTACAGGTAGGTGTGCATCATCTGCATCACCAGGACTCCTCTGTAATTTCTCTTTCAAACTAACGGCCTGTTCAGAGAATGAGATCTCCAAGTTAATATCGGTCTCTGGCGCCGGTATATTCTGGCCTGGAGAGGTTTGACCAGTGCCAGTTGCCATCTCCGTCACTGGTATATCTTGTTCTGGTGGGCATTTTGCATCTTCACTTGTTGTTTGATCTGAGGGGCGGAAACATTGTAAGTGGATGAAAAGCATGCTTTTAGAATACTTTCTTCTGTAACTGAAAGAGTTAAAGAGATGACAACACATCCTGTTTGGCAGATATTTGTGGTAAAGTCCACTACCAAAACACCCCACTCAGCAATGCTATGGTTGATGGATGATTACACAGTAGGCAACATGCTATTGCACACAAGGCTGTGACTAGTGTAAATTCTTGCAACAATGCAGACAGGCATTAAGTAGAAATGCAGTTCAGATCGGGCTTCCTATAAAAATGGGTAAAGACATTAGAATGTTTTTCTTTTTTTAACTATTCTATTTAAAGGATACTCTTTTTTTTGTTTGTTTATCAACTCTTCCTACATGTTTCCTCTTTCATTCTGTTAAAGGGTTCCTGTGCTTGACACACACAAGTCCTTTTGTATTATGTGGTTATAAACTCTAGATATCTCCTAGTCTTTGCTGGACATCCAACTTGTTTATTCAAGCTAACTTACTTCTAAAAATGTGCACTGGACCAGAGCGAGTGCTCTCAAAATAAAATAAGTGTAATCTTACTCAAACCATCCCTGCTTCAAAGAGAAGTGATTTCTCTGAAAATCATTGTATCGTATATGTATTATGTATCGTTACTGCTTAGACAAAAAACTAAACAAAGACATTCATTTTAAAATCACTTCATTACCAGGGGAACATTTGTAAATCATATAAAAAAACAAGCATGCACATTTATCATCATTGTCATAAGAGTATAAAAGTGAGATATTGCGGTTAACTCCAGAAATGTGTGCTAAATGTAGTTTTAGAAAAAAGCTTGACATGATTCATGTTACAAATTCAGCTCTGCCTCATACCATCTGATATAACATCCCGTTTCCCATTTTGACTTCTTTCAGCAGACACTTCTTCATGATTGTCAGAGGGCTGAAAAATAAAATCAACAACTTTGTTAGTGTACTGCATGCACCCTTTCCCCAAAATTTCCCCTTAAAACCACCATTTTATTTCAATATACATGATGTATGTATGGCTCCTACCTTCTGGCCTTGTGCACTGTGCAGGCCAAAGATATCCCGTACGTCAGGAACGTGGTACTGTTTGTTCTTAATCCTCAGCGTCTGCTTTACCGTTTCCACTCTCTTCTGCACAGCTGCTGCCTGCGTACGGGTCAGTGTGGACAGCAACACTAGGCTATCCTGTGAGTCTGCGGCCGGGTCCCCGATGAGATCAGACAGGCCTGCTTCCTTTAACCACTCTTCCTCCAGCTCCCCTTCTGCCCCACAGGAGGGAAAAGAGCGTTGACATTATCCTAGATTTGTTTAGACGGAATTCATAAACACCACGAGGAAGGTATTAATCAAGCCTCTTCCCCTAACAAAATAAGGTACAAGGATGTTAATACATGTAAACACAACAGTAGGTAAAGTGTTTTCATAGTCTGTTGGCATGAAACGAATCTGGACAGTAGGAATGTTTTATCCCTTATATTAGGTACCCTGTGTTATTAAAACATATATCTGGTAAGAAAGTTTTAAATGTTGTGAATAGTTTCATATTTACATTGGTAGGGAAACCTCTAGGACGTCAGAAAGAAAATACTTACCATGATCATCTTTGATTATGATCAAAGACAAACATTTTATTCTGAATAAAGTAGGCCATATACAACTGAGTAGCCGAGGTCACAAAAGCAACATCACATACCATCAGGCACCTTCACTACAACCTCCTCCTGCTGCTCTTGGTCTCCTCGCCCGGTCTTGTCAATATGTTCCAGTTCACTGTAATAGTCGTCCATAGACAGCTCGTCCAGGGAGTCCTGGGAGCTGGAGCGGCTGTACGGAAGCTTCCCAGCGGCATTTTTAACGCGGTTATGAATGTTATAATGGCCTGTTTTGCGGCTGAAAATAAAAAAAATACATACACTAGATTACTATATTACCAAAGGTATTGTGCCAAGCCTCCCTCCATTGATTATGGACTTTATCCAAGGTCATGTTTCTGCCGCCGGTCTTAAAAGGACATCAAGACTATCAGTGTTACTATAGTGACAACCTGGAGAACAGTTTACTGCCAGCAATGATGGAATTTTATGTTGCAGGGCCGATGCACCTACCAGCATAATAAGACAATGTCACAAAGCTGGGCTTATAACTGAGGGGTTCAAGGACAACAACACAGAACATTTCATGGCCTGCTCTTGTCCTGACCTCGATCCCACAGAACACGTCTCCATTACAATGGCAAATCACAATCTCTTTTGCTGCACAACAAAATGTGCTGTAGGAAGAATATATTCCTCTAAACTGTCACAAAATAGGAGTGCAGCAATTATTGAAGGGTTCTTGTAAATCTATCACTATAATATGAAATACCTTAGCTCACTTGTCAGGATCCCGAATGATATAATGTAATGTGATTGTTTTCCCAAAATATACATTCTAGCTGAAATGTTAAATAGTTTAGAACTTGTTATTTCAGAGGCTATTGAAAAATTTATCCTGGAAGGACCAGAAACGTAATAAAGTTGCACCATCTATATTAGTTTAGAGGACTGCACATTTTTTTTATGGTGGATCTCTTCTGAATAGCTACAACTTCAGCACTGTAACAAACTAAATTCAGTTTTTGTTTTTTTTGTTTGTTTTTTTGTTTGCTCGTTCTATGTAATTGCATGTTAAACAAAAAAGATTAATTAATCCATTAAAATTCCATTGCAGAATCTTTGCAAATTTGTAACAATTTTATAATGCACATATTGAAAATTAAAATGACAGAACAAAATCTATAATACAAAAACATTAGCTTTCACTCAAATATATTGGGCTGTCGTAGAAGGTTTGAAGGATCTTTCGGTAACCAGAACTTGACAATCACATTATTTTTTCCTCTTGAAACTGACAATGTTTGAATACTAAACCACATTTCAGATTTCCCCCATAGCCTATCTAAATTAAAACATTTGATTTGCATAATGGCTGCCGATTAAATAAATAAAAGTTGTTTCATATAATAAAGTTCAAAACAGTCATGCAAAGCCCCTCAATTGCCACTGTCGGGTCAGTAGTCATTGGCCCAATATGTTAAACCATAGGGGTAGATTTAAACTATGCAGTAAATACTTACTGTACAAGTGTGCAAGATGTTGTAAGAAACATGCTATGGTATGATAAATATGAAACAATATATGCTTACACTGATAATTTAATACATGTTTTTTTCTGAAAAAGAGCCCGAAGCCCACCGTTGAAAAGAATTTCACCTGTTCCTGTGCTGCTGGCAATGCTTTTTCTAATCATTTGATTGCTGTGCTTTTTCAAACTGCACATTACAGCACAATGGAGGTGAAGAGTGTACTGGCACAGTTCCTTTCTTTAAAAGTTTCCACTGAAGTTAAGACATCAGATGGCTAATCTAAATATTATGTAACTATGTTCTGTATTGGTGTATATTTATTATCTGTGTAACTTTTTTTTTTTTTTTTTAACTTCTAAATATATATATATATATATTTTTAACCTTAAGTCAGTTGCAGCTCCTTTAGTTGACGTGCTCTTTCACTGGAAGGTTAAAATTAAATACCTGTACATAAACCATGAGCTTGTAAAAATAAATAAAAACATGATAACATTTTACACTACAAGGGGATGTTTGAATTACCTGAAAAAAAGTAGGATTTTCAATCAAATCTATACAATAGTAGCTAATGTGATGTCATCAATAAATTATGCAAATTAGCACCAACAAAGCTTCAAAAACTTCAAAGATAATAATTGACCCTTCGGGACAGCCCTACAAATAGTATTTTGCTGACACTTGGTAGCGTGTATAATGAAAAATATACATGAATCAAAATTGTGTTTCACTCGACTGAAAAGTAGATTAAAGTAAACACACCGAACGAGGGTTTAACGTAATACACATCAAGACCTCAAAGGCACAGTGCATACAGTAGGTAGCCTAAAGACAACATCTGATATTTTTAGCATGGAATAAACAAACCAACCATTGCAGTCCTATTACATATGACTAGATATTTATTATTTGCATAGAATAGTTTGCATGGTTAATATGCCAGTACAATTTGAGGTTTTACAGGGGTCAATCCCAAAATCCACAGTAATCTGTCAGAATCAGAATCTAAAAAAATATTATGCTGATAATGGGATGTTTAATGAAAATCTATGAAACACTAAGTACTTGTATGATTAGATTAATCTATTTGAAAGTGATGAAATACAGACCTCCAGTAATTATTTAATTAAGAGAAGTGCACTGGTTGTTTGCATAAACAAACTGAATAAGAATTGTATAACAAGAACACCCTGTAAGGTCAATTAAAACCATCAGCAGGAGGTTTTCTGAGATATGAATAAATGGTATAATTAAAGACTAATGCACCAAGCAGCTTTAAAAAAATTATAATTAAGTAATATAGGAGCTAGGAGTTTTTCATGTTCACTATATTATTAGGCCTATATAATCTGTGTGTTGCTACAAGAAAGGCTTTTAAGTCCATGTATTCCCTTGTGAAAGTATATTCAAAATCAGTGAGTTACTTCAAAAATAGTCAAGTAATGCACAGTAAGAGCATGGTACATGGTTTATCATGGTAAATAAATAAATACATAAATATAGTAGAAAATGAGAGTGTTGTGAAACAAAACAAAACAAACCTGGTAAAAGTTTCAAATTAAATACTGAGCACATTTACTAAAGTTACACTAAAAACAGGAAGTGTATATTCTAACTGGCCTGTAATGTTAATTGTAATGTAAAGTGTTCAGATTTAACATGTTTTTGTACAATCCTATACTTAGCTTTTCAGACCGTTTTAGGCAGACACTATAGCAAACATGTTAAAAATAAAATAGATTAAAAAGAAACACATTGAATGAGGAAGACATTAAGTAAACATTCAAATGAATGCAACACAAGGAAGAACATACTAAATGCAAATAGTTTTTGCAGTTAAAAATAAAAGTAAGCTAATTATTTTAAAGTGGAAACACAATGAATCCATTATTTCTGTGAAGCACAATGAAAGGGAAATAGGCCTTTACATGTACATACTACAAACGCCGTGCTACACAGGAGCCTATTGATATCGAAAGGTCACTTTTTCTTTGTCACATTATGATTAATGTCTGGCAATGAACTGGAAACTGAAGGGAAACAAAGCTCAATCACTGAAAAGGTTGGTTATTGATAAGTTTCCCTGATCAAATTAGGAAGTGAAACTCCCACACAGTGAACTGTGGCATGCATTCTCACAAGGTACAATAAAACTGGTACTACATCACATTACTTTTTGTGCCTAATGCAGAGAAAAGTATAAAGATTGTAAACCTTTTTAGAGATGTAACCTGACATCTTTAAAATGGCACACATCACCTGAACACAGGTATCATTTACAATACCACACAATCATGTGCACACAAACCAAACATACCAGACACAGCATACATTTAGTTGAACTGTCTCACCTTACATCAGATAAAATCTTTACTCAAGAGGATTTTGTAATTCAATTAAACACCATTTAGGCAACATTGTTTGCATTAGTGCAACAAACATAATGACGACAACACGAATCATGAAGTTCAACAATATAAATCTGCATACTGGTAAAGCAGCTGTTCCAATACGTCAGAAAACTTTAAATATAGAATAATGTTGTCCACTTTGTGGCAAAAAAGGGATACATGTAACAAAATATAGAATCAATCATAATAAAAAAAAATCAAATGCATCATACAGTAACTATTGACTATACTCAATATACTTCAAAAATAGGTTGCTTAGAAAAGGTCAGTAATTAAAAAACCAACACATCAAAACCCACCACATGATACAACCATAGCTGCAACCAAAAACATCCACACATTTGAAAGATCTGCACCTGCATTCTGAAAGTGGTATTTAGTATATTGTGATATAACTAGGAATATATTAATGTATTATTCTAAGCAGGAAGGAGGTTTTGGTTCTAAGCTGAAATGCAAGGAAACAGTTAGAGCTTATTTTTGTACGTGTAACTTCTGTATTGTGCACAGCGTTTCCCATGTTACAAAAATTGACAGTGATAAAGTGTTACAATGATAGTGAATGTGTTCTGTTATACTGCCATTAGACGTATCTATCCATGAGATTTTGCTAAAACTGCACTTTCCCAATCTGTTCCAGATCCCTCCTACTGCATGGAAGACAGTCAAGTATTGTGATTTAATTAGAAATCTGTAAACTCAAATTACAAACATCTGATAATTGAACAAATTAAAGTGCTGCATTGTGAATATTATGAATACATTACTGAGCATAACGACAAAGTATGACTGTGAAAATATGAATTCTCATATAAAAAGATCACCCCAAACATGCCAGTATTCATGTTTGAAATAATTTGCTGCAGTTTATTTCCTAGTAAAGTACCCTATAAACCACATACACTGGAAAACTGCACAGACCACACATACTCACAAAATTACCTCTGGCTTCACTACCAGGACAGCCTAAAGTCATCGCAACATGTTTAAAAATAAAGTGTACAGAGATTCCCAATGATCATAGTCCATATTCTGGGTGGTCTTGTTAGAGCATGTAGGAATAAACCCATTTAGTTTCCCAGTTGATGTTAATTTCCTTGTCCTGATAACTGATTATTTCTTAGTATCTTTATTAAATTCATTACAAGCACTCTTTCACCTCATAAGATTCATTTCCTAAAGGCTAATATCCACCACACTTTCATTATGTGCCTCACAACATCACATTTTTGGAATAGTAAATTAAATAATAATTAGCCTCATTAAACATCACATGCTAGCCAAACAGTATTTTTTGTAATAACAATACAGGAAAATGACGCTCATGCAATAAATGAATACAAAAGTATAAGCTACTTATAGCTGGTTTCAAAAACCTCAATTAACACAAATCTTGGACTACACTACCTAAAACAACATTGGCTAGTCCAAGACTACTGCTAATCTGGTTTTGAGAAATGAGCTCAATGTATACATGTATAGGAAAATGCAACTGACAACATAGGCCTAGGTTATATGTATTCACAAAACTTCACTTTAGCTACGTTTCCATATTTGTGATATACACATAGGAAATCTAAAATTATCTAGACATTTAAATGTCTGATAGGAAAGAAAAATCTTTACAAAAAATATGCATTTTGTTGCATTATTGTTCTTTTTTCACTATATTCAGGTTTCTGATTGTAGGGTTTTACCTGATTGTTTGAGATTCAAGCGCAACAGTACAGAGCTAGAACCGATGATGGTAAACTTACTTTCTTAATAGAAAAATATGGATTCTTCGTAATATAATGTTTTATACAAACCAACACACAAACAAAATTAAAATTGATCAGGTTTACACATATGTTGGAATCCATCATATAAAAATTGATCAAAGGTGCCAGATGCAGTCCAGACAAAGCTCCTGTGGATATCAACCAGTCCTACGGGCAAAGCACATCATCAAAGGATCATCAAAGCTGAATACCAAAACCCCAAAACTCTTTCAACTTTTGCATAGCTATATGGCCAGATTTGCATCAGCTACTTTGCCAGATTTAAATTACTCAGTGAGGCTGCTGTGCACTGTGCAGAAGAAAAACATAACAAAAACAAAACTCTCTGTACTCAGTTCATTTGATGACTTTACCATTTGCAATTCAAAGCTACACTTCCCCTGTGTAAGTCATAAAACAATCAGTTGTTCTCAGATTGTCATTTGTCATGATTCAATGAAAATATGTACAGTGTTGCTTAAAATAATATACTACAGTCTCCCTTGTTCCACTTCCTTAGCAGCTAAAGAATGTTTATTGTTCCATGGAATAAAAACGAAACATTCCCATCAAAAATCCCAAATGGTCACATCCATTTATTCTTAGCCTTTAAAAAGCTTCAATATTCTCAGCATTTAAGCTGGTTTCTCCACATACACAAGATTTAATAAGAGTGTGATAAGGATAACTGCCACAAAGTAGGCCTAAATTCAACTCTTGCTCAAAAATCTGTGTCCAGCTATCACCGATTTACCTGGAATTCACATTTTAATCTCTAGTATCGGCTTCGATTAGCATAAGGCATGTGGCCACAAGACTAGGCCTATATGTCGGATGTTGTTTAGCTCATCCTACTGGTAAATGAGGCATTAATCACACATCATTGACGAGGACACAACCCCTGCACGACTCCAAGTTGATAATAGCTTCACTGTATAGAGTATAATGCTAGGCCTATTTTTTGTAATCCAGCTATTTGTACATTAATGTGGAAAAAATGAATGAATAAACTGTAATTAAACATCATAAAAGAATACTAAACTAGACTGGAATACAGACAGAAGGTGCCGTACTGAAAAAGCAAAGTTTCTTACAATGGACAATCAACATCCTGAGTGTTTCATGATCATTACAACACAAATAACAGTGCTTGAATATCCCAAAGATCAGGAAACTTAAACCTTGTAAGAGCTGGGCCTGGATTTGGATACAGCAGTCTTCAAGTACTTGCAGAGTCCTGGTTTCCACAGAGTGGGCATTCATCCTGAGCAGCAGGGCATCTCTGTGCTGCTCAGTAGGTTCAGATCAGGAGATCTCACTGAACAAAAATCATTGCTTGCTGTTGAAAACCATCAGTAATGGTCGGTGGAGGTGAAGAAGTTTGGGCCGACAGCACCAGCACAGCATCTTACTAATGGATGGAGGACCTCAACAAAAGCATGTACTGATGATATAGCAGTCTGCCCTTCCCTGTATGTGGATTCCAGGCTACACCATCACAGATCCTCTTGATATGAACCATGTTCTGGCAGGAAAAAATGTTCTGCAGATTCCAGGCCTGCTTTTAGGAATCAAACCAAAACCTGCAACCCTCAATATTGAGAACTACTATCCAATCCTTGATACTAGACCTGTCCATTTCAAACATCCCTACATATGTTGAGGCATCAACAGTACATGGATTTGGATTCTTCTTGACTATTTTCCAGCCTTATGCATCTTGTATAGACATTTTTGAGCTGCATTTGCAAAAGGCTTCTACTGTTACTCCCTTTGAATGTGCAGATCTTCCAGTCCAGGTTGTGACTCTTATGCACCATAAATGAGACATGATATAGAAGGGGACAGCAGTCTAGGACACTGTAGGAACTCCCTTTTCAACATTACACATGACTAAAACAGGTGGTTCTTATGAACTTATCCACAGCAAACCATCTTCATATCATCACAAAAGCCATTTACGTTTGAAACTAATATTTACGCAGCACAGATATCTTCCTTCAGTTTTTTTTGTTTGATTTTCTTACAACATAAATTATGATATAGGTCCAATGCCTTTGTGTTGCCTCTGCTACTTTCCTAGTGTATCTCTTTTAATCTGAAGTACTTGCGCACACATTGCATAAAAATAATATTGAGGATGATAATAGCAGCTGAGTTTATCTAAAATCATGTTTACATGTTCACTGCATGCATTTTTACAGTGACGCTTCCATGAAAGGCTATCACGTTTCTCCATCATAAACACTGGTCTGAAAGAAATATTTGAGAGAAAATGTATGTCGAAAAGAATCATACTTTAACAGTTGCTAGTTATGGGGAAATAAACAACAATGTTGCACCTTTTTCAGCAATACGCACTGTTCAACTACTTTATTTCAAACTCCTCAGAGGAATAAAATGGGACAATATGAAGTGTCAGACTGACCCTCTCATACCTCTGCAGAAAACCTCCCTGTTGGCATAGGGATGTATGATCAATGTACAACAACCAAGCAGTAAAATAGAGGTTTACTAATGAGGCTTTTAAAAAATCTATAAAGAACTAGAGCAGTAGTAAAAAATAATGCTGGCAAAAACACACACACACACACACACACACACACAGCTGGGATCCAAACTGGCACAGCTTGCTATTCCTGTAAATAATATGCACTTTGCATAACCTACAATGGAATGAACTTAAAGCAATCTCCAAATGAATGCACTGTGTATTTGGAAAGACTTTGAAAGGCAAGAATTATCCTCAGAAGTCTCCTAAATATAAACTGTCACTTTTAACAATGCTGTAGGAAGTCAACAAGAAATCCTATTCCTATACCCCTGTAACTTTTATCCGGTGCACTCTGACGCAGAGAAGAATGGATGTCCACACTTTAAAGCCTGTCCATTTCCTTCATAGTCAAAAAAGTGTGCATGGTTACAACAAACTGGACAGTACAGTCAGGTCAAGCAGCAAGAGCAGCAGTGATCCTCCCAGCAGAATGAGGATCCACACACCTGCGCAGCTAACGGCTTGGATCAATCTGCAAATACAAGCAGGACTGCTTTCTATTTATGGCTGATCACATACGAGGAGAGCGGAGACCTTTGCACTTTCAAGCCCAGACGGAATTTGATCTTCTCTGCACTGGAATAATGGCTTTGCACACTTGGGCTACAGCGCTCAGCAAGTTTGGTTTTTCCTCTCACCTTAATATGGAGACGGACTCGACCTCGTCTGCGCAGTGTGGGCTGGCGGGGGAGGCCTCGGTGGTGGGGTGGTATCCCGTTAAAACGACTCCCTTTGACTCTTGCTGGCGGCTCATGGCGAGCTGTGCATTGTTTCTGAAGTTGCTGTTTAACTGCCTGTGCAACGCAGGGAGTGAGTAATCATTCATGCGGCTCCTCCCAGCATCTCTGCTCAGCCCGTCACATGGGCGGCGCTACTTTTGTTAGAAACAACTCCTTAGTTCAGGATAGAGAGAATAAGAGATATTATGTAGGTCAACACAGAAACTTTCCCTCGACATCATCATTTGATCTGTTATGACGTGGACCATTTAAGGAGTTTCTGTGGTTTCACAAACTGGTCGTGAATGTATTTAAAACAACCTTTTGGTGTTCAAATGTAAGTCTGAATTTGGCTTACTTGCAACAGTCCCTACAATATAAATTGAGGCCTTGTATGGCAGATTTGGGCAGCAGCTTCAGACTACTACCTCTTAAATTCAACCTTTTGTTTTTGAGGCAGCACAAGCCTGCTCCGGTGACATTGCTGTGCGCTCCTGGTGTGTGGTTTATTATTTTTCGAAATTTGCTTCTATATGGTTCTTCTGAATCATAGCAAAATGAGTGATACTCGTATGTCACAGTTTTAGATATTTTACGGCCATCACAACATAGTCACTTCTAGGCCAGGGCAATTAGATAATCATCAGCTATTACAGTCAAAGGTGACTTTTATAGTTTATTTTACAGCAATGTGATCCAACTTGAATAGCCCCATACAGATTGCCCTTAGATAATTATAAGATATTCAGATTTGTGTTACCCATGTACCAACTAATGGCAAAGATAATAAAGCCCAGACAGAGACAGGTCCTTTCTTTAAATTGTTCAGTAGTTAGTCAAACTCAGGGGTCCGCAGTAACAGGGTCCCAACCTGTAACTCCTGATCAGACAAACCAACCAGTGAAAACACAACACAAATACAGCACTGCATTAATTTAATGTAAAGCAGGTTATCATATCGGTACCCTTCCTCACTCACTTCACTCAGTCACTCAGTCATTAGCCTAATTTCCAGTACAGCAGGATAATTTCAATTATGTTATCACTCTATTAAAACATGTTTGATTTTATAAACCTATATATAGTATATATTTTAGTAGTATATGAAGTACAGTCGTCCCTCTTTATGCAATCCCCATTATTTGGCAACTGTTGCTCCTCACAGGCTTTCACTCTTGAACACCATTACTCAACTGATCAAATTTTATACTGCCCCCTTTGTAACGCCAACCCTGCTTCAATTCCAATGTCTGTCCCTGATTGGGCAGTATGATAAAGGACTGTAGATCATGACAATGATAAATGCAGACTTTACACCAAAAACATAAGTATGCCTCCAAGGAATTAGAAATCTTCAGAACACATTAAAAGATCAGTACTTAGCAGTGCTTTTAGTTGTTGTCGTTTGATTAAATGTCAGGGTCAGTTTAACTCAATTCTGCCATCTGCTGTTAATATGTGAAGGTTTTATTTCTGTTAATTGATAAAAAGTGAAATAAAAATAATAGTATTAATTTGAAATTGAAGGTTGTTGGAATTACTAACTGCAGTTATGCATGCATTTATATTTGATTATATTTTCACCTTTCAAATACATATTTCAATTGATTATATTCATAACAACCAATTTGTGAAGCAGCCTATTCAAGTTTACAAAACGTTTACAAATATACAACAAACTAATGTGAGCACCATGTTAGCTTATTGTGACACTGGACACATATTTTCTGCATGATTAACATTGCCCCAACATAGTTATTGCATCTGTAGTAAGTAATTAGAGATCAATTAAGTTAGTTAAGTGTAAGCCCAAACTAAATATTCACTTCAGCTTTTGAATGGAGATAGTGCCATTGGCTAATTAAAATGAGAATTAGTTGATGTAATTTATAAAATAATCTCTTTTGTGTATGGCAGATGGTATTGTTAGACTCATGACTACTGTGGAGATTCAGGAGAAAGAGCAACTGGTGGATTGACTACAGAGATTTTAGTGAGGTATGCTTGATATACAATAGGATCTTAAGAATTAGGTCATTTATCCCAATTTTCTGTTTTGTTAGGTGAAGCTATTTATAAAGAACAGCTGCTATTTTTGGACTCCAGAGAGTGAAGATACATCCCCCAATTCCATTTGACTTGTTGATAGAAGAAATTAAAACTGATACACCTCAAGGGATATTTATACAATAAAAGCAGGAAATATTAATACAAGTAATGCCAAAATCTATCAACATTTAAGGCAGTAGGCAGTAAAACAACAAGGAAAGTTACCATTTATATGTTTTACATATTTAAAAGGGCTGAATGGGGATAGAATAAGTGCTTTGCAGTTTTCAAGAATCGTCCTTAACCACTGTGTACAAATCAGCAGTTACAGTCTTTGTTCCAAAATTGTATTTGCACCTTCTGAGAAACAATTATTTCAGAACTGGAAAACTGGACTTTAACATGTGAGGAAAATGTAGAGTCTACTTCCTAAAAAGTAGCTCCATGCTTTCACTCCAATATAGGTTCCTATTTAGCTAATATATTCTGCAGATGCAGATCCTACAATCTCTCTGCCTTGCAAACCTAAATAATCTTATCAGCCGCACTGCACTCATAAAAGCTATGTTTTGTCTAATTCTTCATTCAGTTTCAAGTTCAAGTTCAAGTTCAAGTTATCTTTATTGTCTCGCAAGGGAAATTTGATTTGCAGCCCAGCTAAGAACACACAAAATCACGTTCCACAATCAACATAACAACAGCACACATAAAATACGGTAAAAGCAATGACATACATGCAGAATCAACAAGATCCAAAATAGCCTACCTCACCCAATAGCCTACCTCACCTACCTTTCACCAATCTCCCTAGTCTATTTGTTTAGCGCAGACTCAAGTTACCATACAAAATGTCAGTACAGATTCCACAAGCTATAAAAAAGTGTAATCATGTACAGTACACTAATTATTTACCTCACGTCCTATCATGTACTGTAATTGGATTTAGTATAATATTTATTACTTTATTCTACTTTTGTTATTACTTGACATAACATGTAATGTTTATACAACATAACTGTTAACTTTCCTGTAAATAAAAAAAATGTAATTGTTTAGTATAAATCTCCTTGACTGTGTCAGTCTAAATGCATAATAATAATAATAATAATAATAATAATAATAATAATAATAATACTTTTGGAAGTTGGCTGGATTGAAGTTGAAGCCTCACTTCCAATGTCAACTGTAACAATTGTTTTGTGGTAGGATGAAACATAAAAAAGCTTTTGGGACATGTATTTACAAATTTGATGGAACTACTATTCATTTGTATGAAATGTTCATGTTGCGTTTTTGCAGAAAAGTCACTGTCATGCTTGCGCAATACAAATGAATGCAAATGATGACTGTATTAAACATATTAAAAGCTGTGATGAGTAACTCTTTCATTTTGCACTCTCACAGATAAATACAACTACATATTCAAGCACTTAAACATATAATAATAGCACAAAAACTGAGAGCGGAAGTTACATATTTAGATTGATCTAAATCATATACTCTGTACAAAACACAAATCCAGCAAGATCAATTTAGCAATATTGAGGGATTGATGTAAAAAAGACTAGATTTTATAAACAAAACTAAGTAAATATTAACAATAAATTAGCAGTGGAATTCCAAAATTAACAAAGTATGCGAACATATGGTTGATGTGATAATACACTGTGAAGGATACTTCCAGAATTTGTAAATTAAGCATCTTGAAAAACATTCCTTTTACAATTTAACTATTTAATAATTTATTGTACTGCACTTGTAGCACTTACAAAATTTGACTGACAACTGTCACTTACAATGATTACTTTTATATCTAAGGAGACTTGACCAACAAATGTAAATAGCAATACCCTTATATTGTTCTACACATACTTAGAACGAGTTGAAGGGGGCCATTTTAAGGGCATAAGCATTGATAGTGAGCTGATTATACCTAATCACAGGCTTTGAACCCAGTCATTGTAATCCTGAACAGTCACATTGCCATTGTGAAACTAATACCTACAAGGCTAATAATGAAGTGAAATTGAATCTGGAGAAAACTGAGGAGTTATTATTTGCTTTGTATAAACAGAGAAGCTAAATTATCTCATAGATTTATGTTAGTTCCTGACTCAAAGTGCAATTCAAATACATTTAGATTTTTTTTTTTATCACCACAGATGCTACATCTAAGTAGCGATATTACTATGCAAGTCCATATATATCTCAAAAGTCTTTAAACAGTGATATGAATTTGCTGCACAAGCCACTGCATTTAAGACATAAAACCAAATTAATTTTCTTAAAAAAAAAATCTTATCAGCCAAAAACCCCCACTTGATTCTAGTGCAAACCATTTTCAAAGTGTGCCCTAATCACTGAAATCATGGTATGAAAAATGTATGAGTAGTTATGATATCTCTATTATTCAACAATGCACATACAATGCACATTTAAGTATTTCTCATTAGTCAGCAGTGCAATTAAATCCATATTAAATGAAGGGAAAAACAGCCAGACAGATTAATCCATGAACTGGTTATCTGTATCCATAATAATTGAGGATAGATTTGCTTAATTGTTTTTAATCTATTATTTGGTGTAATTACTGTAAAAAGAAAGGGCTCTGGAGAGTAAAAAGTAATTAATTCAGCAACTGATATTATCGGAGACTGATCTTTAATACATTATTTTACTACATTTTAAAGTTGATTGCTATTTTCTACATTACATTTTTTTGAAAGCAGGATTCCTTGATTATTCCACCTCTAGACAAATTCACCACCGGTCGTTCATGTGCTGGCAGGGCAACAGATTCATAGGACATAGCAATAGAGTCCACTATCCAGTGGGACACACGTTGTTTGGACAAGGACTGCCCCAGTGCCCAGTGGCGATTCTGTTGTGGCCCTAAGAACAAATTCCCAGGGGGTCCCTCCAATCAGCATTCATCACCATTAGGCTATGTTATAAATAACCTCGGGGGCCAGTGCCTGTGCTCTGTTACAAATGAGCATTTGTTTAGCCTGATGAGCCTGATGGTACCGTTCATGTTGCATCTCAATGCCCAAATACCCAAACAGGGCAGAACAATTGCAAATGTCATTCTTCCACTGAAGAGAAGGGTGGAGGATGGAAAACCATCAAATCCACTATCCAATTCAAATGGAAGTAGGAAAGCGAAACCCTGGAGCCACCATCTGCAAAATGAGCAAATGATGGATGCACAGACAATATGTGCAGTTCAGTAATGTGTTTTGCAGACACAATAGTCACCAAAAACTCTGTCTTCATAAAGACCAGCTTCAAGTCAGCTGAGTGAAGCAGTTCAAATCGAGCCTTGGAAAGTGCATCATGTTCTGCTATAATTAGTGTGACTCATTTCAGGGACAGAATGCACAAATAGAGGATATAATACAAAAATGTTATAGAAACTATACAAAAAAGCATGGAAAGGTGTAAGCTTGGAATAACAAGAAGAAATAGAACAAATTAATGAATCTGAGTATGACATCATTGAAAGTGAAAATGTTAAAATGGTAATGGGCGGGACACATTGCAAAAATAACAGATTAAAGATGAACAAGAGAAGCTATTGAATGGATCCCAAGAGATGAAAAATTACCTAGAAGAAGATGACATGAAAGATGGGAAGATTAAATAATAAACAATGCAGGCATGACATGGAAAAGAGAAGCTATAGATCCAAACAAAAGTGCAAACATCTTGGACAGGCCTTCATCCAGCTATGTATCTATATAGGCTGCTGATATATATATATATATATATATATATATATATATATATATATATATATACACTCACCTAAAGGATTATTAGGAACACCTGTTCAATTTCTCATTAATGCAGTTTTCTAATCAACCAATCACATGGCAGTTGCTTCAATGCATTTAGGGGTGTGGTCCTGGTCAAGACAATCTCCTGAACTCCAAACTGAATGTCTGAATGGGAACGAAAGGTGATTTAAGCAATTTTGAGCGTGGCATGGTTGTTGGTGCCAGACGGGCCGGTCTGAGTATTTCACAATCTGCTCAGTTACTGGGATTTTCACGCACAACCATTTCTAGGGTTTACAAAGAATGGTGTGAAAAGGGAAAAACATCCAGTATGCGGAAGTCCTGTGGGCGAAAATGCCTTGTTGATGCTAGAGGTCAGAGGAGAATGGGCCGACTGATTCAAGCTGATAGAAGAGCAACTTTGACTGAAATAACCACTCGTTACAACCGAGTTATGCAGCAAAGCATTTGTGAAGCCACAACACGTACAACCTTGAGGCGGATGGGCTACAACAGCAGAAGACCTCACCGGGTACCACTCATCTCCACTACAAATAGGAAAAAGAGGCTACAATTTGCACAAGCTCACCAAAATTGGACAGTTGAAGACTGGAAAAATGTTGCCTGGTCTGATGAGTCTCGATTTGTGTTGAGACATTCAGATGGTAGAGTCAGAATTTGGCGTAAACAGAATGAGAATATGGATCCATCATGCCTTGTTACCACTGTGCAGGCTGGTGGTGGTGATGTAATGGTGTGGGGGATGTTTTCTTGGCCCACTTTAGGCCCCTTAGTGCCAATTGGGCATCGTTTAAATGCCACGGCCTACCTGAGCATTGTTTCTGACCATGTCCATCCCTTTATGACCACCATGTACCCATCCTATGATGGCTACTTCCAGCAGGATAATGCACCATGTCACAAAGGTCGAATCATTTCAAATTGGTTTCTTGAACATGACAATGAGTTCACTGTACTAAACTGGCCCACAGTCTCCAGATCTCAACCCAATAGAGCATCTTTGGGATGTGGTGGAACGGGAGCTTCGTGCCCTGGATGTGCATCCCACAAATCTCCATCAACTGCAAGATGCTGTCCTATCAATATGGGCCAACATTTCTAAAGAATGCTTTCAGCACCTTGTTGAATCAATGCCACGTAGAATTAAGGCAGTTCTGAAGGCGAAAGGGGGTCAAACACAGTATTAGTATGGTGTTCCTAATAATCCTTTAGGTGAGTGTATATATATCATATACTAGGCCACACATTGATGTCAAAATAGGCCAAAATGTGAGCTGAGAAAGTAATGTAGCACGTTGCTCTGAAGATAACCTCAAACATGCAGCATAATGTCACATATTTAAAGAACTATATCAGGGGTGTCTACTTATCTTTGTAAAATTGTTTAACTGTATGAAGTAGACTTGGTTATGATGTAGGAAGCACAGACCTGTCAAAACTCATAAAAAAAAAAAAGTATATATATGTATATACCAAATCTATCATACATGGACATTGATCTATTCCACAACATTTATAACAATTCCACAGTCAAAGCTGGAGTTTAAATTCTTCAGAAAATATCAGCATACATAAACACACAGTGATTATTTTAATTTTGAAGCCATTGTATAATTGTGCATTAAATATGCTCAGTGTCTAACACAGGCAGATATGGAACCACCCCTCGTGTTATAGTTTCTGCATTTCCATACCTTAGATTAAAAAAGAAAATCTGGAAAAAACAACAACACAGAGGATACTGTATTTCACAAGTAATTTGTAAATACAAGCAGTACTAATTTATGCAGAATCTTTAGATTTTTAATAAAACACATAACTTAACTCATTAAACTTTATTTCGCCATTAGTCAGCCCCTGTCCATGAAATAACAAAGTAGAACAATTAAAAACAAGATTAAGTTTAATAAAATGAAGTGACTTAACTTACAATTACTCATTAAGATTAGGATTAACATACATTGCTGTTCTAGCTAGTTGTATTCTATGTATTTTTTAAGAAAATATACTTAACAATCTGATCCATACCTTAGATGCAGATAATACACCAGTCTGGCAACCATGGTAACCATTATGCCGTGTCTGCTTTTCCAGCACTCTACAGGATATCGATGCTCATTAAGTATCAAGACTCTTGGGATGTAGTTTTATCTAGTACACTAAAAGCAGTTAGACATGCTGTCGTTTGCTAGGCATAGTGTTGCTTAGTCCTGTGCACCGCTTCTCATGAATGACTGCAAATGTAATGAGTGTTGTGTTCCGGCTCCTTCCTTTACATTCTTTTAATCCTATTAAATGATTTATGGTCTACTCTGACGTGCAGCCATGGTTAACATGGTTCTTAAGGATACCTCCTAAGAGGACCCTGTTAAAGTGACAGAAACCTAAACTAAAGTACATTCCTTCTCTCAGAGTAACAATGATGTTAAGATGATTAACTGATTTATCAGCTGTTTTGAACTTTGGAATATTAGTTTTGTGTATGATTAACCTAATTGGATTTTGAAGATAATGAAAGCTCTTCAATGTTTCTGTAAAATGCATTGTATTGTGAAGAATCCCAGAGAGAGAGAGAGAGAGAGAGAGAGAGAGAGAATTACTATTTCTTTTAAATCACTCTTTTGTTGGCAAAATGTGTTAAAGAAACTAGTCAAAAGAAACATTTAAATAATTTACAGATTCTAAGAAATAATATTGAACAAGACATATTAGTAATAAAGGGATGCATGACGACGGAAATGTCTATAGCTGCTGCCACTTAATGCCAATGTGTGTTAATAGAATGACTAATTGAGATGATTAAAGGAATTGTGAGAAACTTAAACAAGTGGTTTAATTAATTAAGCAGACTACATGACCACCTTGTGGTGGGAGGAATGTAGTGCAGCCCAAGAAAGCAGGTCACATTCAAACGCAGGGCCCTATTAATGACTTAATGAGGAATATCAGGGGTGCCTCAGAAGGTATTATTTTTTTTTTAGATATGAAGACTGTGTATTATTAAAATCTACTCAAGAATAAAGACCATTTGTTCTCTTCTCATTCACTTGACATTACTATCATTAGATTAAAAATACATTTCAATACCTGAAGAGTTTAAAAAGATAGTTTTATAGCTCACCCGGATAATATTAATTTATATAAATAGTGACAATATTGCAATTAAGATTATATGGACTCAATTTATATTGCATACACTACACTGAAATGTCCATAGATTACCAGATGTTTTATATTCTATGCATTATTGAACATGTATTTTCTAATGATGCTTGTTTAGTACTATTGTTAGTATAATATATATAGTATTATAAAAATACAAAGTGAACATAACTAAATCTACTACATGCTTGGTAATTTTATGCAAGTTCATTTAACTTACAAAATAAAGAAACAAATAAACATCAGTTGTGAAGAACTATTTAATGGTTTCTTGTAATACTTCTATATTTCAAAACAGCAGTAAAATAATGCATCTGCAGTTAATTTAAACATTGTTAAAAAATAAATCAGTACAAATACAAAAAATAAACAAACAACAAATGATTGTCAGAAGCCTTCAAGATCTGGATAAATAAAATTGTTCTTGAAAAGTTTGTATGCAAGGAATTGTCCTCCTAAAATCATAATTGTTAAACCAGAACCTAGAGAAATGGAAAAAACATATGTTAAAAATAGCACACATACATACATAACAACAAAAGTGTACAAACCAATTACTTCTTAAACTCACACATTATCCTTCAGTTGGCTTCACCAATTCCAGGCTAAAAAGTAAGGTTTTCTCAGGTTGGGTTGTGGGTGGACTATGGTTAATTGACAACTTTTAGAACAATGCACCGATGTATCTAATGTCTTACATATGTAATGTCAATGTCAATATCTCTATCAATATTTGTGTGTTTTTGTCTGTGTTTGTTGTGTTTTATTTTATTTTATCCCAATTGGCCATTAGTGATCAATTTTAAAATAGAGATAAGGAATTAAGTTTAATTGTACACATCAATAGATATCACTATCCTTTGTAATCAGAATTACTCACTGGACACTGGACAAATAGCAAACTAATAATAATTATAATACTACTACTACTACTACTACTACTACTACTACTACTACTACTACTACTAATAATAATAATAATAACACCCACACATATATAAAGTAACATCCTGGGGGTACTGGCCACAGTGAGATTCCAATCCCAATCACATGCAAATCAATTTATAACTTTTTTGAAATGCGTTTTTTTGGATTTTTTTGTTGTTATTCTGTCTCTCACTGTTGAAATACACCTACCATTAAAATTATAGACTGATAATTTCTTTGTCAGTGGGCAAACGTACAAAATCAGCAGGGGATCAAATACTTTTTTCCCCTCACTGTAAAGACCATCGGAAATTTTCTTTGAGTTTTCTTTAATGCACATCCTCTTTCAAAAAACATAGTAGTATCAACTATTGTCTTTCAAATATTATTTTCTGTACTTGGTAAGGGTAGGGGAATATTTCCAGTGCAATGGATTTTGTTTATTGCTTGTTAAATATTATGGATGGCCAGAGAACAGAAGAACATAATTTTAATAGCTGAGTAGTGGTCCCATAAAATTAGTCTCTGTGCGAAACATTCAAGAGACGAGGCCCAGTAAAATCATTGAGTATGTTTATGGTATGGTGGGGATAAAAGCACATTTATATATATATACACTCACCTAAAGGATTATTAGGAACACCATACTAATACTGTGTTTGACCCCCTTTCGCCTTCAGAACTGCCTTAATTCTACGTGGCATTGATTCAACAAGGTGCTGAAAGCATTCTTTAGAAACGTTGGCCCATATTGATAGGACAGCATCTTGCAGTTGATGGAGATTTGTGGGATGTACATCCAGGGCATGAAGCTCCCGTTCCACCACATCCCAAAGATGCTCTATTGGGTTGAGATCTGGTGACTGTGGGGGCCAGTTTAGTACAGTGAACTCATTGTCATGTTCAAGAAACCAATTTAAAATGATTCGACCTTTGTGACATGGTGCATTATCCTGCTGGAAGTAGCCATCAGAGGATGGGTACATGGTGGTCATAAAGGGATGGACATGGTCAGAAACAATGCTCAGGTAGGCCGTGGCATTTAAACCATGCCCAATTGGCACTAAGGGGCCTAAAGTGTGCCAAGAAAACATCCCCCACACCATTACACCACCACCACCAGCCTGCACAGTGGTAACAAGGCATGATGGATCCATGTTCTCATTCTGTTTACGCCAAGTTCTGACTCTACCATCTGAATGTCTCAACAGAAATCGAGACTCATCAGACCAGGCAACATTTTTCCAGTCTTCAACTGTCCAATTTTGGTGAGCTTGTGCAAATTGTAGCCTCTTTTTCCTATTTGTAGTGGAGATGAGTGGTACCCGGTGGGGTCTTCTGCTGTTGTAGCCCATCGGCCTCAAGGTTGTACGTGTTGTGGCTTCACAAATGCTTTGCTGCATACCTCGGTTGTAACGAGTGGTTATTTCAGTCAAAGTTGCTCTTCTATCAGCTTGAATCAGTCGGCCCATTCTCCTCTGACCTCTAGCATCAACAAGGCATTTTCGCCCACAGGACTGCCGCATACTGGATGTTTTTCCCTTTTCACACCATTCTTTGTAAACCCTAGAAATGGTTGTGCGTGAAAATCCCAGTAACTGAGCAGATTGTGAAATACTCAGACCGGCCCGTCTGGCACCAACAACCATGCCACGCTCAAAATTGCTTAAATCACCTTTCTTTCCCATTCAGACATTCAGTTTGGAGTTCAGGAGATTGTCTTGACCAGGACCACACCCCTAAATGCATTGAAGCAACTGCCATGTGATTGGTTGGTTAGATAATTGCATTAATGAGAAATTGAACAGGTGTTTCTAATAATCCTTTAGGTGAGTGTATATATATATATATATATATATATATATATATATATATATATATATATATATATTAATATTATATAATGAAATTGGAAGATAACTATTTGAAACTATTCTCAAACAGTCTGAATATTCATAAAGAAACGATACTTATCCTGCATGGGGAATTTTAGTGTTGAACAAAATACATACAAAGCAGTCACCTTGGCACACTGTTCTTAGTTTCACCTTACTTTAAATGGTGTCACTGATGTTGTGTCTGACATTACACACCTTTTAGTCAAATTCTGATATTACATCCAGTATTCATTGCAGCCAGGTATCTCATGAAGACTGATTAATGCATGCATAGGTTTATTTAAAAACTTTGGCTGTGAATTACCACTTCAAAAGGTGTATTAAATTCACATAATTTCACAAAGGATGGGTGATGTTATGTACAATACATTTGAATAAAGTTACCTAAAGCAACCCACCAATGCTCTGTTGAAGGGAAATCAGACATCACTGTAAAATACAAAAAGAAGCAGAGACAATATTTAACTTTTAAATAAGATGTTTGCCTTCATACTGATATTGACATAAACCAATTATCAAATTTAGTGTTTTTAGTGTGATTATGGTCCAAAAATGAAATATATGGTAGAATTACAGTGTGTCATAAAGAAAGAAAGAAAGAAAGAAAGAAAGGAAGAAAGATAGAAAGAAAGAAAATAATACACTTTCCTCTGTATGTATCTGATTGTATGTAATTCAAACAAGTGAAAATGGCATATTGTTCGTGTTTTTGTAACTACTTCAATGCAAGGTTTTTCTAAAAGTGTGCGATCAGCAAAATACTAGTGTAGTGATGAGCAGAATACATAATACTTTTACTGTAGGAATTTGTAGGAAACTATTAATTTGTATTTATAAAGACTGATTATTAGGTACTACTTTTTGTCATATCCTTTCATTGGCACATAAAACACAAACTACTTTCTTTTACATTTATAATTAACTCACATTAAACAAACAAACAAACAAAACGAACAGGTCAGCCTTATGGCCTGAAAGTCATTAATTATTATTTTATTTATTGAAAGGTATTATCCTCTGACATTAACATGGCCCTATTTTAATGTTTTTAACTAATTATATTTTGTATCTGCTTTCTTTGTTCTGAAAAAGCACTGCTTACCTGATGTTGTCATGCCAACATGGAAAAGAGTGACAGTGATGGCATAGTCCCAGACCCACTCCTCTACTACACCAGCAAACATCAAACCGCTCACCAAATAGGTGACCTCCATTGAAATCACATTCACTATTACAAAATACATAAAAATCAGGTTGCAGACACTGTAAAGTTCCCACAGTTACCGCTAAATTCTACTTGTCTTCCCACTGAGCAAACACTTTCTGATTGATGCTTTTAACAACTAGTCACAAGGAAATTGATGGATTCCACTATCTCATGTGATTTAATACACATTTAAAAGAGGTTTATGTGCTGGTAAAGAAAGCATATATTTTAGTAAATTCCCCAGGAATTCCTACACATTTTTAATATTATGTAGAACAGTAAATTAAATCTTAGAATTGTAACTCAGTTTTCTGGATAACATTTACAAACATAATTTAATTTGACCTAGAATCCAAAAACCATCCATGCCAAACCATGAATAAAAAATACATATGGTTTTCAGCTGTTTCCCAATACTGTGAATTTGATGCATAATCCGTGAGTGATACTATTTATAATGGTATTAATAACAAGTTTGGTTTAAAAATATTCAGGACTTTTGACAAAAACTTGATCATGCATCAGAGGGTCACAAAGGAATTGTATGTTCACAATCATAATGTATATTTAAACATTGAGTAATATTTAAATATTAAGTATAATTACTTAAACACATCTATACATTTATAATGAATTCAAAGGAAATTTCTAAAACGTACTGTTTCAAAATATGTTATGAACTATATTTCTGGACTTCATATATACATTTTCAGAAATGTTAAATAAGTTGATCTATTTTGAAACTTACCTAAATACTTTGGATTTGTCCATGATGGCTTTGTGTTATAATCAAAGGGAGCCAATAAACTATCAATTTCTTCTACCCTAAAATAAATACACAAATAATGCAAATTATTATAACACACACATATGTAGACAGAAGACATAATATATTTTCTATCTATTTTACCCATAATCTATATGAAAATATTAGGTATGGTAATATATATATATATATATATATATATATATATATATATATATATATATATATATATATATATATATATATATATATATATATATACAGTGAGGGAAAAAAGTATTTGATCCCCTGCTGATTTTGTACGTTTGCCCACTGATAAAGAAATGATCAGTCTATAATTTTAATGGTAGGTGTATTTTATACAATGAGAGACAGAATAACGACAAAAAAAATCCAGAAAAACGCATTTCAAAAAAGTTATAAATTGATTTGCATGTTAATGAGGGAAATAAGTATTTGATCCCCTATCAATCAGCAAGATTTCTGGCTCCCAGGTTTCTTTTATACAGGTAACAAGCTGAGATTAGGAGCACTCTCTTAAAGGGAGACACCTGTCCACAGAAGCAATCAATCAATCAGATTCCAAACTCTCCACAAGGGCCAAGACCAAAGAGCTGTCCAAGGATGTCAGGGACAAGATTGTAGACCTACACAAGGCTGGAATGGGCTACAAGACCATCACCAAGCAGCTTGGTGAGAAGGTGACAACAGTTGGTGCGATTATTCGCAAATGGAAGAAACTGATGCTGCCTATGACCCCAAGAACACCATCCCCACCGTCAAACATGGAGGTGGAAACATTATGCTTTGGGGGTGTTTTTCTGCTAAGGGGACAGGACAACTGCACCGCATCAAAGGGACGATGGACGGGGCCATGTACTGTCAAATCTTGGGTGAGAACCTGCTTCCCTCAGCCAGGGCATTGAAAATGGGTCGTGGATGGGTATTCCAGCATGACAATGACCCAAAACACACAGCCAAGGCAACAAAGGAGTGGCTCAAGAAGAAGCACATTAAGGTCCTGGAGTGGCCTAGCCAGTCTCCAGACCTTAATCCCATAGAAAATCTGTGGAGGGAGCTGAAGGTTCGAGTTGCCAAACGTCAGCCTCGACACCTTAATGACTTGGAGAGGATCTGCAAAGAGGAGTGGGAAAAAATCCCTCCTGAGATGTGTGCAAACCTGGTGGCCAACTACAAGAAACGTCTGACCTCTGTGATTGCCAACAAGGGTTTTGCCACCAAGTACTAAGTCGAAGGGGTCAAATACTTATTTCCCTCATTAACATGCAAATCAATTTATGACTTTTTTGAAATGCGTTTTTCTGGATTTTTTTGTTGTTCTGTCTCTCTCTGTTAAAATACACCTACCATTAAAATTATAGACTGATCATTTCTTCGTCAGTGGGCAAACGTACATAATCAGCAGGGGATCAAATACTTTTTTCCCTCACTGTATAGTCTAACAAAGTTCATTAATGTACTTAATTAATACAAGATGTGCAGTAAGTTATATCCATATTATCTGCTCCTTGTAAATGGAAGAAATTGAAAACCAAAGATTATAATAAATAAGTGAAATATGTCTTTACAGGATGTTTTAGTTTATAGCAGTATGTAAAATCAGTTTCTTTAAGCTTCAAAGGAATGCCAGCTTTGGCATAGTGAAATGATTTTTGCATAGGATCTTTAGTTACTTTCCATTGCATAAGATAAAACTATATGTAATGTATGATTAAACATGCATGGTGCTGTCTGAGGGAAATATGGTTACCATGGGTAATTGCCTGTACTTGACAGGAAGCTCTACCCTTGTTATGCACCTCAACAGAATCAGTTCAAACAAGCGAAAAAATAAAAATACTGAGGACTCTTCTTTCAGTCTCACCTGAGCACACCAATGCACAGACTGACAGCAACGAAATATACCACATAGAAAGTCACCAAACACTTCAGCAGATTCAGGACAATAATCTGGAAAAATACACATGGAAAACAATATAACATAACTCATGTAAAGCAGTAACCCACAAAATAATTATTACATATTTGCTATCAACAGGAATAGCTTTCTTATTAAAAATGTGAATGTGGAGTATGGTGTATTAATTTGGTTTGTTTACAAACATTTGTTGACTACTCGCAGACAGACAGACAGCACAGTTAATTCAGATCAGTTTATTGTTCAGATTTCAATGACCTCTTATTAATATTATGCATTTATTTTAATATTTAACACTCAAAACTACCAAAAATAAATTATAATCATTTTTTTAAGTCAAATTGTTAATACAAATCACAGACAGCATCAATTTGCAGTGCATTACTAAGTAATGTGCTTTCTAAGGAATACATCAATTCTTCAAAGTTTTTGACTTTTTTAGGATATACATATATTATAAAAAGTGTAGACGGCCTACATTTAATTTACCCTTGAATTGCATTTAAAAATGCTTAAACTGTTTAGAATTAGATTTCCACAGAATTGTACATACATTCTTATCAAAATCTCAGAAACTTAAAACAACAATTTCCACCAACACACTGAATTAGTTTTGTTAATATATTTATTTTACCATCAGTTTTGTAATAATGTAGCACATACAGAGTGAGAAACAAAACAAAACATTATTTTACCTTTGGGTGAGCAATACTGGTCTTGACTGCCATGGAACCATGCTGTTTTACCAACGCAGGTCCTCAGAATGGGTTTAATTGTAATAATTCTTTAAAAGATAGATGTTAGCAGGTACTAGTAGTGTATTAATGAGAGCTGCTTTTAGGGCTTTATTGGATTACAGAGATAACAACCATCTGCCAATCTGTGGTGGATAAAGCACATAAGTCCTGCCCACACTCATAGCTGCCAGTATCTAAAAATACACTATACTCTATATTGACATTTAAAAATACATAACATATATTTCAATAGTAATATGAGGTTAATTCCTTATTGTGCAATACATTATTTATACATATATGTTTTATTTTTTTTATTATATAAACTCCTGCTCAAGTTCTGGGAATTGTGCCAGACAGTTGTGTTGTTGATTATCCATAGCTGGCTAAATTAAATGCAAATAAGCTGTACAGCCTCTGTTTTACTTTGGAGTGGTTCTTTTTTAAAGACCCTTGACATGAATCTCCATTAAACGGACTGTATGTATCACAAGAGGTTCTACCAAAGAATGTGTCTTTGGTCAGATACATGACAAGATTCACTGGCTGACTCCCATGACTACTTGTTCAGTCTTTGTAATTAGTTTTACCGTCAAGGATGAATTCATCACATATGACTAAATCCATGTGTATTAATCCAGATACCTGAAAACATACAAATAAAAGCATAAAAGTAAGCCTTTGGATTAAAAATCTATCAAGCCATTGGTGACTGAGGAGCAGTAATATGTCTTCTAGGCATCACCCAACAATTTAAACATAATTGTTTACCTGTATTGACCCTATTCATTCTGATCTGACTCAAAGTGAATTTTGACTGTTTGAGTTAGATTTTATGATGAAACCTATATGTTATGGTGAGTTAGACAGAATTTCCTGGATATTGGAACTCAAACATGACAAACAAATAAGCTGTTCTAGAGTCTCGTGAACTAAAAATTAAGAGTTTAAAGGAAACTTTAAAGCAAAGCTTTTCTACCTGTATGTATCTGTAGCATGTGTTGTTTGTGCAAATTACTGGACCTATGTTTTCTGTTCTCTGTAGCTGTTTAACTACCCTCAAAACTTTTGCTCAATGCTCTATGTCATGTTTCGTTTTCCTGTTTCCTTGACATAGACAAAAGGATTGGATTTAAAGCTATTTGTAATGTATGTTTGAACGCAACATATTTTTATAATTTTAGTTTATGGTTATTTATAATTTGATTATATTTATTTGATTATTATTATTATTATTATTAATAAAATTGACAGATCCTAAAGGACATTGGCATAGGGTGTGATGGATGTTTTCAAGGGAAGAGCCACAATCACAGGGCACCCCTGCTGTGGGACATCTTTATACAGTTGATTGCCAAACATAATTTCCTGGTCAAATGGACAGCAGAAGGCTTTTTCTAGGGTCTTACATCATGTTAATATTTGCCCATTGTCAAAGTTAAACATAACAAGGGACTTCTCTGGGGACTAGAATGGTTGGTTTGTGTCATCTGAGGTGAGGGGGGAGTAGACAGCTCCTCTTCTATTATCAAATCTGGTTTTGTTCTCTGTATAATAATTGACATTACGTGTGTAAAAGTGGGGATTTTTATCAGCTGATTCTCCATTAAAAGGCTAACAAAATGCTTGTATATGTCATCAAAAATGTCAAATGTAATTTGGTCTAGGCCATAATTTCTTAAGGTTTCAGCAGAAGACAATTGCATGGGGATTTAATTTTCTTTAAATGTTCTACATTGCTATTACAAAAGCTGTGGACGAAGTCAAACCAAAAGATTTATGTAAGCTCTGCACTAAAATGAGGACCCAAGGTCACATGTGCAAATGAAGAGCATGTGCATTATGTATTGAGAACAGGAAGTGAGTCCTGACAAAGATGTGAGAATCCAGAACAGATAGCTTGTTGAACATTTGAGTTCTCTGAAGAAATGCATGGATGGATGTAATTCTACGTACAATCAAGAATATAAAGCATACATTTTATTTAAAAAAAATTATACAAAATGTATGCATTTGTTACTTTAGGTGTAGGGGAAAGGGGGAAAATCCAGTCGTGACTCCAAATTAACCCAGGTATTATGTGACCAGCTGGTAGCTTTAAGATGGATCAGGCGTTCTCAGTCCTTGTCCTGGAGACACATTGTATCTCTTGGTTTCCATTCCATGTCATCCTTCAGCTAATCAAATTAATTGAGGCCTTAAATGAAGTATCTCAATCTTTAAGAGCTGCAAACAAAAACAATTGATTCATTTTTGGGGAAATAAAACTAAAACATGAGTTTATTTTCAGGACTGAGAATGACCAAATTGGGGAGATTCAAATATTGTACTTTTCATTTCTATGATATGCATCTCTTTGGTACAACCATCTCCTTTAATATAGCATTTAGTTATTATGAATCTATGTAATATACATACAAATAATCTTACAGCTAAAGTAGGCAATTATCATAATATATATCCTTCTAAGAATTAAATCTATATTTTTACAATGAACCCAAAAGAAAAGGGAGAAACAATATCAGTTATTTAAACAAACACACATCATTATCCCAACAATAAATGTCTTGTAATTAAGTAAGTGACTATATTAATACTAAAAAAGCTTTAATAATCTTAGCATGTTTAGCTAAGGTTACTTCATTCCTTCACACTGCAAAATAAAGGAAGCCATCTTCTTTCATATCATTCATCCTGCTCAGAGGGTACAATAGTCAGTAACTGTTAATGGTTTGCCAGGATGAGTTATTTCAGCCTACCTTTTGTATTATCTACTGTACACTGAAAATATAGACTTTATTTGAAATATTTTAGCGGAAGCTGTTATGTAAGACTATGTAAGACTCCCACAATCAAAGGTAGTTGATATGCAGAATATATTAAAACAGCTCTCAGTCAGGTAAAAAAAAAAAAATATATATATATATATATATATATATATATATATATATATATATATATATATATATATATATATATATATATACACTCACCTAAAGGATTATTAGGAACACCATACTAATACTGTGTTTGACCCCCTTTCGCCTTCAGAACTGCCTTAATTCTACGTGGCATTCATTCAACAAGGTGCTGAAAGCATTCTTTAGAAATGTTGGCCCATATTGATAGGATAGCATCTTGCAGTTGATGGAGATTTGTGGGATGCACATCCAGGGCACGAAGCTCCCGTTCCACCACATCCCAAAGATGCTCTATTGGGTTGAGATCTGGTGACTGTGGGGGCCAGTTTAGTACAGTGAACTCATTGACATGTTCAAGAAACCAATTTGAAATGATTCGACCTTTGTGACATGGTGCATTATCCTGCTGGAAGTAGCCATCAGAGGATGGGTACATGGTGGTCATAAAGGGATGGACATGGTCAGAAACAATGCTCAGGTAGGCCGTGGCATTTAAACGATGCCCAATTGGCACTAAGGGGCCTAAAGTGTGCCAAGAAAACATTCCCCACACCATTACACCACCACCACCAGCCTGCACAGTGGTAACAAGGCATGATGGATCCATGTTCTCATTCTGTTTACGCCAAATTCTGACTCTACCATCTGAATGTCTCAACAGAAATCGAGACTCATCAGAGCAGGCAACATTTTTCCAGTCTTCAACTGTCCAATTTTGGTGAGCTTGTGCAAATTGTAGCCTCTTTTTCCTATTTGTAGTGGAGATGAGTGGTACCCGGTGGGGTCTTCTGCTGTTGTAGCCCATCCGCCTCAAGGTTGTACGTGTTGTGGCTTCACAAATGCTTTGCTGCATACCTCGGTTGTAACGAGTGGTTATTTCAGTCAAAGTTGCTCTTCTATCAGCTTGAATCAGTCGGCCCATTCTCCTCTGACCTCTAGCATCAACAAGGCATTTTCGCCCACAGGACTGCCGCATACTGGATGTTTTTCCCTTTTCACACCATTCTTTGTAAACCCTAGATATGGTTGTGCGTGAAAATCCCAGTAACTGAGCAGATTGTGAAATACTCAGACCGGCCCGTCTGGCACCAACAACCATGCCACGCTCAGAATTGCTTAAATCACCTTTCTTTCCCATTCAGACATTCAGTTTGGAGTTCAGGAGATTGTCTTGACCAGGACCACACCCCTAAATGCATTGAAGCAACTGCCATGTGATTGGTTGATTAGAAAATTGCATTAATGAGAAATTGAACAGGTGTTCCTAATAATCCTTTAGGTGAGTGTATATATATATATATATATAATATTGGCTTCAAACTGATTTGCACCTGAGTATATTCCACTCACAATCAACCAAACATTTGTTTTAATATCTCCACAATAGTTATAACAAAAAAAATGTATACAAACTTAAACACAGGCAATACTTTGGTAACTCATAAACCTTTCATTTTTCCTAAAGTGAAAATATTCAATTAAGTAGAGAATAAATGCTGGAATGTATTCAGTTATTCCTTTCTTCATCAAAAAAACTGAGTTTTACTATGAAAGAATACAAAAAACATTAGAGCACATAACAAGAAATGTAAGGAAACTACACTGAACAGAAGCAGACTTCACTGAAGATGACACAGATATTTCAACTGAATTTCAATAGCTAAGGTAGCTCTAAAAATATATATATTTTTCCCTGTGTGAAACATGTCTTCAGAGCAGCTATGTTACAATATGAAAATGAAGAGGAGGGAATATCAGCTCCAATTTATTGTGCTGTTATTTTCTATATGCCAGTGGAGTCGAATGCAGAATTCCTATTGTACAGAAGCTCAGCCACATCTTCAACACCAATGAATATACTGGGGATCCTGCTGTTAACAGTCTGTGACTTCATCTGGAAAATTAAAGAAATATCCATTTAATAGTAGAGAAGCCAAGGAAACAGCAGCTAGGCTGTCAAATAAATTGATGCTGAGTGTGACAGTCTCAGGAAAACACATGAAAAGCAGAAAGGTTCTCAAATAGCAGAGAATAATGAATTCAAGCGATAAACAAAAAAATAACAAAAAACAAACAAACAAGAAAACACATCATTTTTTAAGTTAGGGTGGTTTCATAGACCACTTTAATGAACATAGAGGATCAAGTAAGATGTTAGTACAAGAGTTTGTATAAATGTTCTTGCATATAAATAGGTAATCATATGAAGTGAAGTAGATCCCATAAGAGTATGCTGGTCAAAAGTCAGGGTGATTTATACTTTTGTCAGTCCTATATATCTTAAGTACTGCACTTTATGAAGAAAGAATTAGTGGTACAAGACAGTGCCTCATTGAAGAACTGGTTTTTGAGTTCTTCAAAAATGACCAAGACCATCTATGATCTATTTATTGGTGCATCACCCCCTGATGAAGTATGACTGTAAGTTGAGCCATTTAACTGGCATGGTATTAAGGAATAGAATACTGTTTAATATATTACTGGTTAATTGTCTTTTGTTTCATAACCTAGATGTTGCCATCTACAGGCAGCACAAGGAAGGTATCAATAAAAACATTGAATTCAGTAACAGATATAAGACAGACTGCCATCATTAAGGAACAGTGACCTAAATATATTTACAGGCAGACTGAAAGGCTCATACATTACAGTTGTTTTCCATAACCCTTTTCACAGCACTGTTACTGAATGAAATTCTCTAGGAATGGTGACAAAATGTTGTATTATAATCTGTTAGTTAATTACATATTTGACATTTAAGGCAGGAACATGCTGCGATAACCATTTATTTTTATATTTTAGTTCAAATCCCATGAATGCTAGTCGTTATTATGGATTAGTTAGTTATTAGCAAATTATAACCTGTTCTAGATTATTTACCATATTACTATATACCACACACTAACTGGACGTAAACCTTGGGCAAACAAGCATGTGTATCTTACAAATGCATTGCAGTTGTTCAAAACTTTATTAAAATTTAACTCAGCTGAATATTAACACACCTGCTAAATGCACATTAAAGGTGCTCCACATACCAAATCCCAAAGTAAAGAACAGTAACCCGCATTCTCACGTTTTCTTGGTGATACAGCCTATACCCTATACACACCCAACCTTGGATTTAAAATGAATTATTTGACAGTTATCGTGCTTTGTATTATTATTTTCTTTATTATTATTGTATTGTGTTAATACTAGAATACGAAAATTGTCGAATTTCCATTTCACTTGTTACCGTTATTAGCTTATTCATAATGAAACAAAGCAATTGTAATGTAAAACACGCAACATTGCTTGCGTAGATAAAACAGCATAATAATAATAATAATACAACGTTTAGCATTTACGATCTTGAGTTATGAACAAGACTACAAAGATAACTGCGCACACAAAGCTAATAATAGTGGACGGCTGCTAAAACTTTCAGTGTTTCTCATCATGTGTTTTAGGCTATCCTTCAGCTCCTGTGCCAGTCGAAGCACTCGCTCGGCGCTTCGCTCATGCGCATTGACTCCTGCCTGGGCAATTTGTCAGTACTCGTGAGAGAATTTGGGTAAGAAACAGACAAATTTAAACAATTATACTTTGAAATCAAACTGTTTGCGCAACAATTTCGTCCCTACAGGTAGATGTACGGGGCTGTCTTGTACTTTCGTCTGAGCTTCGCAGGGATCGAATTAGCCTGAAACTTAGAAATAAAGTACAAAACGCCTGGACGTGTCATCAATAATTTTAGCCAGGAAGAGGTTGAGTGAGATAGAGCATGCAATGAATTACACAATGAAATCACAATTCAAGTATCACAAAAAAATATTGCTAACGCTAGAAATCACTGATGAATACCATTGTTTTTTTTTTTTGCAGGAGACGATCATTTATTGATTTATTTGAACTCTTTCAAGAATAATGCAAGCTTTGGTGTGATGCCTTCTTATGGCTGAGAAACAGAAACTGCAGGCGCTGGGAGCTGGTTATAAAGAGAGCAAGACATAAATATTTAAAGCAGCATTTCTTCTCATTAGGCGACACAGGCAGTTAAAGTATTATTTTTGGTTTAATGCAACGTGTCTGCAGGCCCGTGGGTGAGAATTATATAGTGTATATTCCAGCTCCGCCATTTTGGGAAACTGCCTTTAAAAACACATTAAATAGTATCAGAGCAAAGAAAAGTGTTGATCTGATACAAAGCCCAGCGCAGTGCATGATCCGCGTCTGCTCATCTGGAAATGTGAAACACAGCTAGCTCAGTAAGGGAAAGGAAAAAGAAAAAGTAAAACATGTTTATTTGCTCCTAACTGCGTCTTAAACAGCTAAAAAAGTGTTTGAGGAAGAGATCTAAAAATAAATATTAAAAATCCCCAATACAGAGAATAGGAAATTGACACTTCAATACAAAAAAAGGGGTTACTTGAAAAATATTTTTTCTTGATTTTCGATTATATTAATTCGTTTTATTTACGATTTCCCTTAATGATACAAAAGGAAAGTAAAACATTTTCAATTATTGTATGGATGTATCAATACTGTTTGAGTTTTTTTTTTATTATTATTCTATTTTTTTTTTTTTAAGTGCCTCAGGTAACTTAATGAATCTCTTAATTAAGGTCTTTGTTTAAATGGATATATGATTGGTGTGTTCTTTGTGTTTAGATAATGCAATGTGATACACTTTGGATTTATTTAATAGTTTTAGAATCATCAAAGTAAATACATATTCGAAGATAAAACTTACATTTGACTGCTCGCATTTTCATACACATGTGCTGCTGATGGACAGTCACACAGGAGCACGTTATTTCACACAATACTGAACCGCGCATACACACAACAATTGAAACTAAACATTGCGGTATAGCTCAATAACTACCACCATCATGTTGCATGCTATTGTTTATTGAATGTAATGAATCATAATATTTTATATCTCAAATGTATGTGTGTATATATTTACACACAGTGAGATATAAAATAGTCTCCATTTTTTCACCTAGTGATTTCATTTTTAATAAGCTCTTGAAAGTTTGAAGCGCAGAAGTGTATAAAATGTAGACAATGGTGACCTCTTGTGGTGCGTAAGTACAAATGCCTCTACTGAAACACTTCAAGGCGACTAATGCCTGAAAAACAATCCCAAAAATGTGCCAAAAGCGCTAGTATTTGATTGGGGCAACTACACTTACTAATTCTTTGTATGTGATGCGAGATATTAAAAAGGGCATATAATAGTAGAATACAATGCATATATATAGCTCTGGAAAAAATTGAGGCCACTGCAAAATGATCAGTTTCTCTGGTTTTACTATTTATAGGTATGTTTGGGGGGTAAAATGAACATTTTTGTTTTATTCTATAAACTACTGACAACATTACTCCCTAATTCCAAATACAAATATGAATGGAATGGAATGACTGCCATACATGTAGAGATGCTGATTTAAGAAAAAGTTGCAGTGGTCTATAGATAGATAGATAAACATTACATGTGATACATATATATACACATACATACATATAATACTATAATAGAATATTAGCAATTTTATATATCTGGGGGAAAATGCCATATGTTTTTTTTCAACACTGTTTGTTAATCTGTTAAACTAATTGAATGACTTACTTGTCTTACTAATACTAGTAGAAGAAGTAGTAGAAATTGTAAATACATTGCATAGTTTTGTTATGACTGTATTTTATTGCTTGAAAGCCATTAGTCAGAGATTGTTGTAATGCTGAATTGTTTTTTTTCAGGGTACTGCACTTTCTTTGAAGAGCTATGGATGAATCATCTTCAAATATAGGTGCTCAAGATTTTGATGTTTACAGTGCAATGGACTGGAAAGATGGAGTTGGGACTTTGCCAGGTAGCGAGCTGAAGGTAAGAATTTTAAGGAATGTTTAAAACAGGTAAAAAAAAAAAAATCCACTGAGGTTTAACCTAAAAACCTAAAAGGCATAAGAATCACTGCTTTTGCACTTTGAAGCACAATTTACATTTTAATTCTGTCTTTCTCAGAATCTGCATAAAGCCTAATGTCCAAAAGTTATAATTGAATTTTGAGAGTAAACCACTCCAATTCTACCCTTCCACTCCTGCTTGATTACTATTATTATTATTATTATTATTATTATTATTATTATTATTATTATTATTAGTGTTATCGTTTTTATAAAACCTCAAACACCTAATGTACTGCAATGCAAAACTGTTTTGCACTTTTCATATGTTTCACAATCAATATAATTAATGGTGCAGGTAAGAGGTTGCAGAAATAATAAAATTGAATACAATCCCAAAAAAATAAAAGGCAAACGATTAGGAGGAATGGATCAATATACAGTGTCCTCCAGATTTATTCATGCATTAATAAATATGAGCAAGAACTGCATAAACAAAGAATTATGTATATATTCCTTTAAATAAAATCCAACAAAAACAAATCTACAATGACATTCTGCTCAATAGAAGCTTCTGGAACTATATGGAGGCCTGCAAAGCTTTCCTGTTTTCCTGGGGTATAAAAGGAGGTAACACACAGAAGACTTTCAGTAGTAGCATGCATCATCATGATTAAATTCAGAGAGCTCTTCAAAGACTGCAGGCAAATGCTATTTAACCACCACAGGTTGGCAATAATTGTCTATAAGAGAGTCCACAAAAAGGAAATTTAAGGCTACTGGTACATTGGCAATCCTGGCAGGAAGACAACACGTGTATCTTGCCACCACAGGCTGTGAAACAAATGGTTTAGGTGGCTTTTGGCCACAACCTGGTTCTTTCTGCCAAGAAGCACAGGTTCAGTTGACAAAGGACATTCCAGCATGACAATGATCCAAAGCACCAAATCTACAAAGAAATGGTGAACTGCTCATCTCAATCTTCAGACCCCAGTCCAATAGAACATTATTATTACATCACCGTTATGACCCCCATTCCAAGCACATGTCCTCTGAGCTCCATTATTTTTCACACTGCAACCCCAGTCTTCCAGCTGCCCACCTATTACTCCAATCTCAGGATTTGATACAGACAGAACAGTTGACACCTGAATCTGCAGGTTCCTGAGAAGCCACAGGAGGTCACTTGACTGCAGAGAGTCAAGTTGTCCCCGGCCAGCTCTCATCCTCCCTCTGACACAGGTGGGATTGGAGAGCTGCTTGCAGTTGCTGGTAATGAGCTCACCCCAGGTGAGGGCTTTGACAGCTAGAGCGCTCGGGAGCCCCCCATGATGACATTTTAAAAGTGAAGCTAGTGTCACACTTACTCAATATGAAAGATCACAGACCACAGTCTGTCCTTATGACCATGCATCATTCGGATATTGTCAGATATTTTATTTTCCTTCCTGGTATTCCATTTTAAATACATGTTGTTTATGCCCGGCAGTTTCGACAGAATGAATTTGGGGTTCTGGAGGTGATCACTGATGAGTCTGAGGTGGAAAGTGTCAAGAAAGCTCATGCTACAACCACGTGGACTGTCCCTACTGTACAAGAAGGCAAGAGTGACTCATTTGATTTCATACCTATCCAATGTTTACATTATGATTAAATGCAGAGAAACATTGAAATGTTAGTTTCAGTTCAGCTTGTTTGTAATAATATAGTTAGCGTAGTATGCATTGTTGCAGAATATTTGTAGTTGGAGTATTGTTGCAGAGGAAAACATTTATCGCCTCTGGGTCAAAGTTATATTTTATTATTGTTGGTCTATGGTCTGCACACCAAAAATGGACTGAAACATGTATTTTTAATTGCAAACATAAATTAATTCATTTTAATTCAAACTTCATTAATTTCATTTTTTCCATAATATGCAAAGAAATATCATTAATACCAAAGGGAAAATACTGCATTTCTATCTAAGGTGATTAGTTTAATTTGAGTGTCTCACTCAACAATGCTTTAGAAATTCTAAAAACTGTGAAATTGTGACAACGTATAATAAATATCAACCCTTTTACTATTTATGTACAGTTAATGAATTTTTTGCTATAAAGTGTAATTTGCCAATCATTAAATTATGATATCTAGACCAGACAGGGCGTGATTTGCAACAAGGAAGAGATAATCTTTTTTGTATACATTGTTTAAATTCAGTACACATGATGTTTGTATTCTGTTTTCAGCTTTTTCAGCAAGTCAGACAATTGTAAGAGACGAGAGGCTGTCCACCAGAGCACACACTGTGTGCTGCACACACTGCCATCAGAAAGGCTTACCTCATGATTTTCTACCTGAAGGAAATTTCTGCAGTGAAAAATGTTTACAGCAATCACAGGAAGTGTAAGTTGGGATAAGTCTGATTTTTACTTTTAAGGTACAAACATTTGCCTCATCTTAATTTCAGGAGAGTCTGTGTCAAGTGTTGTTTCAGTTCAGCACTATTGGATATTATTGTTATATGAATTATTTAATTGTTAATCAAACACAAATATCTGATTGTGTTAATATTTTGTTTTATCGAAAATCAATACATCAAAAATATATTTACCTAGTTCTGTAGGCTGGGATGTGTTTGGCAATCCCACTAATTCTTATAAGAATTGGTTGCTGTCACTTTAAATATAAGCAGGGTCTGTACACAAATCAATTGACTATTAACTCGTGTAAAGTTAAGTCTTAGAACCAATGTTAGCGTTGCATATCCAGATGCAGTCTTCTTGCTTATGCCCTGTTGTTATTCCTAATAAACTTCACCATGATTACTTAACAAAGGTGCTTGAACACAGGAAGGAGCTGATGGAATGACAAAAAAAATGGTGATTCCATATGGATTGTGTTGGACGAGTCAACAGATGAGAAAGTTAATTATATACCGTACATCCTTTCCGCACTCCAAATGTGTGGTTGGGAAACGTTGCTGTTATTTCTTTTCAGTAGTACTATCCTTACACTAGTAAACTATTCTACTATGTCACAAGCTGTCATCATATACAGGATGAATTTTCAAATTGAATTTAACAAGGTGTCTGGGATTGCGACAGCCATAATGTACTTGTGCATACAATGTTCTGAAGCACCTTTGGTAAGTAATCCTGACAAAGTTACCCGAAGGAAGAGAACCTGTGTGAGGAATGTGGTTGTATGTGTCATTGATTTTCTCCAGTGCTATATTTGTGCTTGTGAAGGCTTCCACAAGTTCAAAATGTGCCATGTTTCGAGTGTCACAAACCTTCAGTACTGTGATGAAACCTAGATATTACACTTTTCAGATGATGTGCTTTTGATGTCTTATCCAATTCAGCTTTGCTTTGCACATTTTAAATGAATATCAACATATCACTTGCGATTGTGATGTGAGGTGGCATTACAAGCTGTACAAAACTATTTTCTTCCATCTGCATGTAATTCCTTAGGATACTGCCTTCTAAAGCACAGACATATTTTGAAGTTTTGGAATCTATCAAAACTACCCCTAGTAATTAAGCATCTCCTAGCAACAAGCATGTACAGTGAGATTGGAATTTGTACAGTACTTAATAAGGACGGGAAGGAATGTTTTGCAACTGTTAAGTAGTGATGAAAGTGAGTAATGTAATTTATTCATTCATGTCTGTAGATTATTTTAAAAGGCGGTGACTGATGTCAACCCCTTGGTGTAAACAATGCAGTAGAGGCCTAATATTGTACCATCCACAATTTCCGTAACATCACAAATTATGTAGGGCCCTAGGGCAGGATTAAATAAAAAATGTTAGCGCTGCGAGACACTCGCAGAAGCATTAGCGGCATGTCTGTGAATGGAAATTGCACTGCTAAACTATCGTGGTATTAAATCTAACACGACTTGCGCTGCAAAATGACCTTCTCGCAGCTCCTTTCTTGCACAACGTGAGAGAATAAAACACAGCTTTCACACAGCCACTACTAGAAAACTACACCACTGTACTCAGTCGCACTTTCATGTTTAGTTAGATGCTACTCTCATCTAATTTTTAATGTAAATCCCATGATGTACAGTTGAGTAGTTTGCTATTAGCGGCTGGTTAAAATTGCAGTTAATCCCGCCCAACAATACAGTGGGAGTGGTTACATTTTCGCTGTATTAAATCAAGAAAATATCTGTGAGAAAACACCCTGAAAATGCTCTTGCAGCTCCTCTAGTTTTAGACACTTCGGAGTTTTCTAAATCCTCTCACAGTTAAGGCAAAGTGTAAAGAAAGCCCGTCCGGCACAGCTCCAGGTTAATTCATAGCCTCCGCAGCTCTGTGTGTCCAGTGTAAATAATTGCTCATTGCTACAGTAACTACAATACAGGTGTACAGTGCGGGTAACAAATGAAATGTGGCACCCAACATCCACACAAACGAAATGTTGCCTATTGTTTATGCACAGAGAGAAAATATGTTATTGAATGTCATTTTATATTATATTTTGTTCAGCAATGTGTCAGTGTTTCGATTATGTTTTTTACATATTTTTTCATGACTTATTTGTTTAATTCACTCGTTCGTTTATTCTGCTGTTGATTTGTTCGTTGTTCTGAAAACTATTTGATGTCTTAAAAATGGTTTCCTCACATTTCGTGTACTATCAAGTAAATATTAATCCTCACTCGTACTCACTACAATGTTATGTATATTCAGTCTATATCATATATAAGGTGGGTGTTTCCGTGCATGATACATTTGGCATTAGTTTAAAGTTGTACACGTAACAGAAAGGTGGGCTGTGTTCCTTTCAATTTTAAAATGAGAAAATGAGACAGTGAGAAACAGCTTATTCCAGACAGGTATATCCAACAGAGGGGCAAAGGTAATGCCGTCCAGTATTCGTTTATATTAGGTTAGCATACATATTGTTAAAATACACTGCTCAAAAAAATTAAGGGAACACATAATCATCACATTATAACACCAAGTCAATACTTCAATTAAACTTCAGGGATATCAATCTGTCCAGTTAGGAAGCCTAAGCGATTGTGAATGTCACCTGTTTTGGTGCAAAGTGACAACAGGTGCACTGGAGAGGCAACAGCAAGACAACCCCCAACAAGGGAATGGTTTTGTAGGTGGTGGCCACAGACAATTGCTCTCTACTTATCCTTCCTGACTGATTCTTCTCTAGTTTTGCGTTTTGCTAGTGTCCTTGTCACTACTGGAAGCATGAGGCGGTACCTGCAGCCCATTCAGGTTGCACAGGCAGTCCAGCTCCTCCAGGATGGCACATCCATACGTGCCGTCGCAAGAAGGTTTGCTGTGTCTCCCAGTACAGTCTCAAGAGCATGGAAGAGATACCAAGAGACGGGCCATTACACGAGGAGAGCTGGACAGGGCCGTAGATGGGCATCAATCCAGCAGTAGGACCGGTTTCTGCTCCTTTGTGCGAGGAGGAACAGGAGGAGCACTGCCAGAGCCCTACAAAATGACCTCCAGCGGGCTACTGGTGAGCATGTTCCTGACCAAACTGTCAGAAACAGACTCCATGAGGGTGGCATGAGGGACCTGTGCTCACAGCCCAGCACCGTGTATCTCGATTGGCATTCGCCAGAGAACACCAGAATTGGCAGGTCCGCCATTGGTGCCCCGTTCTCTTCACAGATGAGAGCCGGTTCACAATGAGCACATGTGACAGACGTGAAAGAGTCTGGAGACGCTGTGGTGAACGTTATGCTGCCTCCAACATCATCCAGCATGACCGGTTTGGCGGTGGGTCAGTGATGATCTGGGGAGGCATATCCTTGGAGGGTCGCACAGACCTCCACGTGCTAGTCAACGGTACCCTGACTGCTGTTAGGTACCGGGATGAAATCCTCAGACCCATCGTCAGACCTTATGCTGGTGCAGTGGGCGCTGGGTTCCTCCTGGTGCAGGACAATGCCCAGCCTCATGTGGCCAGAGTATGTAGGCAGTTCCTGGGTGACGAAGGCATTGATGCCATTGACTGGCCCTCATGTTCCCCAGACCTGAATCCAATTGAGAACCTTTGGGATGTTATGTATCGGTGCATCTGACGCTGCCAAGTAGCGCCACAGATTGTCCAGGAGCTCACTGATGCCCTGATCCAGGTCTGGGAGGAGATCCCCCAGGACACCATCCGCCGTCTCATCAGGTGCATGCCCAGACGTTGTCGGGAGTTCATACAGGCACGTGGGGGCCATACATACTACTGAGTCACATTATGAGTTGCCGTGATGAAATTCACTCAAGTTGGAACAGCCTGTGATTTCAATTGTTTACTTTGATTTTGAGTTTGAATCCAGCCCTCAATCGGTTGGTGATTTTGGTTTCCATTGACCATTGTTACGTAATTATGTTCTCAACGAATTACATAATGCACAGTAAAGATTTAGATCTTTAATATATTTTATTCATTGAGATCCGATGTGTGATTTAAGTTTTCCCTTAATTGTTTTGAGCAGTGTATTACAGCAGTTCACGAGTTGAGCATTCACTGTCACTCACATCCAGATACAGCCTAGAAGCCCGTGCAGTGACGTTTAAAATAGAAGCGCCCCGTCACGTTTTAAATCGTAACCTTCTGTTTTGGCTGTAGGTCCAGGTCCGTATGGGACAGCCTCTGGGTCCGGACCCGGACCGCGGTCCGCCTGTTAGTGACCTCTGCTCTATATGGACTGATTGCAACTTTTAAGAGACGAACACTGCGTCAAGTCGCTGTCAAAGCGGCTATAGCATGATCATACACTATAATTGCAGTTATTAATATTTACACGAATAGGTAAAGCATGGAGACGTCTGGATGATATTTATGGAATATGTACAGACATATATGGTTGCGTAACTTGCAAGCCAACACATCCAGTGTATGAGGTTTGTGCACGGCACATTGGGTGGCTTAAATAAAAAATACATACATAAATAATCCGTTAAAGGCAAACTTGCACAGTGTAGTGGATACATTTAGGATTGGAAACAAATATAATCTTAGAAAAATAATCTGAGCAGATAATCTTCTAGGGGGTGGTCAACGTTTTGCCTTTATCCCAGGCACATTATACGAAGTTTAAGTGAAAACTATACATATTACATTGACACAAAGCAGGCTCGGATCACACGCACACACACACGGACGAACGGACATTACACAAAGGCGTACTGTAAAGAGTATTTATGTATGGAAATGCAAGTGTAAATATATCTGTATACATGTATGTATGTGTACACATTGAACACTGGTTTCTTCATTACATATTTTGTAATGGCCACAGTCTTTGGAGAGAGATGGCGAGTGCGCAGGTGTGCTGCACCGTAGGGTCTACTGTCAGTACTGCACCTTGACAAACCGAGCATAAAGGTTGTACTTATTGCTTTTTACAGTAGATGGCATCGAGTTATATTAAAATGATGTACTTTGTGCTGACGTACACATGTCTGTTGATGTTATTGATGAATTTGGGCGTCACAACAGGAGACTTGCATTCACATAGAAACATAGTGGCGGAAACAAGCTGATTTCCATTGAACAGTTGTTGCTTATTTGTAGTTGCTAGTTTCTTCCAATGATAAATGTAACCACTATGAGTTTTGTAGCCGGTGCGTCACAGTTTGTTTTTAATCTGCGTCACTACACATAACCCAGCTAACACACAATGTTGCCACAACGTTGTAACAACGTAACTCAACATTGTGGCAATGTTGTGTGTTAGCTGGGAGGTGGACACTGAATAAAATATTTACATTGATCTGTTATTCACTCAACCATTGATCCACCCGCTAATAGATAACGCCTAGGTAAGGGCGTCTGCCAATAATAATAATAATAACTACACAGCTTTCATCAATGGCGGCTTCGGTTTTTATTTTATAATCTTTTCTTTTACTCATATTTGTAACCACTACGAAGTACAGGCTTATAGTTTTTTGTAACGGGGAGATTAATGCGAATGTGTCCGTTGATCAGATAAAGAATGCATTCCAATAAAGTTCCTTATTCAAAAGGACTTTGTGCAAATTATTCATATGCTCACTGTAACTCGAGACTAGCTACTGGCATGATGCTACATATCGTTCAGATTTTCACTTAATAGCATTATAATGTAATGTAAAACTCCGAAACCAAGATCTCCTGTCATCTGACCATAGGTGTTAGATGGTATAATTCAAGGACTTGATGTCCATGTCAACAAAGTTGAAATTTGATGTGGCTTCTTATTAGCATACAAATATGTAGGTAAAATGTATTATCATAATGCAGCATGTTGACTGCTTGAGCTAGTGAGTGCTGTATTGCCTTGGGCCTGCATCCCAGCTCATGTATCTGTTGTCTTTACAAAGAAAAGCTGCCAAGAGACTGCTCCTCTTAAACTGGTATTCCCTAGGAGGACTTCTCACTGCCATGGCAACAGTGGAGAAAACTGTTGCCATCTCTGCAGTGTCTTGCTGTTTAAATGAAGAGATAATACTAATCACACTAGTGAAGATGATGGTAATGGCAGATGGTGCTATGCCTTTTGTTTGTTATCTTTGTATAATATTTTGTGATAGCATGGTAAACTCAGGCTCATTGATATATCAGTAAGGGCTGCATTTAGCCACTGACAAAGCAATACAGTTCATATATTGATGTTTTTGTTTTCTGATTAATCTGTGGAAATTACATCACATGGTTTTAGACTAACTTTTTCCATTACTGGCACTTGTGCTACTAACATTTTCCTTTGGTGGCACCAGCACATGATTTGGTCACAAAAACAATTTTAAAAACAATTCTTAAATGGAGCCTAATACCCGATCACATATCAAACCACTGGAGCCCAACACAGCGTCCCATCCTATCATAACAATAATAAATACTAACACAAATCTAAAACAGCCTACAATTATAAACATAATATTAATATAATAGGTAGAGAAATGCCCAAATGTATTTTCCAGTTTAATATTCCAGGCTATGAGGAGTCAAATGTAGAATGACACTTTCTTCTCGCATGCACTTGCTCATGGAACGACTGTAATCACAGTAATCTCAATTAGTTTATTTGACGGAAAAAGTTTTATATATCATTCAATATGTCGACCTGGATTAGGGCGTCTGCCAAGAAATACAAATAATAATAATAATAATAATAATAATAATAATAATAATAATAATATGTTGAATAATAAGAAGTTGACCCACGTAGTTTTTTTTTTACTTTCCGCAACTGGATGTTTTAGAAAATGGCAACATAAGAGAATCATGAGAATTTATTAGATTATTAGAAAAAGAAAAACACATTTTGTTAATGGTACAGACAGATGTTATGGAAATGTTTTGATGCTTACAGCTGTGAATAACCTGACAAACCAGTTTTGACAATAATTTTTCACTGCAATGAGGCAGTAATCCATTTGCTGGCACAACCATGGTCAATTGTTTACCATCGTAAGCAAATTGTCAACCAAAAACTAATATGACCAGCTCAATTTTTTCACTTGCACTCTTGCACAAATAAAACATTGTTGCCGCAGTGCCAAGTGAAAGGGTCATGAATGCGAGTGTTTTGGTCACAGTTTAGAACTCTGCATCATAGAAAAGATCTAGAAATATATTGATATATAAAGCATGACTGGGAATGTATATTGTGGTTTTCCTTAGTCCTTCTTTGATTCTTCACACGTATCAGGTTTTTTAGAAGAGTATTTTTAGTTTTCTTTGGTTATGCTATTTGTGCAAGCCATGTCATCCATCTTGCCCAGTCTTGCAGTATTTTAGACTTGCTGTTACTATTTTAATATTAACTATTTCATAGTAGCTTAGCTGTGGGTAATGCTGTAAGGAAAAGGAAGACAGTGTACACCCAGAACTCCCTCATGGCATCAAGTAACTATTTCCTTTTGAAGACCTGTCAGCTTTTTGCAGTTTGGGCAGCATTGTATTTTGGGAGAGTTTACATTTGAAGTTTAAGATTGGTGTGAAAATATATGTGGTAATAAAAACCAATTAACTGGTATAGATGGTTATACCATTTTGTTTTAGTTGTAGATACTGCTTAATTTCCCTAATACAATGTCCCTAATTTTCTTTTTGTATGTTTAATCTGCATTGCTTTTGATTGTAGAGAACAGAGGCCAAAGAAAGATGTACCAAAACCTAATGGTGAGATCTTCAGCTCCACCAGAAAAAGAAAAATACAGCTACCTGCAAATCTGAAAGAAGAGAGTATAGAAAATGGAGATCACCCCAGGGAGGAGGAAGATGAATCTGTTAGTATTATTATTATTTTATTTTTATTTATTATTATTATTATTATTATTATTATTATTATTATTATTATTATTATTATTATTATTATTATATATTCTGGGATTTGTTGCCATCTCACCAGTAATACAAAAACAACATGTTCTAAATTCACACGTTTATTTTGCTTAAAAACAAAATGTTATACAAACTCTTTACAATTTTGCATTCTTAGAGGGAAAATCCCTGTGTGTTCTGTAAATAGTAGGTGAAAGAAATTAGATCTGCACAGGTACATTTTGAAACTGAATGGAACCTATAAGATGATCATAAAACTCAGTAAACCTATATACATTTATACTGGCTTACTCAAATTGGCATCTGAATGCACCATTTTAATCCTTAAAGTGTCCGTGTGAGATATATTATCTCAATGTTGAGTGATCAGACATTTCCAGACATTTATAGAAGTGGAAAAAATAAAACTAAGAAGGTAATTATTAGTTGGGGACTGCCAACTAATTTATATGTGCATTTAAAACAGACGGAAAGCAGAACACATATTTAAACATAATCATTAAACAGTGATTCATATAGAAATAATATGATTTTAAAAAATCCCTGCAATGTAATTACCACTTAAATATATATTAATAAAACATGAACAGATAGTGCCCTAAATATTTCTACCAGTTCTATCAGTTTATAATATCATTTTATGACCATCTGGTGCTGTTGCCTAATTAAAATCCCTTTGCTCCTGAAGAGGTAAATTATACATGAAGACAGCAATTGGAATTAGTCTGTTAATTTAAGTATCTTTTTTGTATTTTTTTTTTCATATACATAGTAACCACACATGCACATTTTGTATTTTTTTTAATATAAGCTCAAATGATCATCTCAGAGTTGGAGAATGATTCTGTGTCTGTTTCAAACTAAACAGGAAGAGAGACCTGACAGGAAGACAGCCAGAGCACCACAGAGAACTCGAAGGAAAAGACGGGGAGATGCTGCGCTGCTGAAACAGAGTGAGTGGTAACAGTCTCTGTGCCTATGCTTACTTTTTTACAAGACGGCAGCTGTTTACTTTCACACACACATCTGTTGTACTACTTAATCATTACATTGACTTTTAATATATTTACTGTGTATCTTAGGAGTACACCTGCTAATTTTATATTGTTGTTTCACTTATTAATTTGTTTGTTATGTTGTCCTTTACAAAAGTATCACTGTTATTTTAGCAACTATGCTTACCATTTTCATAAAATATAACCTTTGATACCTGAAAAGATCATTAGAAGTACTTAAGATACATTTAATTATTTGTATTATTTAATAATTTAATAATTTGTAATAATACTAACTAAGCATTGGGTTCTAGCAAGAACGCCAAGAGGTGCTAGTAATGTCAACATAATTATTCAGCCTCACACAAATACACTTAAATAGTTTTATTTTTTCATTTATCTACACATCGTACCCCACAGATTCACCCCAAGTGAAAAAAACATTCTTGAAATTTGCTAAAATGTGTTAAAAATTAAAACTGAAATAACTGGGTTGGATAAGTGTCCACCCCCCTTGTAATAACAATCCTAAATTAGCTCAGGTGTAAGCAATCACCTTAAATATCACACACCAAGTTAGGTAGCCTCCACCTGTGTTAAATTGTAATGATTCACATGCTTTCTGGATAAATTCCACAGTTCCTGTAGGTTCCCTCTGCTCTACAGTGCATTTCAAAGCAATGACTCAACCATGAGCACGAGGAGCTTTCAAAAGAACTCCAGGACAAAGTTGCTGAAAGACACAGGGGATGGGAATAAAAATATCAAAAACCTTGAATATCCCATGGAGCACAGTCAAGACGATAATGAAGTGGAGTGTGTATGGCACCACTATGACCCTGCCTAGATCAGGCTGTCCCTCCAAACTGGATAGTAGAGCAAGACGGCAACTGATCAGAGAGGCTACCAAGAGGCCAATGGCAACTTTGCAAAAGATACAGGCTTTAATAGCCAAGACTGGTCAAAGTTCAAGGGGGCAATGACTTTCTATAGGCACTGTTCATATATGGTTGTTGTTAATTCATTATTTGTTCAAGGTTTGTCAGTAAAAATAAAATGGAGCTGCACAGCTGTTCCACTGCTGTATTACACACATGTTTCTGTGTACTTGTATTTTTTAGCTGTACCTTATGGAGGAAAGAAGAAGTCGTGGAGTTGGGCCTCCTATCTGGAAAAGGAAAAAGCTATCGCTGCCCCCAGCAAGCTATTTAAGGAGGTAAATAAGCACACCGTTTTTTGTGTGTCTATTTTACTTTGATTTTGTTCTGAAAGAGCTGTATTAGTGATCTCCAGGGGTGTCGCTATACCCTATTTAAAGGGGCTTCCTATATTTTCTTTCAGCCCCCCTAAAAATAATATGATTATGAAGTAACGGCGCGGTCAAATAGTCTGACCAAACACTGTCAGCCAGTTCTTGTATTTTCTCTCAGCCCCCCCAAAATAGTATCAAACAATCACCGGATAAAACACGGTCAGCACCCCACCCCTCAACCCCGGAGAAAACGCCATCAGCAGCTCCTGGGCATCGTTTCATAGCCCACCTAAAACCTGAAGTCTACCGATGCCTCTGTTGGATTTTTTTCTTTGTTTCCATGGCTTCATTTTATGCACATTTTAATGTCTCTTTCCCTCTGTTAGAAACTCAAGTCAGAACTCAAAATGAAATGCTCACTTACAGCTTTTGACCCTCTCACGCATATACTTTATTTGACCTAATTTAACTATTATATTCAGATTCGTAAGAAATTGAATATTAAAGTGATAATATGAAACCCAATATTATCACTTTATACATTCAGTTTTTTGAATTATATGTCATGGGGATGAATATAATGTATTTAATGTTTCATAGAACAGGGGAAGATATTAGGTAAGAAGAAATTAATGATAACATTTTAAAATGTATTTTAGCACCAGTCTTTTCCACATAACAAAAATGGATTCAAAGTGGGACTGAAACTGGAGGGAGTGGACCCTGAGCACCCTTCAATGTACTGCGTGCTAACTGTTGCTGAGGTAATATATATATATATATATATATATATATATGTATTTATGTTACAAATGTCTGATAATAAAGTAGACTTTATTGTGCCATTCAAAACAAAAAACATGTGATAGATTTAGGATTAAAAGGTTACTTTAATGGAGGGGTATGGCATTTACAAGTACTTACTATGGAAATAAAAAATATATAAAAAATTGTCATTTGAATATGTTTTATAAAGAATATGTAATAATTAAATATTTCCATACCATAATACAAATGCACATAATAATTAATTACTCTTTCAACCTTTATTTTAGGTTTTAGGGCATAGAATTAGACTTCATTTTGATAAATATTCAGACTGCTATGACTTCTGGGTAAATGCCAACTCTGCCGACATTCACCCTGTTGGATGGTGTGAAAAAACTGGTCACAAACTCCACCCCCCAAAAGGTAAGAGCGCTTTTGGAACTATAGGTTGATATCATCTTAAATACCTTTTTCAGGGTTTAGTGCCATAAATGTGTCATATAGTTAGATATTGCTATTGCTATTCATGTTAATACGATGTGTTTTTATTGTAATTCATGCAGTTTATTCATAATGTCAAAACATCGAAGACAAATAAAGGTGACAGTTGTTATAAATTTTAAACTGCCAGGATTTTTATTTTAGCTTGCATTAGTGAAATGTAATGACATTTCCTCAGGGGGAAAAACAAACAAACAAAAAAAAACCTATTATAACACTTCTGTGATCAGTATCAGTTGAAGGACCCAGTGTCTCATCTGAAAAGATAATTATATAATGGAATTTAGATGTGTTGTGATTTCTATGTAAGTATTCAAACTACCAATAGGAGAGGAATTAAATCGGTGGAATGCTGAGAATGCAACACGAGTCAGAGTATTTTGTATCTCTCTGTCTTTTTTAATTTTTTTGCATTTATACATAGAAACCAACCACATAAAACATAGTTTATATCTGCATTAAATGCACTTCTGTACTTATCACCAAACTATTTAGCAAATTTTTTCACAATCCTGGTTGAAATGTATGTATAGCATCTGTTTTCTGTACATCAAAATATAATATAATAAACATAAACATTCAAATTCTTAAAAGATCCAAACCTGTTGTTCTTCAAAATGTACACGTCCATCTACCATTTGCATTATCCCAGTACTTTCAGAGACAAAGAGTAACGAATATATAAATTCAAGGTTTTAATACATTCCCAGTTTTATGGGTTTCTACCTCTTATTTTCACATTGAATCCAGAACACTGAATGCTCTTTTAGCTCATTGTTTAACCATCTACAAGAAGATTACCATGATTTAGTTTTTCTCAAAATAACAGGAATGAAGGAAGAGGACTTCAACTGGCAGTCGTACATTAAACTGTGCAAGGCCCAAGCAGCACCCAAAGCTCTGTTTGAAAACCAAAACACAGTAAGTATTATTTGTACAAATTACCAAATGTACATTGAAGTTGTGTATACAATTCAAAGTACCTTTTTCCATTCACTCCATTCATGAATTCATGAAATTGAACTTAAATAGACCCGATCAGCCATAACATAATGACCACTGACAGGTGAAGTGAACACTGATAATCTTGTTATCATGGCACCTGTCAGTGGGTGGGATATATTAGGCAGCAAGTGAACATTTTGTCCTCAAAGTTGATGTGTTAGAAGCAGGAAAAATGGGCAAGCGTAAGGATCTGAGCGACTTTGACAAGGGCCAAATTGTGATGGCTAGACGACTGGGTCAGAGCATCTCCAAAACTGCAGCTCTTGTGGGGTGTTCCCGGTCTGCAGTGGTCAGTACCTATCAAAAGTGGTCCAAGGATGGAAAAGCAGTGAACCGGCGACAGGGTCATGGGCGGCCAAGGCTCATTGATGCATGTGGGTAGTGAAGGCTGGCCCGTGTGGTCCGATCCAACAGACGAGCTACTGTAGCTCAAATTGCTGAAAAAGTGAATGCTGGTTCTGATAGAAAGGTGTCAGAACACACAGTGCATCGCAGTTTGTTGCGTATGGGGCTGCGTAGCCGCAGACCAGTCAGGGTGCCCATGCTGACCCCTGTCCACTGCCGAAAGCACGTGAGCATCAGAACTGGACCACGGAGCAATGGAAGAAGGTGGCCTGGTCTGATGAAACACAAGTTCAAGGTGTTGACTTGGCCTCCAAATTCCCCAGATCTCAATCCAATCGAGCATCTGTGGGATGTGCTGGACAAACAAGTCCGACCCATGGAGGCTCCACCTCGCAACTTACAGGACTTAAAGGATCTGCTGCTAATGTCTTGGTGCCAGATACCACAGCACACCTTCAGAGGTCTAGTGGAGTCCATGCCTCGATGGGTCAGGGCTGTTTTGGCGGCAAAAGGGGGACCTACACAATATTAGGCAGGTGGTCATAATGTTATGGCTGATCGGTGTATATGATGTTACCTTAATTAAGACACTTCCTGAATGGATTCATAATACATTAGCAAAACAAAGTTAAATTATAAGTACAAAAGGGGAATGTGTTAAATTATTAAAATGCCTCATTTTCAGGATTTTAGCACAGTGCTTAACACAATTTTGTGCTTCTTAAAATGATAAAGATAGAGCTGAGTAACTTTATTTTAGTCATTTCTGTTTTAAGATTGATGGCTTCAATGCTTCATACTAAAGTAAGAATTGTTTAGTTGGTTTCTTCCATTCAGCTTTCTCCGTCAGCCAGCTGTTACTAGTAATTTCTATTTCCAATTACCTTATTCCACAAGGGTCTTTTTTCTAACCATAAAACTGAGCTAGGCCACAGGAGGGATTTAGGTATGCATTTTGTACAGCACAGTTATGCAGTCAAAAAGACTGACAGGTTATTTTCACTTATTTCTTGTTGCTGTGACATACATCTTGACATTGAAATAATAAGCACATTTCTGTATTCCAGACAGTCACTCCATTAGGTTTTCGAATAGGAATGAAGCTGGAAGCTGTTGACAAGAAAAATCCCACTTTCATCTGTGTTGCTACAGTAACAGACATGGTGGACAGTCGATTCCTAGTGCACTTTGATAACTGGGATGAGAGCTACGACTACTGGTAAAGCATAACATAATTTTCTCCTTGGTTCCCTTTATATGGCTGCTATTTGTTAATAAAATGTTTATTGAAATCACATTAGAATAAAACAGGGAAGCAGTCTAGTCCCGGTATTTTCAGTTCCTATCTTGAATGTGATTGGTGGAGGTGGGATGAAGTGTTGACAATCAGCCACACTTGTACCATGTTTGATGCTTCTAAATCTGCAAAAGCAGAAGAGCATATAATGAAAATGTCAAGTTGTTGATATTTCAAAATAAATATTATAATTGGGAAAATAATGAATTTACAAATGCTAAACCTATGATGAGAATGAAAATGCAGAATAAAACAACAGCATACACTATAAGTATGGTGACACGCCTCTATCCATCAGTAAAGGGTTGTAATATACGGTTCTTTGTTTTTGTGTTTTTAAGTAGACCATGACTGCCAGTGTGGATGGTGATTTTTGTATTTTCTGTTTCGTTTCATGTCTTTGTAGTAGTAGTGGCTAAAACCACTAGATGGTGCTGAGTGAATTTCCCATGTTGGCTTATAAGCATATGTTATCCTGGTAGATTTATATAATTTATCTGGTAATATAATAATTATTTATTTACATGTATACTGTTATGTATTTTTAATAGACAAAGAAGGCAAAGAAATTGAAACGAGAGGTTGTATTCATAAAACTATCCCAAATACTTATCAGGTATATTTGTTACAAAGTACATTTATAGACCTCCCCCACTAATACTAGTTGTGTTCATAGGTTTCTGACTATACATTCAATATGAAGTCTTTCTGAGAGTCATTTAAATTGTGCATTGCTGTACTGATACACAAATAACAAATAATATACAAATGTAATCCATTATTCAAACAGTATTTTGTTACAAATGCAAAATAGATTTCTCTGAAAACAGTTCCTGTACTTAATTAATAGTTATGTAATAATTTAATAAAATGAATAATATTTGAAAATATTTATTTCTCACAAACATGTCTATTTATGCTCAAATATTGCATTTATTGTAAGGTGCAATTTAATTGATTTTGTATCCATTTGCTTTGATATTATTCTAAATTGACTGTTTATTTCATTTCTTTTTAATTTGTAAGATTATACATCTAAAGGCTGGATTGGGAATTGTAGGCTATGATTTTCTGATGATACTTATTTTATAAAGTATACTGCTGTTAGCTGTTCACATAGAAGGATACAGGGTTCTCTTAGGGTTTAGGTTAACAGGTGGGAAGTGTAAAATAGTAAGGTTATAATTTGCCCTTGTCAGGCTAAACAGATATTTATCAAACAAACTAGGTTATGCGGCTCACTTCCTTGATTAGCGGCTAACCATAGGCAAGTCTGGTGACCTTGTGCCTCACTGTCAGAATTGTGTACAAGAAAGAAAATTAATATCTGCTTTTAGTGGTTGTTTTAGCTGAATAATGCATGTTAATCTATACATTATAAGGTAGAGGCCCTGTGGCCGTTTTGTGAGTCGACTGTTCAAATGTAGTACATCAGTGAGGCAACTCAGAATTAGGATTCTTTGGAGTAGCATTATAAATATAGCATTGCCTGAAGGGACCACAAATCACAGATGGAAGATTTATTAATTTCTGTGCCGCACTAATTATTAGGGGATGCATTTTGTTAATTACTGAGCTATACTGCAGCAAAGTAACTAACACATGCAGTCTATAAAGCAGTTCCCTACAGGAAAACACCATCTTTTTATCTTTACAACACTCATTTTTTTTCTATTTACACTGGATAGCAATATAATTTATTGCCTGAATTTTGTGAATTTTTGTAAAAATACATTAGGTTTACAGATTAGATAATTCAAAGTGAAATGCCTGGGGAAAAAACAAAAACAAATTATGTTACTAAGCAGGTTAACGTGGGTAGGAGAAACATTAGAGCAAATTGTAGTTGGACCTCCAAAATAATATTAATCTAGGTTATGCAATACTGAGTGGCAGACCAAGGTTTTCTGCAACCAATTCCTACAGGTGAGGATTCGATATGAGATAACTACCAATTCCAGACAAAGCTGTTGCCAAAGCATTCCAATAGGAGGAAATACGAGTGGGACACACACAGCATTGGAAAAATAGATTACAGTGAGTTTGAAAAGTGCAAAGGCCAGTCAGAGATGAACCCCTTGAGCAACTGGATGACAGAAGCAACTCACAGCTCCAGATGAAGACTGACAACCAGTAGACTGAGTGTTTCCCAGCAGCAGATGTGTAGGGTTTGAACAAGTGACCCACTCCTGTGCTAGATATGATATTTTCAATGGCGTGCCCGAGCCAGGGGAGCGTCCCACTAAAATTAAATGATCCTTATGCAATGGCCACAATCCAATGCGGCACATACAGAGTTTCTCCACTAATCTCAAACATGTTGCTGTGCTTAGAGGAATAAAGCTCCTACTGAAGCCAAACAGTAGAGCGGCAAATGCAGTGTGTCAGTGTATCCCCTCTGGCTTTCCAAACAACACTGAAAGGGCTTAGAAGGGACAACTCTGTTTATCCTGAATCCCTACCCAGTAGAAAAGGGGATGTGTAGTTCCTGACAAGCTTTTGAAAATATAGCTTACTGAACATGTTCGGAAATGGGCCATTTATGCTTTTAAGTGTCTTAATGACATGCTCAGCTCCTTATACCTTCAATTTATTTACTGAAATGTGTAGATTATTTTAGTTTTATAATTGTTGTTATCCTTGTGTTTATGTACAGCTTTATTTTGTGTTAGTATTTTGATATGTTTGTGTGTGTTTATTAAACCTTTTATGTAAGTCACTGTGGATAAAGGTGCATGCTAAATAATTTAATAATAATAGTAACACTAATAATTAATACTAATAAAGCATATGTGAATGAAAGATAACTGGTAGAGGAAAGGAACATATGGTCAGCAACCTGAAAACTGTTGTTAATAAATACTGTTGTTAATAATACTGTTGAAATCTTGTTAATATCATATTCGATATGTTAACAATATTGGAAGTCATGATTTGTACCATTTTTGTAAGTATATTTTGTGAAAGTGCTCATCAGCTTCATTCATTTATTGCTTGTATTTTGCTTTTAGGTGTGATGCAACAAGTCCATATATTCACCCAGTTGGCTGGTGTAAGGACAATGGAAAGATCCTCACCACACCTCCAGGTGAGTCAATAAAGATTGCATTAACAGAGATTTAGTTCTGGAGCAGTGATCCTCCTTACACACATTGTATCCATTATCATTATCCATTAACATTCCTTCTGATATATATTCATATGGTGGTTTTGAAATAATTTTGAGCATAGTTTACTCTGTGAATTATATGTGCCAATGTTGTTTATTAAGTGTACTATAAATAAGAAAATGTTAAAGATTACAAATAAGAGGACATCCTAAAATGAACCCAGTTAATTGGTTTCCACAATGTGGCTTGTTAGTTTGTTACATACACCCAGCATTCCCATAGCCCTGTTTTTTGTGTCAGAAAGCAAATCTCACTTAAGTCTTGTTGCTAGCTAAATAGATGCAATTATTTTGACCTTTTCATGTAGGGAATAGGCTACCTTTCACTAATGGGATTAATCTTGTCATTCATTGAACTCTCTAGTCTAACACTGTTCTTTTTATATTTCAAACAGTACAATTTCAATTCAATTTCAATTGTTCTCATTTGTAGGTACAAACAGGTGTTAACATATGAATTATAGCTCTTAGGTAAATCTGAGATTTATCTGATACTATTTAAAATGCTCTTTCTAAAACGTTAATTTTGTGTTTTGCTTAGATAATATTTGTGTATATATATATATATATATATATATATATATATATATATATATATTTGTATTTGATTACACATTCTAAATGGGGCCATGCTAGTGGAGTATGTAGTTTTATTATTAGCATCATTGTTTTTATCAATCACATTATATTATGTACAAATAAATAGCATACACTTTTCCCTTAGTATTATATCTTCTCATTGTCTGGATGAGGTTGTTAACAAGTTAGTATAAGTATTTATAAAATGTTCATATGTAGTTCAGTTGAACACATTAACATCTGCATTTCAGGTACGTGTTAACTGTATGTAAAACATAGAATTGATCTTAATTTGACTAAAATACTGTTTCCTTAGTTCAGTTTTATGTCACTAATATAAAGAAAGTGTATCACAACAAATTCTAATCCCTTTCCCCATCCACATTGAATTTCAAGTGCCATTATTTAATCTTTTGTGTTGTTTTAATTTAAATGTATGACAGATTGATATTTTTTTTATTTACAACACCCTTGCTTTAATGACAAACAAGACAATTGATTTAAATTTTCCAGACTTTGTAAGAGTGGTCTGCGTTTTCTTAAGAGTCTCTCGTTTGATGTATCTGCCAAGGGGTTTGATTTTTGCATTTGTTTCTACCCCTCAAGTATTTTTTAATTAAACGGTGGGAACTTGGATGGCTTTAAATGTAAGCTTAGTTGATGCTCCTGTCTGCTTTTGTTTATTCTTATGAATAATTTCTGTGTAAATTTACATAGTGAAAAGCCCTAAGAGGAATTTGAAAAGACAAACTGTGCCAACATTCTGTTGTTTTAATGTTTATTACTCGTACAAACCAAGCAGCAGCAGACGGTGCGGTAAACAGTGCATGTGAACAGCAGTAATCCAGGGCTCTAGCCTCAGTAGGTAGCCTAAGCATAGCCACATGGGTGATTGAACATGATTTCTACCATGTTTTCCATGGCTAATTGTGATATGGGTAGCTGAACAGTTCTTTTAAGTATCATCTTATATTTAATTCCCTTGCTAATTCTTAATGCTTAATGCTTAATAGGAAATATATTGGTTCAATAAGGAGAAGAATAATGTGAAATATTTATCAATGCAAAACCTTCACAATGCGATTCATTTCTTACAGACTACCCAAATGCTAAAACGTTCTCTTGGGAAAGATATTTGGACGAAACTAACTCATTACCAGCACCTGCAAGAGCATTTAAAGTGGTAAAGATGCTATTTTCATTCACCTACATACTTTTCTGAAAGTTAAAAGTGGCAGTGTATTGATATTTCATATCGAAATCTCTCCTTCTAGAAACCGCCCCATGGCTTTCCAAAATACGCAAAACTGGAAGCTGTTGACAAACGGAACCCTATGCTCATCAGAGTAGTTACCATTATAGATACAGATGATCACAGAATTCTGGTAAGGCTTGGGGTGCTTACAACTACCCTTCTCTTCTCCAATGTGAAAGTATTCACATTACAATTTAACTATATACTTCAGAAGCAGCTGTTATACATAATGGTCTGTTTCTGCAATTCTTTTGCATAACTATGTTGTGTGTTATCAGATTTATTTTCCCCATAAATGTTAACATGTGACTCCTTAAAGGCCATTGCTCAGTAGAGGCCTTTGTTAATAGATAGTTGCTCCTGTACCAAAGCTTTATTCATTCTGTTGGGGTTGTTAAAGGGGTGGTGATTACAATAATGATTTATTATGTATGTTGGACAAATGTATGTTAGACCAATATGAACCCCTTTGCTTTAAAAGTTGCCTTTTTAACTCCTGCTTTACCTAAGTATTTGTTTTCTTCAGCATCTCTATATGTGCATGTCAATGAGATACATATTTTAATTAACCTTTTCCAATCAGCAGAGAAACTAGTATGAATCAGTTTAGACAGGTGCGACCTTATTGAAAGTCCACAGGGGGCAGCAGTGCTACAGCACAGTCCAGCACATGTCGCCTTGTACTTGTACCACTCAGTGCTCTCCTTTTCTTTAACCTCAGTCTCACCATGTCAGAAATATTTAATTATATCCTGTAATTCACTCAAATCAATACTCCACTTCTCCCTATATCCTCAGTTTGATGACTTTAACCTGTTTTCTTAGCAAACATTCTCTGTCACCAGTTGAGCAAACTGTCTCTAAGTCTCTCACCTCTACCTCCTCAATTCCAAGTCCTTATTGCTGTTGGTGTGTTAAGGTTCAGTATCTTTCAGTATTTCAGTCCAATAATATTTTTTTTCCTTATTAATTTTCCTTCCAAAAACATAACTGTCACACTCTCTGAACTGCTATTTCAGCAGATTTTCCACTTCCCACAAGCACACACACACACAATGCCTACTGTTAAATCCCCCTGCGCCATGTGGACAAAACCGTTTTATATGCTGGCCAGCTTGCCAGTCCCCAGGGTTTGGTCTAATTGCAACAACAAATAAGAAATCACAACTTGAAAGACAGGTTAACTTTCATAGGATTCTTCCCACTAATCCCAGGGGTGCCCCCATGCTCTTCGTACCCACTGTTGTGTGTATGCAGTGGCAGAGAGACTAATTAGTCTCGAGATGAGACTAACCTCAATCAATTTGCCACCCACACTGGATGCAGACGTATTATAATATAATATATCTATGCCTGCGTGCATTTGGATATAACCAATCATTGTGGCTGAGGGATATGTGTTATGAAATTAAGGAAAGCAACAACAAAAAATAAATGAGCAGTGAATAACTCTCCGCTGTCTTGTTTGGCATCTAGATTCACTTTGATGGCTGGAGTGACGAGTATGATTACTGGGTAGATACAGACAGCCCTGACATCCATCCTGCTGGCTGGTGTGCTAAGACCGGCCATCCCCTTCAACCCCCGATCAGTGAGTCATTTAAAATCCGCTGGCTTGCAAAGTTGTTTTGATTCTTTTTGGATTTTTTTTTTTAGTTTTTACAACTGACAGGTATCCAGAACCTTTCAACAAAAGCAAGGACCAAGTGCAGACTGCTTTATGGTAGAGCCCTCTCTCAGCTGAAAACAAATCCCTCATTACAGAGTGGTTGCCAGCCAACTCCTATTGCCTGAGGAGTCGTCATCTCTTTTTTTTTTTACTTGGTACTTTTCATGATGCTGCTCTTAAAAAAGGACAAAGTTGCCCAGAGCAACTGGGATATGTAAACAAGGAAACTGGGACATGGATAGTCATTATTATTAGGTTAGAATTATTAAACCACAGCTATAAAACCATTTTGATATTTGAAGTATTATAGGTATTTTATGTTTCACCCATTTGTCTTTTTCTGTTTGTAATTTTCCTGAGTGTAAATATAGACTAAAAATTGACATAAAATAACATATGTATGAAGATTTTGTTTGCCAATTTATTTTATTTAGTCAAAAATGTGCTTTACCTTGTTGATGTGGAAGCTGACTGAACTTTTAACTGTCACCTTTTCTGCTGATGGCTTTCCTGTATAATGGTGTCCATGGTAACAAAGAGTACTCTCGATAAAACTGCAGCAGTTGTTTTGTGGTTTCTGAAAACAAGATGCATTTGTTAGAGAGACATTACGATTCAAATGTCAGTTAACTTGCTTTTAGATAACAGAATAAAGAAAAGCTGTAGCTTTGTCAATCGAAGTGTGAACAAACCCATTGTAGTCATAACAAGAAATGTATTTAATTATATTAATACATATATATTAAACTAGACAGTTTTTTAAATATATACCTACTTACCCCTAATACTGTAATTATTGTAAACAAACCATTATTTAAAATATGAAAAACATTATGTGATGCCCTGTTTTCTGCTACTTTCAATTCTAGCTTATGCTTTCTTTTCTAATATCATGTAGGTCCACAGGAAATGTTTGAATCCTCAGAGCAAGGTGGCTGTCCAACTCCAGGATGCAAAGGGGTGGGACACATAAAAGGGGCCAGATACTCTGGCCATCACAGGTACTCTTTGTTGGATATAGTTGTGTTTGCTTTCCCATTTAGTTTATTTTAATATTATTTTAAAATCAGATTTCCTATTGTATTGAATGCAAGGCAGCATGGTGGCACAGTGGTTGACACTAGGGGCCAGAGGTCGACTCGGCCTTGTGTGTCTGCCTGTATGGAGTTTGCATGTTTTCCCTGTGGCCATGTGGGGTTTTGCCAGATGCTCTGTCTTACTCCCACTTTATTATTATTATTATTATTATTATTATTATTATTATTATCATTATTATTATTATTATTTATTGGTAGATGCCCTTATCCATGGCGACTTACAAAAAATAAGAGCAAAGATCATAGACTGGCATCCCATCCTGGGGGTACCCTATTGTGTGCCCAGTGTCCATGAGGTTAGGCTCCAGCTCCCTGTGACTATGTAATGGATTAAGTGGTTGTTGAAAATGAATGGATGGATAGATTATGCTTTTGCTCAAAGGTAAAATGCAAAAATACAGGGAAGAACTGCAAATCTTACACATCATAGAGGAATCTTTAACTGACTGAAGCCTGACTGACTAAATCCTTCATTTAACAGTTAAGCATATCATTTGTTCAGTGATGTAGCTGAGAGCTCAGAAGGAATTCAATGTTTATAACCAAGGAGTTATTGAGGACAAGAAGGATGCCACCTTTCCAACACGTCAGTTAGTCAAATTTCTGCCCTGCTAGAGCTGCTCCAGTCAACTGTAAGTGCTGTTATTGTGAAGTGGAAACGTCTAGGAGCAACAACAGCTCAGCCGTGAAGTGGTAGACCACACAAGCTCACAGAACGGGGCCGCTGAGTGCTGAAGCGTGTAGTGCATAAAAATAGTATGTCCTCGATTGCAACAATCTGTACCAAGATCCAAACTGCCTCTGGAAGCAACATCAGCACAAGAACTGTTAATCCGGAGTTTCATGAAATGGGTTTCCATGGCCGAGCAGTCTTACACAAGCCCTAGAGACCCCGTTCATATTTGCGGTTTTAGGAGGCCTAAGTGCGTCACATATGCGGGTGAGAAGGAGGCCTAAAAGAAATGCATCCTGGGAATTAAACAAATCTGCTCAAACAAACCAGTTACTCATGACATTAGGTCTGCTTACAGGTGTGTGCGATGTATTTATAATCACAACTTATTAATATTGATATACATAGGCTATTGGTCAGTTCTGTATTTTCTTTGAAAGTAATCTTAACCCTTTGCAGCCAAAGCTTTCTAATATAATTAAGAAATGTGCTGGTTCAATGGGGAATCAAAATAATATATTTCCCTTTTCAAATGTCTATCTTCGGTTCTGCAAGTCTAAAAGTGCTGTTATACAATTCACCCAAAAGCGAAGCACATTTATTAGGACATCTACATTAATTCACAAGAAATTGTATGCATTAGTTATCAATAGCCAGTTGAGATTTATAATCTGAAAATGTGCATTGCATACACACACACACACACACACACACACACACACACACACATACAGTACATATAATATATTACAGTAGTAGTTCAGAAGTGTCCGTCTCTTCGGTGCTTCTGCAGGTCAATGTGTCTCATGCAATCCAAGCTGCTGCTCAGTGTTTCTTCTGAGTTCCTCGGAAAAACATGCAGCCTTTTCTCTGGACTCCACTGTGTTTGTTGTTGTTGATCTTTGCATTTTTATTTTCCTTTTAACTTGGTCGGGTGAGCAATTGACAGCCATCGAAAGCAGCCTTCTGTGATAATTTCTATAGTTATATCCTCATAGTCACTTCTTTTGGTTTATCTTCCATCCACATTGTAAACAGCGCTTTAATTTCTGCATCATCCCAGTTGTCACCTCCAACGCGGGCATTTGTAATTGTACTGCTCAGCTCAATATAATCGCATTTCGGTTTGGATAGTAAACAGCTGGTCTCGTTTTTAAAATGCATTGATTTGATTGGAAACCTGCTTCGGTTAAATTTATATCGTTTTAATGCAAAATTCGGATAATAAAATTACCTGTTCCTGTTCACAATTTCACAATGCACTTTTCATGTGTAAAATGCATACTGTTAAATTTCAGACTTCAGATTTCAGACAATCATATATACTTATATAGCAAGTTTACCAGCTACACACTTTTATTTTAATTGACCGAGTAGTTTGAACTGTTTACATCATTATAACTTATTATTACTTATGAGCGTATACTTTTTTATATATATAAAGATGTGAGCTAGCGAAATGTATCAGTACATTTAAGGCTATAGATCGATATGCCTTTCAAACAATATAGAGAAAATACTGTTTGTCGTGTACAGTGGTGTGAGCTGTTTTGGTGCCTGCGTTTATACTGCGTTGGCGAGAAGCGGCGTCTCCTTTGAATCAGTCTCTGGGGGCGGGCTTGAGTTGTGTCACGCACTGACGCTTTCCACACGGCCCAGAGCCCGGCACGTTCATATTCACATTTAGGCCACCTCAAAAGATTTAGGCCGGGTCAAAAAGTGGGACTAGTTTTGACCTGACCCAGGGCCACCTTAAATCTATCGGGGTCTATGATCACCATGGGCAATGCGTCGGCTGAAGTGGTGTAAAGCTTGTCGCCATTGGATTCTAGAGCAGTGGAAATGCGTTCTCTGGAGTGATTAATCTGGGTTTGGTGGATTCCAGGAGAACGCTACCTGCCCCAATGCATAGTGCCAACTGTAAAGTTTGGAGGAGGAGGAATAATTGTCTGGGGTTGTTTTCATAGTTTGGTCTCAGCCCCGTAGTTCAACTGAAGAGAAATCTTAACGCTACAGCATACAATGACATATTAGTTAGTGGAAGGCCTTGTCCTGTTTCAGCAGGACAATGCCCCCATGCATAAACATACTTTTGGCCATGGAGAGTTATGTATTGACTACCCATGTATTCACTGAAATCAGTGTAATACATTATGGAAATTGCTTTGCCTACGTATTAATGCAGGTACACTTGCATGAGTAGTGATTAATCATATCTGTTATTAATGTATTTGAAATTTGATTGTTCTAAAGGAATACATTTATTATTAATTCAATCCAAGGCTACTTTTTTAATTAGTATTACTATTCACAGTAGCCATAGGCGTTAGGTGATATTTTTTTCACAAATACTGATTATTTATATATTTATATATATATATATATATATATATATATATATAGTGGTGTTGCATCAGCAAATTACAAATTCTATTGGACAAATATGCTAATGTGCAAACCTTTTTCTCACTGAATGTGTAACACCTTCGTCAGATAAATTAGCAAAGCATTACTGCAAAATAATAAAATTAAAGCCCCAGAGATATGAGAGCATACATTATAGCTCCCTGTCTCAACCCTGTCCTGTCTAGTGAGATAGGAATATCAGTATGTAAATTGTACATTGCAAAGGCTCCCAGTCAATTTATTGTTTTGTCTTCAAATGGTCTCTACATTTTCTTTTGGTGTTTATCTCATAGGAACCTTTGGCTATAGTCACCACTAGCATTAGAACATAAGAACGTTTACAAACAAGAGGAGGATATTCGACCCATTATACTTGTTTGGTATCCATTAATAACTAAATGATCCAAGGATACTATCCAATCTATTTTTAAATGTTCCCAAATTTTCAGCTTCAACCACATCGCTGGGGAGTTTGTTCCAGATTGTGACAACTCTCTGTGTTCCATCTTAAATGCCTTGAAGCCCAATTTCCATTTGTGTCCCCGGGTGCGTGTGACCCTGCTGATCTGGAAAAGTCCCCACCTCTGTTCCAGTGTTAAAAGGTTCAGATCACTCATTAAGAACCTACCCCCAGGAATCTAGAGTTGTGCAAAGCATAAAATGTGCACAAAGTATAAGCTATATTTCTTATTAAAATATATACATTTGATATCTGGTCTCACATTTAAGATTTAGAAGTTGACCTGCAAATATATAGATGTATTAAATGTTGTTAGATACGTGTTTGCATATCGTGTATCACAGGGGAGAACAAGCAGGATTCAAAAGTGGATATAACATGATGGAACACATTCAAGCCATCCAAGCAAAAATAGAAAGTGCAGAGAACATGAGCTTCCACTGTGCCTGGGCTTTACTGACCTTTGATTCAATTAAAACAGATTTAATCATCAGTGCTCTTTGAAATCAAAACACGCAGGCAAAGTACATTAATCTTATTAAGTAGATCTACAACAATGCCACATCAACAATCGGATCCCATCAAGACACTGACAAGATCAAGATCAAAGGAGTGGCTCCACAAGTCTAGTGTTCAAGACTGAGACTGAGGGGGGAGAATGAATTTACACAGCTTATGATTTGCCGATGACATAGTGATCTTTGCCAAAACACCTGTAGACCTACCAAGAACTCTGGATGCAAGCAGAAAAATGTATGAGTAAAACCAAAGTCATGTTCAATAGCTTTGTGATCAGTATTAAATAAAGAATCTCATAACATATGCATATGTGTTATGCAGACACACTATGAGCAAATGGGATCTAGAGCAAAATAGGGTTTTTAAGCAAAACAAAAAATTGCCAACTGTTAATACACAGCTGTGTTGTTATTGTTGGATGTAAATTGTTAGGAAGAGCCATTGATAGGAAGGGAGCTGAATGATTAAATCACCATGAAGGGCAAAGCATGAGTACAGTACTATTTGTATGGGAAAGAGTTTGTATTTATAGGAACAGTGAGGTGGTGAAAGACTAAACAATTGAGGAAAGCTTCAAATAATCAGTTAAATTGTATAATCTGATTACTGTAGATAGGCAAGACTGAAAATGGATTTGTTAAAGGTTTTAAGAAAAGGCATTTTGGAAATGTCAACAATTTGTGTTTTTTCTTTTCTTTTTTTCATGATCGATCGATTTTGGTCCAGCTAATTAGATTTTATGAGTAATTCATGAAAATGTACTAAAATATATTCACTATTAAAAACGAATTATACAGAACAGTGATTTTTAGATTATGCATTTAATAATGCATGCTCTTTGAGTACACATATTAAATAAACTAAATCAATGTGTAAGGTAAACTTTGCATTTGAATGAGAACCTTCTTGCAGTTAATCAACGAATCTTCCATAACAGTTATCAGTCACATCACAGTACATTTTTGATTATAAATAAGCTGCAAAATGGAACAGAGTATTACATATCAATAATTATGCTTTAAAGATGGTAAATTAAAAAAATAAGATCTGTCTTTGTATACAATTGGGGTGGGCTGTTGCAAATTTAATCAAAATTATAGTAATGGCCATTTAACAATTTAAAAGATTGATTTTTAAATTTCATATAGATGTATACTGTATGCATAAAGCCTCCTACTGTATCTAATTTGTGTTAAGTGTTTTTTTTTTTTTTTTTTTCCTGTAATCTGTATCCCTAGAATTTCCATTCTGCTTATACAATAAGTATGCTACTTCTGAGGAGTTTCTAAGATTTTAGTATTAAAATGCTATTTTACTATGGTGTTTTAATTGTCAGTTTGTGTACATAGAATATTAAATATGTCTGCAGTGAATGCAGACAGAAAACATTTTACCAGTTCCTGATTATGCTAAATATTTGTGATAGTAGCCAGCAAAGAATGAGAAGTTTAGAATAGAAAAGCTAACAGCTAGTAGATGACTTGATGTTTTATTCTCACATTTACAAGCTGGTTATGTTATTATGGTATTGTTGTTTACAGTAAATTTCATTTATATGCAAAACATTTTTTCCCCTTGTGATTTTTTTTTTTACTAGACTTGATCCTAATCAACATGTTCATTTTGCTTAAGCAATGAACAAAAGCCTACTAAACCAGATCTAAACCATGGCACGTCAGGGGAGCCCATTGAGATGTATTATGGCCTGGTTGGTGATGAGAGAGAAAGCAAACCTGACCTTGTTCATGCATTTTTATGTTGGAGCACAACCAGCTTTGCTATGAAGTAAGCTTTTTTTATTTCAGTGTATCACAGTGTTTGTGGTTTTGTTTTCAGTGCCGTAGGATGCCCGTATTCTGACATCAACATCAACAGGGACTCTGTGCTTCCAGACCGGCTCAGTGGGGAGATGCCTACAGCAAGCCTAGCCATGCCAAAGAACAGGAAAGGAGAGCCAAGCATTGAACCAACATGCCCTACAGTCGCGTAAGGATTGTATATTTCTCTCTTACATGAGTAAAGCACATTTCAAATAGCACTAGCTTTTGCCAATTTTATTACACATGATTCAAAAGCAGAACAAATAGTCAGGAGTCATCTGTCAAATAAGTGAAATGTTGTCTTTTTGTCTCTTCTATTATTTCTTGGCAGAAACATAAGCTCAAACCAAAATAATCACAGCAAGACAAGTGGACTGCAAAAGTTAGGTGCAGAGGAAACAAATGGAGAACCCCCACCTAAAAAGCCAACTTTGTGTGACAACAAAGGAAAGAAGCATAACAGGTCTGCCATTGTACCCATTATGTCTATTTCAGAATCTGGCTTTTGAATGGATTTGTAATTTTGTTTCATGCTAACATCAATAGGTTTACTGTATATCTAAACTAATTTGAAAGAACATATTTTGGTGTATATGTGAATTTAGCTAGTTTTTGATATTAGAAAGATCTACACATTATTATTTAGATTAATAGCATTGTCTCTCAGTAATGGAATTTTCTGGATTGTTTTTTAGTACTTTTCTCTGTTTTTTTTGTTATATTCTATTACTTTTGATGATAGAAGCGTCTGAAGCACATTCATATTCAGCAAGTGGGTTTGGCTTTTGCTCTATTGACTAGAGAAAGAGCTAGAATTCTCTTTATAGGGATATATGGCCGGGAATTGCTTGAAGGGAAGTATTCACAAGCAAGCTCAAAAAGCTATATAAGTAGAGCAGGGGTGGCCAACCCTGTTCCTGGAGAGTCGCAATCCTGCAGGTTTTGCAGATCTCACTAAATCATCAATCACTGGATACCTTGACCGCAGGGACATTATGCCTAATTAAGACCCTCAATTGTCTCAATAAAGCAGTTAACGATTGGGATAGAAAAAAAAAACGGTAGGCCCTGTGGTCCTCCAGGACCTGGTTGGCCACCACTGAAGTAGAGGATAAGCACAGTGCAGAGTTGTTACTAATCGGTTGTAGTGAATTGAATGGAGGACCAGTAGAGTGGCACTGAAGGAAATTAGGAATTGCAAAGAAACCAGTTGATAGAAGCAGCAGTAATGTCAGGGCAACAGAGATACTGAATATTGCCACAGCAATTTTTAGGAAATTATTATTGTTGGGCTACCAAGATAGTTTGTATATGTTTATTTAATGAGTGAATACAAATCCCTCTTGTGAAGCTTTACTGCAGAGTCCTCTGCCTACTCCATCCCTCTGTCTCACTCCAATCCATATGGAGCCTGAAGCATCCAATAACAATATTTAATCAAACTTTGGGCATTTTGAACAAAGCTGAGTTTTCTCAGGGACAGTGCAATTAGTAAATGCTGCAGTGTGATTAGCCCTTTATCACAGCAGACCACAGAATATTTGTGATTTCTTCAGAGAGGAAAGATACTCCTCTGCTTTCACACATGGATTGTCTGACATTACTTAACAAACCAATACAGTTTGATAGATCCATTTCAGTCTCATGTTTACTTCATTTTGAACCATTATAGGGCAAAAAAATGTTACATTTGGCTTTAATAGCTGTTTCTTGTAAACTGTATTCTGTAGATGTGCTGTCATGATAAAGGATCAAGAGGAGATGTTTAAAATTGTGTGCATGAACACTGGAGGACTACTTAATTGAAGCCCTGCTTATAAATCTTTATACTAAAATCAGGTGTTTTGTTGAGTTGTCAGTTTTTGTCCAGCTGGTTAGCTTTTAAAATCCCCAAAATGGAGCACTACAAAAAACAAGCCTTGATGAGTCAAGGGCAAACTTCAGTCTGTTAACATCACATCCAGAAAGAATTGGAATAAGCAGTGTTTTCACAATGAACAAGGTGACTTAAATCTGTGGAAGTTATTCTGACAAAAAGTGCACTCAAAGTTGACTCTTCTCACATCTTCAATCTCCTGCATTCTAATTTACAAACCATTGACTACATTTTTTATGAAACTCAAAAGTTGGCATAAATAAGACAAAAATGAGACGATCTATGCATAATTTAATTATATGAACAAATTAAATCATATTGTAGCGATCCTGGCGGGTGGCTGCAGGGAGTGTGTGTGCGCGCGCGTGTGTCTTTTGCCAGTAGGGCTGTCCAAGGGATGGGGGTGTGTAAAGTGTGTATCGTGGGTGGGCGGGTCGGTTCGGGGACCCTGTGTGTCGGCCTGTCTGTAAGTATGTGTGTATATGTGAATGCATGTGTCTGGGAGTAGTTATTTTTGGGTTAGGGAGGGATATTGTTAGGTGGAAGGGTCATGTGGCTTCCACCGTCTCCTGGATGGTATCGCCAGGGAGCGGCGATTGGCGGGTGGAAGTCATGTGGCCCGGGGGGGTATATTAGGTGATGGTGACGCGCCGCTCGGAGAGTTTGAAGAGAGGCGTAGACAAAAGCAGACCTGAGTGACGTTCTGAGGAGAGATAGCTTGGAGGGAAAGTTGAGGTACCTCCCGGTATCTTCATTAAATCTAGGTTTTGTTTGAAATCTGTTGTTTTACATTTATTTATTTCATCATCGACCTCCAGACCCAAGGTCGCTACAATATTATAAACCCAAAGCATTATATACTTTTTTGAACGTGTAATTACTATTATACCATATTTGTATATTTATTTTGTTAGACAAGCACTGCTCACATACTGTAAAGTTGTTTATTTTTGTTTTTCTTTTTTATCTCCTTTGAAGAGGATCTTAAAGAAGTAAATCGATAGCTACCTGTTGAATGAAGTATCAAAACAAACTGAGCAGAATTTCTACTGTTCTGACAAGGTCTGATGAGAATATGAAATCAAGTCGATCGTCACTGTCATGTGTACTTCAGCTTTGGCAGTAGCTTAGGCTGTGGGTGGCTTATACAAAAATAAACAGCTCTCCTCAATGACTGTATTTTTAAAATAGAGTACAGCATGTATTGTTTTTTTCCCCAATTTCCTTATTTTTAGTATATCTATGGTCAGCTGTTAAATATTTTTTGAAATGCTCCTTTCAGAGTGGGACGTCCATGTAAACAAAGAAAGATTGAAGAGGAATTGGAGGAGGCGGAGACAGAAAGCGAGGTGTCCTCGATAACTGAAACCAAAGGTATGCTCATAAATTTAACATAATAAAACAACAATAGGCTATATAACCCTGCTACCATGAAAAGGGGGCTTATTCATCAGCTTTACATCCATACCTCTCTAACTCCATCCCAATTAGTTCTCATCCTCATCTGAAATTAGCATGCTAATGGCTCGTAATAAATAACTAATTAAGCAGCCTGCCTGTACATACATGAAGATATTTCCCAGGGAATATCTGTTTCTTTCTCTTTCCTTCCTAAAATGTTTGAGTCATTAGTCACGAGACATATTACACAGTTGTAGCAGGCATTTTAATGAAAGATCTTGCCTGGTTTCTTTCTTCTGGTATTTGCTAAGTGCCTTCTGCCTTTCACATATCTCCCCATAACATGCTGCTGATAGATCAGATAGTGTTTTAAGTTTTGCCTTCATTGCACAGGAGACTTCAAATTGAAGTCTAAATCCAGAAATCAATACATAAACAAAGACTTACTACTACTGTCTTGTGAAAGATATTTAAACTATATTACTAACTTTCTGGATTAAAACCTCCTTGTCCTCCTCTTGTGAGAACGTCCATCCCCTATGGTTTGTTTTATCTTGAAAGACAATACTTTTATAAAGATCTTTTATGTCAGAATACACAAGCGGCTTTTATTCAAATTGTGTAAGGATATGTAATAAGCACAATAAACATGACCTTCCCAGGAGTCATTTAATTTAATCATCCTGCAAAAGCGATACAACAGGACCCACCAAAGGGTTTCTATCTGTGGAAAGCCAAAGAAGCGCTGCTTTAGATCTTGTTGATATGACATTGATAAAAGCCCTGTGATCTGAGACTGCTGAGACTGATGTCTTTAAACTCCTAAATAAACCTTTGTCACCGAGTCCTGAACAATGGCTGATGTTCTGTGTTTCTTCCTTTGTGCATCAGGACTAATTGGAACATTCAGTACGGCCAGTAAAGGCACACCAGCTTTGATTGTTTGCAGTGAGTCAATATCAGTGCCACGCTTCTGTACTGTTTTATGAATCACTTTTAAGTGACACTCCTACACATTCCTCAAACCTAGGGATACTATGTTCTAGTAAAAATTCCCCCTCAATGCTCATTATCCCTGGACTGTTTGTTAAAATGTAATTAATGAAAGATCAAGCCATTGAAACAAAGAAAACATAATCAGAACTTGCAGACTCTGATATATAGAATAGACATAAAATAATCATTAATATATTCCCTGAATTGCAGTACAGGGCATTCATTTAGTGAATGTACAAGGCTGGTCATTTCTTGTTTCGCCTTCAAAATGTCTCATTATAGCTGGAGAAAATACGTTATACCAAAAATCTTAACAACTTCCTTTGTATTTGTTTAGTCAATTTATGAATTATTTCCCTGCCTGCCATTTTCTATAATAGTTTCGATATTATTGTTAATATCAGACCGAGTGTCTTCAAGATGAGTTGATACAGTTCAGTAATAAAACCATAATGAAAAGGGGGTTCACTGAATCCCTACAATGAATACCTTGTTTGTGACTGGTGTACTTTGTTGAGTGTGACTGACAAAGAGATTTGGTAGAAGAGAAATACCAGATTGGCCATGTATCATAGAAAGTTATTTTAGTGAGTATGTTTTCATATTTTTGCTTCATGTGGACTAAATCCTCCACCGTGGCCCTCAGGGTGTTAACAAAGCAAATTGGTTAAAAATTGCAAAAGTGCAGCCTACTTAAAGTAGATTTTAAAATACTTCAGTCCTGAGGGTGTCTAGTTTATAAAAAATACAGAATTAAGAAGTATTGCAAAGCAAAATGTTTTTTTCTGCTTCCACTTGGAGTGTCTTTTTACTTAACTTAATTTTAACCATTTAAAGCATGGAACAGAGATGCAGAATGTGAGGTTCATTGTGGACAGGTAATTTTTCAGGTCTGCCACTACCTTATTCTGTCATCCCTGACATTTTTATCCTCTTTTCAGATGCAGATTCCAAATTTGCATTTTGAAATACATACTGTGATATCAGAAGTACATGCAAGTAAATAGAAATTACTTGTAAAACAATAATTCTGGGAATTATTTTTAAGGCCTGGTTTTGATTATTGTGAATATGCTCTGTAACCAAAAACAGAAGACTACAAAGGCAAAATTAATTAATATGAAATTTGTTAGGATATTAATTATACAAATGCTAATCTTGGACATTTTTTTTTTACAATTTACTGATATCTCTCTGAACATTGATGTAAAGAATTCAGTTTTATTTCAAGACAATTAACATGTATTTTTCTACCTACAGAAAGTGAAGAGATGACCTTGCAACAGGCCCTGCACCAATCTGTGTTTATGCCCTCCACTTCACCCTTACCCAGCCTGCCCCTGTGCTGGGAGCAACACAGCAAACTACTGCCCACTGTAGCTGGAATAACTGCCAGTAAAGTGGCTGAGTGGACAGTAGAAGAGGTGCTTTAATTTACTAAACATGTGTATTCATATCATTTTTGTGTATTCTGAATAATTGAAAACATACTTTATTATAAAAATATGTATTTTAGATTTGTTTTAAATCAAAATAGGATTGATGCTTGTTTTGTTAGTTTTTGTATTGGTTGCTGAAAAACATCCTAGGTCTGTGATAGTTACCTCTCCAATTCTTTGCACCAAAACATGATTATGATATTAGCTTTTAGTTAAAAGTATAAAAAATGTAAATGTACACTTCTATGCAATGGGGGGCTTTATTTTCTAGGGGCCAGTACAGTGAATATCTCCTTATTTGACACATTTTAATAGTTGTTTTTTTTGTTTTTTGTTTTTCCAGAAATATAAATGTTTCAGTTAATCAACAGAACTAAATATGTGCAATTAATTCATTAACAAATTTTCCATCAGGTCACTGAGTTTATTCACGGTTTACCTGGCTGTAAAGAGCAAGTGAAAACATTCAGAGAAGAGGTAAGTTTTATTATTATTGTCAAATAGTGATTTAAACATATTTTGGTGAGCTATTCATTGGTGAAAATTATTATTGTTATTATTTACTTATTGGCAGACGCCCTTATCCAAAGCGATTTACAGGTTACTTGAGCAATATAAAACTGTAGTAGTAAAATACAAAGTTCAAATTAAGCGTAATACAAGTATAATTTAAAAAATACAAAAGAGCAGAAGTTAAATGTAGATTACATATATAGCTAATATAAAATCCAATGCATACATCATAGTTCAAGAGAAAACATCCTCATCTTTCTTTCAGAAAATTCTGAAAAAACTTATTATAAATGTTTGTCTTTATATATTTATTTTAATGGACCGTATTTTATGGACAAAATATTTGAATTTGCATATATGATTTTGCTACAGACTTACAATGTAATCAATGTAATATTTAATATATACAATATACAAAGCAGTAAAAAATATTTTAGTTTTAGTTTTGGTTTTGTGGTATACATAACAAAAAACAACACATTTCACTTGTGTTTCTAAAATTATATTCAAATGACAATCCTGCATCCTTTATGAAGTGGCTAGTGGATTAAAATGAAAAATACTTTGCAGCCAAATGTATCAGAATGCTAAACAGACAAGAGAATTGGCAACACAAATAATGAAAATCCACATCCCCTATTCTTCAGACATGGGCTTTCCATGGAGTGACAATGACAAAGAAGGGGGAGATAATTCTACATGTTTTATTTCAGTAACACAGTTATTTGTCCATCAGAAAATTTAAATCAGCTAAATCATCATCAGAATTAATTACCTGTTAAGTTTGCAGGATTACGATTTCTATATGGCACAAAGATATTGATCACTCTGCCACCAATTTCTAAGTATTTTTAACTTTACAAAAAAATAAAGGTTAGGTTTGCCCAAACATTAAGTTGGAAAGTATAGGAGTACTCTGAGACATCTATGAAAGAAAGGCATTTGTTGTAAAGATGGTCCTGCTTTCTGAAGTCCCCAATATGAAGGACCAAATCAGTAATGGCAATAACAGTTATCATAATATGCATAATTAAAGCATACATACCATTTAGTAACTATAACTGATGATAAGTAACAAAAACACTTTTCATAATTTTGTTTTATTGAAAGTATACATCTGAAATGAAGGCATCTGAGAATTATATTCCAGGTATATGCAGAGTTATGAAGGAAAGAGATTTGAGAACTGTTAACATATTTGTATTAAAGGGACATTATTTCATTATGAATTAGTAATTTAACCTAATTGAGAAATGTCACTAGTGGGGCCAATATGTGGAGACATTCAGTATTGCTTTCTACCCTATTTCACCATTACTTTCTCTTCAAACTGTGATGATTATGCAGTTTCACTGGCTTATTATTCCTGTCTGTTCATTCCTGATTGAGTAGCAGTTTCAGATTTCCATGTCCATCTCAGGATGGTGTAGAGGTCAAACAGGAGAAGTTAGTTGCTCAGCCGACACACTCATTAGTCTGCATGTGAAAACGGCTAGGATAGATATTTATTGAGTTATGATTGATTGAAAACCCCAAAAATCCCATTGACTTCAATGGTGGAACACATTCTCACACATGGACCTTCCAAGCTGTAGGTCAGTAGCCAATCAGCATTGGTTATGCAAACTACAGCCCAATCAGCAGTCACGGTTCCCAGAGCTCGGTTCCGCCTCTCTGTCTCTGCTGTCCTCTGCGCCTTGCATGTTGTACTGGTATTTCCCACTGTGGTCCTCAGAGTGTATATTATTTGATTACTGCATAAAATACTGTTTTACACTAATACTTCTACTACTAATAATAATTATACTACATTAAATACGTATATACGGGGCTTTAATACGGATTATTTGTATTGTTATTATTTCATATTATTAAGTCTTGTCACAACTTTGCGCTATGAAACTTGGTCAGAAAAATGCCCAACATACCTCAGTTTATTCTCTATAATATAAGCTTATTTTCTATGATTTGATTGTGCTTTTATGTGTTTTACCATATTGTTTTCCCTTTTAAAACTGTATTATATACTAGTACTTATTAGTATACTTAGCACTTCTACTACTACTACTACTACTAATAAATATACTACCTTACATTTGTTTAATACTGTTTTATATACTAATATGTTCCACGTATACTTCTACTTATAATTATGCTACATTAAATACTGAAATATACTGCCTACTGTACTCAAAAATACTTTCACATGCAGACAAAGTTGCTGCAGGAACTTTAGCTTTCTAGTTCTTGCAAAGTCACAAATATCCTGCTGCTTTCCTGTGATTAAGACTTACACCCCAAATAAAAACACTCTAATGGATATCATTTGGCCTCAGAACTCAATTTCCATAAATTATACACATTGACGTTGTTTTCAATTAAGTGTTCTTGGTACTTTCCTTTCATACTTGCATTACTGTTATATAAGATATTTATAATTACTTCAAAACAGAATGCTGTTTGACTGTCACTCCTACTGAATGTCCGGACCTCCAGTCAAATTAGTAATCTTTAAAATAATTCCAGATGTGAATTGCATGGGATTGGGACCAAACAAGACATGTATGTATGTGTGTGTATATATATATATATATATATATATATATATATGTATTAAAGCCAATTTAGGAGGCGAGGGGTGGGGTGAGGAACTTCTCTTGATTATAAATATAAGGGGATAGTTCCTGACAGTGGAACTGGAACAACAACAGCTGTCATTATTTACAGTTGGAAATGCAGTATGCTGTGGGTGTCACACTTTCTGATCTTCTTGCATTACTATAGTCACATTTGAGGAACATGCTTCCTTACTGTGATATAAAGTGGATTGAAACTAGCCAAGCTGTTAATTATGGGCCTTGCTGCAGTTATTCAGGGAGGTTTTCCTTCTCATGTGCAGAACCCTCAGGCATTTTAAGTAAAAGATCAAATAAAACTCTTCTTTTTGTAGAGCATTTAATCATCGTCAGATTTTATTAACCATTTTCCATGAAATTTCATACACATCTAGCCTGCATCTGGTACAGTCTGGTCTGTGCTGGGATCCAGGCAGCAATCTGAGTATTCTGACATTTAAATAACAGCAGATTACAGGCTAATTTCCATGTGTCATAAATATTTGCTTTCTAATACAATAGTCATGTTTTGTGAAAGGTGTGTGTCAGGGGTTACAAGGAATCTCTGTAAATGTATTTGGCATTACCATTATGAATGGACTGAAAGTTGATACTGTCTGTCAATACTCTAGTATGGTGTTGGGGCTGATTTATCAGATCAGTAGATTGCACCTAATATTTAACAGCTGTGTTTAAATTTGCTCAACCATTTAACCTGAAGAACCTGGATAAGTGATACAAACGTATATTGTTTAATTACACATTAAAGTATAATTTCCTGAACAGGCTATATTAAAACACAGAGATGGAAGGGGTTAGACATACCATTTAATAAAGACTTCTTGACTCTTTATTAATCAGTTTGCTAAATATACTGTATGTAGTGTTTTAATCACCCTGCAAAAATAGCTGATAGTGGGGTTCTGAAATTAAAGATAGCAATAATGTCGTAGTGGAACTTGTTAACAGTATCTAAGATTGTTAGATAATAATTGCTTTTATTCATTAACCATTTAAAAAGTTCATTAGAAGGCTCCAGGGTGTTTTTAGAGAAATTAAGACATGAAAGAATACACTACACATCTGTTAAAGGAGCCAGTCTTCCTATACATTGTTGAGCATTTATTGAAATGCAGTTAGTACACAGTACATATTAGCCATTCTACAACATAGATGTTAGTGTTTCATAAAGGTTACAATACAGTTTTTCTTTTTACAAAATAATTCAAAGATGGAATATTGTGCTGTCATATTCCATTTATTGAGCAAGTTTCTCTGTATACTATTTTCTCTATGTAATGCTACAAACTTATCCTACAGTATATACTTCATATTAACCTATCTTTTGTTGTATTTCCTCCAGCAAATTGACGGTGAGGCGTTTCTGCTGCTCACACAGGTGGACCTTGTGAAGATAATGAGCATTAAACTTGGACCTGCCTTGAAAATCTACAACTCCATCTTGATGTTTAAAACTGCAGAGAATTCATACAATGAGCTTTAATCATGAGACGAAGGCAAACTTTTTTGCACTGGTGAGCCTCCTTTGAGGCTTTTGATTGAGTTGAAGCACAAAGAACTCTTTTCTGATTAATATTAATTTCATGCAGACCGAATGCACATGAACTCAAGGGAATTGCACAAGAAGCTTTTATATAAGGCAAGCCTTCAAGCTCAACTGTCAGCCATATTTCACATACTGAGGATCACCCATCTAGAGTTTTCTTACCTTGCAAATGTATAATAATTTCAACTTGTTTATAATTCAATTAAAACACAGAGGAGCTATTCTTCAGTGGAAGGGTCAATGTGTGTTTTGTTTACAAAATAAATATATATGTACGAATATCGTACTTATCTCATCAAGTAATATTTTCCGAAATCTAGACTCAGTAATTTGCATTTCAAAGTTATTGACCAACTTATTTTAATATTTGAAATGACTGAAACCATTGTTACACATTAGATTAGATACACATTGCAGTACATTTACTTAAACTGTGAAATTCATCAATGTTTATTTTTAAACTGTGCTTTTCATGTTTAACTTAATGCATTTAAGAAATAGTGGTTGTTGCAAAATGGGGCTTCAAAATATTCTGAAGAAATTCATACAAAGAAGTACAGCATTTTCCCAGCTGGAAGGCAGAAAAAGATGAATAAATTTAAAGAAATTATATAGTACATTGTAATCATAACCACCTCAATTTTTACATTTTAATAAGGAGATGCCTGATGAGAGAGCTTTTCAGGAATTTAAAAGCTAATGTACAATTTCCATTTTAAAAGCCATGCTGATCATATTTTGTGAATTTCACAGTATGTATTACAATGGCGCACATTTTAGATTTGGGTTAAGATATTAAAAGCGAAATGTCAGCAGGTGACTAGGACTAGGATCAAGTTAGAAACAAGCTAGTTGATATTAAACTGAGGATACCACCTAATGCGAGTGCTGTTAAGCATACTGTTTTCATGTGTTCATAGATTCTCAGAAACAGAAACCTGTAGTTTTTACAGTCCCATGAACTATGATATAGTACTGGTATACAATAATATGAATTGGTCAAGTTGGTCCTACTCCATATTGATAGCAGGCAATATGCAATTATAAAAAAGTGGTTTATAGTGAAGCCTACAGTGCACAGAAAATACAATTTTCAGAATTATATTTTGTACTCTGTTGACTTTATTTATTTATTTAATGGTATGACGGTCATGCTGCAAAGGTAAGGGGCTCAGCAAAATGCAGAATCCTGGGTAATATATATGTGGAAGAGCCCATTACCTTTCCTGTATATCATAAACCATCTAACTGAAGTGTGCCATTTATTGACAATGAAATAAAAATGTTACTGTGGGTTATTCAAGTGTTTTAGTTTTTTTTATTATTATTATAAAAGTATTATTCATTTAGATTTTGTTGATGAGTGCCTGTCACTTTTTCACTAATTGTGTTTCATTAGTCCTAAACACTACTGCTTTGTTTACACCGATCAGTGAAGTGAATAACACTGATAATCTCGTTATCATGGCACCTGTCAGTGGGTGGGATATATTAGGCAGCAAGTGAACATTTTGGCCTCAATGTTGAGGTGTTAGAAGCAGGAAAAATGGGCAAGCGTAAGGATCTGAGCGACTTTGACAAGGGCCAAATTGTGATGGCTAGACGACTGGGTCAGAGCATCTCCAAAACTGCAGCTCTTGTGGGGTGTTCCCGGTCTGCAGTGGTCAGTACCTATCAAAAGTGGTCCAAGGAAGGAAAAGCGGTGAACCGTCGACAAGGTCATGGGCGGCCAAGGCTCATTGATGCACGTGGGGAGCGAAGGCTGGCCCGTGTGGTCTGATCCAACAGACGAGCTACTGTAGCTGAAATTGCTGAAAAAGTGAATGCTGGTTCTGATAGAAAGGTGTCAGAACACACAGTGCATCGCAGTTTGTTGCGTATGGGGCTGCGTAGCCGCAGACCAGTCAGGGTGCCCATGCGGACCCCTGTCCACTGCCCAAAGTTCCTACAATGGGCACGTGAGCATCAGAACTGGACCACAGAGCAATGGAAGAATGTGGCCTGGTCTGATGAATCACGTTTTCTTTTACATCACGTGGATGGCCGAGTGCATGTACTTCGCTTACCTGGAGAACACCAGGATGCACTATGGGAAGAAGGCAAGCCGGCGGAGGCAGTGTGATGCTTTGGGCAATGTTCTGCTGGGAAAGCTTGTGTCCTGCCATTTATTTGGATGTTACTTTGACACGTTCCACCTACCTAAGCATTGTTGCAGACCATGAACACCCTTTCATGGAAGCGGTATTCCCTGATGGCATTGGCCTCTTTCAGCAGGATAGTGCACCCTGCCACAAAGCAAAAATGGTTCAGGAATGGTTTGAGGAACACAACAACGAGTTCAAGGTGTTGACTTGGCCTCCAAATTCCCCAGATCTCAATCCAATCGAGCATCTGTGGGATGTGCTGAACAAACAAGTCTGATCCATGGAGGCCCCACCTAACAACTTACAGGACTTAAAGGATCTGCTGCTAATGTCTTGGTACCAGATACCACAGCACACCTTCAGTGGTCTAGTGGAGTCCATGCCTCGACGTGTCAGGGCTGTTTTGTTGGCAAAAGGGGGACCTACACAATATTAGGCAGGTGGTCATAATGTTATGGCTGATCGGTGTAAGTTTAATTTTCTTATTTTTGAAGGCATTTCCATATATTCATTCTGCTTATGCTAGACTCACAATCTTGTCGGCTATGCTGTTGTTGTCTCCTTCTGTTACTTCATGCATGTTGTTGACATTGGCTCTAATAGCAGCACTGCTACTGAATACGTCTGTTAACTTCCTACATTTGACTGCATCTGACTCAAGGGACTTTACTTTTTTCCTTAACATTTCAGCCCCACTTTTGTGTTTTTGATGCTGTTGCTTTTCCACAATATTTTTGGAAAACAAAGGGGACTTAGTCTACAGCTGCTCCATCAATGTCCTATGGCCACGTCACTGTCAGTGTGTGTGAGAGGGTAGGGGCGGGGCTAAGGGCTGCCCCGCTGCACAGAGGGAGAGATGGACCAGTGGGCCGTTCCATGTCACTCAACTTTCTAGCCCCCCCATTAAAAACCTTTTTTAATTTGACCGGCCCCAGGAGAGAATATAATTATATAAATATTGTATCGTGCCTGTGGTCCACCAGCCCACTGGTCGATCAACCCACCAGGAATTCTGGTGCTCCAGATGGCCAGGTGGCAGGTGCCACAACCAAGCAGATTTTGGGGTGGAGAAGGGCAAAATGAATGAGCAACGAATGCTGGAAAGGTGTGTTTTTTCTTGCCAGATAGTTGCTTGGGTAAGTGAAGTGAAGCGTGAAAGTGGTGTATTTATGCTCTCAAACTCGTTTAAATTTCCATTATCAAGAGTTTAGATAACCCTAACAAATGTATATAGTAGAAGGTAAACAAAGTTTATTCTGGCCTGAATACACTTGACTGAGAGAACAATGACTTGGCCAAGAGGAAAAGGCAATTGGAAGTCTCCCAAAAGAGGCGGCAGGTTAGGAGAATCTGTCCAGAATTGGAACTAGCTAACAATCTGCAGTGTGTGTTGAGTGCAACAGGGGCAATGTCCCAAAACGTTCCCTAGTTCCCTACAATCTTCAATAGGGAACTCTTAGTGTGACATTTTACTGATTTTACAGAGTGGATACTCAAGTAAGCAAGGGAGTAGAGTGTAGACAGCACAAGTGTTAAGTGGGATGCACACAACTTTCCCTGTTCCATACCAGAACCATGTGTCATAATGTCTATATTACAGTGGAATGGAACTACATCTTTGTATTCTTTGGTTTGTCCAACAAGGAACATGTGAATCACTGTAATTCAGCGTTTTCAGAATTGTCGAGATTTATTATTATTCATTATTATTAATAATAATAATAATAATAATAATAATAATAATAATAATAATAATAATAATAATAATAATAGTATGTACCACTCCTTCCCCATTCTTTATTTTGAGCTCTAATTGTTATTGTCAAAAGTATATTGTAGTTTTTGTATAATTACAAAAATCAATGTCATTGTTTCTCAGGATCTTGACTGAAAAAGTGAAAACAGTCGTTTAACAAGGTTAAAAGGCTACAATAACAGTAAGCGGTAAGCAGTGAGGAATTAGAAAATTAGAACTCTGAGCTGTAAACAAACCTTGATTAAAAAATTACAGCCAATTGAACAATCAACAGAGGCGTGAATAATAGGAGAGATAAATGTACAGTAGATGCTCCAGATTCTATCCACCAGGCAAAAGCAATTTATATTTCTGCTGCACTCCACAATATTAGTTGTGGTTTCAGACAAGTTAATTTGAATATATTATGGTTTGTTTATACCACAATGTGGAACACTTGTGAAGAATGTATTGAAGGAAATATGTTTGAAACATAGGATAGATATATTTTTATTTGAATGTGTTGAAATAAGTAAACTGATTTTATTTCCTTTGATTTCTTGATGATTCATCTTTACTTATCTACACCAACATGGATTAAGTCTCCAGACTTAATCTTCGAAGTCCAGTTATAAATCAATTTAGCAGGAAAGGTTCCCTTTGTTTCTGCAATCAAGTTACAGTTTCAGATCAATGTGAAAATGCTAAGTAAAAAAAGGATTTTTAATCCATAAGCATCGTACTTTATGTGATCTATTCATAATGATCAGAAATGCATTTTCTCCTATATTCAAAAAAAGCTCTATACAATTGTAAAGACTAAGTATTTATTTGAATACTTCAAATAGATTTTTAATGTTATTCATATTTTTAACTTGATTCTGTTCTTAAAAACATTAATGCAATTGTTTAATGATAATACTAGTGACCACATATGCAATCAGATTATACATAAATCACAAGAGGATTTTTTTCAGACTTTTACAATATCCAAATACACCAAGTAACATTTTCTTAATAAGCTGCTGACCCCAGGAGGATTTTCCCTTTGGTGAAAAGGGTGCAATGTATTGAATTTGAGATGGTGGCTATTTGCTAACCTTTTAACCATTTGCACTCTGGGGACAAACATGTTGATGATAGATTATGTTTATGACATATATATATATATATATATATATATATATATATATATATATATATATATATATATGTCAAAGTGGGTGAACAAAGGTTCATATTTATTTTACAAATGAGAAGAATGAATCAGAGTAGTTCTATGTTATGCTAAATGATTTTAGACTGACTGGCTTTGCGCTTTTTGTGTTTTCATATGAATATGTCCTATTTTTTTGCTTTGGCTTGTTTTGGAACAGCTGTTACCATGGCATGGCCTGATTTTCAGATCACTGTGTCAGCTAATAACTAACACTGGATGCTGTCTCCAAGTCCCAGATCAATCAAAAGGAGGTACCAGGCAATTAGCTTCCTCAGTTTAATTGCATACACACACACACACACATGCACACACATACACAAAGGTTCACAGATGGCAGTTTCATAAGACTCCAAAATGCTTTCTAGCTAAATTAAATGAATGGTGGCTAGAATGCAGAATTAGTGGTACTAAATGGTATACCTTACGGATTTCTGCCTGTTTATTTTTCCACTGTGATTACAATAAATATATACTTGTACAATTATGGTTTCATAGGTGGCATATTTATTATGTAAAGAAAATGTTAAATCTATTATGCTTTCAATAGAATAAAATAGCTACTTGATGATTCCAGGAAAGCTACTCATTGTAAGTTTTTATTAATTTATTTGTTTATTTATTTATTAGCAGCCCTTATCCAGGATGACTTACAGGTTACACAAGCATTACAAAAGTACAGCAATACATTTCAATACAAAATTCAAATTAAGCATACAAAGATCAATTTAAGAATTACAAAAATGCAGAAGTACAGTTACTAAAAAATACAAAGCATACATACTATTTCAATACGTAACAAGTGCAGACCTGATGCAGTGAAGTCCTAGAATAGGGCAGGGGGAGGGGGCATGGGAGAAATCACAGTAAACAACAGGAGATCCAACAAAGCATACGTAAGCAGGCGCATAATGAAGAATAGTGATATGAAGTGCAAAATTACATGAGTGTTGAAGAGCTCAGGAGAATAAGTTGCTATATTACAAGTACAATCTGAACAGATGTGTCCTGAGTAATGACTGGAAGATGATCAGAGCTGCTGTCTTTGAGCTCAGTGGGAAGGTCGTTCCACCACTTAGGGGCCAAGGATGAAAAGGAGCGGCTCTGGAGGAAGGGGAGTGGAGAGGAGACAAAATTAGTCTTCAGGCGCAAGAGGACCGGAGAGGTATGGAAGGAATGTGTGGACAGGTCATGGTCTGAAGGGAGCTCAGTGCAATCTGATGAAGGCAACAGTATGTAAGAGTGGAGTAGTGGTTAGGGCTCTGAATTCTGGGGAAGAGGGTTGTGGGTTCAATCCCTAACACTGTTGATGTATTCCTTTACCTACGTTGCTCCAGTAAATGCCCAGCTGTATAAATGGGTAAAACGTTTTTTTTTTTTTTTTTGCTTTGTATAATGTAAATTTGAATTTGTAATGTTTGATGCCTTGTAATTAACTGTATTCTTGCACTTTGTATTGCACTTATGTTGTAAGTCACCCTGGATAAGGGTGTCTGCCAAGAAATAAAAATAATAATAATAATAATTAAAGAGCCAAAGTCTTGAACTGAATGCGGACAGAGATCAGGAGCCAGTGAAGGGAGTGGAGTAGTGGAGTATCATGTGTGAATCGGGTCAGAGAGACACCAGACAAGCAGCCGAGTTCTTGGTGAGCTGGAGTGGGCGTGTAGTAGATGCAGGCAGGCCGGCCAGGAGGGAGTTGCAGTAGTCCAGGCAGGAGAGGACCAGGGTCTGGACGAACAGCTGAGTCGAGTAGTCGGTCAGGAAGGGTCAGTATGATGTAAAATTGTTAACACAGGGCAGAAATGCAGATTATCAGCAATGAAAGATAGTAATTCTACTATGTGAACAGGCATTTTCTTCTCTTTTTGACACCCTGTCTGCTCTAGTCTTACCAGGGGCTCAAACTGAATCCATTCATCCATCCATCCATCCATCTTCAACACCGCTTATCCTGGTGAGGGTCGCAGGGAAGCCAGAGCTGATCCCGGCAGGCACAGGGCGCAAGGCAGGAATACACCCAGAACGGGATGCCAGTGGTTCAAACTGAATCGAATAAGGAAATTAATGTTTCTAAAATATATATATATATAATGGAATATTTGCAATTAAGTCATGTAGACACTAACTAAACTTAGATGATACCTCAAACACTTACAAGGATTAGGAAGTTGATAATGCTCTTATTTTCAAGCCTGAGTTGCCTCTAATAAGGACAAGCAGTCAAGGTTTAAATATAATTAATGTAGTTATAAGAGCAAGACTAAATGCAGAATTAAATTTGCCATTCATATGGAAATAGTCTATGTCCCCCCCACTCTAATAATTAGAATATCATTATGTGAACTTAAAAAGCAGCTATATTATATGTATAAATACAGTCCTGCTACACACAAACACACACACACACACACACACACACACACACACACACACACACTCCTCAGGTAGGTTTAGAAGACCAGACTATAAGAGTGTCTCTGATATGTAAGTATTACACTCAAATGCTTGAACAACCTTTTATTGTAAGCACATACATCTTACATATCCAAACAATGTGTATGAGTCAAAGAGTCAATCTATGTAAGTTCTGAAACAGTTAACTCATTCAGTCCCATGTACTACATTTCCCCCCTGTAAAAATCTGTCTTCTCATCTATGTTGTGTGAAACTACTTTCTTGCATTCTAACGTGATCCGTTATCCAATCTGAAGATGTAGTGGCCTAGCTGGGCAACAGTTTGGCGAGAGCCAGACAAACTGGTTTGTAGCTTATGTATTTTCTGTGGTAGTTTTACCCACACATTAACATTATTATCTGCAATGGCTATCATCTTGTCTGGTGTCTTTGGTAGTAGTATCTAATTTGTGCATCTCTACATCTGTTTCCATAACTGACTGTCATCATCCAGTGACATGTATCGAAGCACCAGCATTAGCATGTGGATGGTACAAGGGCATCTTCTGATGAGATACGCGTTTCTTTCTCATGAAGGATGCAAATTCTTTAGACATTAACGGGTTCATCATCCATAATTAGAACTGATGGCACAGCCCTTTTTGCAAACAGATCAGAGTCCGCTAATTATTGCAGCTGTTGTCACTGTACTGGTTGTTATTAATTCTGGCCATTTACTGAACAAATCAACAACGACAAAAGGTATCTTTGGTCAGCTGGGCCTGCCTGGATTTCTCCAAATATGTCAACTTTTATTTTCTGCCAGGCACCTTCTGGTCACGGTCTTGAACACAGTGGAGGTCTTTCCGGACAAAGCAATTTTTCACTGAGAGCACATGGCACACACTATTTCACAAAACTGGTGACAGCATCACTCATTTTATGCCATCATACTTTAGAACATTGTGACATTTTCTTGATTCCTGGGTGTCCTTAATGTGACAGTGTGAGTACTCTGGGAAACCGGTATTACAGTATAGTATGGTCTCTTTTTCCAATATAGGAATTGTACCAACATAATCACATGTCTCTCGATACATAGCATGGGTTCAGTGATTCATCCTTAGGTAGGTGTCTCCACTCCTCAGTCAGGTGACGTAACACTTCACTGCTGTGTTGCAGTTGCTAGTTTATCAGGCATGATCCCAGTATGTAGGTGCCCTGCAAGAAGCGGCTAAATACAAAATCCTCCTTCTCATCATTAAAGTATGACTGAACAGGGCTACTGTCTAGTGGAATGAGTCATGACAGTGTGTCTGCAGGTTTGTTGGTTTTTGTATAATGGGCTAGTCTATCAGGTCACCTGGAAATTAGAAGTGTCTTGGAAGTAATGGAAGTAGCTTTGTCAAAGTTCTCAGTTCTCAGTGTGAAAGGAGGCCACTCCACCTGTCCATGCTTCAAACACACTACAGCTTCAATTTCATCAACAGGATAGTGTTGCTCTGTGGGTGATCGGGCTTTAGAAACAAATGCTATTGACCTTCTTCTCCTTCTGCCTCCTGTGCTAGAACAGCACTCACAGCAGAAGCATCACAGGTTAAGTAGGTTGGGGGTATGGGTGAAAATATGCTAGAACAGGAGGGCATGCAACTACTGCTTTTATGTTATAAAATGAAGACTGTTGTTGATGAGTCCAAAACCATGCAGAATCTTGTCAAAGTAGTTGTCTCAAAGGTGCTGATTTGGTGGCATAATCAAAAATTAATTTAAAATAATAATTTGTCAACTGCAGAAATGTCTGAAGATCCTTGACAGAATGGGGTGGTGGCATCTTCTGAGCTGCAGTAGCATTACTTTCAGCAGGCTTGACCCCTGCAGCCCTGTTCATGTTGCCCAGAAATTCAATAGCACTGAACTGAAGTGCAAACATCTTACATATCCAAACAACATGCAGTAGTCAAACTATCTCTTCCTTATCTGTGCATCATAGGTCTCCCAGTGGATATCAGTTCTGGTAAGAGTTTACTTTATCGTTTTCTTGTCAAGCTCATCCTGTAGTATTTCAGTTGAATTAAGGTCAAGCTTCTGAGCAGACGAGTACATCCATTTCAAAATATGTTGACATTTAAGTGACTTAAGTGTAGTTTATTGAGGTGATCATAGATGCTGATAGTTAATATGTTTAAGCTCACACTTAATCTTTCCAGGGGTATTTCATGAGAGATGTGTTTTCTATTTTTATATCCAAATTTCATCACTGTTACTATTTAACTTTACTTGAGATTTAAATATTGGGTGGATAAATCCTGCTGAAACTCAGGTAACAATCATTGTCTTGGCATTACAAAGCTACTAAAAATAAATTATGCACTTTCCTACCTATATTTCTTGTTAGTTAGAATACTGAAATGCTGGCTTTATGTGAACAATACTATTTCTACAGTTAATAATAGGTCACACACTGTTTTGTATCTTCAGGGTATTTCTTCTAATTATATTTCCCCTATATATTCTCCAGCTTTCATAACGCATGGATTATGATTATGGTGAACATGACTAGAGCAGGATTTGCCTATAGGAAAAGATGCTAGATTTCCAACCAGTCAGTCATTATGCAGTACAGTTGACAATGTGCTGAAATTGAATAAGGATACCATGACAATCTCACATTTTTCCTTTTTCAGTTAACGTTCAATGAATCGACTACACATTTGTTACCTGTTGGAAATTACAATGACTGGCAAAACCTAAAACATACACTTTTTGTCTCTTCCAAATTATGGTTAATTATTTTGTCAGTTGGCCACAAAGCTCCTATGCTTTAGCCTTCAGGTTCAATGCACCAATATTTTTTCCTTAATACTTAATGTCTATGGTTGTTATGATTATTAATTTGGATTCTGTTTAAAATAATATGATGTTATGCCATGGTGTTTATTCAATCCAAGGGGTATAGATAATAATTGTTTTTTTTTGTTTTGTTTTATTGAGCATTGTAAGTAATGGATTCACCAGGGGAGGAGTTATGCAACTCTATATAAGCTGTATTAGTGCTCATACATGAGAGAGATGACAACATAGATGGGTATATTGAGTGTTTGTAGGACACAGATGTAAACAGTACAATCATATTTAATTCTGCAATTTATTCCTGTTCATTTGCTTTATGTTTATCATTTTACTGTTTGTTGCTGTATTTTTATTTTTATGTTTTCATCTTCAACTGAGTTAACCTATTGGCGCTTCAATAAAACATAATCTTTATTGCACTTTATCTTGGTTTTGGTCTGCCTCCTTCTACGCCATTTGACCACATACCTTTACAAAGGGATACAACATAGATCAATTTTTAGAAGAATCATGACAATCCTGAATTAACAATATATTGTTTTCCATTTAATGTTTCTGCTTACTTTTTAAAATGTGCTGCTTATTTTACTTTAAAATTGTGACAATGTTTTCTTCTATGTTCATGATTTGGATGTATTTCAAAGTATTCTTAAAGTATTAAAGTATTCTATATATTTCATTTCATCACCACCATCAGTTTTAATGAAGAATTCTGTCAAATGTCTGTATGTTTACTTTCCTTTGTTGCATCAGTGATTTGAGCTAATTTCTCTGCCATGCTGCCACAGCAACAAGCATACTTGTAGCCATGGAAACACCTAATATGTTGCATGATTATTTTAAATAAGTGTTAGTGTCATTTTGTTGATATATATATATATATATATATATATATATATATATATATATATATATATATATATATATATATATAACTGTTTGATTTAAAGAGAAGAAAAAACAGTTCAAGCAGTACAGTATGCCAGTATAGAGTGGTGACAGTATTTAATATTTTGCTAAAAAGTGTGATAGGCCTGTGAAAAAACACATTTGTCATTATAAATTTACACTGATTTAAAAAAAATGGGAGTGGGAGAGCAGTACTGCTTTTATAATTTTAAATGTGTCAAGTTGTTTTTAACTGCCATTTATGTTGTCACTTAATTTAGTTTTCTTATTTTAATCAGCATTACATTATTCATGGAATTCCTACTCATTTTTAAATAACACTGGCAATGTATAAAGGATAATACAAACACACCACTGGATCCTAAATAAAGATGAGAACCTCTGTTGTACACAACTGATGGCATTGTTCCCTTTCTAAATTTCACTTAATTTAGCTAAGGTTGAGCAATAAAATGTAATTCTATACAGTACCATGTATTGGATGGCTGACTGAGTAATTATAATTATTTTAAATATTATAAAGAAAAAATGAACATAAAGGCACCAAATAGAATCTTTTAACACAAAAATAGTGTCACCTCCTTCCAATCAATACGATTAAACTGCGTTTTTCACACTTACAGTATCTGAAAATCATACTAATTGCGGAGTCACTTTTTGCTATTTTGGGACAGTGATCTTATTTTCTGAAGCTTACACAATAATAGCAATACTACTTCTACCGTTATTAGAACAACTAGTAGAAACATGATTAATTATAGTATTATAACATGTTATTATTAACATCTTTGTATTCATGGCAGCATTAATTGTTTTAATTGCAAGCCTTCTGCATCCTAGATTAGTGTACTATTTAATCAGTCCAGTGTAAGACTCCATGTAAACCACTGTCCATTCTTTGAATGCTATCTTTAAGAGTGCAAGATCTCTTTTCAATGAATTCTGTACTGTACCCTCTTGTTATTTTATTGTTAATTAAGTTGTTTGTATTTGAAAGACTACATTATTTCTCTAAAATAAACTCACATGTAAATGGAGGAGAACAGCCACAACTATAAATGTCTGTTCTGTTTTTGCATTCAATTTGCCACAGTGTTACATATCTATTACATAGTTATTGTGATACTTCCAATATCTGTTTTTTGGCAGGATCTGGACCAAATATTGTATAAAAGCATCTATTATTAGATCAAGGGAAGAGTTTGCACCATGGTCAGTTAAAATGATATAGAGAAGTGTGATGGGTGAAAAATGTAAATTTTCTGCATTTTGTCATTTATTCATGACCCTTGGTGATGTCTGTTATGTAAATTAAATAATTTGTCATAGCTCTATTGTTGACAGACCTGAAGGTCAAACAGAAACACCTACAGACCTCATTAAATATCAGGTGTCATTAGCAGAGAATGGCATTAGAAGCTGTCAAATCTAATATCAGCCTCATACAGATGTGCCATTCATTAATGCGCTTCAATTAGATGTGTATTAAGAGACCTTAACGTTTTGTTCAATTTCTTTTTAATGAAATACAAAAATACACGCATTCATGAAATTTATATTTGAGGAAAACAATCAAATTACAAAACATTTGTTGCAAATTAACTTTTGTTAATGATAATTACTTGAACACAAGTGTTTTCTTTTAATTATTTTTATACCTGCCAAGGGACTACACAAAAAATTGTCCCTGCCAAAAACCATCAAGAGCAAGAACAAACATATCTATAAACTCTCTCTATATTAGTATTTTACTAGGGTTATTAAGGTAAAACACTTTAGGTGTCTCAGGCTCAGAAATTTATATTTATATTTACATGAAAAAAAGGAAATAACCATGAAAGCAGAATACAAGATGCCAACTAAGAATCTTGTGTAATTCCTTTAATTATTCATAATAGAAAATAAATGAATGCATGCATTCTTAATTTGCTCCATCATATTGACAATGAAACTGTACACTATCTTCCTAAATAGATGGGAATTGTCTTTAATAATACAAGAATGGATTATGAACTGGTTGATGTACAGTGAGGGAAAAAAGTATTTGATCCCCTGCTGATTTTGTACGTTTGCCCACTGACAAAGAAATGATCAGTCTATAATTTTAATGGTAGGTGTATTTTAACAGTGAGAGACAGAATAACAACAAAAAAATCCAGAAAAACGCATTTCAAAAAAGTTATATATTGATTTGCATGTTAATGAGGGAAATAAGTATTTGACCCCTTCGACTTAGTACTTGGAGGCAAAACCCTTGTTGGCAATCACAGAGGTCAGACGTTTCTTGTAGTTGGCCACCAGGTTCGCACACATCTCAGGAGGGATTTTGTCCCACTCCTCTTTGCAGATCCTCTCCAAGTCATTAAGGTTTCGAGGCTGACGTTTGGCAACTCGAACCTTCAGCTCCCTCCACAGATTTTCTATGGGATTAAGGTCTGGAGACTGGCTAGGCCACTCCAGGACCTTAATGTGCTTCTTCTTGAGCCACTCCTTTGTTGCCTTGGCTGTGTGTTTTGGGTCATTGTCATGCTGGAATACCCATCCATGACCCATTTTCAATGCCCTGGCTGAGGGAAGGAGGTTCTCACCCAAGATTTGACGGTACATGGCCCCGTCCATCGTCCCTTTGATGCGGTGCAGTTGTCCTGTCCCCTTAGCAGAAAAACACCCCACCTCCATGTTTGATGGTGGGGATGGTGTTCTTGGGGTCATTCCTCCTCCTCCAAACACGGCGAGTTGAGTTGATGCCAAAGAGCTCGATTTTGGTCTCATCTGACCACAACACTTTCACCCAGTTCTCCTCTGAATCATTCAGATGTTCATTGGCAAACTTCAGACGGGCCTGTACATGTGCTTTCTTGAGCAGGGGGACCTTGCGGGCGCTGCAGGATTTCAGTCCTTCACGGCGTAGTGTGTTACCAATTGTTTTCTTGGTGACTGTGGTCCCAGCTGCCTTGAGATCATTAACAAGATTCTCCCGTGTAGTTCTGGGCTGATTCCTCACCGTTCTCATGATCATTGAAACTCCATGAGATGACATCTTGCATGGAGCCCCAGACCGAGGGAGACTGACAGTTATTTTGTGTTTCTTCCATTTGCGAATAATCGCACCAACTGTTGTCACCTTCTCACCAAGCTGCTTGGCGATGGTCTTGTAGCCCATTCCAGCCTTGTGTATGTCTACATCCTTGGACAGCTCTTTGGTCTTGGCCATGGTGGAGAGTTTGGAATCTGATTGATTGATTGCTTCTGTGGACAGGTGTCCTTTATACAGGTAACGAGCTGAGATTAGGAGCACTCCCTTTAAGAGAGTTTAAGAAAGTGCTCCTAATCTCAGCTTGTTACCTGTATAAAAGACACCTGGGAGCCAGAAATCTTGCTGATTGATAGGGGATCAAATACTTATTTCCCTCATTAACATGCAAATCAATTTATAACTTTTTTGAAATGCGTTTTTTCTGGATTTTTTTGTTGTTATTCTGTCTCTCACTGTTAAAATACACCTACCATTAAAATTATAGACTGATCATTTCTTTGTCAGTGGGCAAACGTACAAAATCAGCAGGGGATCAAATACTTTTTTCCCTCACTGTATAGGAAACAGAGGGTGTCTTCTAACTGGAGTGAGGTTGTTAGTGGAGTTCCACAGGGATCAGTACTAGGGCCTTTGCTTTTTCTAATCTATATTAATGATCTGGACTCTGGGATAGTTAGCAAACTTGTCAAATTTGCAGATGATACTGAAATAGGTGGCTCAACAGATACAATCTCGGCAGCACAGTTACTCTTGCTGACACGTGCACTTGTTTGTTGTGTATTTTTCTTGTTGACACTGTGTTGCTGCCTTGTTATTGTTATTGCTGTTCTATGTTTCTGCTGTATTGTGTTGTTGCCTTGTTGTTCTGCTGCCATGTTTTAATAGCTTTATATATATATATATATATATATATACACACCAGTCACCCATGACATTATGACCACTGACAGGGGAAGTGAATTACACTGATAATCTCGTTATAATGGCACCTGTCAGTGGGTGGGATATATTAGGCAGCAAGTGAACATTTTGTCCTCAAAGTTGATGTGTTAGAAGCAGGAAAAATGGGCAAGCGTAAGGATCTGAGCGACTTTGACAAGGGCCAAATTGTGATGGCTAGACAACTGGGTCAGAGCATCTCCAAAACTGCAGCTCTTGTGGGGTGTTCCTGGTCTGCAGTGGTCAGTACCTATCAAAAGTGGTCCAAGGAAGGAAAAGCGGTGAACCGGCGACAGGGTCATGGGCAGCCAAGGCTCATTGATGCACGTGGGGAGCGAAGGCTGGCCCGTGTGGTCCGATCCAACAGACGAGCTACTGTAGCTCAAATTGCTGATAAAGTTATTGATTGGTTCTGATAGAAAGGTGTCAGGACACACAGTGCATCGCAGTTTGTTGCGTATGGGGCTGTGTAGCCGCAGACCAGTCAGGGTGCCCATGCTGACCCCTGTCCACTGCCGAAAGCGCCTACAATGGGCATGTGAGCATCAGAACTGGACAATGGAGCAATGGAAGAAGGTGGCCTGGTCTGATGAATCACGAGTTCAAGGTGTTGACTTTGCCTCCAATTTCCCCAGATCTCAATCCAATCGAGCATCTGTGGGATGTGCTGGACAAACAAGTCCGATCCATGGAGGCCCCACCGCGCAACTTACAGGACTTAAAGGATCTGCTGCTAACGTTTTGGTGCCAGGTACCACAGCACACCTTCAGAGGTCTAGTGGAGTCCATGCCTCGACGGGTCAGTGATGTTTTGGGACCTACACAATATTAGGCAGGTGGTCATAATGTTATCTCTGATCGGTGTATATAATTTTTTAAATAATTTTGTTTTATTTATTTCTAATCCCTATCCCTGTCCCTTCAGGAGGCCTTTTTTCTGCCATTATTATAAATAAGAATTTGTTCTTAATTAACCTGCCTGGTGAAATAAAGGTTGTTGTTGTTGTTGACTTGGGCCGACAGCTGGCAGATGAAATTCAATGTGGACAAGTGCGAGGTATTACATGCAGGTAACAAAAATGTCCACTATAATTACACTATGGGAGGACTAGAACTAGATGAAGTAACGCATGAGAAAGACCTAGGAGTCTATGTGGACGCCTCACTTTCTCCATCAAACAATGTGGGGAAGCAATAAAAAAGGCAAACATAAATGTATATTGTCAAAAGTGTAGAATTTAAAACAAGGGCAGTAATGTTCAGACTGTACAATGCACTAGTTAGAGCTCATCTGGATACTGTGGACATTTCTGGGCTCCACACTTCAAGAGAGATATCGCTGCTCTAAAGGCAGTTCAGAGGAGAGCAACCAGACTTATTCCAGGTCTGAAGGGAATGTCCTACTGAGAGACTGAGGAACTGAACCTTTTCACCCTGGAACAGAGGAGACTACATGGGGACTTGATTCAAGTCTTCAAAATCATGAAAGGCATCGACCACATCAAACCAGATCAGCAGGGACACATGGACCCAGGGATACAAATGGAAATTGGGCTTCAAGGCATTCAAAACGGAAAACAGGAGACACTTCTTCACACACAGTTGTCACAATCTGGAACAGCGATGTGGTTGAAGCTAAAAACTTGGGTACATTCAAAAATAGACTGGATAGGATCCTTGGATCAGTTATTAATGGACACCAAACGAGCACGATGGGTCAAATGGCCTCCTCTCGTTTGTAAACTTTCTTATGTTCTTATATTCTTATGTTTTTAAGAAAATTACAGAAATTCACATTTTTCCAGTGAAATCTGATGGCCTATGTGTTTTTGATGAAATTAATAAACCAATAGAGTCTTGCACTAATTGTAGGAATTATCAGAAGATTTAGAGAGACCTAGACAGTGATACATACAGAAATGCAAAATAAAAAATGCAACTCTTTAAACATGTTTTGTGCTCTTTTAGAAGAATATATTAATAATAATATGTATTATTATTTAAATATAATAAATAATATTTTTGAAACTCAATAGTTGCCTTTGATAATTATTGATGTTTATAAAGCAAGTAAAAACCAATTATCGCTCACCAAAACACTGATGTGATGGTTGAGTAGACAGTTGTTCTCTCTCTCCTCTCCACTCTGCTCTCATGGCACAGCAAGTTATTTATAGACATGGAAAAATTATCCATTTATTTTTTATTGTAGCGTGAAGATTAATTAAATAAGTGAGGAAATGAAAGTTGTTCATTTTAAATCATTGAAAAAAACAAAACTCCTACAAACACATTCAAATGACTGAATTGTGACCCTGAAACAGGAGCAGTGCTGGTTATCAGAATTGTGACTTCCTTAATCTGCCTGACAGTTCGGTCACAGTCCCTCAGGGTCTGTTCCCAGCAGCGCCTATCATTCACTCTTATCAGGCTGTACAGCCTCCACATAATGAAACCACCAACAAAGCAGAAGGTCCTAAGGACAGATTTGGGAACTGGAAGAAATCTGTATTTTTATGTGTTTCAAAAAAACAAAATAATTACTGAAGTAAAAAAAAACCTACAACAACATTAACATTCGTAATTCACCTTCATTCATACCTTACCTGAGTGAATGTGTTTGTATAGACAAAATAAGCACAAAACATTTGCACAAGTTAGTGTATGTACAGTTTTACATACGAGTTGTATTTCAGTATGATTTACAGATGTTGCAATCATTTTGACCACCGGTACATTCTGCTGCCCTTCCTCTCACAGAAGTGCTGTTACATTTTAATAAGCTCTTAAGGGATTAAGCGACCAACAGAGAATGAAGAAAAAAAGCAGATGGCCACAGCAGGAGATGGAGAAGATACATAGCAGCTATATGAGGCCCTGTACCATTCAAGACATCTGGTATTAAATGAATGTGTTGTGAGAACGACTGCAGATTATTCAGTTCTGGGTTCAACAGGTTTTAAACATTTGAGTAGTTTTCCAATTAAAATTCTGCATTTAAAATGATATAATCCTACAAAATGTGTACAAAAAGTTATGTTGAAGATCTGTAAATGGGGAGACTCAAAGCTTTTTAAGGACTTGCCTGATGGAATTACTACCAGTTCTGATAGCACCTTTATCAGTCTGCAATTACACTTTTCGTTACTAAAGAGCTAGACTGGCTTAGCTATTATAAGGCTAAATCAGTCCATCATGGCAATCCAGTCTGAAAAGTATAACAGAAGGTTCTTTTCCCTGGCGGTCTTTGATTATGAAGTCTAAGCTGCCCATCACTGAAAAGATTTACAGTTTTGCTCCTTTCTCATAGCCTTCTCACATACAAAGCTGCTAATTAAATACCTCCGACAGAATGCATGGTATTTTACCCTATTTCTCAGCTAATTATATTATCGTCTATTCCTCTATTTAACTGTTTTTTTATTCCCAATTTACTGTACATCCACATTTATATTACAGAACTATGAGAGACAAACGTGTAGTCTACTTCATAAGTGTGGGCAGTTCCCAGCATAATTTGAAATCTTTATCTTGTTTATATCTTGTTTATATCTATCTGACCTGTGTACCTTTCTGTTCCCCATATGCATGTTAACTGTCCACATATGTTTTAATCACATTTTATAAATTATCTGTCATATTATAAATAATTCACATGCAAGTGATCTCAGGGCTATAAACTGTGCTCCTTGGGAACATCAATGAGGTATCTTTGTGAAAAAGAAATAGAAATATAGATACAAGTATTTTTGAAACATTTCTGAATGTGGATGGCTAATTGAATGTGTCCCCAGTGTGCTGACAAAACTTTACTGAAGACAGATGATTAAGGATTATGTTATTGAAGTATCAATACAGATATCATAATTGGTTCAATTTAATAAAATAATCTGAACATAATTGCATGACTGTCTCTTTCAGTAAAAACAACAAAAATAATGGTTTGTTTAAATTAAAGTTAATCCAGTAGTTTCCAAAATTGATTTAATCCTGTTCACCCTTTAGCTCCTTTCCACATAATAAAATGTAGTCCTCCGAATCTGGCAGTCATGTTAATTAAATTATTCATATTTTGAAATTATAAAAATATGAAGAACAATGCCAAGGAACATAGTGATTTCACTGCGAATAAGACTGCCTTCCTCTTCAAAGCATCAATGATTCATTGCAGTTCACAGCACTTGCTTAACAATTTGTCAATCATTATCATAATGGAGGAGATTTAATTAGTTCCTCTGAATGGAATCGTTTGTCAGAATCACTTAAACATCACTTTGTCTGAAGTTCTTTTTATATGCTTTCATATATCAATTACTGAAAGATATAATACATAGATTCATAGGACATCTAGCCAAAAGGCTCATCTGACAAAATTGTATTAATTACATTAAAACATTCAGTGAAAAAAGAGGTAATGTTGGGCTAGACCAAATTAAAACCTGTACAGTTACTGTGAAAGTGAAAGGCAGTGAATTTATCACAGGGTCCAATTTGCAACTTCCATTTCCTTGCCAAAACAGAACCCCACTGTCCTGCCAAAGCAGTAAAATAAAAAAAAAACATATAGCAAGAGTGCAGGAAAGTGGGAAGGTAAAATGAAACACCTGTGGGCCATTCCACATCTGGTATTTTGGACCTTTTAAAGGGGGTGGAAACCAGCACAAAAACTAACAGAAAGCAGAAAGGACAAAGTGCTTTTGCATTTTATAGCTTTTTTGCATTCCATCTCGATTTAAGTTCCCAAATCTCCTATACTTTTATTGGTAGTAATAACAATGTGTGCTCTTATGGAGATCAGTAAAGTACAGAAAATAATATCAACACTTGTTTTAAAAGTAGTTACATGATATCATTTTGTTTTTGTTTTTGTTTGTGCATGGAAACACACACACATATACATATACACACACATTTTCTATAAGTTATTGACATGTACACATGAAAGGACATCACAAATATGATTACTCAAAAATAAATATAATTACAGGCAGGGGCAGGTTTGTCAATTGTGTGGCCCCAATCAAAGCTCAGTTTAGGGGCCTCTCCACCTCTACCTGCCATGACCATTTTTGCCATCACCACACACCAGTGTCTGCTACAATCCTTGCTGGCTTTCACTGACTGAAGTTATGGCAGATCAAATGTGTCACGATGTGAGCTGAATCAAATTACCTTTTGTAAATAGATAGACATGCAGATGAAATGTGTAGGCCACTATGAAATCCACTTGTGGAGAAAGACAGAATCGTGTAATTAAGGGGGAAAACTAAACACATTACAACAAAGTAAGCTTAAACAAACAGCATATATAAACATTCATATATATATATACAAGACATTAAAATAGCATAGTGTTTGTATAACAAGAGGCTTCTGGAAACGCATCATGGGACCACATGAAAAAACTACTATTGACACCTTTCAGCCACCATACATGACATGTAAAAAAAAAAAAGGAAAAAAGAGCCGGCTCTCGTGCCACTTCATTGTCGTTACTGTAACTCCATTATTGATTGAGTGAAAACAAAAAACAACAACTTATAGTTTTATAGCTTCTGATTAAGCCATACTCTCATCAGCAGTTTACCTGGTACTTGCAGAGGTCAGTGCAGTTAGATCAGTGGGATGTCATTTCTAACAACTGGCTTAGCAAAGGACAATGATAATTAGTCCCTTGCTATGAAAATGTGGGAAGCTCTGACCTGGTGTTATAAATAGGGCATTTTAAATCCTTGAGGCTCTATAGGGAAGTTAAGTCCATCTGCCCATACCTTAAACACAATGTTTCAGTGTTTCCCACAGCTATATTTAAAAAAAATAATAATCTGTGGCTCACAGTACACAAGAACCTTGTTCTTCCACTCGCTCTGCCCCCGCCCCCAAGAAATAAAAATTGAAATCATGTAAATTAAATAAAGTGTATTATTTTACTTTATATGAGAAAACAAGGATTTTGCATGCAACTTACAATTCAGCTTGTAATGTATCACTGCTACTAGGCATCAGGGGGCCTCCTAGCCCCTACAGGGTAACACGCAATTGCTTGGTTTGTGTGTTGGGAAAAAAAAACAGATTACAGGGTTAAAATTAACATATTAAAGGGGAACTAGAGTAGTTCCTGAAATTATGATTTTATGCATCTGTAGCGTATGGTACACTTATAAATTTAAATTAAAGAAGTGAATTTATAGTATCACCTTATCACGAATCCTGGAATCTTGTAGAACTCAATTTCTGTAATAATTGGACGCAGACACCAATTCCAAAGATATAAATTGTCAAATTTATTCAAAACTTCGTCGCAGAGAGGCCTCTCTGGCTTCGGGCTCAGATAACAGCATACGGCACGAGGTCTGTGTGGTTTGGAACAAAGGCAGTCCGGTTCGGCTTTGTCCAAGAACTTCCACTCAGTCGATGCACCTGGAAGTTGGGGTTTCGCGAAAGTAGAGTCGTTTCCAAACAGATTTTCCACTGGTTTGAAGGCTCCAAGGTTGTGCACAAAATCTTCTTTGTAAGCAGGGGTTCCACCGTAGTTACTTGAAGACAAAGTCTTTGAGGAAAGCAGGGCCCTGTTTCTTCCAAGGGTCAAGTTTCTTAAGACTCAATAGCTATTTAAATGACTGACACTTTCGTGTACAGTCGACTTAGTCAATTGTCCAGCTGTAAAACTCCACTGATCAGGTGGGCACAGGCGGGCAACGCAGTCTGTAAAGTTCTTTATTTAATAAAGTCCTTTAAAAGAATTCTTCGTACGGCTCAATCTCCTTCTCCCAGTTTAACTCTTCTGTTGCCGGCAAAGACTTGGTTGGTTTCTGGTTCCGGTTCTGGCAACAGAGCTACAGGTTGAGCTGTGGCAGCGAGTTTCTGTTTCAGGTGAGAGAGAGAGAGAGAGAAAGACTGTCCGCTGTTCCTTATAGTCTGTCAGATCAATAGGTGATTGGTCCCTGAGTTCTTGAGATTGGATTTCGGTTTCAGCCACCAGTGTCCTATTTGTGGGGGGCTTGATTTATGACTGATGTCAATCCATGCCATCTTTTGGAAATTCCAGTTGGCCCGGGTTCGTAGCTCTATGTCGGGATTTCGGCTCTCGTCCACTTCAAAGAGTTTTTATCACCTACAGGCCCCTTTCTCCAGACATCTCATAGCAGGATTCCAAACTATGTGGCCTCTTCTCGGTGCCATCCTCCCCAAAACTGTCACTTTGATGCAAACCAGTTCCAAGCTGATGAGCTAAGGAAATCTGATAACTTTGGGGGGGAAGAGGTCTTCTTTAGATCAGTGCTTCAGCTCAGAGCCCAAATGCTCTTATCCAAATACACCCAACATAACGCTACACATCTATGTATTGTAATAATTAATAAGTAAGGTGCAGGGCATTTTCCAGTTTGATTCTATATGTAGCTTTAACACTTTTAAATTTAAAATCACAAAAAATTCTGAATGTCAAAAGGTGCCAAATGTGCAGTTTCAGGGTTTCACGATGTCATACCTTCCAGGATAGTGGAAACACAGTGGGGAAACTACAAAAGCCCTAGATTTGACTTCCCTGTGGCAACAGTCAATATTTGTTTTACTGGTCTGTCAAAAGTGGAGGATAGGTGTCCTGGCATGGTTGAAACATCCAGTGCTATGTCCTCCGAAGTCATATTCATATTGTTGAACACAGTCTATATAAATCTGTTCTGATTACGAAATGCATTTTGGTAACATATCAAGGGCTAGATATCAGATTAAGAGTTGATCACATTACTCAGATAAACAACAGACACAACAATATACTGAAAGTTGTTGCTTCCGAGAGTTTTCGTACAGTATAGCCACCCTTTTTATATTTTGGAATATAAAATTCAGCTCTCCCTTCAGTCCGGTACTATTTTTCTGGTAGTTCATGGCTAACAGCAATAAATTGAGAATAAAATGGACATGTACCTATGAATTGTTTATTTATTTTTAAACAATGTTTCATCATACTACTTGACTTACTAGTACTTGTATTATTTTGATTTCCCCTATGCTCCCTTCCCCTGGCCCTTGACTGTGACCTAACATCATGTCTGCGTCACCGCCTATGGGTGCGTAGGGCCGACACGCTCACGCCACCTCTTTTGTTTGAGAGAGAGGACCTCGTTCACCCTGTCAGTTCTCTCTCCGGGCGGCTCGACCGGACCCCAGAACACCACCACACAGAAGGCAAGTTCACAAAAAGTAACAATTTATTATATATAGCTAAAACAGGGCATGAAGACTGTACTAGGGCAGAACCCTAGGAAGTTGGCATCCCTAAAATTCTAAAACCTATTAAAATGCCTTTAATAAAAATGTGCACATAAAACACTAAAAACCTACCCAGAATAACAAAGAAAAGACTAAGTAGAATAAATAAAACCCAATTTCCGAATATAAAACACAGAAAGCAACGTCAAAGTTTCACAGTCTCTTCTGTTCACAATAGGCGACACCACACGGAAGGATCCCCCTTCCTCTTGGAGGAAATACGAGTCTCTTGGCAGTGGAGTTGGACCCCCGTCGGCCAATTGGGACCCCAACAACTGCAGGTAGGAACAAGTATTAGCAAGTCTCAGATTGCACGAATTCAAATGTGATTAATTAATGTATTTTCTTCTATCCCGCAGTCACCCGTCTGCATCACAAAGAGAAAAATAAATCACAGCAGGACACCCCAGGACAGGGAACCCTCTCAACCAAGTAATCCGGCAGAGGAGATCTCAACAAAGTCTTAATAAAGAAAGTTCAACCTCTGCAACGTGTGGCTTCTCTTTTCTAATTATTCCCTTCTAAAGAATTACAACCGGGTACTTAACGCTCCGTAGCCTGCGCTGTCATCTCCAGCAATCCAGTGTCCGTCGTTTCCAAAGCTCCCTTTATAATCCGTGCTTGTAGAAATCCTCGCCGTTCACTGCTTTCCCAGCCTTCACTCGTCGTCGTCGCCATCGCCGTGGCCCCTGCCGCCGCCGTGGCCCCTGCCCCTGCCCCTGCCCCTGCCCCTGCCCCTGCCCCTGCTGCTGCTGCTGCTGCTGCTGCTGCTGCTGCTGCTGCTGCTGCTGCTGCTGCCGCCGCCGCCGCCGTCACCGTCGTTGTCGTCGTTCCCCTCTCAGCCAGATGTTCTGACCATTTCCCTGGGTTTAAATACTAAATAGAGAAATAGGCGCACAAAAAGCGACCAATGAGAAAGCAGGTTAGTCCATGTGAGAATGTGGTCTGGCAGCTTAGCAACAAAAGCAATTAATTAATTTAACCAATAATCAACCCAAATACCAAATTAACCATAAAAATAGAAACAATAAGGCAGTAAAAAAAGAACATACTTCATAAATAAAACAATCGTGAATAATAAACAGTGCACAACACAATAATTAAATTAAAAGAGTGATAATAAACAAATAAATAATAAGTGATCAATTAACGCTAATGGCCAATCACGCCCCGCCCGTGACACCTGCACTCGACTTTTACAATCCAGGATGTAAGATCTCATATATTGTATACGCTTGTGTAAACTGGAATTTGCAAAATGTATTATGTTTTGAATTGCACTGTATCATGTAAATTGGAATTTGTAATGTCTTATGCTTTGAACTGCAATGTATTTCACTATAAGTCACCCTGGATAAGGGCGTCTGCTAATAAATAAATAAATAAAAATAACAAACAAAATCCGTTTCCAGGAAAAACTGAGCTTTTTGGAAGTGTATGTGTCATTTGGAATATGATTATATTTGGTTGAATAACAAGCAACTGTAATTTCTATGTATTTTCTGTGGGGCAAAGCAATTATTTTATCCCTGGAATGTTTCCACACATGATGTTTAGCAAAAAAGCGAGGGTTTCTGTATATCTTTCACCAGCTAATGTGGTTAATCAGATGATTTAAGTCAGGGCTCTGACTTGGACAGTCAAGGACATTTACCTTTTTGTCCCTTAGCCATTCCAGTGCAGTTTTGGCTGTGTGCATCAGATCGTTGTCCTGCTGAAATGTAAACTTCCATCCCAGTTTCAACTTCCTTGCAGAGGGCAGCAGGTTTCCCCCAAGGATGTTTCTGTACTTTGCTCCATTAATTTCTCTTTCTATCCTGAAGTTCTGAAGTTCCCCAGTCCAGATGAGAAACATCCCCATAACATGATGCATGATGGATGTTGTTCTTTGGCTGATGGGTTGTTGTTTGTGCCAAACATAATGCTTTGCATTGAGGCCAAAAAGTTCCAGTTATGTTTCTTCAGACCTCCAAACTACTTACTTCAAATGGGATTTGAGGTAGGCTTTCTTGATTACCATACATGCCAGATTTTCAGGCATGGTCTTATTTAAGCAGGATCTTGGTGGTACCATACACCTTCCACTTCTTAATAATCATCTTCACCGTGTTCCAAGGGATATTCAATGTCTTTATTTTTTATATCCATCACCTGATCTGTGCCTTTCAACAGCTTTGTCCCGGAGTTCTTTTGAAAGCTCCATGGTGCTCGTGGAGCATGTGATCCTGCTCAGAAATGGCAGTGTAAACTCTTGGTGATCGTATTTGTACTGGGGTTAGCGAGGTGAATCAGATTGGCGCCCCAGGTCTGAGGAGCTATAACCCTTGCCGTGTTTAAGTTGAGTGCCACAAAGAGTTTGCTATGTCTATAAATAACATAAATGGCAGTGTAAACACACGTAATAACTCAAGTTGCTGCAGGGTAGACAAGTCCAGTGCTTTTGTAATGTATCTGCTGTGTTTGCGATATCCAGGAAGGACACATCCTGAAACACTGAATAACACAATTTTCAATTTGAAAGTGTTAAAAGTTGCTTATATGATACAATCAAACTGGAAAAATGCCATAGGGCCTACGTCTTACCTACACTAATTGCAACATATAAAGAAGCATAATACCATCATTTTAGGAACTGTGCTAGCACAGTTATGCTTTCTTAAATAAAGTATACACTCTGAATTTTAAAATGCCATCTGTGGGCGAGACCAAATCTGCTCAGAGTGCTGCCAAAGTTGACAGCATTCCCGGTCCCCAATGAAAAGAAAAAAAGGACTGTGACATTTTCTACTATCAAATCGAGCTTATTTTGCATTGACAAACTGCAATTTTGTTGGTTCCTTACCATTACAATATAATATTATCAAAAGAAAAACAAACAAGTGATAAATCAATTCCGAAGTCTTTTCATAGACAGCTTCAAAGCTTATTACTTTTTTCTCAATTCACTAGAGATTTGGAAAGCTTTGAAGCAGACTATGAAAAGCGCTCATAAAGGATGATAAAAGGAATTACTTGAAGAATTTTGATGACAACAAAATAAATGCTTTTACAAAGATTTCGACTGTACTGAAGTATCTTAAATAGTCTTGCATCTACACTGATAACCATCATGATTGGGATACCTGTAACATACAGAGACACTGCATTTACACTGCAAGATCGGATCTAAAGTGGCTTTGGTCTGACTGCCAGCATGAATCTCATCAAGATTGTATATTTACACTGCGGACAGACCTAAGCCATTTTAGGTCTGACCTGCATGCATACAATAAGTATTTAAATTGTATATAAATACAATTTCAATACTAATAACTAATAATATAACTCATTACAATACGTGCTGGGTGATGCAATAATCACCACCCATGAATGACAAGGTAATGTAGTGGTAGAGGAATGCAGTCCCTTAAAACAAATACATAAAATAAATGTATAATTATATTACTTAATAATATTCTATTACATTGCATAATAAAATATTATTAATGATCAAATTCATGAAACAAAACAATGTACAAAACAGTCGATCCAACCCCTGGAGGAGGTTCCTATTATTTAACACGTATAACTCACTTAAACTTGCATTTAATGCTTTTGAAGCTTTCATTTTCATAAAGACAACACTGCAAATATTCAGTTTTGTTTTGGACCATAAAATGATACTTTACATGTTACAAAAACAGCAAAACAACATCAATAGTTGTTAAACTGCACATCGTTTACGATTTAAACTTTTTACAACGTTGTGTCACGCATTGACTATATGTTAACATGAAAGTTATTTTCATATGAAGTTTATTTTCCTACATTAAGTAAAAATACACACTTTCATCTGTGCAGCACATTCAAGTTTTAAACACACAGCAATCTAGAAACAAGTTTTACTACTAGATGTTCATTTTAACTCTTTAAATCGTGAAGACAGTGCTGCATATAGTAATTTCAATTTGTAACTTTCAATTTATATTTTGTGCAGAACAGGACATCTTTAATTCCAATTACAATTCAAGATATCTCAATTTAACTTGAGAGGACAGGAGTCAATTCAATATATTTCAAATACTTCTAAAAGACAATATTGCTTGCCATAACAAAAACAGCAACTGTTTTGTTAAACTGCATATATTACCATCTAAATGCGTAAAAAATTGTATTCATGGTATTCACTAGTCTTTCAAAATAAAGTGAACCTTCCTTTACATGAAACTGGGGTCTGTGTCATACTATTTTTTTCAGATAGACTATAATGTCCTAAAACCAGCCACTGTAAATGCAGTAAGAAAGTAATAAAGAAAATGAACTGTCTGTAAGGTTAAGATCTGTTCAGTGACTGTACTGATTAAGGACTTGAACTTTGGAAATGGTGAAAGCAGTAATCCTTTGCTATAATGTTTCTATTAACCCTCATTTGGATCTGTTTTTATAATGTCTTTGTTGATTTCTATGAGGTTTATATTGATTTTGAAATGCTTGTTATAGCAACAATAACTGTGGCTTTTAAAATGTGTTGAATCTGATAGCCTGCATACACTCTACATGATTGATGATGTTGAATATGACAATTTTTTGCCAATGAGAAGATTTCATAAAGCACAGTATGAGTTAAAATACTACATATACTGTTCGGTTGTTTTGGTATTCTGTATCACTCCCCTCATTCCCTGCTGGCCCAGATTTGAAAAAGGAACCTTGTGAGGGTGTTACAGCTTATTACCCTTCTCAAAAGAAAATGTAAAAAAGGTGGGGGATAGAACTTGATTTTAAGCTTTCCAATTTAGAATATTGTTGAATTCCTTCTAATGATGACCATAGATCAGCTCTATAAGCATGGTTTATACATTAATGCAGTTGCAAGAATAGCATTAAATGCAGAATTTAACTTTCCATTATTATGTAAATATTTTAATTTCCCCTGCTCTAATTAAGAAAAGATAAGCTTGCAAAATAGCTACATTGTGTGTATGAATACACTCCCACACACACCTACTCTGCAGCTCATTTCAGAAGAGCAGACAGCGGAACATTAGAAAGGCCGAAAAAGTGTCATCTTCCCTTAGAGTCATACCCGCAAAGCTTCTGATATCTCACTGCATGGCAGAGCCGGCTTTATTTACTTGTATCACCAGAGGAATAAAATCAGACACTTAGTATTGATAGAAAACATAACCCATTAATGTACACCACCAGCCAAAGTATGTTTTTCACATTTACAGTTTCCTTTTGGAGCTGAAGAGTTCAGACAGTGTTTCATGTGCCATTAACACTAATTTTAATTGCATATTTGACCAATTGTTATAACTCTAGTGTTCATTCTATGTGTTTTTGATGCGTTCCTCAACTGAACAAAGCCATCCACACTGCAGCTCTCCCCATCACAACCAGCTATTTGATGTTTTTCAGCAGATAAAGTGAAATCACTTTTCTCTTTGTTCTTCTTTAAGCCTTGCTGTTTTTGTTTGAATATCTACCACTTTTCTGTATCTATTACTTTGTCCTAACTGCAGTTGTACTGACACAGCATCCTTCCTTGCAAAGACCAATTATGGCTACATAATTTATATGATTTAATATGAATCACTGGAGCCATAGTAACTCACTTACTCTCATAATTTATCCACCTGATTAAATTAGCTGCATAATCAGCTGCTGATTCTCACATGCTTCTTTTCCATTGCCTTACCTCAGGTTTGTATCCAGGCCTCTGACTAAGAAATTAATGTAAACTCTTTTACAATGGAAAGTGTTTAGGCATAAACTGTTTAGTTTTTTCTTTTGAAAAGGGTAATAGACTTTTACATACATACATGGTTTATGTATATCTTACCTTTTTAAGTAGGGTTTAAAAAGGATGCAGGTGTCACCATAATTTAGAAAGCCAGATATAATTATCAGACAAATGATCAGATTTTTTCTTCTTCCAAATATACCAGCTTTTAAAGGTCATGTCTGCAGAATTAACAAAAATAAAAAAGTTGAATATGATTCCTTTAAAACTTGGTTTCATAGTTTCTCTTTGAGCCTAACACATTATCCTTAACAATATTTTATAATTAAACTGAAAGCCTTTTAGGAACATGCTTTTATGAACTGGTGTGTGCACTTTCTTGTTTCTTGTTTAATTCAGTACAGCACTCTGGGATGTCTCAATGTAAAATTCACAAAATAAAACTGTTACTGTATCATATGTAGTGGTGCACAAATCAGCAGTGTCTCCATAGACATTTAATAGTTTTCACTGGAAGTATTGCATTTTTTTTTTTTGAGGCATTAAGGTTCCATTTTGTTCTCAAATTGAACTGTTCTCTAGGGTTCTATCTATATTCAATAGCTCCAAAGTTATTTCCAGTGACCTTTTACAAGATGTCAAAGAATTGCAATTAAAGGTGGAAATCAGAAAACTAAAGCAAGCTGTATGTCAAAAGCAAGCCTCCCTGGAGATTCCTCTGGCTGAAATATGTTTCAGTGAAGCCTTCCACATTTTATATATGTGATCTTCAGAGAAACTAAATAAAATAAAGTATTTTAAGATAAACAAAATCCCCAGAACACCTGACCTCCTTGGATTAATTTATTTAGTTTTCTTCACTCTTTCTGAAGTAAATAAATATTGTTATAACTAACATTATTATTATTATTATTATTATTATTATTATTATTATTATTATTATTATTATTATTATTATTATGTGTCCACCAAATTGCTAAGAGCATTTTCAGGAACACCAGCAAGGACTGCATTATAATAATCAAGTCTGGAGAAGACAAAAGCATGGATTAGCTTTTACATGCATGACATGTGTATGGTGGAGACAAAATGAGTGCAGTCAACAGGTTCCCCCAAGGTCCCAAGATCTTGTTTTCACTTTCCATGCACTTACTGCTCTATTGTGTATTATACATAAAAAAAATGCACTATTACACATATTGTTATATGTGTGTATACTACTATGCAATGCTTCTTAGGCCACGATAATTTGTGCTTGCAGTTATATTTACTATTAGTAGTAATATTATTAGTATTATTATTATCATCAGTATTATTGAGCAAATGCATTTTGTTTGTTCACTGTGACCATTTTTGTGCTCAAATATTTTCTTACATTCATTGACAAATATGTATACATTTATACCTTACATTTTAGTAAGTATCTGGTTATTGTTAGAAGAATAGAACTAGCAAGAGTATTTAAAAATAAATCATTAAAATGGAAACAGATGTGTAGATAAACGCATTATGTGATTTTTATTATTTTAACAAATTAGTAAATAAACAAACCTATAAGTAGTTACTGTGTAGCGTTAAAGTCAAATAAACCTATTTTGTATAGGTTTGTGAAGATGTTAAACAACATACTGTATAGAACAAAATGTGTAAGTACAGCTCTCTTTGCCCTTTCACTTTAAGGCCTCAACCGAGTCAAAATATCAACCCAATCAAATTAAAAGGAGAGCTTTATCTGAAGTAGAAGCAAGAATCATCTATAAAAGAAAAAGCCACCAACAAGAATATTTGTCAAATTTTGTATCAGATTGCCATGGTATACAAGCTTGAAAAACTGATTTTAAAGCACTTATTTAATTTTTAAGTTACAGTCCTTAAATAAATCATGGATGCAGGCCTGCGATGGAACCATTTAGTGATAAAACCAGAGGTCTGTCAGCCAAAGAAAGAAGAGTCTTTGAAAAGGCTTGAGTGAAAACTGAATGGCTTTTTGATAAATATTTTATACCAGCTGTAGCTGAAGACAGCAACTGCTCTGGCTAGTAAATGCAAGTAAGGATGTGAATTTAAAATATATACAACAGTTTCAATGGCAAAAGTTACCTTTCCATTTTCCTTCACATATTTTACAGATTTAGGTCAATCTTAAGGCACTTCCACACCTAGTCCACATGGAAATAATTTGAATCATGGTTTACTTGCAAACTAATTATTTCAGTTTAGGTTTGGTTTGTTTCACACCAGGAACATGTAATTGAACTTGAATTTCTTTGAAAGTGAATTCAAGTTCATTTGTATAATCCACTTACAGCTTCATGCGGACCAGACTTCTGTTGGTCTCACATGCACTTTTCCAAATGCGCTCATTTCTCTTGCAGTTTACATGAGTGGAAGTTCTGACTGGAAAAAAATACAAATCTAAAATGTCGAATATTTTACATTATCTTTCATTTTAATATAGGTTTGTCTATTTTTTTTTACTTTCTTTTTGTTCAGCACTGTGAAGGGCTTCTTTCAAGATCCTTCTTCTTATAGTGCAGACAAAAACAATGCTTAACAAATACAGCAGAGTGCCAACACTGCGCCAACAATAAGAGCACTTATCCTATAAAGGGCATCCCCATCACAGCACATTAAGCCTTTTAACACCCAACAAGTTTTCACTATAATGTTATAATAATAATAATAATAATAATAATAATAATACATTCCTGGTGAATTCCTGGTTTGTGTCATGTTAGATGCAGTTTGTTTTGTTTAACAACAGTTGTTAAGTCATATTGCAGCAGAGGGGTATAACTGGGATATCAAGGATAGAGTCAGAACAAGTTCAATAAAAATGTCATTGTTAAAAGAATATTATGTAAGTGTTGGAACTGCACTGTATTTGGCAATCGATGTTATTGTCTGCGCGGTGATGTCATCACGGTCTTTGTTTTGCTGTAATGTCCTGTAACCCTCAGAGAACACATGAAAAATCTTTGCATTTTTGTTAATTTTTTTCCAGTTGTTCTGGGATGTGCACATCGGCCCATACATCAAGTGATGATTCAGTTTCTCTGAAACTTCAGGTCATCCCTTGCGAAGACATTTCGCAAAGACCGCACTGTCAGGTAATAATTTGTAGCGACAAGGCTGAGAAGATCCATGGAAAGTACATCACTTCCACAGCTTGTTTCACTGTTTGTTCAATGAGCGCTTAATTTCCAAGTGAATCAGAATGTGTTTACTTTCATATGGGCAGATTACGTCACTAACAGAAGTTTCACATATCGCTCCAAACAAACTGAACTGCACAACGATCCACATTAATGCTAAGCTGTGAAAGGCCCTTTAAATACATCTTGCCCTAAAATGCTGCTCTAGATGTTTTCTGCAGACACTAAGTTTTCTTAAATCCTAAAAACAATTTTCTCACAACCACTTGTCATCATATCATAAAATCATATTTGACTTTGCACATGACTTAGTAAAAATATGTAAATATTTATAGCTGCAAAACTCTGGAGTAAATGTTGGGTTGGGTTGTTTTTTATTTTTTATTTTAGATTGGATAAGGCTAATAGTGCTGTGTTATTTGTTAATCCTCATAGTGTTCACTTCATCCAGAAAGAGTGTGATTACCTACTACCCACTAGTGCAATTCATGTGAAGTGTAGTTTCAGCTTATTTATTTTATTAGTTGGGTGGGGGCATAAGTCAGTATTATGGTACAATATGTAGTAATTCTTGTAATTTAATCTAACTGAACCTGGTGGTGCAGTGGTTAGAACTACTGCCTCAGATGTGGGACCCAGGTTTGATCTCAGCCTTGTGTGTCTGCCTGTGTGGAGTTTGGATGTTCTTCCTGGGGCCGTGTGGGATCTCGCTGGGTGGTCCAGTCACCATATTACAAAGATATGCTCCTTAGGTTGATTAGCTACTGTAAAGTGCTCTGTTATGGGGGTGGGTAGGTGTGTGTGTGTATGTGAGCCATCCAGGGTATATGCTGCCTTGCGTCTTGTGCTTGCAGGTTTAGGCTCTGGCTCAACGTGTCCCTGTACTGTATAAATCGGTTATTGAAAATTGATAAATGGAAGAAAGTAAACTTGGCATCCCTAGAGTCCCAAAGAAACCTTCAAACTGTCCTTTCATCCCAATTGCTTTAAAAACATACAATGCTGATTATGTCCTACACATGGAAATACTTTAGACCATAAAGTCTAACTTAATCATCTGCTCTTACAAAATTACATTGAGATAATGAATGAAACAAATACTGTTGTGGTCTATGCTTTCTAACTTCACATGCAGTCGCATGCACACAAAAAGAAAAAGGTTACTTGTACATTACCTGATACACTTTGTTATATTTATTTCGAATTAGGATGAATTGCTAATTAAATTACTTCTGTCTGTTCAGTTATATAAGGAAATAATACTTGAAACAAAAAACAAAACAACAAAAAGACCTAAGAAGCTTTTCTTGAATCAGCAATGCATTTTGTTCTCCAGAAAATGTATGTAGTTATATATACTCAGACACAGAGTGTACAAAACATCAAGAACACCTTCCTAATATTGAGTTGCACCCACTTTTGCTCTCAGAACAGATTCATGGGGGTGTGGATACAAGGTGTTGAAAGCGTTCCACAGGGTTCACTCCAATGCTTCCCACAGTGGTGACAAGCTGGCTGGTAGTGGATCTCTACTCTGAATAGCTCGTCCCATCTCATCCCACAGATGTTCATTGGAACTGAGATGTGGTGACTGGGCAGGCACAATTCACTCTCATGTTTGTGGAACCAATCCTGGACAAACCTAGCTTTGTGGCATGGGGCATTATCCTGCTGAAAACATCCATTAGCAGATGGATAGAAAGAATTGGAATTCAACAGACCAGGCACTGTTTTTGCAATCCTCCAATGCCTAGTGTGTTTTGGTTCCTTAGCCCACTGCAACCACCATTTATTGTGTTTTGCTGAATGTAGTGGAACTCTGTTCCCTCTGAAGTCCTCTCTGTTAGGTCTTCAGCCATACCCCACTTGTGTCAAGGTACGACTAGCTGTGCATTATTTTAGGGGTCGTTTGGCACCAATGTTGTACTGCACTGTCTGTTGCTCTGCACAATTCGTGTAAGCCTCCTTTGGCCTCTTTCATCAGTGAGACATTTTTGACCTCTGGCCTGCTGTTGGTTGGATGTCCTTTGGGTGGTGGACCATCCTTGATACACATGGGAAACTGAGCATGAAAATCACTGCAGCGTTGCAGTTCTTGACACACTCAAACCGGAGAGCCTGGCACCTACTACCAGAGCCCGTTTAAAGGCACTTAAATATTTTGTCTTGCCCTTTTACCCTCAAATGGCACACATACATACAATCCATATCTCAACTTTGTCATGACTTAAAAATCCTCTTTTAAACCATCTCCTCCTCCCCTTCATCTACACTGATTGAAGTGGATTTAGCATGTTACATCAATAAGGGATGATAGCTTTCACTTGAATTCACCTCGTACATCTATTTAATCGAAATAGCAGGTGTTCATAATGTTTTGTTCTCTCTATGTATATAAATTCTTGAAGGCCTGTGGTATTTTGGCAGTATAATGAAGAATTTGTATTGTTCATTGTAACATGTTAAAGACACTGATGTCAAAAACATTCAATTAATCTATCAAATGGGTAGTAAATTAGTAAACAAATGCAGATTATATAGAATGGCAATATATACTTTATACTTAAATGTACATTTTATAAATAGAATATGTTTTGAAAATTGATTATATCTGATATGCATGCATATTTATCTTGTTTATTTAAAACAAAAGATGGAGACGTGTGATGCAGAAGCTGGTAAAATAATAACATAAAGTAAAGGGCTGATGCAGCTGGCATTATGCATAAGTTATACTTTGCTGTATTAAAAGAAACTTAATGAACATGGGGAAAGGCCAAACATAATTTATCTGTAATTAGCATAGAAAGATCAATGCAACAGTGAAAGAAAAATATTTAATTGAAAGGTTTCTCCTGCATTGTAAATTGAAAATGCATGTGCAGAGCATGTTTCAGTAACTCCTTTGGTTAATGTTAGTGTCTGTTGTGTGGATGTAATGGATGTCAATGTACCATTATAAATCTTCACATTTAAAGATGGAGAAAAATAATAGAATATTATTTTAAAGTCAACAGCTGTTTATTAACATTAATAGACGTTAAATACGTTATTCCATTGGTTCAGTTTGTTTAACTTCTACAGAAAGTAATTTACAACAATGTTCACATAACCAGATCAGCTGAGTAGTTCCATCAGTGTTACAATTACTATCAACCACATGTGAACAGAACTACTACCTTTCTGGAAAATCTCTAGCAATTAGTACTAAGGTGTTCAATTTCTACACTAGGCAACATAAATTAACACCAGCCAAGCCACTAAATCTCCATGGCAACATCGATTCTATTTTTAAACTAACTTGTACAGTATACACGTGCTCTGCAGCTTCTTCTTGACAGTATTTAATCCCCACGTTCCACTATAACAAGGATAGAATGGTAAAATCAGCTCAATGACAAGAGGGAATATTAGGCTATTATTATTATCATTCGCTTTTTAATGTTAGGTTTTAAATTACACAATTTAAACTATTTTAAATTTAAATTTAAACTCTCTAATTCTGAAATTATCAATCAATCAAATTGCTGGATTGTTTGAAAAGTGTTCCAAATTCTTTACCTGAGAGCTTTAAGTATTTATTACAAATTACAAAATGCCATGAAATGTATGCCTTTTCAACAACTGTAATGTATTTTGGCATCTCAGAAATATGGAATTTAAAAAATGCTTCTATTTGTAAATTAAACTTAAGCATACAATAATTAAAACATTTAGCACTGGAGAGCATGTGCAGTAGCTTAAAGAAGCTGAACAAAAACACAATACTATAAATAGTAAATGTATAATTTTTTTAGATTGAGTATGATTCTACCACACAGTTTAATTACAAAGTGAAATGTTCAAACAGAAAAGTCATCTAAATGTAGTGTTGTTTACGCTCATCTTAATTCTCTGTGATGACAGCTACACATTTTTCAGTACATAGTTTTAAAATGTATGCTGTGTATCCCTGCTTCTCTGGACAATATGGCACTAAACCTGTCATTTACTTTTACACGTACCCACCTTGATGCTTGCTAAAATTACTCCTTATTACATCAGTTTTTATACTTGCACTTGGCTTAATTGTTAACTGCATCTTCACTATTTATAATATTGCCTGGTTTGACTTGATGTAGTTATTGCCAAATTTTCTGCTGCAAGACTACACTTGGGGAACTCTTCCAGATCATATAAGCACATTTTAAAACTTAAAAACTTACTAAATAATGGTAAGGACAGGAAGTCAATTTGAGATATCTTGAAATTGGGGTAAATTTGAGATCTCATTTAAAGTTCCAATTTGAGATTGAAACAAGATATCTCAATCTAAATTTGAATTTGAAATTGACTTCCTGTCCTATTTGAGATATCTAGAAATTTTCACAGGAATTAATTTTGAGATATGTTAAAATGACTTCCTGTTCTATTGGAGATATCTTGAATTGAGTGGGCGAGTGGGATGATAGTTATGCAGATGTTGGATTGCTCTGGGATTAAAGTGATTGCTGCAGATTGCAAATAAATTTGAGCTATCTTGAAATGGAGTTAGTTTGAGATATCTGCAATTGAATTTAAGATATCTTCAATTGTATTTCGAGATATTTCTAAATGACAATTTGGCTTGCCATAGATGCAGGGGGTTTATCACTATACTATACTATAAAACCCTTATACCATTTTAGTAATTTAACATAGTCAGTGTCAGTGGTCAAACATCTTACGAGAGTTGTTTCATTGGGGGAAAACCAAGTCTACAGAACTACAGCACAAATTAGATGGTTTATATATTTTGAACTACTATATCAAAGTAAGTTGCTTTTTTATTATCATTGAGACATTAAATACAGGTCCTTTTCAGTTACATGGACACCTACAGGATACTACCCTACCTCTCCTCAGAACTCCAGCCCCGTCTCCCTACTCCCCTTCATCTCAAAGACCCTCGAGCGTGCTGTCCACCGCCAGCTCTCTGCATTTCTTTTTCATCACTCACTCCTGGATCCTCTGCAATCTGTCTTCCACACAGCTCACTCCACTGAAACTGCCCTCTTGGCAGTCACTGACTTCCTCAATTGTGCTCAGGCGGCCTCCCTCTTCTCAGTCCTCATCCTCCTTGACCTCTCTGCAACATCTGACACTGTCGATCACTCCATCCTCCTCTTCTGCCTCACTGACCTTGGAATCTCTGGAACTGCTCTCACCTGGTTCTCCTCCTACCTCAACGACTGGACCTATCAAGTGGCATGGTGAGGTTCCTCGTCCACACCTCAGCCTCTCTCTCAACCTCTCCTCACAGGCGTACCCCAAGGCTCTGTCCAGGGCCCCCTCCTGTTCTCTCTCTACACTCGCTCCCTGGGCCCCCCCATCACATCCCATGGTTTCTCCTACCATTTCTACCATCTCCTACCAATGATGCCCAGATATTCCTGTCTTTTCCCTCCTCTGACCCTCTCATCCCCTCTCGCATCTGTTCCTGTTTGTCTGCTATCTCTGCCTGGATGCACTCGCACCACCTCAAGCTCAACCTCTCCAAATCGGATCTCCTCTTTTTTCCCAACTCCTCCTCATCTTCTGCTGATCCCTCCATCTCAATCCCCTTGGAAACTACAACACTCTCTCCTTCTTCTTCTGCTAAGAACCTAGGAGTGACCCTCGATCCTGCGCTCTCCTACACTCAGCACATCACCACACTGACACGCACCTGCCTATTCTTCCTGAGCCACATACTCCGAATCCGTCCCTTCTTCACCAACTACTCGACTCAGCTGCTCATCCAGTCACTGGTCCTCTCCCGCCTGGACTACTGCAACTCCCTCCTGGCCGGCCTGCCTGCAACTACTACCCGCCACTCCAGCTCATCCAGAACTCTGCGGCTTGTCCGATATTCTCTCTGCCCAAATTTGCACACGCTACTCCACTGCTCCGCTCCCTCCACTGGCTCCCGATAGCGGCACGCATTCAGTTCAAGACATTGACCCTCACCTACCACTGTCTCGACCACACTGCACCAAGTTACCTTCAGACCCTTGTCTGTCCATACATCCCCTCCAGACCACTGCGGTCTTCCTGTGCCAGAAGACTAACCTTGCCTCCTCCCCACTCCCCTTCTTACAGAGCCACTCATTCTCATCCCTGGTTCCTCAGTGGTGGAACGACCTTCCCATTGAAGTCAACACAGCAGAGACCCTGACCTCCTTCTGGCGATTACTCAAGACACATCTGTTCAGACTGTACTTGTAATCTAGTAATTTATTATACTGTACAATTGCAGTGATTCAACTTAACGTTTTGACATACCCCTTGCTTTGCATTACTAGTACTTATATTTTTATTTTGAATTCCCGTATGTAATTAAAACACAGGTTTGTAGCTGTATCCCCCTTTCCATGGTTCTCTGTGGACAAAAGTGTCTTTGATCTGTATTTGCTTGATTCCAATACTGTTTATTGACACCTAGTTCTAGTCTTAGAGGAGGCTTACTTACTGACTGTATCTTCAGGATTTTGAAAACCTCTGTGGATTCTCTTCCATAAGTATTTTTGGTAACAGTCCTATAATTCAACTGATCTTTGTCATTTCTATCCTGATATGCTTCCTTGTTGTTTCTTGTGGGGTCTCTGGTTCTACAATTGGTGTTTTTGATATGGAGACCACATAAATACAGAAATATTGCTTCTAAGGACTCACCATTACATGTTATATGAGTTAGGTATACTTTGCTTTGCACGAGAGACAGGTTCTTGAAGAATTTAATTAAATTAAAATGTGTGCTAAATGGGGTCATAAATATATTCATTTGATGGGAATAGGTTTCATAAATGCCAAAACGATCATGAAAATTAGTTAAATAGTAAATACAAACTATACATGTGGTGTTAATCACTTCAGCTTATTATGCTCCTCGCGTTCTTGATTGTTTTCCTCCTTGCTCCCTTTCCCGTAGCCCTCGTCTGTGACCCTACATCTTGACAGCACTTAGCTTTCACCGTCCAGGATGTATGAAGTCTCTTACTGTACTTGTGTAAATTGTAAATTGTAAAATGTATTATTTTGAATTGCTATGTTTTAGCTAAGTTGAATTTGTAATGATTGATGCCTTGTACTTCTCTGTATTTTTGCACTTATGTTGTAAGTCGCCCTGGATAAGGGCGTCTGTCAAGAAATATAAATAATAATAATAATAATAATAATAATAATAATAATAATAATAATAATAATAATAATAATAATCATCATCATCATCATCATCATCATCAGAAAATGTGTTAGATAATGAACAATAATATTAATAAACAACTCAATACATTCACCATTTTTATTGGAATTTGTATTTGAATCTGCCGTAATTCCTAGCTCCTGACTGATTGATGCTCTTTTGCTTAATTGTATATTTTCCGTTAGAACTTCCACTTCTGGCACGTTCTGGGGCCCTTATAATACTTTTTTTGTTCCTTTTAAACATTTTCACTCTCTGTATTTAGACCTAAAATAATGAGGCTGAACCAATTTGGCTACGCTGGATTTGAATAGTTTTAAAATTACTGAACATAACTAAACATTAAAAAAACAGTCATCTATCTTTCTAGTGTAGTGTTTCAGTTTTCCTAATGTGTGAAATTTTAATGATTTTTAAAATGTAATTTTAAAATCAATTAATTAAGTTAATACATTTGTGCAAGAAGGAATCTGCATAGCAGTCATGCAAAGTGTGGTAAACCTGTATACAGTGCCTTGCAAAAGTTTGAGTTTGCAATCACTAAACTTTCAAATAGTACTTTATATTCAGAATCTACACAACCTACACCAAACTCATACAGCTGAAAAACAATGCTTATATTATGTAAATAAGTTTGATTTTCAAAGAAAATTACGTTTCTCAATTGCATACCAAGTCAATCCCTTTGCTACCGAAACCTTGAATCAGATTAGGTTCAAAAGATGTGAAAGATTACAAAATGAGTTGTATAGTCTGTTGTGTAAACAAAGTGGTTTAACTTGACTTCAGAGTAAATTAATCTGTTTCTGTAAGTTTCCTCAGTTTAATATTGAATGTCAAGCCACAACTCACAAAATGATATGACAAGCCAACCATGAAGACCAGGGAGTTTTCTAATTAAGTCAGGGATAAAGTGGTAGAGAAGCAAAGATCAGGAGAAGGTTACAGATAAAGTCACAGAATATGGTGTAGACCATCATTAAGAAGTGGAATGTGCTTCATACCACTTAGTCACTACTCAGATCAAGCTGCTCTTATAAACTGAGCACCAGGGCAACCAGGACACTGGTTTGGGTGCACATCAACAATATCCCAGTCCCTACACAAAGCTGCCCTGTGTGAGCGAGTGGCAAGAAATCAGACATTACTGAAAAAGACCCATCTTAAATCTCATATTGGGTTTGGGACAATGTAAATGATATTACCAACATGTGGCAGGAGGTCTTGTGGTCAGACAAGACAAAAAATGAACCTTTTGGTCTAAATTCAAAGCATTACACCTGGCAAAAGCCCAACACAGCACATCACCCAGTCAACACCATCCTAACTGTCAAGCATGGTGGTGGCAGCATCATGTTATGGGGATGCCTCTCATCAACAGGGACTGAGAAGCTGGACAGGATAGAGGGGAGAATGGATGGTACAAATTATAGGCAAATCCTTGATGAAAATCTGTTCAAATCAGTCTAACGAATCAATACTGGGTCGAACAAATCACATTTCAGAAGGACAATAACTCAATGTACCAAGGCCAAAACCACACTGGACTTAAAATGAAGAAGGTTTAAAATGAAGGAAATGATTGTCCTTGAGTGGCCAGCCAAAGCTCAGCCTTGAATCCATTAGAAAATGTATGGCAAGACTTAAAGATTGCAGTCCATCAACAATCCCCAATGAACTTGTCAGAATTGGAGTAATTTTGTGAGGAAGAATGGGCAAAATAATTACACCATCCTACTGTGCAAAGCTGGTAGTAAACTATCCTAAAAGACTCCCAGCAGTAATACACAGGTGCTTCCACCAAGTAATGACTTAGGGGGGTGATTACCTATGCAATCAGTACATTTCAATTCATACAATATAGATAGTATTTGGAAGTTTTGGTGACATTCAACCTCCTTAACAAATAACAGTAAGTTTGATCATTAGTTTGATCATTTTTAAGTTAATTAAAAAAAATGTTTTACATTATTTGTAATTTATCAAAATGTGACATTTTTAGTAGTGGGTGAACACCATTGCAAGACACTGTATGTAATGTAGGTCAGTATGCAGAATAGGCACTCCCGATTCAAATCCAAGCAGATGTCTGACCACACATGAGACATATGTAATCATATGTTTGCAACACAAGGTTTATACAGCAAATATTAGACACTCACATTTCTACACAGCTTAATAAACTTTACATATGTTGATTAAGACTCTTTTTGAAGTTATCTGCTCTGGTCAGATATTACTTTGCTTTAAGGCTGACTGAAGTGGTTAGACACATGTAATTTGAGTTCTTACTCTTTATATTTATAAGATCTTTATAAATGTTTTAAAATAATGTATGTATGATGGAAATGAAAGGCTGGGAATTTAAATCTAAATAGGAAAATCCATGACCTTTTATTAAAAAATATGGATTAAACAGAACTATCCACAATCTGGCTAATATACATTTATAATATCACTTTAAATTGAGCAATCCATCTAAAACCCTTAACTTTGTCCTGTAGTAGACAATTGTACACAGCAATTGTCAAGAGGCTAGAGGCTACATTATATGTCAACAGCTACTGCTGTGAAGTTACTAGAATCTCATTTTGAATTAGTTCAGCGTAATGCTTGCTTTTAAACCAGTAAATGTCTGGTAAATAGGCAGAATAATACAAAATAATATGCTTAGGTTTTGTCAAAGCCTAAATAGTAACTGATTAAGTAAGTACAGTAAGTAGATTCTGAGATGGTTAATGTCACACCCATCATATATCCATGCATTCTCCTTTTTGGATTTTGCTGTTGAAGACCACCTTCATTCTGACAACTCTATTATATTTAGTCCCTATATAAAATGTTAAGTATTAGAGTTGCTGAAATTACCAAAAAAAAATTCCATTTGTCATATAATATTAATTTGCACTTAAACCCATAGGAAATCAAAACCTAGACCAAACAGACCAATCACAGACAATTTATATTAATTATTTTTGATAGAACATTTTTCCTGTTATCCAATGCAAACCTTCCATAATGTAGTAGATTTAAAAACAAATGTATGCAAACTAAATGTACAGTAAAACGTAAGGAATACTATCCACTTTAGTAATCTGTTATACACCTGCTATATAGATTTAAAGATGCACAGTGTTCATATGTCACATGATATTACATTTCTTGTTAATTGTATTAATAAAATGCTGAAATGTATAATACATAGTTTCAAGGAAGGATATATTTGTGTCTGCTTTGTCCTCTTGTTTTGTTGTCTAGGCTAGCAGCACATTTGTTCATGTTGTCTGTTTGTCTTCCTTTGAACAAACTGGTGCATGATACACTTCTTTATATTAAGAATCATACATTTAAGAACATCTAATTTCCTTGACAATTCTGTGACTTTTGGTAAAAATGTGTTTATATAAACAGTATTACATCCATGTGTATGATGTCACATAGACATCTTTAGTAGTACTACTCAATTAAGTTAATAGCCTACCTAACAAGGTCTTAGACTTATTTCAGATTTGGCATTAATTCAGATTATGTCAGATTCGTGTCATTTAAAACAAAAGAAAAGAACATCCTTTAAGACCACAAGTACATCTAGGTCAGCAACAAATTTCAAATATTTATTTATTATAATATTATTAAAATGTGAGAACCCAAAAGAACCTCATAGCTGTAACATCCAGTTTAAAAAAAGTTCTACAGTATCTTTAAGAATCATAAACAGCTACTACAACAAACGCCCATCACATGTAATTGAACAATAACATTTAAAAAATAATCAATATTTGACATATTTCTATAGTCGATGTTTAAAATTACAATAATTTCAAATAATACCCTAAAAGGGAGTAAATCCTTAGTGAAGTAGAAAGACAAACACTCACTTCCTCTCTCCCTCCCCCTCCCATTGCATTTTTTATTTTTTCTCAAAAGTCGAAAAGTCAGGCATGCAATATATAAACACAGGAAGTGATACTACCCAGGCAATCTGCAGCATTATAGATATCGATCTGTGTTTTTGTAAATCTTCCATGATGATATTATTTGAGTTTCTGGGAAAGAATTTTGTTTGTCTTTTTTGAGAAACAGTGTTTTTAAAGCTTAGGCTCTTATTGTACAATGAAGTTTATAGTTTAACAACAAAACCCTTATTGAATAATAATAATAATAATAATAATAATAATAATAATAATAATAATAATACAATCTAATAAAACTTATCTGAAAACTAAATACTTTTTAATTTGCATCTCCATAACAGTGTAAAAAAGCCCACGTGTATACTGCTTAATATCTATCCTATAAAAGAGGAAATGCCATCAGTTCGTAGTGACATGGGAATGTACACCACAAAGAGGTTGAAATCGTGGAAACTAACTTTTGGAAATATATGCATGTAGAGTTAGGGACTTTGCTTTATAATTATGATCGCATTGTCAATGTCCATGTAACCAATGGTATTTAGCTTGTTTGTTTTTTCAGTAGTGTGCAGTAGTGCAGGGCATGAGCTGTGGCGCACACTGCTCCAGTCAATGCCCAGCTGTATAAATGGGTAACATGTAAACAAAATAATGTCATATTTTATAACAATTTAAGTCACCCTGGATAAGTGTCTACTAAGAAATCAAGTAATAATAGTAATGATCCTGAATGGAAAATGATATACTCTTTGTTTTGTGCGGATTGGATCAGTTCAGTTCAGTGTGAGCGACTTCCACCCCCACATACTTATAAGTGGCCCCCTTACTTAAAAAAAGATGCAATGAAATGTCTTGTTATACAGCTATTCGATATTAAGTCTTAGAAAACGATATGATACAATCTCCCTGACAATAATAATAATAATAATAATAATAATAATAATAATAATAATAAAACATGTTGCATTTTAAATATCCTGTATCTACAAGTTCACATTAATGATTAACGGAGCGTTCATGAAATATGAACAAACGGAGACAGCAAAATCAGGCTGTATTTGTTATTCAGATGAGCGTCTGATCCTCCGTGCAGCGCAGCCTGCGTCACCTCTGCGCCTGCGCATCACGTGGGTCTCTCTCTCTCTCTCTCTCTCTCTCTCTCTCTCTCTCTCTCTCTCTCTCTGCCAATCCGCGCTGTGTGCTGGAGCAGCGCCTGACTGATAGGTCTTTGCTGGCAGAGAGCACAAAAGCTTAAAGTGAGTAAAAACAAGAGTCATTGCACATTAAAAGCAAATTTGCATACAGTTTTGCCCAATTCAAGGACCGAAAAGTGGATTTTCTATTTTGTTCTCCAAGGGAAACTTTTTAGGTTGTTTATCTTGCGTTTGTTCTCTCAGTGTCTCTCTCCCTCTCTCTCCCTTTCTTTTCTTTAACAAATGATAGCCTGTAAAAATAAGAATAAAGGACCTGGGTGATAAAATCAGGTAATTCATTGCTTTGCCTTCTTCTTGTATGTGTATGTGTTTTTATTATTATTATTATTATTATTATTATTATTATTATTATTATTATTATTATTACTGCTACTTCAGTAGTGCATTGTTTTTGTTACTAATAAATGTTTCCAGTTCATTATTGCTACACTTACAGTGTACACCGTTTTTTAGATCAGTTTTTGAAACATTGTGTTACTTGGCTAACTTTCCTTTGCTTTCTTTCTCCCGAAGCTGATTGATTGACGACTGCGATTTAACTGGATACATCTGTTACAACTGTAACGTTAAACCATCGACATTTCCTGCGAGTTGATGGCTGGTCGTTTCTTTTTCCATAGCCCGGTGGCTCTTGCATGGAGTATTGCTTTTACGAGTTCACAAGTGTGCTAATGAAATGGAGAGAGAAATGAGGAGAGCCCTCTGTTGTGCACGTTGGTGCTTTTCCACCCTGGGATGCTGTCCTGTGTCTGAGAAAGAGCAGAGTCTTCAAGAATCCACACGGAGAATATACATTGACATGGCTTAGGATCTGGGAGCATTAAAACCGTCATCAGACATTTCCAATGATCAAATAATGTGCCACACTGAGCAGCTGATTCATCCTACAGGTGAGATATTCATACTACTGCTATACCACCACCACTACTAATACTAATAATATCAATAGATTTAAGAAATATAATATTTGTGATGTTTTGATGAATAATGAAACTACTATGTAAACTAACCTAACTTTGAGATCTGTTTTCAGATGCGGATATTAATTAGTGACTGATCTCTGACATTTCCTCCCCCGATGTCTTTGATAGTTTACAGTTACATAATTATGATCAAAAACTTATTCAAACTAACCACATATTTTTCTTCAAAGGGTTTAGTAAAATACACTGACCTATACAAATTGCAACTAATAAAGACAAGATTTATTTTTACTTATCGATATACTTTGATTGTATTTAATGTCCTTTAGGAAATGTATATTTCAGAAATTTTGTTTGTTTCTATTTACTTTATCAATTGATTTAAATATGAAAGAATTGTACACAAGCAGTCCTAGCTTCTGTCTTAAACATAAGATCTGTAATAATACATGGCACCCTTCCTGCAAGTTTAACCATAAGATCTTGCATTAACAAAGTAATTTGTAATCTTATTGAAATTCACATGGCTTATAAAATACACTGTTTTCATGGTTAAAGCAATGCCTGGTATGTTTATTAAATTATATACCGTCAATAAAATGTTACATATTGATTACAAAAATCTGAGGATATTCAGGTAATATTTCGTAGTTCAATGAACTACAAGCACAGTTTGAGGGACATTACTACCACAATCCTGAATCATTAAAACATCCTGCAATGATGTCAGTGGCACACCCAGGTCCAAAATGTTCACCGTGAGAGTTCAGATTTCATTAGTAATGGTTTGGTCCATAGTTAGCTGCAAACTAGCCTTGACAGCGACATCTCCTCTCTCTAATGAGGCATCTGAGGCCATTCCTATTAGAAAACTGGATCAAACTCCTCAGAGATTTATGGAGGCAGATCAAACTGCTGGAGAGCTGTGCCAAGGATGTCTGTCAAAAGCAATAATGGCGATGAGTCAAAAGCTTGGAAAATGACACTGCCTCTATGAAGGCAAGCAAAGGTCGTGATGCTGGATGAAGTTCCAGTTATATTTTATAGCTTTGCCAAAACAGTGAGAGTTTTGATAGTTGTAGTGAAGTAACTGCATTTGAACCCTATGGAACCATTGCATGACCATTGCATTTTTCCATAAGGTCACATCTAAGAACATGACATAGTACCATTGGATACTGTCTGTTGTTGTGTTTTTCATTCTAGCTATGCTTAGCAGTGTTTTGTAACTGTGGCAGTTGCAATGTGTGGTTGATGGACTTTCTCTCTTACATCAGATTGATGATGGTTTATGTTGAGATATGGACCTCGTGGCCTGTTTTTTTTGTAGTTCTTGTAGTACTCTAGTAACAGAAATCAGTTCTGATGGTGGGTTAAGCATCTCACATGTCCACTCAAGCTAAGTTGGCTACACCAGTTCCTTTGAAGCAGAAACAGAAATTGATGATGACTATGTGAGTGTGGAGGTTTGGAGGTTTTGACATTGAACTTGTCAAGCAAACTATGACAGAATACATCCCTTCATATATATTTTTAGCCCACAGTGTGTGTCATGTGACCTTGTACAATTTTGTTTTTAAATCAGATATCTCCTGCTACTGACCAGCCTGTTTTCTGTCTGGATTAAATTATGGAAATGAAACACCTAGATCCCTGTTCTAAAATCATATTGTACATATGCACTTTCCAGTCACCACTGATACTAACCACCATCCTGGTTGTGCCTTTACAAAAGCATTTCTTAGTGGTTGTTTACATCACTCTTGTACTTAATACATACATTGCATACTTCCTTAAGCTTTGATAGATTTCATATGGTAATTTATTGCTGTAGTATATATGTCAGATATGAAAATGATTTAGTTACAGCAGAGACAATTTAAAAATAGTGTATTGTCATTTTACCTATGTATATCTATTGTACTAAACTCTGAATTGTTGTATTGAACAGCTGGAGGTATCTCAAGTACTAAATTATATAGTTTGCAAAACAGCTACATAATTCCCTAAAAGGGCAGTGACAGATACAAAATAATAGTTTGTGAAATGCACTATGCCTTTGATTACTCAAATTTGACTTGTGAGTCCTACTCAGTAAGTGTTTGAATTTGAGCTCTAAAAAAGTCACATTTGATTTGAAGTTTGATTTTTTGCATTTGTTTCTCAAACCTGTACAGTTTATGCCAAAGCCTCTCCTATTAAAAACTGATGTATTTGGTGTTAAAACTACACATAAAACATGAGACAGACAATAGCAGTTGATTAAAACTTATTCTGTACACTGCACTTTTTTATACAAAATTGCAACAATATGAGATTAAACACGGCTAGCCCAAGGATATAAAAATTTAACTTCAAATTCAAGGTTACTTGTCCGCCTTGTTGTCATCAGTGGGTGTTTAAACCCCACTTCCAGAAAGCAAAGGGCTGCATCCCCAAGAGGCCTCCACAGCTATGGCTTCCCCTTTGGCTATATTTTCACTTTAGATTCTCATAAAGAAACATCCTGCTAAGAATGGCTCAGACCTTTGTCTGCTGTGCCAGTGGAAATCAATACTAATGTTGTTGTTCTTAAATGCAGTCTTTAAATAATGTAATGCCTATTTTCTCTTATATGTATATATAATTGTCTAAACCTTCTAAGAATAGTGGTCAGGGGATGCATATAGCACTTTATAAGCAATGCATATAATATTAATAGATAATTAATAACAGTTTTATTAAATTAATGATGTTATAATACACTATTCATGGAACCTTCATACTTGATATGTGTTGTAATATTAATATATTTATACCCAGCTAACACATTACATTCTAAAAACATTGGCTTTATTAAATCAAAACGTTGACCCACCCGCTAATAGAAAACTACAAAACTGTACTCAGTTGCGGCTTCATTTTTATTAAGATCTTCATTTTTATTAAGATGCCATTTTCTTCTAATCATAAATGTAACCGCTATGATGTACAGGTTTGTAGTTCTCTATTAGCGGGTGGGTCAAAATTTTGATTTAATCCAGCCCATTGTGTGACATTGTAGTTTAGTTAAATCCAGGAATATGTTATTTATGGGCTCCATTATAAAATGCAAAAGAACAAATGGCTATTTGTTTCAATACAGTACCATACAAATAATTAACAAATTATTCCTAGAAATGTCTCTCATTTGCATTTGTATTTAATATAATTAAGCAAAGTTCGCCATAGTTATTTACTGTTAGAAAAACAAAAACAAAATCAATAACACATAATACCCTTTTGCTGATACATTTACATTCCTGATTACATTGGCCTAATTTGTTCTCAATGGCTGGAAATCTCAGTTAACAACACCCTTATATTGAATGCATATATAGTTTTCTCATAGTGATTTTATGGCTCAATGTAAAGAGTCCTTGAAGAAGGAAACAATGTTTTAAGAGAAGTATACATTCTTGTTCAAGAGTATTAGTAGTATGGAATTCAAGTCACATTATACATGGACATTACAAATGAACAGGGTTGCTGGTCTTTAATGTGCTGCTTTTCCAGATTAATGTTTTAGATATTAAATATATCCATGCTTATGGAGAAAGTGAGAAACAATTTCTCTCTTCGTTCCTCACAAATGTATAGAGTTTCATTATGGTATATATTGCATTCAAGAAGATGAATATTCAAGGCCCATTTGTCTAAGGTTTCTTCATAACAAACAATGATGTGTATCTGAAACAACGTCAACAGGAAGGAACTGGGAGTCTACAGTAATTAAAAGATTGAAAAGATAGATTAAAATATAATTTATTCTTCTTTAAGGTATCTGCATGAAAAGTAACACTTCTCTAGTCAAGGGCATGATATTTGAAGCATTCACTACATTACCTTAGCATGACATGTCAGTTTTCTGAAATGTGTGTCTGTATAACCATTGCCTGATGTTTAATACATGAATACTTATGAAAGACAGAATTATATGCAAAATGAACATAACCACCAAATATCTAATAATAAGGAGAAAGTAAATCTAGGACACAAATGCAATTCATGCAATGACTGACTCTTGAGATCATCAAGTATACTTCAGAAAACACAAGACACTCACGAAGGGATTAGTGAATGCTCCACAAACATTGTGCACAAGCCTTTAAAAAAATAAAGCAGGGAATGTTTTAGTTATTTCCTTATTATCATTCATGGAATTCATGATGGGTGAGTGTGTGTGTTGTGTTTTTGTGAATATCTGTAATCTCAGTCCAGCCAGGGGTTATTGAGAATAGTGTTTTTTAAACTATACAGATTCACCTGATCTATGCTTTTTATCGCTCTTTTTAACTGCCTATATTCTATATGCATGACTTGTGGTCATTTTGTATTCATTTGCGCAGCTAAATTGGAAAACTGAATTATGAGTTAGGAGTAAAATGAACACCACCGAGTAATTTATGATGAGTTAAAATAAAATACAATATACAAATAACACTTTCCTCTTATGGTTTTGGAGTATTAATTGTTGATTTCAAGCCAATTAAAATGACCTACTGGGAAAACCAAATACCTAATTAAAAATAGCTGGTACTTTGGTGTAGCGTAGTGTGTGTATTAAAGTACTCAGGACTAATCCATCACACAGGGCAGTGGCCTCCTTACACAATGTCATCCTTTTAGCTTCCTAAATATATTAACATATATTTGTGTTTACCTTTTTAATGAATTATCCCATACGGACCACACAACCTTTGGGTAGTATCCTGTTTTTCAGATAACGTGTTGCATTTGCAATGTATCATTATCCTTTGAGTGAAGAACATTAACCAAAGGGGGGTGGGATTATTGCTTCAGGAGCAAGGCCAGCAGCACAGCTTAAGGAGGCCAACTCCAAGGCTACAGACTGCATGGAGATCAGGCCTTGACTTAATTCCAGCTGATGCAAATAACCAGATTCCCAAAAGAGGGAGCTGGACCTATCATCTCTAATATATAGACCTGAATGAAAGTGTGGCAAAGCCCAACTTGCAACACCACATATTTCAGTCAGAGGGGCACCTTGGTGAAAGAAGGATGGAGAGACTCTGTGCTCCATCAGACACTGAGGAGGTCACATAATAATAAGGTATAATTATGATTAACTGATATACAGTTAGGTCCATAGATATTTAGGTCCATAGATATTTGGACAGTGGCACAATTGTCATCATTTTGGCTCTGTACGCCACCACAATGGATTTGAAAGGAAAAAAATAGTAGTTACATCCAAATTGGGTGAACAGTGTAGGAATTACACTCCATTTTATATGTGGTCCTCCAAATTTTAGGGGCTCTAAAGTAATTGGACAGTTGGCTGCTCAGCTGTCTCAGCTGTTCCATGGCCAGGTGTGTGTTATTGCCTCATTAGTTCAAATCAAATATTTGGTACATTCTTAAAAAGAAAGAACGCACTGGTGAGCTCAGGAACACCAAAAGGCCCAGAAGACCACAGAAAACAACTGTGGTGGATGACAGAAGAATTCTTTCCCTGGTGAAGAAAAACCCCTTCACAACAGCTGGCCAGATCAAGAACACCCTCCAGGAGGTAGGCATATCTGTGTCAAAGTCAACAATCAAGAGAAGACTTCACCAGAGTAAATACAGAGGGTTTATCACAAAATGGAAACCATCAGTAAGCCCAAAAAACAGGAAGACCAGACTAGAGTTTGCCAAAAAACATCTAAAGAACCCTGTACAGTTCTGGAACAACATCCTATGGACAGATGAGACAAAGATCAACTTGTACCAGAATGATGGGAAGAGAAGAGTATGGAGAAGGGAAGGAACTGCTCATGATCCAAAGCATACCACCTCATCTGTGAAGCATGGTAGAGGTAGTATTATGGTATGAGCATGTATAGCTGCCAAGGGAAATGGTTCCCTTGAATGTATTGATGATGTGACAGTTGACAAAAGCAGCATAATGAATTCTGAAGTGTTTAGGGATATATTATCTGCTCAGATTCAGCCAAATGCTTCAAAACTCATTGGGTGGTGCTTCACGGTGCAGATGGACAATGACCCGAAGCATACTGCGAAAGCAACCCAAGACTTTTTGGAATGTTCTGCAATGGCCAAGTCAGTCACCTGACCTGAATCCAATTGATGATGCATTTCACGTGCTGAAGGCAAATTCCTACACTGTTCACCCAATTTGGATGTAACTACTCTCAAATTAAAGATGAAAGTCTACACTTAAAGCACTTTGTTTCCTTTCAAATCCATTGTGTTGGTGAACAGAGCCAAAATGATGACAATTGTGTCACTGTTCAAATATTTATGGACCTAACTGTATTAGCAAGCTCAGCAGTGTGCTGCAGACAAGGGACAATCATTGTTGTTATGCACCACCAGATCATTTTTTGCATCGAAGTCTGCACCGGGCTGGTATTGAAGTGCACTGTGATACACTAGAATGCACTGAGATGCACTGCAATGTGCCAGGTAGCGAGGTCAATATAGTCACACTGCAAATGGTGAAGATAATAATGTGGCTTCTCAAGGCAATGACAGTGAAGAGAGCAAGACTGAGCTGACAGAGACGGACTACAGCTGGTGTTAAAGCCAGGAGAGGAGCCCTTTTAGCACCAGGGATCTGACAACACAGAGCGACCTATAGGTAGCTTTGTTAGATAATGCATTAATTAACTCCTATGGTATCGAGCGATGTCCCATCCCTCTTTGGGTAGTATTCTTGACTCAAAAGATAAACCTAATTATAATTTACCCTTATCTGCCGGAAAGGGACAGAGAGTTCTGTGTGGTCTGTATTTCTATGTGGAGAAAAATTCCAATGTGTCATTTACTTTAAAAGTATTGATCAGAACTGCAATTCCATTAGCCATGAATACAGTCCACTAGACTTTTAAGCTGTAAATGTATTACAAGTAAATTGCAGCAGCTTTTTGAATTCTCCAAAATTGATCTTTCTTTTCAATCTTCCGTTTTCCTAATCTGGCCACCATTATTGATATTTTAAGAGTCTGAGAGCTTGTTTATGTTTCTTAGTGGTATGAAGGCAAATTTTGATGTTAGACCCATCATACTTTTGCCTGCTGCTACTGTAGTCAGACAAGAAAGATAACATTTGGGTTGTAGCATGTAAAATACACTTTTTAAATATCAAATTACCCAAAATCAAGCTTTTATTGAATAACCACTAGCATTATCAAAGAGGTTTTGCTGATTACTTATGCGAAATATTATAATTTTAGTAATTTAATCATATTAATATTTTTTGTAAAATTATAATTATCATAGATGAAAACTGATTACCACAAATGTTCACTTCAACTTCTTACTGCCATTTTCCAGTTTTCCCTCGTTTTTTTATCACCAGTTGTATAATTTTCTATCGTAACAATAATTTGTTTACCATGATGAAACACATCTTAACACTTTCCCTCTTTATGGGCTGTATTTTCTTCTCTCTTCTTAGTATTCACTGTGTTCCTGGATTAGAGTTAAATTAACTCATATCTTTTACAAATATGATGACACCCACATAGACTTTCTGTCAAAATTGAGGAAAATGCCTACACAGAGCAAAGCAGTACCTGTGATTTTACAATAATATATAACATCTCTGCAGGTTTTTAATAACGTGCTTAATGAAAAGAGGAAACTGACATTTGGACAGCTTCTAACATGGCTATACACAGGATATACCAAAGTTTAAGCCACCTATCATGTATGAAATGATTCGACCTTTAAATAATTAAAAATCTATCTGGGGTATTCCTTACACAACATATCAATTCACTATATTAAAAAATTTCAGTTGTTTGCTCTTCATGCTCGAATGTGTTTGTTATCAAACATTTTAGTAATAAAGATAATCTATAAATACAATTTCCTGCCTTTAGTGTACTGATAGGCAGGGGAAGTCTGGGACCAAAAAACGGCCCTGGACTGTAACCCAAGGGGGCGACAGCTGGTGAAGTCTGGGTCCCATTAAAGTGCGGTCTTGGGGGTTGTGCGGTCCGGGAGTCTACACGGGGCGACCGGCCCACTGAACTAAAAAATGTACCAGCCCTTCTGGCATTTTCCAGAATTACCTGATGGCCAGTCCGCTTATGCTGATAGGATCAACTAATGGTTCAAATATCACACATATTGGTAGTATAGAAGGTAACATTCATATTCTCATTGTGATACATCACAAGCACATACAATTTTATTTATTACATAGTACCTTAATTAATCAGGCATGTTCTTACCTTCATAAATGCTTATTCCACTAATATTAATATATATATATATATATATATATATATATATATATATATACATCAGTGATATGTTTATTGCTTTACACCATATTAATAAATAATAAGTACATTCACTATGGTTTGCATTTCAAATAGGCTCAGGTGGAACACCTAGTATTTCAAAACATGATCAACTATGTACACCAAACTGTGGACACATCTATACTGGCATCCCTCCTTGTTAGAAAATACAAGCAATAACTTGCAGTCATGTTTACACGATTGCATAGGATGTCATGCCGATGGGATCATAAGAACACTCTTATGAAATGCAAACACAGGGAAGTTTTTTGTCAGGTTTGTCTCAGCCGTATACCTCTCTTTGATATGTATTTAAACCTGCACATACTCTTGGTGTTCTGTTACACAAAGTCAGACGTTTATTGTGGTCTATTCCTGCCAGTTCATTCCTCATAATCTCCCAGAGCATAATTGTGTTGGTTGCTTTCTTCTTTGTGACTATCTCCAGAAGCCCATTGCACAACATTTCATACAGTTAAAGTCAGGACAATGGCAACCGTTACCAACAAAGCAATTATTATTTCAGTTGAAGTACTTGAAGTTGAGTTTGGCTGCTGCTTGAAGGTTATTATCATGCTGAAAAACAAACCCTTCACACACAAGATGCCTTCCTGAGGATATTATCTTAGGAATGGAAAGATGCTGTATCTTTACACATGTACCTATTTCTGTTTCTATGACAGTTCTCAGCCCTAAGCCCCCATAGTGTAGTAAGTTAATCAAGGTACTGTGGTTCCAAGGAAGATACAATATCCATCATAATCTTTCAAACAAGCAGGGTCTATCTTTCTAGCAGGGTCATTGGACGTCAATGCTGATTAACTGAATTCAGTAACAGAAAGGAGAAGCATTTGTTATTTTTAAAGAGTAGAGTCTGACTTTTCAAAAGGCAAACCCTTTCCCAACCACCACACACCTGTGCATTGTTGATTTCAATTTCACATCAGATGTCACCGACTATTTCTTCACATGAAAGGAAATCACAAATACACATCTTTGAGAAGTTGATAAGTTAGGGAGAGTTGCAGTTCTTAAAAATATTGCTTTCTCTGTGTCTATTTATAACACCTAGCAAAACATTTAGAATGGACACAACCTTTCTTTGGGGGGATCCCAAGAGGAAATAGGAGCACAGTATCTTTCTGTTTTTTTTTTGTTTGGAAGGGATGTGCATGTCTCCTCTGCTGCTTGTCCTTAAACCTATTGAATTGTTTAACATGGTGAGAGATGAAACTGAAAACAGCACCATGATTTGGGCTGGTTAGGAAAGGATTAGGCTTGGATTTTCAAAGAATTTGTTTTCTTTTTTTAGCTGTTTATCTTGTTCTGCATTGTCTGCATAGGTTTTTTCTGACCATGCTGAATGCTGCCTGAGTGGTTCTCCTGTTCTCTCTGTCATCATTTTCTTTTCCATTCTACATTTCTCAATACTAAGAGGCTGTTGAATTGTTTTAAAATTTAACATCAAATAGAAAAATAAATACATATTTCAATAAACTTAATGAATGCACACAAGTTTTAAAAATATGATGGTTTTAAATACCTGTTTTCCATATTTAATGCATTGTAGGCAATTATGTTCCATCTTGTTTACAGTCGAATCTCCCAGCATAACAACGGTTAACAGCTGATTCTTTTAATAGCTTGATTGAACCCCTGAGGTTTATTCAGCTAAGATCCCTTCAGTTTGATTAACAAGAGGAACATGCCAGTAATAAAAACAGGCTGTCAAGAAAGCAGATGCATTTTACTCTGTGTTTGTCCATTGTGTTTTATTGCAGGGCAGAGGATAGCAGCATGATAGCGACTGGGGGTGTAATAACAGGGCTGGCAGCCTTAAAGAGGCAAGACTCGGCCAGATCCCAACACCATCTGCCCTTGCCTACACAACCGCCTGCTCAGGAGAAGAAAAGCATAAAGCGAAAACCCCGGGCTGATGTGGTGGTTGTCAGAGGCAAGATCCGGTTGTACTCTCCTTCGGGATTTTTTCTCATTCTTGGGATATTAATATCAATGATTGGAATAGCAATGGCAGTGTTAGGCTACTGGCCCCATAAGGAACACATTGTGGCGTTGGACTCGAAGCTGTCCACGAATGATACAAAGGTAACACAAGACCGCGGAGGTATGGTTGCTCAGTTTTTTGAGCAACACTTGCATTCAGAAAAAATGAAAATGCTGGGACCCTTCACAATGGGCATTGGGATCTTTATATTCATTTGCGCTAATGCCATACTTCATGAAAACAGAGACAAGGAAACCAAAGTCATACACATGAGAGACATCTATTCCACTGTAATTGACATACACAGCTTAAGGATCAAAGAGCAGAAGTACATGAATGGGGCCTACACTGGGCCGGCTGTCGACCATGAGGTTAAAATATATCAGAACCAGTGTGCTTCAAAGCTGGCAGCAAACACTCTGTTGACTTTCTCAGGGATGGGAAATGATGTCAGAGTGTCACGAAGAACAAGCTCCACTGAAGAGGATGAAGGCTTGTTTAATGAAGCCAAGAGGGGCTCACGCCTTATGCTTCCAATACGCAGAGACAGATCTGGTTCAATCTTTGGGCTGCATACAGAAGGAAACCGTTTCAAGGATGACAGAAACAATGCCACAAAGAAATGTGAAACCAAGTCCATAGTTTCATCCTCCATTAATGCTTTTACTCTTCCTGTGATTAAGCTAAATAATTGTGTGATCGATGAACCAGACATTGATAACATCACAGAGGACTCAGAGTTCAGCAGAGGCAAATCAAGACAGCCATCCATGGAATCCTTGGCCGTTCCCTCAACTGATATTACAGAAACGTATAAGCCTCCTAATGCAGTTCTCCTTAGGAGCAATTCAGCCATTGAGTCCCCTTCCATGTCATCCCAATCCTCACTTTCTCCTGGATCAACAAGTGGGAGATTTTTATCTCCTGGTGCTGCCCGGAAGGATTTTGGCTCCAACAATTCCCTCCACATACTCTCTGCACATTCCAAGTCTTTGGACTTAGAGAGAAGCCCATCAACATTAACTGTCCAACCAGAGCAAAGGAAACACCCAAGCTGGCCAAGGCTTGACCGTAGCAACAGCAAAGGCTACATGAAATTAGAAAATAAAGAGGATCCTATGGACAGACTGGTAGTTCCCCAGGTCTCAAGCAAAAGAGATTATACGAAAAAAGAGAAACTACTTATGATCTCAAGATCTCACAATAACCTCAGTTTTGAACATGATGACTTTGCGAGCAACATGCTAAAGAGGGGAACATCAGAAACAAGGTTCTAATATATTTATACATATATATATATATATATATATATATATATATATATATATATATATATATATATATATATACAAGGCAAAACTTTTGAAAAAATCTTAAAACTGTTCACTTTAAAATTAGAATAACAGTTGTTGTCTGCCAAAACCTACATTTCCTGGTTTTCATCCAACTTGACTGATGTCCTGACAGTTTTATCTTAACAGAAACCAACACAAGAAGAGGGTTATATATGACAAGGTCTGTATGCTTTCCCATGATTCACAAGTAGGGTGAGTTGTAGAATTTTGGAGTACAGTTTAGTCTAAAATTTGTTTTGGGAGCATGATATGGCAGTAAAATCCAAACCCAATGCAATAATGCCATACCCATGATTTGCATTTTGTGCAAGAGAATTTATAGATACATGGGGTACAATGCTGTGGAGATGAAATACAGCCACTTAAAGGAAACAGCTGTTTTAGAGGCTTCCTTAGATCCCAATCCAATAAATGTATTAAATTAAATAATTCCAGCCTGTTTTTATGTTTTAAAAGAGCAGAATTATCAATCACCAGTGTCATGGAGCTACTTACTTAACCTATTCAGAGAAGTTGAGAAATGTGGCATCTCAGAATACATTGGCTTTTATAAACCGTGTTACATATTTACCAACATTTCATCTTTTCAATCTGTCATACAATCTCTGGCCATACTGCTGTCAGATCTGTTGATGGTATGAGAATGATTATTATATTTTAAGGTTTAAAGTTTAAAGTAGAAACATATTCTGTGGAGTGAGTTTTTCATGTCCAGCTCATTCTATTTACCAGAAATCAGAGAAAAATATGCCACAACATCATTGGGAGCTGCTTTGCTGGGAGTCAATGGAGAAAATCAGATAAGTCATGAAAATCATTAAACAAGCATTTTATGCACCTTCGATTGCCCACATCACCCTATTTTTCCAGAAGATCCATTGGTTTGTAGTCATAAAAAATGTATTTCACCACCCAGAACTGTCACTATTATTTTACATGATTATTTTATTCAGGGGACTTCCGTGTTGGCTACAGCAGAGTGGACAGAGTGGCTCTTTGGACAATGCGCGTGGACAGTTCACACTCTGCTGTAGCCTACACGGCAATGCATAATTTTTTTAATGATTCCCATGACTTTTCTGATTTTCTCCATTGATTCCCAGCAAAGCAGCTCTAGAGTTAGCGCCCCAGTGACGTTACAGTATATTTTTCGATCTCTGATTTCTGGTACATAGAATGAGCTTGATATGAAAAACTCACTCCGAAGAATATGTTTCTTCTTATAGAATAACCTGAGAAAATATGAATTTTCGGTGGAGTTCCCTTTAAGGTTTTGTGACAAAACAGGATCACCACTTTATTTTTTACTTATGTGCTGGTTTTGTCAATCAGAGGAAACAGCAGCTGTATTAATGGGCCAGTGAGAAAGTACTGTTTATTTATGCATACATGTATATATTTATACATACATATTTATTTTCTCAACCCTTAACAAACTTTCCTATTGTCATCCCTCCAAGACACAGTTAACCTGTTTGCTCTATCTTAAAAGCTCCACTATTTAGATCCTCAATTTCCTGAAGGTGGTTTCCAACTAGGACAGCAAAACCAAGATAAGACTATTTAAAGCTCAGCTGATGGTTACAGTATTCATATGCGGATCAGTACATTTATTTTTGACAGCTACAATATATATCACAAACGAATGGGGATGAAAAATAAATACATTAAATCCAATAAATTAATCTAGGGTAGTAGCTTATAATTTTACATGCAGGTCCAAATGCATTGAGGTAATGCACTCAAGTAGGTCTTTCATTTTCAGGTTACAGTTTAAAAGTAAGACAAAGAAAGAAAGGGGGGCACTTGAAATATCATTAAGGCAGAAATTGTTTTAGTCTTAGGTTTCAGTTTCTACTGCACCTAATATATGTGTCAAGAAAGATCAGGTAACATCAATCACAAATAATTAAATTATGTAGATTAATAATATAATATGCTGACTGGGCAGTATTGTAAAGTATTGTATTGATTATCCAGATACCAAAAAACCAAGCTTAAAATATTAATCGTGTTAGGGTTTCAGGATGTCAGTGAAGTAAACACCTTGATTACAGGGAATGTCATTGGCTTTCAGTTATCTTTCCTTGTCATTGTTATTCGTCTTTTTAGCAGTTCTGTGTGGAATCAGTGCTCAGGTATCAACAATGTTTACTTGTTGAACCTAAGGTGAGATAAACCATGTAAGTCACATGTAATTAATTTACATTGTTTATAACATGCAAATATTGATTCTATTGTTGTGAACACATCAAAAACAAAAAATGTAATGTTTCTTGTGTTTTTTTTTTTTGTCAGCTGTATTGTTATGCATTCAAATGGGACATACAAGCAATTCCTGTTTAAAATAGGTCTGTATATTGTACCAGATTTGGCTAGCTATTTTGCTATGGAGCTTTAATTAGTTATATTACATGTGGCTATTTTTGGAAAACGGGAAAACGTAATGTCTAAACAAGATTCTCAAATAAAATAGTAAATCGGTAAGTTTATTCACATTTTTATTATGAGAAATGTATTACAAATATTAAATGTATGTCTCTATTTTTTTCTTTTTATAGAAAACAATAAACTGTCAACTACAAATAACTGTTAAAGAAACAAATCTGTAATTTCCTGTTTCACCAAATTATTATTTTGTCCTTGTTGGTTTATCTTAATTTTTTACTTCACTGGTTTAATTCTCAATGTTGTAATCATGGTGAGAATTAAGTAATTGTGTTCCTTATGTAAATTTGCTTTTCTAAATTTCTGTAATGATATTGTTTTAGCAAAAATGCTGTTTTGTTCTACATGAGGAAGTCTCTTCAGGGGCGTTTACATGCAGTGTTATAAACTCATGGAATGATGATGCACGTGCACATTTGGGAGAATCAGGTTTGCGGTAAAAAAAGGAAGGATAGGGTCAATAACAAACAGTCGAGTAAAGAGGTAAAAATTATGAAAACACTGGAAAAACACGCAGATTTTTACAGGATATAATCATATATCCTTAAATGACTGCACTGTAAAAGTAGAAGATAACTGGTCAGTTTATTGTGGGTTTCAAGATTTCAACTCACACCTTTCCCTTTCATTTGCATGACGTCAGGTAAGCGGCAGCTCGTCCGGAGTGCAACAAATTAAGACCATGTAAACCTCAAGAGGGAGAGGGTCATTTTATCCAGCGTATTGTCTCGAGTAAGGTCAAAACAAACATGTAAACTCTACCATTGATTATGCTATCACAGTATTCGTCCTGAGAAATTATGACCTGTTTTATGGGGCATCCTCAGGGAGTGATCAAAAATTATGAAGGTTCTTAGATTTGGCTGATCTCCTTTTTTTATGACTGTATATGACTGACTACTACACACTACTGTAATGGTTTGTGTGCATACTATATTGGTTTGTATAAAAATAATGCTAATACAGAAATTGTGGGAACTGAATATAGAGCTTTACGACCAAAATAGTTTCAAACTCTGTTAGCATTAAAATCACTTACAAAAGGCAATAGCTTTCAAAATTATGATACATTTCACTTAACAGTCCAGGGTCTTACATGAATATGTAATATTGACAGAATGATATGTTAAATATGAAAATGTTTTATTAAAGAAATTAAGAATTAATGAATTACATTTTTGTATGTACTCAAACTAATATAGTATGCATTCACACCGATATAGTATGCATGCAATTGATGAATTTTGGCCTGTTTGGCCCCCCATAGAAAATAATTAAGATCATAAGAAAGTTTACAAACGAGAGGAGGCCATTTGACCCATTGTGCCCATTAATGGTGTCCATTAATAACTAAGTGATCCAAGGATCCTATTCAGTCTATTTTTAAATTAAACCATCCAATAGAAACAGGTCTCTGGAGGATGTTTTTTGGGGGTTGTGGATCAGGGGTCCAACTACTCAATATGTACACAGTATATCACAGGAAGCAATAACAGACTGATTGCCTAAGCACTGGACTCACTCATAATGAATTGAACCTTTATTGATCAGTCACAACAGGTTTTGCATACAACCCAGACCCTGAAAATAGTAATTGGCAATACAATTGTTAGAGTAAGGTCTTTTACACTGCAAGTCATCACACTAAAGTGCATTTTCTCTATGATTTTCTCTTTTTCCCCAGGGATCTTTTTTGTACTAAAGCATTCCCTACAAAATGTATTCTTCTCCCTCCTTTTAGAACTCATGCACTACTATGCCTTTGCATTCACAGCCACTAAAGTTGAAGAGAGACGCATCATTCTTCCTTTCCAGTGAAACTCTCCCACTCACAGCTTTCAGGTTTCATGGTAATTAGCACACTTCTCTGCTTTCTTTTACCCGCTGTAAGTCAGTTTTAAGCATGTCTATTTTCTTAGTTTAAATTTAATTTTACATATTATGAAAGAAACTTACAAAGCCTTACAATGAAGTTGTACAATTAATGCTGTATTAACACAAGGTGTCTATATCTATGTGTGGTTTATATGTCCTTCCTGAATTAATCTGCTTCTGTTTCTTGAAAATGAATTTACTATTATCAGGTTTGATTTTTGCATTTCCATTTGCACCAATTTATTTAATGTATTCATGGGTGTTTTTTTTTATATTGATACAGATCCAATAAGACTTGTGGCCCAAACATCATATTACTTTGGAATTCAGCCCAAAAATTATACTTCTAAATAATTCACAGCTGTTGAGGGAATAACATTGTTCTTGCTATTAATAGCATAATCCTTCCTGTGCATTGAAGATGTATGGCAAATAAATACATACAGTAACTCTCTTTTATTTAAATGTGGGTGTATTGGGAGTTAGTTCTTAAGTTCTTAAAAATATTATATTGGAAACAGTAGGCCTGAAATAGATGGCTTTAAGCAAAGTAGCACTGAAATGTCTATTTGTTTGTTCCTGACTTAATGTTTAGTAATTTCTAATAAGAAAGATCGTGTGACATTCCAAAGTTTATACAATATATATAACTCGATTCAATAAACTGGAATCTTTCTCTAGGTTGAAAAAAATATCCCACAAACAATATAATTGATAAATAAGTGGTGAGAATACTTCTATCAACATTTTATATATATATATATATATATATATATATATATATATATATATATATATATATATATATATATATATAACACACACACACACACAAACTATATATGTATGCATCTTCAAAATCACGTGATGGCATTAAATAAGAGCATTATAAAACTGGGTCTACATAGTCTTGAAACCAATTTGACAAGACTGTTGTTTTAACTGTTTTAGTTGAGCACATATGTTCCCATAAACTTTGTTGAGCATGATGCACTGTGATCTACATCTTATCTCCACATACACTACAATCCAACATTTAGATATAATGGTGGTAATATGTCCTCTGTGATGATAGCTGTCTTCAATTTGGGTGTTGGTTGTGTGAATGCTAATTCTTAATTTGTGGCAGAACTGTTTTCTCACAGGATATAGCATGTTGATTTAATATAAGGACAGTTCTGCACTTAATTTCCTTTGTGTTCCCTATTTTTGGCTAGCTGGATACATCTTGTTTAAAAAGCTGTTATACCTTCATTAATCATTCTTCGCTGCTTCTTCCTGTCATAAGCATCTTATCCCAGTGTGGCAGTACAGATAAAAATGTGGAGGCTGGTCTTTTGATAATCTTTGTACCTTTTGATATGATCATAAAAGGATATACCACAGATACTTGAGCTCCCTGTTGAATGCCTTTTATTTTTAGTGCGTACACAGGATGCAGGAAGAGTGGTTTCTAATGTAATGAACATACCAGACACAAAGCAGCTTATTTAACTACTCTACACTTCAAACCTTCTATAACTGTAATTTAAAACATGATATTATTCAAAGTGTAAATTCTAATCACATTGTTCCTAGTGTCTCCTCTCACAAGAAGAAGCTCCCCCAATACAACTGTGGTGAAAGCGTCTCATTAATCTGATAATCATTTATAAGCTGGCTGTTGCAGAGTACAGCTACTTCATAAAGCTATCATGCGTGATAAATCACACACAGAGACAAACATTTAAAAATTAAAGGGAAAATGACAAAATGATTAAAAAAAGGTCCTTAAAATAAAGTATTACAATTCCCAGATATGGTATTAGATACTGTCCCTTTCAAAAGCATTATTGTACCACCCGAGTAGAGCATCAGTGCCTCTGCAACATCGGCCGAATCTTTTTACAAATTTGCTTCAAGCATGTCAGACTGCTGTCTGCTCCCCACATACTTCACTTGGATACAAATGGACAGCTGGAAAGATATGCTAGTTAAAGTCATTTCTGCTCATGCAAATGCCCTCTTTTGCATGCTTATTGCCTCTGAAAATATAATGAATAGGGAAGTCTCTATTATTATATTCCACGGGCACATGAAAAACAAAGCTGGGCTTTATAGTATACAGTGAAGTTTCATACTCCACATCCGTTGCAAGTTTCCCGCATCAGAAAATGTTTTTACTTCTTTTGGAGCCACCATAAATGATGGTTTGATTTCTTTTTACTGGATTTGAACTGTGGTTCTTGGGTTGAAGTCACTATTCTATACACTCACCTAAAGGATTATTAGGAACACCTGTTCAATTTCTCATTAATGCAATTATCTAACCAACCAATCACATGGCAGTTGCTTCAATGCATTTAGGGGTGTGGTCCTGGTCAAGACAATCTCCTGAACTCCAAACTGAATGTCTGAATGGGAAAGAAAGGTGATTTAAGCAATTTTGAGCGTGGCATGGTTGTTGGAGCCAGACGAGCCGGTCTGAGTATTTCACAATCTGCTCAGTTACTGGGATTTTCACGCACAACCATTTCTAGGGTTTACAAAGAATGGTGTGAAAAGGGAAAAACATCCAGTATGCGGCAGTCCTGTGGGCGAAAATGCCTTGTTGATGCTAGAGGTCAGAGGAGAATGGGCCGACTGATTCAAGCTGATAGAAGAGCAACTTTGACTGAAATAACCACTCGTTACAACCGAGGTATGCAGCAAAGCATTTGTGAAGCCACAACACGTACAACCTTGAGGCGGATGGGCTACAACAGCAGAAGACCCCACCGGGTACCACTCATCTCCACTACAAATAGGAAAAAGAGGCTACAATTTGCACAAGCTCACCAAAATTGGACAGTTGAAGACTGGAAAAATGTTGCCTGGTCTGATGAGTCTCGATTTCTGTTGAGACATTCAAATGGTAGAGTCAGAATTTGGCATAAACAGAATGAGAACATGGATCCATCATGCCTTGTTACCACTGTGCAGGCTGGTGGTGGTGGTGTAATGGTGTGGGGGATGTTTTCTTGGCACACTTTAGGCCCCTTAGTGCCAATTGGGCATCGTTTAAATGCCACGGCCTACCTGAGCATTGTTTCTGACCATGTCCATCCCTTTATGACCACCATGTACCCATCCTCTGATGGCTACTTCCAGCAGGATAATGCACCATGTCACAAAGGTCGAATCATTTCAAATTGGTTTCTTGAACATGACAATGAGTTCACTGTACTAAACTGGCCCCCACAGTCACCAGATCTCAACCCAATAGAGCATCTTTGGGATGTGGTGGAACGGGAGCTTCGTGCCCTGGATGTGCATCCCACAAATCTCCATCAACTGCAAGATGCTATCCTATCAATATGGGCCAACATTTCTAAAGAATGCTTTCAGCACCTTGTTGAATCAATGCCACGTAGAATTAAGGCAGTTCTGAAGGCGAAAGGGGGTCAAACACAGTATTAGTATGGTGTTCCTAATAATCCTTTAGGTGAGTGTATATAAACACTTGTTTAGGTGCAAGTATGTCAATATCAGTAAAATGAAAAGCGTGGCGAACCATCTTGTTTTACCTCGTAAAATCCCAAACTGACATTCCAATCCTTGAGGAGCAAAGAGCAGGCTTCGGAGACAATATTGAAATCTACAACACCATGTGTCACTTCAGTCCTTTATGTAATGCTGAAGTTTTTCTGTTAATTTGTCACACTCTGACAAGCTTTTAAACTCATAAGTTATACATTAAGTGGCACATCCTTGAAGATCTCAGCTTGTAATGTGTTGTATGTAGGTGGTATGCATGGCGATGTATATCATTACATTAAAAAGTGGGGTTGTGCCTATCAATATCATTTTCGAGTTAAATAATTGTTTTAATTGGGCATGGATTTGTAAAAGAGGTTTTGTAGATGTCTGCACTGGGTCTCATATGCATAGACTAAAGATGTTCTGCGAGGAGACCAGTGGGAGCTCATTATCAGTTTCATCTTAAAAACAGACTCAGCCCTTCTTTTTACCCAGGTAACAAGCGCTTTCTCTTTTAATCCCCAGCTGGAGCATTACCGCATTATCATCTACCGTAACAACCTCAGGACACAGGTGGACTTATATTTAATTTGAGATGAATCCCCCATAGAAAACCTTAGGGGTAATATAGCTACTAGCAACAATTGTACATCCTGTTCAGTTCCAAAAATAAAGCTGTCAACACAAAGTTGTGAAAAGCAGGCTCTGCTAGGAAATAAATAATATTAATAACTCCCTCTTGACAATGTATTCCTATTGATTTTGTTAGTTAAGAAGAAGCCAAATTAAGAGATACATTAAAATTGGAGTCATACGGTGTATCTGACAAGGGGCGTCGCAAGTGGGTAGGCATCCCAGGCAATTGCCTGGAGCCCCGGGGTGTGGGGGGGGGAGAATCTCACCAGGACGCTCACAGGTGTGAAGAACCATCATGTCTGACTAGATTGCCCCGAAGCCCTCCGCCCTGTATACAATGATTAAAATAAATCTGGTGCTTACAAGACATGCTTGATTAGCCTATATGTTTGTGTTGTTAAATGTATTACTTTTCCGAATTCAATTTGATGTGTTATGTACATTTTAAAACCATTCATTACATTCCACACACACAAATATTTCCAGCATATATTAATGTGAAACCTATTTAAATATTCCATGCTTCACTCATGTGCTTCAGTGTCTGAAGACCAGAAAGAAGAAGTGGTAACTGACAAGATAACTGAAAAGATTTTCATTCCTCTGAGGAGCCGCAGGGTGTTTTACAGAGTAAGGTATTAATGATTTCACCACATAAGCCTTAATCATTTCACTGCATAACTTGTACATGAGAGTTCATTGAAATTCTACAAGCTTTCATTTACTACAAGCCCGTCAGATGTAAAATGGAAATCAGAAGAGTTCAGTATCGTGTCTTACTGCTCAATGTCACAGAATGACCCCATCCCTAAAGTAGTTGTGTACAGAACCTAAAATTTTAAACATTTTAAATAATTTGAAATGGATAAATAATCTTTTTCATACTCAAAAACTAATTTGTGGGTGGTGTCTGCTGAGAATATATATATATATATAAATAATACACAGTGTAAAGTTCTATGATCATAGAAAGCAAATGGATCCATCCATAGATTGTACAGTAGAGTAAAACTGATGGGAAGTATTAAGTAACAGATCATTATATTAGAATAGAATCAGTTTAAAATTCAATAAGCAAAAGATCATAGTTCAATGGGGTAAGAAGTGCAGATAATACATAATACATAAGTAAGCAGAAGTATAAGGAAGTTGCATAAAGTGCTGAACAGCTACAGGAGAATAAACTGCTATATTACAGGTACAGTTTGAACAAATGTGTCTTGAGAAATTCCTTGAAGTTACTCGTTCCACCACTTAGGGGTGAGGGTTAAAAAGGAGCGGCTCTGGAGACAGGGTGGAGTGGATGTGGAGAGGAGGTGAAGTTAGTCTTCTGGCACAAGAGGACCGGAGAGGTCTGGAGGTAGCATAAGGAGAGATGAGAGTCTGAAGGTAGAGGTGCAGTCTGGTCGAGACAACGGTAGGAAATATTCAGTCTTGAAATGGATGTGAGCCCAGATCGGGAGCCAGTGAATCGGGGCAGAGAGACACCAGACGAGCAGCCGAGTTCTGGATGAGCTGGAGCGGGTGGGTATCAGCTGCAGGCAGGCCAGTATAGTGAAAACATTAAAGTGCAGAGCATGGTGTGAAATAAAGCAATGACTCACCTGATATTCTCACTTCCCTCATGGTGCAGTGTGGGAGTGTGTATGTGTGAATGGCTAAAATGATATGCATGAACAGGGGGTGTTCAACAATTAATCAACACACCTACATGGTAGCAGAGAGAGAGAAAGGGAGGGGGCAGGGTGACAGAGGTGCCAAAATTACCATTTACTTATACATTTATAACAAAGACATTAATTTATCTATGCTCATACAATATACCTACATTGAACAATTATTAACCATCAAAAGCAGAAAAGGCTTTTAAAGTAATGCATAATAGATATGTCCCACAATGTGCTTAGGATGATTTTAACAAGAACTCATTAATTATAAATCTATATATGTTCATTTATAGAACCTAGACTCATACATAGCTTAACATGAAGACAGCCTAAAGTTGTAGCCAATACCATAATATATAAATAACTGTGATTACCAGGCCAAAATCAGTCTCACTAAGGCTACTCAACTTTGAACTCTGTGAGCTACATTAAAAGCTGATATTGGAGCAAAAGTTCACTACATTTATCACATGGTGTGTGCATGTATATACACTGCTGAAACAAATTAAGGGAACACGTAATCATCACAGTATGACACCAAGTCAGTTACACTTCAAGGATATCAATCTGTCCAGTTAGGAAGCCTAAGCTATTGAGAATCAATGTCACCTGTTTGGTGCAAATTAAAGTGACAACAGGTGCACTGGAGAGGCAACAGCAAGACAACCCCCAAAAAGGGAATGGTTTTGCAGGTGGTGGCCACAGACAATTGCTCTCTACTTATCCTTCCTGACTGATTATTCTCTAGTTTTGCATTTTGCTAGTGTCCTTGTCACTACTGGAAGCATGAGGCGGTACCTGCAGCCCATTCAGGTTGCACAGGCAGTCCAGCTCCTCCACGATGGCACATCCATTCGTGCCGTCGCAAGAAGGTTTGCTGTGTCTCCCTGTACAGTCTCAAGAGCATGGAAGAGATACCAAGAGATGGGCCATTACACGAGCTGGACAGGGCCGTAGATGGGCATCAACCCAACAGCAGGACCGGTATCTGTTCCTTTGTGCGAGGAGGAACAGGAGGAGCACTGCCAGAGCCCTACAGAATGACCTCCAGCGGGCTACTGGTGAGCATGTTCCTGACCAAACTGTCAGAAACAGACTCCATGAGGGTGGCATGAGGGACCAGTGCTCACAGCCCAGCACCGTGCAGCTCGATTGGCATTTGCCAGAGAACACCAGAATTGGCAGGTCCGCCATTGGCGCCCCATTCTCTTCACAGATGAGAGCAGGTTCACACTGAGCACATGTGACAGACGTGAAAGATTCTGGAGATGCTGTGGTGAACGTTATGCTGCCTGCAACATCATCCAGCATGATCGGTTTGACGGTGATGGTCTGGGGAGGCATATCCTTGGAGGGTCGCACAGACCTCCACGTGCTAGTCAACGGTACCCTGACTGCTGTTATGTACCGGGATGAAATCCTCAGACCCATCGTCAGACCGTATGCTGGTGCAGTGGGCCCTGGGTTCCTCCTGGTGCAGGACAATGCCCGGCCTCATGTGGCCAGAGTATGTAGGCAGTTCCTGGCTTGTATTGATGCCATTGACTGGCCCTCACGTTCCCCAGACCTGAATCCAATTGAGAACCTTTGGGATGTTATGTATCGGTGCATCTGCCGCCGCCAAGTAGTGCAACAGATTGTCCAGGAGCTCACTGATGCCCTGATCCAGGTCTGGGAGGAGATCTCCCAGGACACCATCCGCCGTCTCATCAGGTGCATGCCCAGACGTTGTCGGGAGTTCATACAGGCACGTGGGGGCCATACACACTACTGAGTCACATTATGAGTTGCCGTGATGAAATTCACTCAAGTTGGATCAGCCTGTGATTTCAATTGTTTACTTTGATTTTCAGTGTGAGTTTGAATCCAGCCCTCAATCGGTTGTTGATTTTGGTTTCCATTGACCGTTGTTACGTCATTTTGTTCTCAACAAATTACACAATGTACAGTAAAGATTTTGATCTTTAATATATTTCGTTCATCGAGATCCGATGTATGTTTTAAGTGTTCCCTTAATTTTTTCAAGCAATGTATGTATTTATATATGCAGTGATTTTTCTCAGCAATTATTTGAAAATGTAAAGGTAAGATAGGTGTAAACATTTGGAAAGTAACATACTTCCTTTGTGGCACTAAACTAAGGGTATAATGGAGAAAAAGCTGTCAATCATTCTGAAAAATCCACCATCCTATCACCACAAAACACTCTAAAGAATTAATTTATTGTGGAATGTAAATTGTGAGCTGGTGGGAAGCATGTGGTTTACTGACTATATGGTCAGTGATTTGATTTTAAGCTTTCTTTTCTTTGTTTATTTGATAAGTTTAAAGTACACACCATTTTATACACGAAACCTCATGGTGAAAGGTCAGACTGGACAGATGGAAATTAAAATGAATATCATAAATTCATTTAGATTGTATGTTTCATACAGAGCCTGCTCTATTCACCCCATGACATTGTTTACATTGCACAATTTTTTTTTTTAATGTTATTATAGATAATTTCAGCATCATCATCTTAAACTGCTGTTAATGTTATCTCTGCCATTTACTATATCGTTCACATTGGTGTATGAATTGCCCGGTACTAATTTCAAAGAAAAAATATAAAATTAAAGATTCTGTAAATGGAGAATAGTTCATTAGCTATTAGCAGTAGTTAAAGAATGTCAAATTAAAAACATTCCTGCAAACCATCTTTTAAATCCATTGTTGTATGTTACTACTATAATTCCCTCTCTCCCTCTGGGGAAATTACTCTGTCACTGATTGAAAAAAAAAACCCTGTAAAGAATAGCTTTTGTGAAATTTTAATGAAGCTTATTCAGATGATGATTATTAGAATTATTTCAATAGGATTCCCTTCACCCATTTATATTACTTGCCTCTGGCATTTTTATGATTTTTTGCTTGTAGGTAATTACAATATATATGTATAATTATATTTTATTTTTGCTGGTTTTGACCTTGAAAATTACAATATTAGTTTACAGTATTGTCAACAATTATTTTGTCAGCCCCTTTACTAGAGGGGAGCATACATATGCATGATATTGTATTTTCTGCACTATAAATGGATAAATGTTTTATAAAAACAAACAAAATAAAAAAAAATTCTATGCATCGTAGCATCATAGCATCCTAACTTAAGTGCTTAAGGAGCTGAAGAGAGACAGCACTGCAAACTTGTGACTGTGGAAGTCGAGTAATTTTAAAAACCACTAAAGCGATGGATGTAATAATTATATTTAAATTAATCCCTGTTTAGGTCTCCATAAGAACTGTTCTCAGAATCTGAGCTTAAGTGTTTTTAATAGATTTGGCTCCCTGTAGTTATTCAAATGTGTAAGGCCTGAAGAAAAATAAAGTGAGGGAATGTCTTAATTTAATTGGAGACTTAGAGCTGGATTAAATTTTAAAAAAGCGTTTGCATGCCACTAAAAGGGAGAGTTTGGGCACACAGCAGAAGCCCGCTGTGAACCATTGCAAGGGCGAAATCTGCAAGAGGTCTCTGTGAGAGAGTACATGGAAGTGATTGATTTTCATGTGCTTGTGTTGTATTTTAGTGGCTATTAGTGGGGAATTGCAAAATGTTATGCGTAATATTATTATTATTATTATTATTATTGTTATTATTATTATTATTATTAATAACAGAAAATAAGAATGAGCCACACTAAAAACGAACAATAATAATGCATATACAGCTGCAAATTCCAGATAAGCCAGCTATGCAGTAGACAGTCTTTGGATGATGTATCATTAAATGTTTCAGGGAGCTCATCACCCAAACCTCTAGTAAATGCTTTACTTTACGTATGTGCTGTGAATGTAAGTGTTATGCTAAACAAATTATATAAAAATAGTATAACAGACTAGAAACCAAAAACACTATCCATACATAATAGCACTTTTACTGTACATGGTTAAGCTATTTTAATGGCACAGAGGGAAGGTCTAGCATCAGTGAAAGTGGCCAGGCCTGCAAATGTGACAACAATGGCTCAGGTCCCAGTTCAACATGTGAGCACGTACACTGATGCCTGGTTTCAAGAGGCCCAGCTCATCCCATTACTGTACTTTTTTCAAACCTGGCCACTCTCGGAAGGTGCCAGGAGGATCATGGAAAAGTATTGTGTTTGCTTTTTAAAAGCATGAAGAGAAAACAAATCTTAAAAATGCAAGTGGCATATTTACTTTAGTTTTTAATGTATTTTTATATATACGCCTATGTAACTATTCAAGTTAATATGAGGCAAAATCAGATACATGAGATAAACATCTATAAACAACCCTTTATTTGAAAAACAAACAAGCTATTTTTACTAGAAATGTATACAACATATAAAATGCCAAGCATCATTAACCCATTTTCTCTCATGACCAATGCATTTTGTTTGGATGGATGCCACCTATCTTGTGTGTTATTAATAGTGTACAACCTTACTTCAGTAACTATAAGCAATATATATTATTTACAATTTGTACAATACACACAAAGAGGCAAGGAAGTATGTAGATGTTTACCTATTGGAAGCTTGTATTTCTTTCCATTTGCCAAACATGCTTTGTATTGCTTTTGGCATAACACAGAAAGGTTTTTAAACAGCTTTGAAGGTGTTTAAAAAAAAGAGGAGCTGTGAGAGAATTAGCCAGTTGTTTCTCGCAGATTATTCTTGTTTTAATACAGCAAGAATGCGACCACTCCCATTGTTGTGTTGTTTGTAACAAGAGCTATGAAAATAATATTTTGCACCTCAAATCTTTTATTGTTTTAATACCAGTGATGTGTAACAGTATGAGAATGATCTGATATATTACCCCAAATACTTCTACGATAAATTCACATCATGCAGACTTTGGATTGAATCCAGCCCAGAGTACAGACTAAATGAAAAACAAGACCCACTGTAATTATGACATTGAATTTCTAACATATCTAAGCCTCTTTTTATGTCCTAAGGATCTGTCATTCCATAGAAATATGTAAACAAAAGTCATTCATATGGAAGGACAGCTGTCTTACAGCTAAAGGCATGCCAGTGAGGTACAGCTTCCAATGGCACACAGAGCAGCCAACCATATCTGTTAGCAGTGCTGGGGAACAAGTCATAGTGCATCTCATAGATCAAAAGATAAAACAGAAGCAACGTTTGTTAAGCAACTACCATATCTGAGTAAAATCAGACAATTATTCCTCAGTAAAGTTTTAAGGAATGATATGTATATCTGGAGCTCACTAAAGCTCTAGAAATGTGCCTATTAGTTGACTGTAGCTTGATACATTTGCATGTATCTGAATTATTCAATAATAGGGGTAAAAAAACAAGACACAGGATCTACAAACACACTCAGACACATAAGAAATTACTATTATTTTTGTTGATGAGTAACTGTATATACAATAGTTGGGCATACTGTATTTAAGCCCTTGGCTAGGCTATCCCGCCCCTGGCCACACATCCTGAAAAATAATAATAGCAAACAGCTGAGTTTAGGAAGGTTGTTTTCTTTTATTTTGTCAAGTAAGAATAAGATGTCTCCAAAGTTATGTAATTCTCCCCATAGGCTTAATGACTCACAAAACTTTTATCAAAATTAATAAAATAGGCAGAAGCAAAATCCATGGTCCAGAATACTTGGGCTAACCTGTACATTAAAGTCTGTCTCAGTAAGTAAGTTATAAGACAGAAACAGATCAACTTTACTACCTTTTAACCAACCTCATACCCTTATCCTCAACTCTCATCTCTTTTTCACTCAGGAACTGTGCTGTGACTTGTGAAATAAACCTTAATAATCCAATTAATTTCTCCTTCTTGGTGTCATGGGAGTAGAGCAGCTCAGTGGTACAAAAGGTCATTTGAGCTTGCAGGCTCTTTCTATTTTGACAGATGTCTTCACCTTTTTGAATGCTCTTAGTCATTTGTATTCCATTTTCCATTAGAGACATGGTCCTCTGCCAAACTTGTCAATGCTCATTCTTCAGAGGTCCTCTGAGTTAACCCAATTACACTTGGTATGAAAAAGTTCCATCTCAATTTCCCATTGGTTCTCAATTGCCTAGTTTGTAACAGATGTTCCCATTAAAATAAGTTATCAAGCAATCTTACTGAGATTGAGAGGAACTGACCTCAGAAAAGTTAAAAAAAAAAAAGTTCATTAATAAAATAACACTAGTTTAAAGTTATGATAAATAATATCCTTCATAATGGAGGTTTAAATTGAAGTTTGGAAGACAATCCAAGTTTCATACCGAACTTGCGCCTTCCCATGGATACATATCTGGCAACAAACCTACTTTCTCAGCATTCATTGCTGTTCCTCCCTCCTCCACCCCAAACACTGCCTTTGCAGCAGCAGCTTGGATCATTCCAGATAGTAAGGGGTCATCATTCCTTCAGTCAAATGAGCCAGAAGAAACTCGAATTAACTCCTATTACTTACTTATTGGGGTTGTCCGAACTCCTGAAATGAGAAAGGAAGGGACGTAAATAATACACCTGTCAAGTATTCATAAAAATTCCATAGAATTAACTCTAAAGATAAATTAAAGATTCTGTTTCAGTGTCCGCACAAGTGGATAGCACAGGGTTTACACTTTAATATATTAATTTTTACCCTAATCTAATTAGGCATGTACTTTATTTAGACTGAGGCATTCAGCAAGTTACATTCAATAAATGTAGCAACATATCAAATCTTAATAATAAAACTGTCTAAGAAAACAGCACCAAAATCCATTTTGTAACTTACACAATGTGTTGCAGTTGAGGAACTGATTATTTTATTGTATTTAAGAAAAACAAAATCTTTTCATGTTTTTTATGGATTTTCTTCCTAAAATCAAGGGGCGAACTTAGGTGGAATCAAGATGTCCTTCTTTCAAGCAGCAAAAAATGTAATTATGAATAATAAATTCTTTATTGAATTAAGGTAATCACCAATACGTAATATGAGCCTGAGAGACTGACCAGTCTAGTTGTTGCAATGGTTGATAAAATGTCTGGCGTTAGATTTGAAATATCAAGATAACAAGTATGAATTAATGATTCTGAATAGAAGCTTGTAATTCACCAAATTGCATTATCTCTGTCATGGAAGTTCAATAGCAGGAAATGGTAGGGCATCCAGCATTTTATATTAGCATGGTAATCAGTTTATCAACAGAATAGGAAGGTGTTCTTTCTTAATCTGTTTATTTTGATTGCTTCTCTAATATAAATTGCTGGATGTCCTACAATTTCCTGCTATTTAAGAAAATACATGCTGGTGAACTCTCTCATACAAAGGGTAAGAACCTCTGAAGCAATAAGTATTGACAGGTTTGGCAAGGAACCATGTCTCTAATGGAAAAAGCAACAAATGAAAGAGAGGAAACTAGACAGTAGATGATGAAATCTGTCAAAATCGAGTAAGCTCTCAAGCCCAAATTACACCCACCAAATTACAACCATTTCACAAATGTGGAAGTGTATTGTAGCTACCTAAAAGGGGAGGCACAATGTTTTATTGCATTATTGTTCTATGTATGTGGGTAAGCTCACAATGCCTAGTTATGTAAAGGGGAGGCAGGGGAACTGAGCAGGGGTTCAGGGTTAGATGGTTATTCCTGGTGGGAGAAAAGGGTGTGTGTGTTATTGTTCAGAGGAGAGCAGAAGGGGAGGGAGAAAGGAGTGCAATATAAAGTTAGGGAGGCGGGGGGATTGGGGTCAGACCTGCGTTTATGGGGGTGGGGGGGGTCTTATTTTGTGGAGGGCGCTGCCCCTTGTTTGCTAGCCTGTGTTTAAAAAAAAATATATATTTTTTTATAACTTATGGCTCTGAGCAAAAGCTAAAATGCTACAATATAATACCATATCATATACCATATATACCATAGTAGAAAATAATTTCTCCATTATCCAAGTTATAGAGTATTAGAAATTAGATTATAGCACTGAAAAATTTGTATTCACATTGCATATATGCTTGACCATACCTATGTCTCGATCTAATTCAGAGCTTTTAACTTGTATGCAAATAATAGGACCAATGTGACCAGTTTTTGAAAACCTTGTGAGTGCCCACATTCATCTCCACCCCAGTGAGGGTAAGTGATGCAAAGCACTGCACTTGACATCAGTCTGAAAGTTTAAATATTTTCCCCAAGTGCCCTGAGTCATTGCTTTTTGAAGCCTGTGTTGAACTCCAGCGAAAGAGCACATCAAAGTGCCTTGAAAAATTCAAAAATGAAAGCTAATCCACTTTGAGTGACCAGGGTTCATTTTTGAGTCTAATTTAAAATATTTAAATGTTGATGGGCTGTTGATCCTATGGATCTTTGAGCACTCAGATGGAACACAGGAAATGTAAAGAGCCTACAGGATGACATTTCAAGATGGGGTTTGTTGTCAGATTCTGAATGGTTTCTATGAAAAGGCCTGACTTTGTATGTGCCTCTTAATCCAACTACTATATAAATCCAGATAAAGTACCTACATGATGCATTTAAATCCTTTAAAATAGCTTATTTTGTTTGTTTGTTTCCTGAAACGACCTATTTCTTCATAAAAAAATATTAGTAATTTCTTTAGTGACTTGCAATACAGAAGTGTGTTTATCATTAAAGGAACATTTGTCCAAAGTAACATGACAGATTAAAATTATTTAAAATGCTAGTGTTTGCTATTGTATTGTAAAGAAATTGTTAAAAAATTAACCCACGGTATTTTTGATAAAAAGTAGAGCAGATTTAACAGAATTAAAATAACCTATGATAAACAGATTATAAAATTATGAACTATACTATAGTGAAGTTAAAAATGTTGAAATGCTCAGTATTAAGTATATATAAACTACTATATATATATATATATATATATATATATATATATATATATATACAGTTTACTGTTACACCAACTGCCTTGCCTCCATTATTACTTGGGTTTTGGTTAGATTGCTTTCTACACATGACTGACCTTATCCGGACACTAAGTGTGTTACATCTCAGCATGGCTGATAGTTTCACTCGAGTCAATTGCTCAGCAGCATCCTACTCTCCAGAAAGACAGCAGGCTGAATGAACCCTTGCTTGTGGGAGCCTAGTGTAAAGTATCATCTCCACCAGGCTGCTGCTGACATAACTGTAATTTCAGAAGGAACCTGCTGATAGAAGCCTCTGGGAGTTCATCCATTCAGTGGACGACCAAAAGCCAGCAAGGATACCTTTGACAGATTATTCATTCAATGATAATCAATCAGGATGAACATATGTACCCAGAACCACCAGGACACATTGAGACAGGACAGCATTTTAACATTTACTTTTAGTTATATTTGAATTACACATTACAACTTGTATAAATTGAGTAGTATTGGTTAATTACAAATCACAGCAATATAATAAAGGAATTTGTATTTTATAGTGTACATTTGTATTATGTTCATAACTACAGTGAGGGAAAAAAGTATTTGATCCCCTGCTGATTTTGTACGTTTTCCCACTGACAAAGAAATGATCAGTCTATAATTTTAATGGTAGGTGTATTTTAACAGTGAGAAACAGAATAACAGCAAAAAAAAACAGAAAAACACATTTCAAAAAAGTTATAAATGTTAATGAGGGAAATAAGTATTTGATCCCCTATCAATCAGCAAGATTTCTGGCTCCCAGGTGTCTTTTATACAGGTAACGAGCTGAGATTAGGAGCACTCTCTTAAAGGGAGTGCTCCTAATCTCAGCTCGTTACCTGTATAAAAGACACCTGTCCACAGAAGAAATCAATCAATCAGATTCCAAACTCTCCACCATGACCAAGACCAAAGAGCTGTCCAAGGATGTCAGGGACAAGATTGTAGACCTACACAAGGCTGGAATGGGCTACAAGACCATTGTCAAGCAGCTTGGTGAGAAGGTGACAACAGTTGGTGCGATTATTCGCAAATGGAAGAAACATAAAATAACTGTCAGTCTCCCTCAGTCTGGGGCTCCATGCAAGATCTCACCTCGTGGAGTTTCAATGATCATGAGAACGGTGAGGAATCAGCCCAGAACTACACGGGAGGATCTTGTTAATGATCTCAAGGCAGCTGGGACCATAGTCACCAAGAAAACAATTGGTAACACACTACGCCGTGAAGGACTGAAATCCTGCAGCACCCGCAAGGTCCCCCTGCTCAAGAAAGCACATGTACAGGCCCGTCTGAAGTTTGCCAATGAACATCTGAATGATTCAGAGGAGAACTGGGTGAAAGTGTTGTGGTCAGATGAGACCAAAATCAAGCTCTTTGGCATCAACTCAACTCGCCGTGTTTGGAGGAGGAGGAATGACCCCAAGAACACCATCCCCACCATCAAACATGGAGGTGGAAACATTATGCTTTGGGGGTGTTTTTCTGCTAAGGGGACAGGACAACTGCACTGCATCAAAGGGACGATGGACGGGGCCATGTACCGTCAAATCTTGGGTGAGAACCTCCTTCCCTCAGCCAGGGCATTGAAAATGGGTCATGGATGGGTATTCCAGCATGACAATGACCCAAATCACACAGCCAAGGCAACAAAAAGGAGTGGCTCAAGAAGAAGCACATTAAGGTCATGGAGTGGCCTAGCCAGTCTCCAGACCTTAATCCCATCTGTGGAGTTAGCTGAAGGTTCGAGTTGCCAAACGTCAGCCTCGACACCTTAATGACTTGGAGAGGATCTGCAAAGAGGAGTGGGACAAAATCCCTCCTGAGATGTGTGCAAACCTGGTGGCCAACTACAAGAAACGTCTGACCTCTGTGATTGCCAACAAGGGTTTTGCCACCAAGTACTAAGTCGAAGGGGTCAAATACTTATTTTCCTCATTAACATGCAAATCAATGTCTAACTTTTTTGAAATGCGTTTTTCTGGATTTTGTTGTTATTCTGTCTCTCACTGTTAAAATACACCTACCATTAAAATTATAGACTGATCATTTCTTTGTCAGTGGGCAAACGTACAAAATCAGCAGGGGATCAAATACTTTTTTCCCCCACTGTATGTTAAGTTATAAATACGTCATAGAATCAGAGGTTAAGGCATCAATTATGGTTTTTACAAACTGTCAATTTTTTCTTCAGTGATTATGTACACTTTTTAGACTTCTGATGAATTGCTTCCAAGAAACTGATTTCAATTAATGAAATTATTTCCCCATTATTCACATCTGATAGCATTCACATTTTTAAATCAATAAATGATCATGGTGCATATTATAAATGTAATGTTTTACATTTATCTATGCTAAGATGAGTGGACCTTCATTTGTAACAAGTATTTAAGAACCTGATACACCACCAACACCTCACATGAGGTCATATAGATAAATAAGAATCTGCAGAAGAGGTCTCCAGGGATTGATGCCTGTGCACCAAAGACTTATTTAAACCAGGCAGTATGCCCTGCTGCACCTCTTATTCCTATCCGGCAGCAGCAGGACTGGAGAGGAACAGCAATCCAAGGCACATTATACACCTCGTTACTGGTGGGAAAAGCTCAAGAGACCCAGAGGCCTTACAACCCTGGAAAGGTTAAACCTGATATCTAGTAAACAGAATTAACCCATCCTCTTGTCTGGACTATCTTGGAATACACTCTGTATGGGATTTTTGTGGACTATACCCACTATGTGCTAGCAGGACAGTCTCTTGCTTTTGCAGTACTGATCGGCTCTGACTTGTGTTTAAGGGGTCCAGCGTTGGATTATGGAAAGCACTTATAGTTTCCTCACAATCCTTCATTGAAAATTTCTCATAGAATGCATTTCTGGAAATATATGGAAGCCTCCTTTCTCTTCTCAGTCTTCTAAAGTAAGAAGACCAAATTTTTTTCATATGCACTACTCTTAACCCTGTTTTTTTTTTCTTATGATGCAGTCTCTCTCTCCACTCGCTCAGCTGTTATTGACTAGATGGTTTTGAAGGCCAGTTTTACTGAACCTCAGAAAAAAAAAAAAAAAAAAAAAATACCTTTGGAAAATATGGACGTACCAGTACTTTGATTGCTCCATGCTTCCAAATGGGTATTGACACATCAGTAGGTCTTCAACTTTGAACATTAAATAGCAAGCCTACAGTTCCTTGTGAAGCTACTGTTACCTTGGGATACTATACAGATTTTGCATTAGCCTGATGCCCACTGCCATTTTTGTTTTAGAACTGCAAAGGGTTAACTCGCTCTGGTGTTCCAACAACCAATCTCCCCGTGATGCGAGGATGCACTTAACTACTTTGACTTTTTAAAACTCTGCAGAAGCTCTGCATACTAGATTGTTGTTCGCTTGCGTGCGGATGTAAATGAACAGGACTAGGCAAGCCTAGCTTAGCCGGACCACCGATTAAAGGGGAGTCAGTGGTTTGTAAGGGAACGTTTTGAATTGTCTTTTTCAAGGAATGACTCCAAGTGGAGGTGAGATAGCAAGGAGATGTAGGGAACGTCATGATGCTGACCCAGACAGAAAAAGAAAGTACCTTGAGAAAGAGAGGGACAAATGGAATAAAGACAGAGAGACTGGAAAGAAGAACAGTGTTAATGAGGCAGTAGTGTGGAGTAGTGGTTAGAGCTCTGGACTGTCAATGCAACAGTCAATGCTTTGTTGGGCCATCAAAAAGTGAATTCACCCATCTAAAGAGGTTTTCTTTTCCATACATCCCTGATTGAAATTATTAGAAGAAAATACAAAAATTCAAAAACAAACAAACAGAAGCAGTTTATAGGAAAAGTGGTCACTGGAAATATAGTGAATAAGTACATTTATTCCTGAAATCATTCTTTATATTGCTTAAGGGTTTCCTGTTGTTTAATAAATTATGTGTTCTCTTCTAGTTCGACCCATTAAAGCCTGTGTCCACCCTGTCATGCCAAGGTCCACCCTGTCATCTTCATATTTTATGAAAATAAACCAATTATTTTCACAAGTTAGCAAAAACATTTGTGTGATTTATTTATAAACAAATGAGGGCCAAATAGTGTTGTTTGAAAGTTTGACCAGATATCTTTGTTGTTAGATTTTATTTAGAAATGAAAGTGCAACTATCACAGATTTTAGAGGGAAACAAATATTTGCAGTAATTTCATTATTATCAAAAAACTTTTCCCATTAACTAAAATATATTGTTGAGAAAGGGACTAAATATATTTTTGAAAATCTACATTTTATAATCACTATGCAATGAAAATGTATTTACTCTACTTCAAATGTGTCCATATTTTGCAGTTTGCTCGTATATTGTCTGCTTGCAGTTAATTTATAAAAAGTGCTGGAGCTTGACCAACATGCATTTCTAACAGCCTAAGGTCTACTTAATACAATGAATATGAAGTTAAATGGAAAATCTCAGGTTTTTATTTGGACATTGTGAAGTCTCAAAGGCACTTTATGGTGATATTGACCCATTGGCTAATCATTATCATTATATTATTTTTGTAGTTGAGGAGTTAAACAAACAGTGGTGTAGCTTGCGAGATGCACACCTGTGCAAAAAACAGGAAAAGTTGTGTACTTTGTATGGTTTTAACGGATCCAATGCGCAATGTCCTTGATGGACAACTTTTCGGATGACGGACTACAAATGACGTGTCGGATCCACATTTACATGCTTTGGGAAACACAGTGAACAATTACGATTTTTTAATTAATTAACTCGTCAGCAATACAGCACAGCATAGTTTTCTGAAAGGTTTGTGATTGTTATTGTGTCATTAGAGGAGTAGATGTTCAAATAGCCACACCAGTTAAGGAAGAGAAAGTTTATGTAATAGGAAACTCCTTAGTTACCACATGCGCTGCTTAATAATCAGATCAAAATATCGTATTAGTGGAGCCTGATCTTGATCTGCTTCATATAATGCCTATTCTTGATTCGGATCCAGTGAGCCCTGATCCGATACTGTTTTCTGATCCTGTTAGTACAACCGGCCCCTGGATTCCCTAGCAGGAGTTACCATTTGTATAATATTGGATTTAAAAAGTGGCTATTGGCAGCCGGCAATGGATCCTGGTAGTCAAGAGAAAACTGCCTTAGTGTCCCCCTATGGCAATTAACACTTTCAAGTGATGCCTTTTGGTCTAAAAAAATGACCACTCACTTTTCAAAGACTCATGGAGCTTATTCTCAGAGTGCTGCGTGGGAAAATATGCTTTGTATAACTAGATGATATAATCATGTGCAAGATCTACAGTGTTTGACAAATTAGACTCTGCTGGACTCACTCTTAACATGGGAAAATGTAATTTCTGTCAGACCCCCAAAAAATAACTAGGACACGTAATTTCCACACAGGGTATTCAAACTGATCCTGCAAAACTACAGGCCATACACGATTCTTCTACATGTTCCAATCTCAAAGTCATCCAGAGGTTTCTTGGTATGAGCTACTTTACAAAAGCCCTTATTGCAACAACTGTACGAGCCTACCATGCTGATCCTTTGGGTGGCCAACTTGGGACTTTTTTAAAACCTTAAAAATTCTATCTGTAACGTATTGGCCAAATATGTGGTCTGACATCAAAGCCCTTGTCAGGGGTAAGGACGATACGCTGGAATGTATCGAAGACATTTGTCTATCAAAGCTGCCATTGGCCCTTGTACCTGTCACTCAAACAGGACCCTTCCACTTCCTGTTTGTATAAAAAGTGATGTCTGCACAAAGACTTCCTCTTTTTGCCAGGAGCTAGAAGTCCCGCACGACCTTGCAACCCTTGGGCAGTGCTTCTTTTCTCAGATAACCAACGGTTGCATTCACAACCTATCATTACCTTTTGAGTTAGAAGCACTGCCCAAGGGGGAGGGGTTACAGTATAACCAAACTGTCTCGCACCCTGTGCTCAACATACAACTGTATAGCCACTGCTGGATAATTGTTAAGGTACAACCACTTCACCAGTAGTAAACCCTTCAGGTTCCCTGGACTAGGATAACCCCTGGACTAGGATAATCCAGTGCCGTCAGTGCAGGATGGTGGATCCTCCGCAGGAGATGAGCTCGGGAAGAAAAAAGTCACCGACACAATGCCAGATCGTTTGTCTTCAGTTTATTTTTGCAACAGCACACAGTTTTATACATGTCAGAAGTCAGAGTTCCAGGGCAGGACATATCATATTACAGATGTAGTTGCTAGGCAGACATGGAATGTGTCCGATATCATAACCCCTAACACACTCGACAGTTTCGGTTGACATATCTGCATGGTTTGCCTAGCAGTAGATGACGTGGGACTCGATCTTATTTCTGGTTTGTCTGAAGAGCAGTATGTATATTATTTATGTTGTCAGCTCTGAGCTGTTCCTCAAAATATAATATAAATATAGGGAGATTGTGGTTTGACATTTCCAAGATAGAGTCGAGGGGAAGGCCGTGGGTTCAAGTGTCTAGACTTACACAGAAACACAGTTATGCGCGAGTATGTTATTTTTGCAATAATCACAAGTTTCAGCCCCCCCATCATGGCAACATTTCCAGTGAGATATGTCAATGTCAAATCTGCAGCATCTGTTCTAATCTAATCCTACAATCAGAATACAATACAATGAGTTACATGGTTACAGTAGGTTAAATGATCACTATGCCTACCTAATATCAGAACAAAGCTTAATAATTCCTAACAGTTAGTAGAATATGTTATATAAAAATCCTTGTACTATGTTCTCCCAACATGCAGAGTATTATACAGTGGGTATATACAATACATAGGGGGCAATTTTACCCCAACAATAATTAAATTAATAATAATGGAAGTATATACACAGCGGGGCAACGAGAGCCAATTCAAGTGCCTTCTGCCGAACACAGCAGCAGTGCCCCCCCGCACATCTAGCATAGTTAGGGTGGGGCCACAGACTGCTGGCAAAGGAACTATATACATAGTGAGGCACTTGACATGAATGCCTACAGAATGAACTATATACAAGTCACAGTCTGGTATGAAGGGAAAACTGCGTTGCTTTTCCCCAAGCACGCTCAACAGGGGCAGACAGGGATAGAAAGGCCAGGAGCCAGTGCCTGATAGGCTACTGAGGCTCAACTGAAGCCAACACTGGATTCCCAATAGAAGGAACCGGGCCTGTCACATCAAGCCTGTAGAACCGAACAAAGGAGTGCGGTGTAGTGCTGCAACAACTAATCAATGAAATCGATTAGGTAGATTATTCAAAATCGTTGGCAACAAATTTAATCGTTGATTAGTTGGGTCTACTAGGGCGCAGCTACTAAAGAAAAAAAAAAAACTTTAAAGATGGCGGAGGCTGCAGCTACACCCATGGAAAGCCGTGAAAGTCTTCTAAAGTGTGGGAGCACTTTACACTGACCACTGCAAAGAAGACAGTTTGCTGTAACATGTGCAGAGCTGAACTCATGGCGCGGGAGCACAACAATGATGCAGAGCACCTGAAGAGAAAACACACTGGAGCCGCGATGACAGGGGAGGGAGACGCTCAGCTGGTAAAGGCACTGGCACTGGATCCGACACGTCATTTAATCTAACATCCGAGAAGTTGTACGTACTGTACCTCCACTGTGGCTGTTGTTAAAATAGTACTTTAATTAATGTCATCTAATGCAATTGGTGTCAGTTGAAAGTGATGTGTAACAAGCTATTAGCTGTCATAGCGTTTGCCTAAAAGCCTAGATACATTAATAGCGCTGTGAACACTGGAGAACATTAACCTACTACACAGGGTGGAGAGCGTGGTATTTATTGTGTCTGATATTTGTACATAATCAGGTTTTATTTTGCTCTGGCCTGTGACCTTTTAATCTCATATACACTTTGCATTCCAGCACCTTCAGATTTACAAATTAAGCACTGTTTTCCACTAATCCACGTCTTCCTCTCGTTCATTGTTTGATGTAATTTTTAACGCACATAAAATCAGATGGAATCGAACTCGTTTCACAATCAGTGTGCAACGTGGTAAAGTGGACGTGACTGGGGGCTCGCACGCATACGAGCGCACGCCCGTGCAGGGCCCACAGTTGCTCTACCCCCCTGGTCCGGTCCCAGACTGGAGGGGCAGGCCACGTCACTGCTCCAAGTGGGTAACGTGCAGTGGCTGCAAAAGTGAATCGGTGGGTGGATGGGTATATATATAAGTGTAGAATTGAGAACAAGGGCAGTAATGTTCAGACTGTACAATGCACTAGTTAGAGCTCATCTGGATACTGTGTACAGTTCTGGGCTCCACACTTCAAGAAAGATATCGCTGCTCTAGAAGCAGTTCAGAGGAGAGCAACCAGACTTATTCCAGGTCTGAAGGGAAAGTCCTACTGAGAGACTGAGGAACTGAACCTTTTCACCCTGGAACAGAGGAGACTACATGGGGACTTGATTCAAGTCTTCAAAATCATGAAAGGCATCGACCACATCAAAGCAGAGGAGCTTTTCCAGATCAGCAGGGACACACGCACCTGGGGACACAAATGGAAATTGGGCTTCAAGGCATTCAAAACGGTAAACAGGAGACACTTCTTTACACAGAGAGTCATCACAATCTGGAACAAACTCCCCAGTGATGTGGTTGAAGCTGAAAATGTGGGAACATTTAAAAACAGACTGGATAGAATCCTTGGATTTTTAATTATTAATGGACACCAAATGACCATGATGGGTCGAATGGCCTCCTCTCATTTGTAAACTTTCTTATGTTCTTATTTGTACTACCAGCCAGCCCAAAAACGCAATTTCTGTTTTTTATTCACAAACACAGGAGCTCTCACCTTATCTTGATGAACCAAGGTGAAGTGCAAAAAGAGGAAGTCTTTGTACAGACATCATCTTTTATACAAACAGGAAGCGGAAGGGTCCTGTTTGAGTGACAGGCACAAGGGTCAATGGCAGCTTTGATAGACAAATGTCTTCGATACGTTCCAGCAATGCACTCTGAAAACCCCTCCCCCTTGGGCAGTGTTTCTAACTCAAAAGATAACTATAAGATTGTTAGCATAAAATAATAAAACAAAGGATACAATTGAACCCTAAGATAACAGCAAACCACTCACTACACTCTATTGAAATAAGTCCCGGCCTAGTCCACGTTCTCAATGTTGATTCTCTCAGTAATCCACCTCTTCCGTCTCACCACGGGGCAGGGAATGGTGCATCCCATGTAATTATAAGAAACAACAGTAATTTGCAGTGCTGCAGTCTCAGGATTAAAACACAAGCAACCATTTAAAAGCTACTCAGTGTTCTTCAACACGATCTGAAAAAAGAGGACATTTTCAATGCAGGAGGCCTAGAGTTTCAAGCCACCACGCCACCCCTCTATACACTTCTATGGCAGCAAAACTTTATTTGGGACTTTGTTGTTCTGAAGCAAGGAAAAAAAGGAGTTTGTTAAATGCTTTCCTGGTGCCCGTCTTTCGGATGTAGCGAAACAAGTTCCTTCTGTTTTTAATCTGTTTTTGGGCCTTTCCAACTGTAGTGTTACATGTCGGAGTTTCAGATCTTGAAAAAAACTATTCTAATCTGTGAGCTACAGTGTGGAAGGCATCACCTGGGTCAAGGCTTATAATCTCTAGTCCCCTCCCAATGTTCAGAAGAGGAACTTAATACTTCAGCAGACTTGCAGCATTAAATTGCTGGCTAGCTTCCTGGTGCGCTGAGTGCACTATTGACTTTATAGAGAACTGGGACTTATTCTGGGAGAGCCCCCCCCCTGCTCTTACCAATGGTTTGCACCCAAATCATAGTTGGTTGGTTGTGTTCAACGGATAATATCAAGAATGTTGTTAAAAGATTGTGACTTGCGAGTGGAGGTGTTAGCACACTGCTAGTGCATTTTTTTCTGTTCTAGATTGCTCTCACCCCTCTGCTGTTTCCTCTGTGATCGCTTTTTCTCCTTCTGTCCCATTTTAATACACATACAAACTGAATGACTTATTTGGACTATTGTCACTGTTGCCAGATCTTCGTGTCCCAAAACTAGTTGTATCAATTTAGATCATCTCTTGGCCATAAAGTTGGTCTCTTTCAAGAGCCTTTTATTGCATACAGAAATAGTTAGGATGGCTCTCTTAAACGTGAGATCTCTATCCAATTAGAGATCAATTCATCTTAAAAGATTGTATTACTTCTTTAAATCTTGACTTATTTTGAACTGAAACTTGGTTTAGAAATTGGTTTAGCCAACTTGGTTTAGCCAGCTCCATGTAGTATGTCTCCCTGAATATAATTTTATTAGCAAGCAAAGAGTCAGTGGTCATTGAGGAGGTATTGCACGTGTTTTTAAAAATCGTGTTAAATGTAATCTGATCACTGTAGATGAGTTCTCTTCTTTTGAGGTTCTTATGCTCAAAATCCATTGTAAATTCCCTTTTGTTTGTGTTGTGATTTATCACCCCCTAAATCAATTACTGGTTATTGTCTTCTATTGTGCTTAAGTATGATAGGGTTATAATTGCCGAAGATTTTAATCTCCATATAGATAACTCCTCTGACTCTCCTGCCACTAAATTTGTAAACCTTACTAAGTATTTCAACCTGGTTCAGCATGTGTGGCCCAACTCACATTGCGGCGACACTCTGGACCTGGTGTTTACTCTTGGCCTGACACTGAATAATCTTGAGGTGAAGGAAATTTCTGTTTCTGACCATCAGAGTATTTTATTTGATGTTATGTTCACAGCTATTCCTAATTGTTTTAAGCATAGTTTTTGCATTATTAACTCGAAAACTGCTTCAAAGTTTTCAGCTCTACTTGGCACAGATATCTAACAATAATTAAATACTTCAATAGTTCAATAGTTTATGTCAAGCTACTTTAGATGATATAGCTCCTTTCAAAACCAGGTCCAAGTGAGCCTTAAATAAATTCCCATGGATCAGCAAGGACATTTAAGAGGAAATGCAGAAAGATTGAATGGGAATGGAAGGACAAAAATCTAAGGATTCATTATGAACATATGAAGAACTTATTGACATCCTACAATAAGGCAGTTAAAGATGCAAGAGCCAAGTATTTATCTGCCTTAATTGCTGATAATCAGCACAACTCTAGAGTTTTATTTAACACAACTGACAGCCTTGTGAACCCCTCACCGAACAGTGTCCCTGCGTTATCCTCAGATGACTGTGAGAGGTTTTTAGCTTTCTTTGTGGATAAGATTGACAGCATTAGATCTAAGATTTCTCTTTCTGTACCTTACTTTCATTTCCCCCACCCTAGTCTAAGTCTACTAAATACCTTTATGCCAATTTCTATGCAGGAACTCTTAGACACTGTGCATCATATGAAACACTCCTCCAGTCCCTGAGATATTATACCCTCTAGACTCCTTAAAACTGATATTGAGTCCATTGGCCCTGACTTACTCGCAGTAATGAATAGCTCTCTGTTCACAGTATGTGTCCCTGATTACTTTAAGACAGCTAGTGTTCAGCCTTTACTAATGAAACCCTCAATGGATCCCGCAGTCTTAAACAACTTTAGACCTACACTACCATTCAAAAGTTTGGGGTCACTTATACATTTTTTGTCAATTAAAATAACATCAAATTGACCAGAAATACAGTGAAGACATTGTCTCCCTGCTCTTACCCGAGAAAAGACCATCAGCACCCACCCACCTCCACTCTTACCAGAGAAAAGACTGTCAGCTCAGTCAGCACAGTCAGCAGCTCCTGGGCATCGTTTCGTAGCCCCCCCTAAAACCTGAAGTCTAGCGGCATCCCGTCATAGGCCCATTATCAGCAACCATCAGTCCTGTGTTCCAATGACACATTGTGTTTGCTAATCCAAGTTTATCATTTTAAAAGACTAATTGATCATTAGAAAACCCTTTTGCAATTATGTTAGCACAGCTGAAAACTGCTGTGCTGATTAAAGAAGCAATAAAACTGTCCTTCTTTAGACTAGTTGAGTATCTGGAGCATCAGCAATTGTGGGTTCGATTACAGGCTCAAAATGGCCAGAAACAAATAACTTTCTTCTGAAACTCGTCAGTCTATTCTTGTTCTGAGAAATGAAGGCTATTCCATGAGAGAAACTGCCAAGAAACTGAAGATCTCGTACAACGCTGTGTACTACTCTCTTCACAGAACAGCGCAAACTGGCTCTAACCAGAATAGAAAGAGGAGTGGGAGGCCCCGGTGCACAACTGAGCAAGAGGACAAATACATTAGAGTGTCTAGTGTGAGAAACAGATGCCTCACAGCTCAACTGGCAGCTTCATTAAATAGTGCCCACAAAACACCAATGTCAACATCAACAGTGAAGAGGCGACTTCGGGATGCTGGCCTTCTAGGCAGAGTTGCAAAGAAAAAGCCATCTCTCAGACTGGCCAATAAAAAGGAAATATTAAGATGGGCTAAAGAACACAGACACTGGACAGAGGAAGATTGGAAAAAAGTGTTATGGACAGACGAATCTAAGATTGAGGTGTTCGGATCACAAAGAAGAACATTCGTGATACGCAGACCAAATGAAAAGATGCTGGAGGACTACTTGACGCCTGCATGGTGGAGGCAATGTGATGGTCTGGGGGTGCTTTGGTGGTGGTAAAGTGGAAGATTTGTACAGGGTAAAAGGGATCTTGAAGAAGGAAGGCTATCACTCCATTTTGCAATGCCATGCCATACCCTGTGGATGGCACTTGATTGGAGCCAGTTTCCTCCTACAAGAGGACAATGACCCAAAGCACAGCTTCAAACTATGCCAGAACTATTTAGGGAAGAAGCAGTCAGCTGGTATTCTGTCTATAATGGAGTGGCCAGCACAGTCACCGGACACAATTATTATTTCAATTAAAAATCATTATTTCTAACCTTGTCAAGGACTATATTTCCTATTCATTTTGCTATGTTTCCTATACAAACTAATTTCATGTATGTTTTCATGGAAAACAAGGACATTTCTAAGTGACCCCAAACTTTGAATGGTAGTATATCTCAAAGCTCCCCTTCATTAAAAAAAAAATGTATCAAAACAACTCCTGTCGGTAGAAAACATTACTATTTTCAAAAAATTTAATTCAGGTCTTTGATAGCATCATAGTACAGACACTGCCCTCCTTAGGGGCCTCCTAATGAGTGTGGGTGCTGGAGATTGCTCTGTTCTAGTGTTGTTTGATTTAAGTGCAGCATTCAATACAATAGATCGTTCCATCCTGTTCGATAGACTTAGACACTGGGTAGGGATCTCTGGGACAGCACAGAATTGGTTCTCATCTTATATGTCAAATAAAACATTTTCAGTTTCTATTGGCAATCATGTATTATGTATCCACAGCTGTACTTGTGTGTGGTGTGTCTCAAGGCTTGATACTTGGGCCTATGTTGTTCTCACTATACATGGTAACATTGGGTCATATCATTCGTCAACCTAATATTAATTTTCATTGTTATGCAGATGATACTTATCTTTACCTCTCAGTCAATCCTAATGACTTTAGAAAAGTTGCTATTTTACACGACTGTTACATGGCAGATATCAAAAACTCAATGTCCTATAATTTTCTTCAGCTGATCTAAGACAAAACAGAAGTTCTTTTTATCGGCCTTGAGAAGATCTCCAGACAACTTCAATTGAATCTTGGGTCACTAGCTCCTAATATTAAACCAGTCTTTAGAAATCTAGGAGTAATCTTTGAGTCCAGCTTCTGAAAATCATAAAATAAACTGGTTCAGTCAGAAAATGTTCAGTCTGTAAAGTAAGATCTGTTTTATCTTTTGGGGTACAGAGAAAATTATTTTATTTTATTTTTTATTTTATAGTCTTAAATACTGTAATGCCTTATTTTCAGGCCTAAATCATCATACATTGGCCCGGCTCCAGATTGTCCAAAATTCTGCTGCTAGATTACTGACTAGGACCAAAACTTCCATACACATTATCCCAGTACTAGCCTCTCTACACTGGTTGCCAGAACATTTTAGAATTGATTTAAACATTTTACTAATCACGTACAAAGCATTGCATGGTTTGGTGCCTTAATACATTGCTGAGATGTTAAGTCCCTATAAGACTACAAAACCACTCAGATCCACAGACCAGGGATTTTTAGCCATTCCTAAGTCTAGGTTGAAGTCTAAGGGAGAGCGTGCTTTTGCTGTAAAGACCACTAGACTTTGCAACAGCCTACCTTTAAACATTAGATCCTCTCGGTGCATGTTTTTAAATCAAATCTCAAAACTATTTTTTTACACTTGCATTTCCAAATGTATGTAACAGTTATTTGGTTAGATGGTTTTATTGCATTTTTTTTATGTACTGCATTTGTCCTCCTGCACTATTTTCATTAGCTTTATTGTTTTACATTTTTAATATACTTTCTGACTGCATCTTGTCCTATTTTATCATTAAATTTCCTTGTATATCCTTGTTTTAATATGTTGTTGTTTTTTAATTGATTGTGCACTTTGTGCTTTGTCCTTGATAAGTGTTATATATATATATATATATATATATATATATATATATATATACACACTCACCTAAAGGATTATTAGGAACACCATACTAATACTGTGTTTGACCCCCTTTCGCCTTCAGAACTGCCTTAATTCTACGTGGCATTGATTCAACAAGGTGCTGAAAGCATTCTTTAGAAATGTTGGCCCATATTGATAGGATAGCATCTTGCAGTTGATGGAGATTTGTGGGATGCACATCCAGGGCACGAAGCTCCCGTTCCACCACATCCCAAAGATGCTCTATTGGGTTGAGATCTGGTGACTGTGGGGGCCAGTTTAGTACAGTGAACTCATTGTCATGTTCAAGAAACCAATTTGAAATGATTCGACCTTTGTGACATGGTGCATTATCCTGCTGGAAGTAGCCATCAGAGGATGGGTACATGGTGGTCATAAAGGGATGGACATGGTCAGAAACAATGCTAAGGTAGGCCGTGGCATTTAAACGATGCCCAATTGGCACTAAGGGGCCTAAAGTGTGCCAAGAAAACATCCCCCACACCATTACACCACCACCACCAGCCTGCACAGTGGTAACAAGGCATGATGGATCCATGTTCTCATTCTGTTTACGCCAAATTCTGACTCATGTCTCAACAGAAATCGAGAGTCATCAGACCAGGCAACATTTTTCCAGTCTTCAACTGTCCAATTTTGGTGAGCTTGTGCAAATTGTAGCCTCTTTTTCCTATTTGTAGTGGAGATGAGTGGTACCCGGTGGGGTCTTCTGCTGTTGTAGCCCATCCGCCTCAAGGTTGTACGTGTTGTGGCTTCACAAATGCTTTGCTGCATACCTCGGTTGTAACGAGTGGTTATTTCAGTCAAAGTTGCTCTTCTATCAGCTTGAATCAGTCGGCCCATTCTCCTCTGACCTCTAGCATCAACAAGGCATTTTCGCCCACAGGACTGCCGCATACTGCATGTTTTTCCCTTTTCACACCATTCTTTGTAAACCCTAGAAATGGTTGTGCGTGAAAATCCCAGTAACTGAGCAGATTGTGAAATACTCAGACCGGCCCGTCTGGCACCAACAACCATGCCACGCTCAAAATTGCTTAAATCACCTTTCTTTCCCATTCAGAAATTCAGTTTGGAGTTCAGGAGATTGTCTTGACCAGGACCACACCCCTAAATGCATTGAAGCAACTGCCATGTGATTGGTTGGTTAGATAATTGCATTAATGAGAAATTGAACAGGTGTTCCTAATAATCCTTTAGGTGAGTGTATATGTAATGCTATTATTACTCTTAAACAGAAGTATGAAACAGAATCTTCTCATTTTTATTCAGAAGGTAATTCAATCACAGACATCACATTCTATTAGGTAATATAAAAAAATAAAACACGATGTAGAGCCATGACAAATGTATCACACCATTTTCCCATGAAAAAAGTCTAAAAGGTTTAAATAATAACAGCATTATGTTCCTGAAGGATCAAAAGAAAGTTACTGTATTTTAGTGGACAAGAAGATATTTTTTTCCACTGCAACTGATCAGCTTTTAATAGCACACTTTAAAGTATCTGCAATCCATCATTTTGAATATTGCAGAATATTACATCTATTGTCCTTTTCCTATCATCAAGAAGAATGGTTTACCACGTTCTTTAAAACTGAATTAACCTAAATTAGTATTTCTGCACAGCTTTCGTCTCTTTTAAATGTCCTTCCATTAATTGAATGACATTATCTTAATGTCACACACACAGACAGTTTAACTGTATGAATTATACTATTGACTTTTCTAAAGCTAATGCAAAAAATGACAATTCTTTAGTTATGGATGAATTATACATATCGTATTACTTGAAATCATGTCTGCTTTATTTCTTTAGGAAAAAGTGGTACTTAACTGAAAGGTTTCATAACACTGGGAGATGCAGACATGCTGTTTTGTTGTTATTACATGTATATTATGTACAATACACTGTGCTAACTGGAAAGAATACACACATACGAGATTCATTACTCATACCAAGACATGCTAAGATCTCTAGTCTAGAGCACCCAGAAACTCATAACCAATTACGTTAATAATTCCTGAATGGAAACAAGATATAACATTTCTCTTAGTGATTGGTAACACAAAGTGGAGGGTTGTAGCATTATAGATCTTTTTGAGATCAGTGTCAGGTGGGATTTTACAATACACATACAATGATAATGTAGCTGGTCAAGTGTTACAAGAAGAGATTACATAAAGCAGTTAATGAAATAACTATAATTTGTATCCCCAAAGAATTATGTTAAAGTACAGCTTTAAAAGCTTTGTTTACTGTTATATTGTGTTGTGTTATCCAACAGTAAAATTTGTTGTATGTTTATATGAGGGAATATGAAAATAAAATGTAGATTACCATGCACTATATCCAAGAAAGTATAATACCACAGGGTTTCAAATACACTAAAACTGTAAAGTAACTGAATTTGAATTTATGGAGCAAATTATTAAAACAAAAACAGCTATATTAAAAATAGAGACCACTTCAATGTGGTCTATTTTAAACCATTTAAAGAAATTGGTTGAGAAACTTGTAGAAAATTAATTAAAAATAAAAGTAAAAATACCTGTGTTACTTAAGTGCCCATCCCCTTTGTTAATAGTAATAATAAATTAGCTCAGGTATCAGCAATTGCCTTCAAAAAAGTGACGTGACTTCCACCCATGTTAAATTTTGCAGTTCCTGTATGTTCCCTCTGCTGGGTGGAGCATTTCAAAACAATGACTCAACCAATGAGCACCAAGGAGTTTCAAAAGAACTCCAGGACAAAGCTGTTAAGAGACACAGATCAGGGGATGGGTATAAAAAATATCAAAGGCCTTGAATATCCCTTGGAGCACAATCAAGATGACACAGCCAAAACTACACTGGAGTGGCTAAGAAAGATAAATGTCGTTGAGTGGCCTAGTCAGAACCCTAACCTAAATTCAATCAGAAATTTGTGGCATGACTTGACGATTGCTATCCAAGGAAATTGACAGAGCATGAACACTTCTATAAAGAAGAATAGTAAAATATTCCATATCTAGGTGTACAAAGTTGGTAGAGACCTATCCCAACGGATTCATTGCTGTCAAATCCCATTATATTATTTCAGTTTTGCATTTTTAACATATAGCCTATGTTTTACAATTAAAACAACAACCAACCATCCAACTTAATCATAATTTAAATGCATAAAACTCTGAGGCATTGACACAACAAAATGTGAAAAAAGTTTAAGGGCTGTAGACTTTCTATAGGCATTGTATTATCTATTATCAGCTTGAACTACATATTTTGTTATGACAGAAGAATGTGCAATATTGCAGTGCAGGTTTGTTCAATTATTTAATATGTACTACATTTATTGTAAGAAAAGAGAAAAATAACCCTAGATATAGAATTACTATTTTTGTTAAAAATACAGCTTAAACATGACAGTATATCCAAAAAAGCTGATGCCTCACTGGAACTAAGACTCTTAAAACAACATTAAAAGAGCTAAACAAGCAGAAATAATTGAGTCTTTGGGAACCGACTATCACAGCAAGATTACACTGAGGCAGTGTATGAGCAAGTGAGTTACTTTTGAAAATAAATAAAATAATTAAATACAGGCCATCAGCACAGAAATTGCTCACCATTGAAAAAACGTTCAAATACAAAATATTCAAACTACTAGTAATACTGTGTGGTATGTCTATGTTCACCTTTAAACATTTCTGAAAATACTCAATGCCAAAGATTCTGGTCAATAGACATCCTCATGCATCAGTCATCCTCGAGTCAAGTATCAAGCATTGTCCACTCAAGTCTCCGGCATCAGGATCGTTACTCACCCTTCCCTCAGCCAATCATCACGTCTCCTCCTCATGCCTCCTCCTCACGCATAACGTCTCATCACCCATCACGCACCACTCCTCAGGTCTCCTCCTCACGCATCACACCTCATGCCTCAGGTCTCCTCCTTACGCCTCACTGCTGTTTTAATTATATATGTATTTATGTATTTTGTTTTGTATTTTTGTTTGCACGGGAAAAAACAGCAGAACACAGCAACAGAAAGTATTCAACAAGTATAATGCTGTTTTTCCAAAGAGTTCAAGGAAGTACAATGCTTTTATTCCCATTTTCGGACATACCTTCAAGGGGTTTGACATTTTACAAGCAGTGTCTGATTGGCCATCTAAATAACTATGATAGTAATTTCATTGGCATTCTAAAATAAGCCTACCCATCTCATCAATATTATTACAATTATTACTCATGAATAATAATAATTATCCTCTGAATTGCCAGCTACATTTGGAAGGTCATTTGCCGATAACAAAGATAGGATTGAAACAATTAAACTTTAATAAGAAGAAACAAGTAGAGAATGTAAGTTGCTGATAAACTAAAAGGGAGTAAATGAGAAGTGAAAAGAGAACAGGTTCTCATAATTCATGTGAAAAGAATTAAGGCAAATTAATAGTTACTTGCCAGAAACATCCAGGGTCACAGCACACAAAGCACAGAAGCACAAAATGATTTCTATTTTCCTCCACAGGTAAGAAATCATTCATCAACCCCTGATTCAATTAAGCTTTAGCTAAAACTAATGAATGGGTCTTAGTGATGTGGATTAGTTACTGCATGCTGGTGTGGGAGACCTGGGTTTGAATCCTGTCCCCAGTACAATATATTAGTTTTTAAATTTCTTAATTAGTAGAAAAGCATCTTTACTTCAATGAACTGTGCTGTTTTCATTTAACAACCTTTTGATTTGTTTAAATTATTCTATTAAATATGTTTAAGAATATGTGGAAATCCAAGACTGTATCCTTTAAAGACAAATAGTAATTGCTCATTTGGATTTTGAATTTCCAGTAATTGCTCATTTATTCTATGTATTTGCATGCCTTTACTCTTATATATTGCTCTATTTTAAATAGAAAGTGTTATCAGTACTGATGGTTAAACACTGACTAAAACTTTTTCACCCTTCTATTAAATAGAACCGGTTGATAATGATTTTAAATCTCGACTCATTATGTCCAGGTGGCAACCCTATCAATATAAGAATACTGAAAGTAAATAACATTTGTTGGTGTAATTGTGTAAAATAAAAAGGCAACCACATAGTGTAAAGGGGGGATCACATATACATATGTTGATATATAACATTATTTATATTAAATGAGCAATTACTATTTGTCTTTAGATAAATTTCCATCACGTATTCTTAAACATATTGAAAGGAATAATCAATACAGTAATTTAAACAAATTGCAAGGTTGTTAAATGATCACAGCTTTGATGATGATGATGCATTTCTACCAATTAAGAAATGTGAAAAATAATATATTGTATCAGGGAAAGGATTTGAACCCAGGTCACCCACACTAGAGTGCTTAAACCAAACTATATCACTAAGGCTCATTTGCTAGTATTAAGTAGAGCTTAACTGAATCACTGGGTGATGTGTGATTTCATACCATAAATTAAATACATAAATACATAAAGGAGCAGTGAGGCATGAGGAGGAGACCTGAGGCATGAGACGTGATGTGTAATGCGTGTTGCGTGAGGAGGAGACGTGATGAATGAGGAGGAGATGTTATGCGTGAAGAGGAGGTGTGAGGCGGAGCAGTGATGATTTACTGAGGGAGGGGTGAGTAACAATCCTGATACCGGAGACTTGAGTGGGTGATGCTGCTACTTGGACACCGTAGTCCTAGATTGTATAAAAGCTGTGGCTTTGTTAGGCTTTGCAAGCCCTGAACATCTCATAGGAATGATAAATAAATACAAGCATCACTGAATTGATCATCATCCTCTTCTTTTGTGGTTGATATTTATTTAATTTAAGTCTAATTCTACATACACTCACTCTCACACACAAACAAAACGTTGGGAGACACCTAGATAATCTTCAAAGAGGATTAGCAATGCAGTGGCTGAATAGAAATAATGGATGAATAGGATACACTGCTGCTGTTGAAACCAAACAAACTAAAAATATTCAACATGACATTAATTGATTATAGAAGTATAGTGCACTTGTCATTTGCCTTATCATCATAATCTTTTAACTGTATTTTTGAAATCTGCTTCAGCATGGACAAATCAAACACTGATCAGTGCAAATTTAACTCAATAAATGGTTATATCTTCAATTTGAAATGATTACTGCTGTACCATTTAGTTATTTCTAACAACACCTGTCCTAGGACCCACAGGAAATGATAACTATGACACATACAGCTGGGAGGAACAGTCAAAATAATTTCATTTGCAGCATACCTCCACAACAATAAACATGTATTTAACATTTTACACCTTTAGAAAACTCTAACCTCTTTTGTACTTGTCTATCATACCTGGAAACATATTTTCATTCACATTACACAAATAAAATAAAAAGGCTAAATTATTGAGCTTCCAGTTACAGCTGTGACAGTTGGGCTTTTGTTATTACTTTATCTGTTTTATTTATTTTGCTTTCAACATTTTAAGAGAACTGTTCAAGTAAAAATCATGAAATTAATAAATTACACTCACCTAAAGGATTATTAGGAACACCTGTTCAATTTCTCATTAATGCAATTATCTAACCAAACAATCACAAGGCAGTTGCTTCAATGCATTTAGGGGTGTGGTCCTGGTCAAGACAATCTCCTGAACTCCAAACTGAATGTCTGAATGGGAAAGAAAGGTGATTTAAGCAATTTTGAGCGTGGCATGGTTGTTGATGCCAGACGGGCCGGTCTGAGTATTTCACAATCTGCTCAGTTACTGGGATTTTCACGCACAACCATTTCTAGGGTTTACAAAGAATGGTGTGAAAAGGGAAAAACATCCAGTATGCGGCAGTCCTGTGGGCGAAAATGCCTTGTTGATGCTAGAGGTCAGAGGAGAATGGGCCGACTGATTCAAGCTGATAGAAGAGCAACTTTGACTGAAATAACCACTCGTTACAACCGAGGTATGCAGCAAAGCATTTGTGAAGCCACAACACGTACAACCTTGAGGCGGATGGGCTACAACAGCAGAAGACCCCACCGGGTACCACTCATCTCCACTACAAATAGGAAAAAGAGGCTACAATTTGCACAAGCTCACCAAAATTGGACAGTTGAAGACTGGAAAAATGTTGCCTGGTCTGATGACTCTCGATTTCTGTTGAGACATGAGTCAGAATTTGGCGTAAACAGAATGAGAACATGGATCCATCATGCCTTGTTACCACTGTGCAGGCTGGTGGTGGTGGTGTAATGGTGTGGGGGATGTTTTCTTGGCACACTTTAGGCCCCTTAGTGCCAATTGGGCATCGTTTAAATGCCACGGCCTACCTTAGCATTGTTTCTGACCATGTCCATCCCTTTATGACCACCATGTACCCATCCTCTGATGGCTACTTCCAGCAGGATAATGCACCATGTCACAAAGGTCGAATCATTTCAAATTGGTTTCTTGAACATGACAATGAGTTCACTGTACTAAACTGGCCCCCACAGTCACCAGATCTCAACCCAATAGAGCATCTTTGGGATGTGGTGGAACGGGAGCTTCGTGCCCTGGATGTGCATCCCACAAATCTCCATCAACTGCAAGATGCTATCCTATCAATATGGGCCAACATTTCTAAAGAATGCTTTCAGCACCTTGTTGAATCAATGCCACGTAGAATTAAGGCAGTTCTGAAGGCGAAAGGGGGTCAAACACAGTATTAGTATGGTGTTCCTAATAATCCTTTAGGTGAGTGTATACTGATAGTACAGCTGAGAATTCCTGCTGAAGTTTATATTGTTATTACTAGAGGAAGCTATTTCCAAAGGTTTGCACACTCATCCCAACATACCAAACATCAGCTTGCTATTCCGTTTGACCTAGTGGTACTTGATAAATGTATTTCCCTCCTCCTCTTCACCTTCTTCTGATCTCCCCATTTCAATCCCAGTGTAATCTACCACACTCACACCCTCTTCCTCTGCAAAGAGTCACCCTTGACCACACTTTCTCCTCCTCCCAGCACATCTCCACTCTGACACGCACCTGTCATTTCTTCCTGAGCAACATACGCAGAATCTGTCCCTTCCTCACCGACATCTCGACTGCTCGACCAGACCCTGGATAACTGCATCTCCGTCCTAGATGGTCTCCCTGCAAAGGCTACCCGCTATCATCCATCGTCTGGTTTTCTCTCTGCCCTGATTTGCACACGCTACTTCACTACTTCACTCCCTGCACTGGCTCAATTTCGACTCACATCCAGTTCAAGATGTTGATTCTCACCAACCGTTGTCTTGACCAGAGTGCGCATAGCAATCTAGAGACTCTTATCTCTCCTGACATTCCCTCCAGACCTCTCCAGTCCTCCTGTACCAGAAGATTCACTTTACCTTTACCCCCTCTCTGCTCTGCCTTCCTCCTTTTAAACCCTTGCCTGTAGAGTGGTGGAACAAGCTTCCCACCGAGGGCAGGATTGCACAGTCCCTAACCACCTTCAGGCGGTTACTTAAGACTCATCTGTTCAGATTTTACCTGCAATAAAGCAGCTTTTATCCAGAGCTGTTCATCACTCCATTACACACTTTATTTAACTATGCCTTCATATGCATTAATGTACTTATGTACTATTCGTAATTGTTTTACTACAATTTATCCTGTGAACCCCTTCCATTTAGCACATAGCTAGTACTCAACTGTTCTGTATCTGCACTTGTTACCTCATAGATCTAAAATGTATGCTTATTGTATTTTGTA